>NC_044035.1:154399361-154999361 GCF_901765095.1 Microcaecilia unicolor
GGTGATTTATGGTTTAAGTGCACCTCTTACAGTTGCACTACGAATATCGCTGGACTCTCCTTGAGGAGGTTCAGGGTGTGTGTGTACATCATTAATGGAGGGGAGAAAGGGGTCAGCATTAGGGATCCTACTCGGTGCGGAGAAAGGATTCAGGATTAGGGATCTTGCTCTAGGTTTTTCTCTCTTTCCCTTTCTCAGAGCATGTCAGTACAGATGGGGTTTAGGTAGTCAGGCTTAGGGCTGTTGACTCCATGTTTCTGTGAGAAATGTTACATTTTGAGGCTAGTGCACTCCTCTAAGGTTTCCATGGTAATCCTGCACGAGCTTCCTTCCAATGCTCCTCCCGTCCTGCCCAGTGAAGGTTTCCGGGCCTAGCCTCTAGTTCCTGTAAAAGCACGGTTAACACAGTTTTATTGGAGGTGGGCCCAGATTACCTCTGATCAGTGGGTGCTAGAGGTTATTCAAGATGGGTACTCCCTTAGAGTTTGCGCTGCATCTTCCCGACGCCTTTTTGGAGTCACCTTGTGACTCCTGGGTCAAGGAAAACGCAGTTCGGGACACGCTGCAAAGGCTTCTTGCTTTGCAGGCTGTTTGTCCAGTTCCCTCCGCAGAACTCAGGAGGGTCATTATTCCATTTACTTTGTCGTCCCGAAGAAGGAGGAATCTTTCCGTCCCATTCTGGATCTCAAGGCGGTCAATCATTCCCTCCAATGTTTCCTCTTTTCCTATGAAGACTCTTCGGTCTGGTCAGTCAAAGTGGCAGTCAGGTCTGGGGAGTTTTTGACTTCGCTGAACTTGACAGGCTTACTTGCATATTCCTATTCAACCCCTTCATCAGTGTTTTTTTCAGTTTGCGGTTCTAGGCAGGCATTACCAGTTTCAGGCTCTTCCTTTCTGTCTCGCTACAGCTCCTCACACTTTCACAAAAGTGATGGTGGTGGTGGCTGCGGTTCTTTGAAAGGAAGGTATTTTAGTCCATCCCTACCAGGACAATTGGCTGATCAGAGCAAAGCCACATTAAGAGAGTCTGCAGGTTACAGATTGGGTGGTCCAGTTTCTGTAATCCCTCGGTTGAGTGATCAACTTTCTCAAGAGCCGCCTAGTCCCTTCTCAGTCCCTCGACTGTCTGGGGGTTTCCTTCGACATGATTCAGGGTACAGTGTTTCTCACCAGTAGAGGAGTGTAGTAGTCGTGTTAGTCCACTCTTAAGGTTATCAATAGACCAGACCAGTATTCGCAAATTACAGGCTCAGATTCAGACATTTCCCTGTGCGAGAGATTATCTTCAGGTGCTGGGCTTGATGGCAGCAACGATAGAGGCAGTGCAGTGGGCCAGGGCACACATGAGACCTCTTCAGAAGTATCTTCTTTCCAGGTGGTAGCCACAGAGAAATTCCCTACTGGCGAAGTTGACTTTGAGAACCCAGGACAGCAGTAACCTACGTTGGTGGCTCCAGGTATCCAATCTGTCCAGGGGAATGCCTCTGGATCTGCCACAGTGGACAGTAGTCATGTCGGATGTCAGCCTCAGAGGTGGGGGGACTCGCTGTCTCAGTCAGTATGCTCAAGGTCTGTGGTCTCGCCAGGAGGCCTGCTGCTCGATCAACCTGTTGGAAACCTGGGCGATTTGGCTGGCCTTGGAAGCATTTCGCCCTCTGGTTTTGGGCAATTTGGTGTGCATCGTACAATGCCACGGCGGTGGCCTATGTCAATCATCATGGGGGAACGAAAAGCCATCTCTTGGAACAAGAAGCTGCGCAACTCATAGGTTGGGAGGAGAGCCATCTGGAGGCCATCACGATGTCACATGTAGCAGGAGCGGTGAATGTTCAGGCAGAGTTTCTCAGCCGTCACACTCTGGATCTGGGAGAATGGGCCCTTGGAGCTCATGCGTTTTAGGAGGTCGTGGATCGTTGAGGCCAGCCAGTCGTGGATCTATTCGCCTCATCTAAATACAACTACTACTTATCATTTTTAAAGCGCTACTAGACGTACGTAAGTACCTCAGTACGTCAGCTGAAGGAGGAGCTTTCTCATAGCCATTGATTCAGCTAGGAGAGTTTCGGAACTGCAGGCACTTGTCGTTCTCCATTTTTTGAGTTTTCTAAGGAATGGGTAGTTTTGCGTCTGGTTCCCTTCTTTCTTCCTAAGGTTTTGTCTCTCTTTCATTTATCTCAGTAGTTTTTACCTGTTTTGGGTTCTTCCGGTTTGGAGGAACGGCGCCATTTATTTTGTCCAGATGTCAGATGAATTCTGAAATACTGTGTGAAAATGACTGAGAGCATTAGGCGCACTGATCATCTGTTTGTGTTGATTGGAGGTTCATGTAAAGGTTTGGCGGCATCTAAACCTACCATCTCCAGGTGGCTTAAGGAGATGATCGCTCCTGCTTTCCAGGAAACCAGAGGTCAAGCTGCTTCGTGGGTGGAGCGCTTTCTTGTGCCTCCCTTGGAAATTTGTAAGGCAGCTACGTGGTCTTCCTTGCACTCCTTTTTTTAAGCATTATTGTTTGGATGTCCAGTGTCGTCAGGAGGCGGGTTTTGGCGCTAGTGTTCTCATGGCAGGGTTGTTAGGGTCCCTCCCACAAGGATACTGGTTTGTTTCTTCACATCAGTCACAATCTGGGCCGGTCTGGAGGGACGCTAAGGAAGGAGAAACTAGGTCTTGCCTGCTAATTTGCTTTCCTTTAGTCCCTCTGGACTGGCCCAGAACCCTCCCGTAGATTATTCTGTCAGGTCGTTTCTGACAAGTTGGTATCTTAGTTTTGGTCTTGGAGAGCTGTGTAGTCCGTTTACTGTTCCTTAGTATTGTTTTCAATTAAAAAAAGAAAAGCAGAGATTCTTACAATCTGAACAGGTTCCTGCTGAATTCTTAGCGCCTATGAGACGAAAGGCACAGAAAGTATATGGCACAGGCTCAGTATAAGTCTGGTGCTCGTGGCTGCTCAGGTTCCAAGGTGCACAGAATGTGATTCTCTTCTTTTCTTCTGATTTGTTACGATATACTGGATCTTTCTTTACCTAGCAAGGGCTCTTATTGGCTCACTCTGTAGAGTCAGAATTCTTAGTCTCCACCTGCTGGAAGGCATGCACAACCCATCTGTCACAATCTGGGCCGGTCCGGAGGGACTAAAGGAAAGCAAATTAGGAGGTAAGACCTAATTTCTCCTTCTTTGTGTTTACTGAAGTGGATATTGGGGAGATACAACTTTCAGGTTCATTGAGATTTGTTTCAGTTCCTCCTATCATTAAATATCATTTCTAGCATCTGTAGCAAATTATCTTGACCAGAGAGTATATATCCTAGAATTCTGTAAAAACTCAAATGAAATAGCATACCTATCATTTAAAATTGTCTGTGATACTGAAGATTGGAGGGTGGGAAATATTTTAAAGGGCTCCAGGGTGATCTGGGAAACTATAGACCAGTGAACCTGAAGTTAGTACTGGGTAAAATGGTCAAGACTATTCTAAAGAGCAAAATTACTGAACAAATACACAGACAAAGCCAACATGTATTTAACCAAGGAAACTTTTGCCTCGCCAATCTGCTACATTTTTTTTGAAAGTAACAAACATGTAGATAAAGATGAGCTGGTTGATGTACTATATCTGTTTTTTCAGAAGGCATTTGATAAAGTCCTTGAGAGACTCTGAGAAATTTTAGGGTAAGGGATATAAGGCTATGTCCTATCGTGGATTGAGAGTTGGTTAAAAGATAGGAAACCAAGTATAGGACTAAGCAATCAGTTTTGTCAATGGTGAAATGTACAATGGCGACTGCCTCAAGAATCCACTGGTGCTTTTTTAACACATTTATAAATTGGAAAAGGGAGCATGAATGAGGTTGGTCAGCTTTGTGGATGGCATACAATTATTCGAAGTTGTTAAATTACAAGCAAATTGTGAGAAAATGCAAGTGGACTTTGAGAGACTGAACATCTAAATGGCAGATGAAACTTAATGTGAATAAACGCAAAGTAATAATCATAGGGGGAAAATTATCCAAACTGTAGTTTCACAATGCTTGGTCCATATTAGGAGTCACTGCCCAGGAAGAGGATCATGGACAGTATGTTGAAATCCTCAGCTTGGTGTGCTGCAGTGGTCAAAAGAAGGAAACAGCACTAGGAATTATAAGGAAAGGAATGAATAACAAAGCAAATACCATAGTGCCTCCTGTATTGTTCCATGTTGTGACAAATCTTGAGTTTTGTGTGCAGTTCTGGTCACTGCATCTCAGAAAAGATATAGCAGCACTAGAAAAGGTTCAGTGAAGGGCAATAAAATAATAAAGGAATGGAAGGATTTCCTATAATGAAAGGCTAAGCAAGTTAGTGTGTTACAATTTGGAAAGACTGCTGAGAGATGTGTGAGGTCTGTGAAATAATTAGGTAAGTAAACACAAATTGGTTGTTTGTCCCCTACTATTTGTACTATTTCTAGATCTATGAAGTTACTAAGTAGCACTTTTAAATCAGTGAAATATTGTTTTTTTTTTTTCACTCGGAGCATAATTAAACTCTGAAATTCATTGCTAGAGGATGTGTTAAAAGCATTTAGTGGGTTTAAAAGAACAAGGTATCTGGTCATAGTCATCATGGAATCTATCCACTCTGTAGCATCCTGTCTCGGGTATTTATGATCTGGATTTACCACTGTTCAAAAAACATGGTGTAAGGTTTTTATGGACACTTTGATCTCACCCAGTATGTAGTTCTTCTGTATTTTAACAAAAATGTTCAGCACACCAGCCTCTCCAGAGGATGCAGCATGAGCATAGGAGATGGTTTTCTTGGCCAAAAGAAAAGATAGGGAAGCACTGGAAACCCCATCAGAGGCTGGAAGGATTCAAAGAATATGGCTTAGAAAGAGGAAGGGACACTATTTGCCTACATATTTGTGCCCTACATGCTGCTTATTAATTCCCACACTTCTTTTTTATCTAGGAAGGAGAGGTATAAGTGATTACACTTGTTTAAGAAGTAGCTCCTGCATGTTTAAGATCCACTGCTGGTATCTCTTAAACGCTGTGACATATTGAGAGCCCAGGTTCTGTTTCAACCTGGGTATTACGCAGTGGTGACTTTTTTTCATGGTTTACCTGTTCAATTCTGAAGGCACACTGGTTGGGAAACACTACATAGCTCTTCTTTGCCATACTGTCTGCTTGGAGTAAACACAACTCCAGGCTCTATGTGGAGAGAGAGGGCTCAAAAATATTTTGTAGTAACAAAACTTAAAGTATATGCTTTTTGGTACATTTTGAGTAGATTACTGCATTTTTCCCACAGGGCTTGCCCATCAGATGTCTCCCCCATCTCGTCATAATTATCTGCTCATTATTAGCAACACGGGATTAGGCATCTTAAATTCATCCACTAAAGATAGGAACCTTATCTTTCTCACTGCCAGGAAAAGAACAACTCTTATCTCTTCATGGTTTCCTTGTTGACTTCAGTGTGATAACCGTGATGCTCAAGTTCCTGCATATAGTATATGTAAACCACTTTGGTTGTACTATAGAAAGGCAGAATCAACTCCATGATCTTGACCCGCTTGCCCCTGTATGTTCAGAAATTAGATAGCATAATGAGGCATCGACAGGTAAAAAGTGCTGCTTTCCTCCTGATCGGAGTAAAGGTGCTGAGGATTGTGCAAAGTTTAGCTAAATGTGCATTGAGAGTTGAGCAAAATTGTAAATATGCCTTGAAGTTGAGAAGCACTTGGCTAGCAGATTATACTTCTGTCTTGATAGGCCGAATGTGGATAGATGTTTTCTACTGAATTCTTTTTGTCAGTTAATGTGCTGACATGCTTGCCTGAATCAATGTTGGAATCCAAATATGCTAGGGGCTATATAAGTATCTAAATATGACTTTCTCTTTATGCCTTATATTCAAGTACTGACTAGCCAGAGCAAAAGAATTTCTGGATTGTTTTTAATAGCATTTGCTAGTAAAAGGTAGTGCTTGTTCTCCATGGAATTGAACAGCAGAAATCTTTGTGCAACCAGTATGCACTATAGACCTCTATGAAAAAGGAGCAGATGTTAATAGGAAGATTTTACTTGTGACATTCATATGTTTGGTATGTAAAAATTTTGTGTTTTGTAGGAACAGAAGAAGAAGGAAAAATTGGAAAGAAAGAAGAAAAACTTACCCAATGAAGGTGCTAAGGTAACTTATTTGATTTTTGGATTATTCATTGATATTAGAGAATGAGTTGGCCACCATTTTCCAGGAACCAGATATGGCTGTCAGGGTCAGCAGTGTGCGCATGTGCATCTACATTTTTTTTCCATTGGGCGTGTGGCCTGGACAGATGCCCCCCAAGGACTGGAAGGAGACAATTTGATCTGATGGAAGACCAGCACAGTAAGGGACAGTAAGGAAAGTTTCATCAGGTGACCATTAACACACAAAATAATACCATAGTTGCCATTTTTTCCTACATTCAATTTTTTTTTCTCTTGCTTTCTGTGCAAATTAAAATTGCAATTGTCAGGATGTTAAACTGGGGAGAGGATAGGGAATTAGCGTTAAAAACAGAAGTGGAGGAGTGGCCTAGTGGTTAGGGTGGTGGACTTTGGTCCTGAGGAACTGAGTTCGATTCCCGGCACAGGCAGCTCCTTGTGACTCTGGGCAAGTCACTTAACCTTCCATTACCCCATGTAAGCCGCATTGAACCTGCCATGAGTGGGAAAGCGCGGGGTACAAATGTAACAAAAAAAAAAAAACCCACATCAAGGGAAGTGATGTCACACTGCCTAATGGCTGCTTGATTCTTAGGCTTCGTTGCTTCCTCACCTTTAACTAGCACCAGCTGCTTTCACCAGCTTCGAAGAGTGCCCTTTTTACTGTCTGGACATCGGGACAGGTCTGCTGAAGTGATCTTGCTGAGAGATCTGGGGGATGTCGGTGGCCAGGAAAGACAGCACGCGGCAGTCTGCTAAGTCGGCGGTGAAGGCTCCACGCCGCCATGCTTCCCCTTTCCGCTCCGATTCAGATTCTGCGTCGGCGGAGGTCGGGTCCGCAGCACAAGTGCAGAGCTTTTCTAAAGACTTATTGAAAACGCTAGCGGACAGCAGAGAAGATATTAAAACCTCAAAGGAGGAGATATTAGGATGGATGCTCTGAGCGTGGATCTTCATGAGCTCGGAGGGCGGGTAGAGGAGTTGGAGAACCGTGTGGAGGGCCATGATGAGCAACTGAGCAGTGCGGATTCGCACCTTCAAAAAATAACTGCAGCATATGAGGAGCTGCAATATAAAGTGGACAACCTCGAGAGCCGTGGAGGACGGAACAATCTCCGTTTGAGAGGTGTTCCTGAGGTGGGAGACAAGGAGGATGTCCCTACAATTGTTAAAGTGATCTGTGGTAAACTCCTGGGGTCGGAGGAGATGGAGATTGATCGGGTACATAGGGCGTTTGGACAACCAGCTGACAACAGGCCGAGAGACGACATAGTGCGCTTTGCTGCCTTTCCTGTGAAAGAACAAATACTACAGAAGGCGCATCAGGTGTCTTCAGTGGAATACAATGATGCCAGAATAACAGTTTTTCAGGACCTGTCTCAGTTCACTCTGTCAGAGGAGGGTAATGAAACCAGTACTTGAGGTCCTAAACTAGCAAAAAATTCCTTATAGGTGGGCCTTTCCCTTTGCTCTTTGTTTCACTGCAGGGGGTAAGAGGCACCACATCCGTACACCAGGGGACGCTTGAAAGATACTATCGGACATAGGAGTGTCGGTGGCGAAAGCTCTGGTGGCTGCTACATCGATTGCCAATGTGAAAGCTAAGCTGCAGAGATGGAAGAGAGTGGAGGGGAAAGCCAAGACATCTGGAACAGCTGCTTGAATATCCAGTTTGATCTGTGCTTAAGTAAAGTTGTGGAAGTTCTGATTGTTCATGATATCTCCCTAGGAAGCTCTTGGCTCCTTAATTAGCTGTACACTTGGACTTTGAGGATGTTTGTGTGAGCGTTTGGGGGTAATAAGGGGTTGAAGGGGGAATGGTGGGGAGGGGGTTTGAATGAGCTAGGTGGGGGGACTGCGGGTGTTGGGATTGAGTGGGTTTTGGGAGATGGCTGATGTCCTTTTCTTATAATTCCCAGGCGGGGTTGGAGGGGGAGTATATATTTCAGGGGGGGGGGATATTAGGCCTGGTGGTGGAATACTTGTAGGGGTGGAAGGGGAGGGAGTGTTTTGTGGGGGGGGGGGGGGGATGTGAAATAAAGGGCTTCCCAGATGTGCAGTGTGGGGCATAGGTTTGTCTGTAGGTGTTTGATATGACAAGGGACCTAAAATTTCTATCATATAATGTGAAGGCCCTGAATTCGCCACAAAAATGCCAAAAGTTATTTAAAGAATTAACTCACTCATCCGCAGGTGGTGTTTCTCCAGGAGACTCATCTGAGAAGGGAACATGAAAAGTTTTTATCACATTCTCAATACGCCTCTGTTTATTGTGTGTCTGCTCTAGATGGGTCTAAGAAAAGGGGGGTGGCCATAATGCTTCATTCCACGCTGCAGCTTCAGGTGGTGAGGGTGAAGCGAGATAGGGAGGGGCGTTTCTTGATACTGAGTGTATTATTGGGGGATCAGACTGTAACATTGGCCTCGATATATGCGCCTAATGAAGGGCAGAAAGGGCTCTTGTCTAAATTGGTGGGACAATTTTCCTCTTGCCCTCAGGGTAAACTTATTGTTGGGGGGGGGGGGGGGACTTTAATGCTACACAGCATCCAGTGTTGGATAGGTCTGGTGTGGCTTCTGCTGTAGATGTTATGTTATCTCAAGCTTTGTCCCGCTTTACTAGAGATGTATGGCGTGTCTCCCACCCGGGGGTTCAGGATTACTCATTTTATTCGCATCCCCACGATACTTACTCTCGGATTGATTATATCTTTGTAGATGTATCCTTGACATATGCTGGGTGGTCATCTGATATTGGTACGCCTACTATTTCGGATCACGCTCCGTTCTGGGTTGGTCTTCCTTCACTTGCAGGGGAGGAGAGAGAGAAGAGATGGTCCTTGAACGTCACTTTGTTGAAAGATGAGGAAATCTTGGCTGGGTGTAGAAAGACTTTACGTGACTATTTAGAGCATAATGTTGATTCAGGACCCTCTTTGGGGGTGGTATGGGACGCGTTAAAGGCGGTGTCAAGGGGCTATTTCCTTCAAAAGACTAGTTTTAGGGCAAGGAAGCAAAGAGCTGAGGTTGCACAATGTTTAACGCAGTTAAATATTTTAACAGAACGACATAAAATTACTCACTCTGTCACAACTTTGAGGGAAATTCAGGGGCTCCGTTTGAAGTTGGACCAGATATATTCAGATCAGTTACAGTTTTTCCAGGATCAACAGATATTCGCACTTTGTCTTTAATAAACCTAGTAGGGCCTTGGCGGTAAAACTGAGGCAAACAAGGGTTGACAGGACTATTCTTAAAATATGGAACGGTGGGGGAACTGTGACAACCAATTCCAAGCGGATCAGGGAGAGATTTCAGATGTTTTATCAATCCCTCTATACTTCGGACATTGCGCCAAATCCTGAAGCGATACGTAATTTTTGTTGAATTGTTCTTTTCCTCAACTTACAGATGGGCAGAGGGAAGCTCTGGAAGCCCCAGTTTCAGTGGAAGAGGTCGTTAAGGTGATAAAGGCTCTTCCTGTGGCGAAGTCTCCTGGTTTGGACAGACTACCCAATGATTTTTACAAAACCTTTAGAGGGGAATTAGCCCCCATTTTGACAGAGATAATAAATGAGATTTTAGAGGGTGGTGAGTTTTCTTCCTCTATGATGGAGGCTTGGATAGTGGTGATCCCCAAACCAGGGAAGGATGTGAATGATTGTGCCTCGTACCGCCCTATCTCAATTGTAAATTCAGATATAAAAATTTTGGCAAAAGTGCTGGCCAATCGTCTAGCTAAATTTATGTCTCACTTGATCCACCCAGATCAAACAGGGTTTATCCCATACAGGCAAGCAATGGATAATATCAGACGAATGGTAAACTTGATCCATATTGCAAAGAAAAGGAACCTACCGGTCTGTCTCTTGTGACTGGACGCTGCAAAGGCTTTTGATAGAGTCCATTGGCCTTTTATGTTTCAAGTGTTGGATCGCTTTGGAATTGGACCTGGATTTTGCAGATGGATTAGGGCCTTGTGTGTGAGAGTTAATGGAGGTAACTCAAAGATGTTCTCGTTGTCTAGGGGGACAAGGCAGGGATGCCCTTTGTCGCCATTGTTGTTTGCTTTAGTTATGGAGCCTCTTGCAATGTACATTAGGTCGGATCCAGGTTGGCAGTAGGGACTATAAGTTGGCGCTTTTTGCAGACGATGTGCTTCTCTCCTTGACAAAACCATTAATTTCACTTCCTAACTTGATGAAAGGTTTGTCGTTATATTCCGACGTCTCAGGTTTCAAATTAAATGTAAGTAAATCAGAGGCTCTTGCGATTGGCATCCCCTCCCCGGTTCTGGATTCGCTCCAGCAGTCTTTTTTTTTTTTTTTAAATGGGTGGCGAAAGGTATAGCCTATTTGGGGGTCATGATCACTCACAATATATCTGAGTTGTTTTCAGCTAATTATCCGTCCCTCTTGAAGACACTTTATAGAGATTTGGAGAAGTGGGATATGACCGACTTATCTTGGCTGGGTAGAATTGCGTTCTTGAAGATGAATGTCATGCCGAGATTGATGTACCTTTTTCAGGTTCTTCCAATTAGGGTATCCGGAGGTTTTTTGAAGGGGGTGCAGGAGAAATTGACCCGATTTATATGGGCTAATTTGCGTCCTTGGTTGCCCAGAGCTTTATTGTACAAAGATAGGAGAAAGGGGGGCCTTGGTGTTTTTTTTTTTTTTTGTTACATTTGTACCCCGCGCTTTCCCACTCATGGCAGGCTCATGTTCTGAATGTTGCGTGGTATTATAGGGCAGCTCAAGCGCGAGGGGCTTTTGAGTGGTATCATGATCAATCGCATAAGCTATGGGTGAAGTTGGAACATGATGAGGTAGGCTCTTGTCCACTTAGGGCTTTGATGTGGCTTCCTCGTAAGCATAGTCTTTAGGTATAGATTTGTGGCCATCGATCTATTCTACTTTTTTCTATTGGGATGGGCTCTTTGACAGGCCTGAAGCGGTGTTATCTAAGTTGTTGCCGATAGCACATAACCCACTCTTTCCTCCTGGAGTTTCCTTGGGGCCCTTTTATCGGTGGGAATCCTTGGGACTGGCCTCTTGGGGTCAGTTGTTCGAGGAAGACAGATTGATTTCATTTGTGTCTTTGCAGGAACAGTTCCCTATATTGCCTAATGAATTGTTTGCATACTCTGAGTTGAGGCATTTTCTCCTTTCAAAGGAGATCCGGGCGGCTATTTTGCGAGAGAACACTTTTCTAGAGGACTTGTGTGAAGATTCTAAAACTACCAGGGGGCTTATTACTTGTTTGTATTCTTTTTTTTATGTGGGCAGATGGGTCCTAATTATGCCCATAGAGAGCAGTGGCATCAGGAATTGGGGGTGGTTATTGAGGAGGGCGACTGGGCCTTTTTGAAAATAATTGGTCTAAGATTTCTGTTTCAGTTCCCTTTCAGGAGAATGTGGTAAAGGTGCTCTACCGGTGGTATTTGACTCTGGTTAGGCTCCATCACATGTTTCCTGGAGTTTCATATTATATGCTTTAAGTGGACTTTGAATTCCTGCTGTGGTCATTCTGTGTAGTTTAATTTAACTGGAGTTTAATTAGACATTAAGCTGTTAGATTCCTATTGTGAATTGTATGCTTTCAAGTAATGTGCATTTCTTTCTGTAAAGGAATTTTGATATTCATAATAGACTCTTTACAAATTAAAAAAATACCCACTTGCATCTAAACAGAACATTTTAAACAAAGCAAGATAATTTTCTCAGACGAACAACAAGCCCCACAGATGAGACACATGATCTCTACAGAATTGGGTAGCTTGTTGTCCTGCACAACCCTGGCCTTGCAGCATCCTTCGCTCTGACGTTTTTTCTGCTGTTAGCCCTAATTTTCAGGAAACTCTATCACTGCCACGATCATTGTGGCTTTTATTTATTGGCATTTTCAACGTTTTGTGCTTTTCTTGTAGACTTCCATAATAAGATATTTTTTAGTATTTTTTTTTTTAATTATGTATAATTTCAGTAAACCTATAGAATATCTATATTCCATATAGGAAAAACACCCAACATAACAAGAAAAACATTAAGAGAAAAAAACTTCTGAACATAAACCAAGCTATTTGGGTTTCATAGCCTACAAAGAAGGAAAAAGGAGCGGAAAAAGGAAAAATAATTAAAGGGAAAAATATTCCAAAAAAAACGTCTGAACGTAAACCAGCTATTTCGGTTTCATATCCTACAAAGAAAGAAAGAAGGAATGAGGAAAGGAAAAATAACTAAAGGGACCCTTATGTGGAGGAATGCTGGCTTTGGCCTAACCCCCGGTAAGTTTTTTTTTTTCCTTGGCTGGGAGGTTCGTGCTGGAGGTGCCCAGCGCTCCCACCAGCTCCTTCCAGGTGCTGTGGAGGACTGGCAGCCCATCTGTATATCTTCACAGCCGTCTCCAGGGTGACTCCCAGGTCCACTCCAATCCGCTCAGGGCTTTTGCTTCAGGTGCCCAGCGCTCCAGCTGCTTTCCAAGTGTTGTGGAGAACTTGCAGTCCATCTACCTATTCTCGTAGCCTCTTTTGGGTGACTCCCAGGTCCACCCCGAGCCTCCCAGGATTGCATCTTAGAAGACTTGTTGACGTAGACATTCAAGGTGATGGCACTGGGTCTCCAGGCTGAGGTGTGCAATGTCTGTGTCTCTAGACGTCTGCATGGGTGTTGCAGTCTCACAGAGCCACTGAAGGAGGACCTTGGTACTCTTTGAGTCTGCATATATGGAAAATAGTTTGGCTTATGTGGCGGACATCTTACATGATTTCATCAGGACTTCAACCAGGAGCATGTTGGTCATAGTCTTGGCTAGGCACCTTTTGTGATTCTGTAGTTGGTGTGTAGACACAGCCTTAAAGAGCAGGCTTACCTTCCCATGCTCTTCTTTTCAGTCACAAATGGCTTCCTTTCACTGCAACTGAAAAATAGTAGGTCAGAGCTTTAAGGTCCTGTGACCCTCAAGCTCATCACAATGATGGACTGCAAGCCCACTCATCAAGCAAAAAAACCCCACAAGGCTGACTTCAAAATCTTTTAGAGGAGTGAGTCTAGGTGGTGATTGACCTGCGGGGTGCTGGACATGGTCAAGTAAGGCTAAAAGTTAGTTTTTCACTACCTTGCTGCCACTAAATTAGCGTTGCCTTGCTGAGTGCCAGCTAAGGTGGCAGCAGTTCAAAGCATCCTGCAGAGGCTTTTGGACCTGGGGGTTGTAGTTCTGTTCTCAAGGAAGAAGGCAGCTTTTAGCCTATTCTTTATCTCAAGGGTATAAATTGGGCACTTTGAGAGAGATTAAAATGGAAACTCTTTTGCACTCAATGATAGTAGCAGTGTGCACCAAGGAGTGTTCTTAATATCCTTTGATCTCAAGGAGATATATCTTCATATTCCTGTTTGGCAGCCACAACAGATGTTACTTCGGTTTGCAATTCTAGATTATCACTATCAGTTTCAAACCCATTCAGATTGGTTATGGCACCTTGCATGTTCTCCAAAGTTATGGTAGTTGTGGTGGCAGAGCTCCACCAGGAAGGCATCATAGTGCACCTTTGGATGATTGGCTTATATGAGCAAAACAAAAGTAGAAATCGGGCAAATCACTGCCTGTGTGCTACTGTTAATGCAAGCGCTCAGATGAGTAATTAACTTCAAGAAAAGCAGACTGGTGCCTTCTCAGTCATTGAGTGCTCTTTGAGCAGGGACTGTCTTTCTTCTGTGTTTGTACAGCGCTGCGTACACTTTGTAGCGCTCTAGAAATGTTAAATAGTAGTAGTAGTTCCAGTTCAACACAAAGAAAGTAAAGCTTTTTCTTCCCAATCGACATTTACTGAACATTCAGGTTCATATTCAGGAGCTGCCATTGAAAAAGGCTCCTTGAGCATGGGGCTGTATGGTAACTCCACAGTCTCTAGACCTGCATAGAGTTAGTCCCCTGGGATCGAGCACGTGTGTCCAATGCAGACATTGTAGATATTCAGCCAGCAGCAGTGAGCACTTTTTTTTATCTGCCACTTGCATTATTCCCAGATATTCAATGCTTGGCTATGTGGTAAACTGAGGAAACGGTGAGGGTAGTATAGATTTCCCTAGAAATCTCTGGAATCCCAATGCTGTCAAGTGAGAGAAGTCAAATGACCATTCTGTGTTAATTGTTCTAGTGTCATCAGAGAACACCTATTACAGGCAAGCCATCCAGATCCTGATGCAACAAAGCAACCTTCATTGCCATTGATGTGGGAGTTCCTGGGTCATCCATAATAATAATAATAATAATAATAAAAACTGAATAGGAATAATATTCATGGGTGGATAGCTAGGAAGAACCACTTCAGTCTAGAAGGAGCCAGGTCAATATTTGAACTGTGCAGTTGACACTTCTTTTAAATGCCAACGGCAGCATTTAAAAATATTCCCAGATATTGGGCACCAGCCACTATCGGGATAATGGCGCTGAATATCCAGTAGACTACCAACCACCCAAGTTATCCAAATAACAGCAATATTCAGCACTACTGTCTGGCTGATTATCTGAACAACTTAGGACAGAAAAATTGCCATCTTTGAAAGTATCCCCAAAGCAATTTGTTTAATATAATTGAAACTATTGAGATTTTAAGTAGGGTTAATTGGTGGTAATCAAGAAAAAAAACCTAGGTGAAACAGAGTATTAATTGGTACCCCTTTAAACATGTGGAGCATAGGGAAGGAGCAAATCTGAGTAGTACCCTTTTCTGGTGGAACTAGTTATTCAATGAAGAGTTGGAACTTACTATAAATAATGCAGAAAGGAGCGTACAAGGATAAAAAAAATGATTGGCAGGGTTTTGCAGAATATGAATAAATAAGTTGGAAATGCTAAGTTCGGTACATGGATTTAAACAATAGAGATATCAACATAGTAACATACCAAGTGACAGCAGATCAAAACCTGAACTGTACATCCAGTCTGCCCAACTGTCACACTCATTATCAATTCATGGTTGAATCAATAATAACTTGCAGGGTTTTGCAGAATATGAATAAGATGGAATTGCTAATTTCAGTACACGGATTTAAACAATAGAGGTAAAATAGTAATATAGCAAGAGACAACAGATCAAGACTTGAACTGTCCATCCAGTCTGCCCAACTGCCACACTCATTATCAATTCATGATTAAATCAAGAATGAATGTGATGCAAAATACTTGGTCATGGTCTTTTCTTGGCATTTCTGGGACATATAGAAGACTGCCCGGCCTTGTCCTTACATTCCAACCACTGGAGTTTCTGTCGAAGCCCGCTCAAGCCTATCTGTCTTGTCGTTTGCAGGACACAGACCATATAAGTCTGCCCCGACACCGGTCCTACTTCATTACAGCTGGAGTTGCCATCTGAGCATCACTCAACACATCCACACACATGCAGCCATTTAAGTTTAGGTTTCTTTATACCGTTAAATTTCTAATTAGAGATCCTCTGTGTTTATCCTACACCATTTTGAATTCTGTCACTGTTTTTGTCTGTACTATCTCCCGAGCATTCAAGGCTTCGACCATTCTGTCTGTGAAAAAGATATCAACGCATCCTGTATTTCATCATTTAAGAATAAACTATTTCTTTTGAGAATCTTTTGGAGTCTGAGAATTTCTAACTTTTGGTCATTTTGGGACCTGTTTTTGGAGTCGTCTACTTTTTGTACTTTCAAAAAGAATTTCCTTGACATTACTGCTAAGTCTACCGACCTGCAACCTCAGTTCATGTCCTTTAGTTTTACCATTTCCCCTTCTCTGGAAAAGATTTGTTTCTATGTTAATACCTTTCAAGTATTTTAAATGTCTGTATCATCTCTCCCCTGTCCCTTCTTTCCTCTAGGGTATACATATTTAGGTCTTCCAGTCTCTTCTCTTACACCTTTTGGCATACCATTTTTTGTTGCCTTCCTCTGGACCACTTCTAGTCTCCTTACATCTTTGGAAGGTATAGCCTCCAAAACTGAACACAATATTCCAGGTGGGGCCTCGCCAACGACATTTACAGAGGCATCAACACCTCCCTTTTTCTGCTGGTTGCGTCTCTTGATGCAGCCTAGCATCCTTCTGGCTAAGACCACTGCCTTGTCACACTCTTGTTACTTGAGATTCTTGGACATCATTACCCCAAGGTCCATTTCTCTGTCTATGCACATCAACCTCTCATCTCCTAGGACATACGGCTCCCTTAGATTTCTACTCCCCAAATGCATCACTGCACTTCTTTGCATTAAATTTTAATTGCCAAACATTTGACTATTCTTCTAGCCTTTGCAGATCCTTTTTAATGTTTTCTACTCCCTCTGGGGTGTCCACTCTTACAGATCTTGGTGGTATCCATAAAAAGGCAAACCTTACCTTTTAACCCTTCGGCCATGTCGCTCACAAATATATTGAACAGAATTGACCCCACCACACACATAACCTTTTGGGGTGTTATTGGGGAACCTGACACTTTCTTGCCATGTTCTAGCATTAGACAGTGGCATGTCAGAAGCAGATGTTCCCTCATCTCTAGATCCAATCTGACTATGCCCAAATAAAAGAACTAACTCCACAACCAAGTATTATAGAAATCGGGTGTGCTTATTTATTTACAATAGCAGCAAACATAATGTGAAACTGCAAGAGTGGAGGAGTGGCCTAGTGGTTAGGGTGGTGGACTTTGGTCCTGGAGAACTGAGGAACTGAGTTCAATTCCCACTTCAGGCACAGGCAGCTCCTTGTGACTCTGGGCAAGTCACTTAACCCTCCATTGCCCCATGTAAGCCGCATTGAGCCTGCCATGAGTGGGAAAGCGCGGGGTACAATTGTAACAAAAAAAAAAAAAGAATGAAGACAACGGAAGTCGTATCGTAGAAACAGCTCAGAGTAAGCGCACATAAATCCCTAAGCTAGACAGCTAAGTAAGAGAGTCACTCTAAACCCACAGCACTTACAAAAGACTATATATGGCAACTATACAATGTGATGCAGATGTCCATCAAGTGGCAGCATGTGCCTCAGATGGTCAGTCAGATGCAATGCAGATCTGCTCCCTGAATGGAATGTCAACACAGCAGCCTTTGCATCAGATATGAGCCCCTTTTTATACAGTGATCTTGAGCTGCAGCTGGTCTAATGATGTGGAGTCTGGCCTTGGGGGGTGACACAAACATAACTTTATTTATCCCCACATTGTGGTTTCAAGGGCCAAGCGATTGTCTCACTGGCACAACAATGAAGGGGTCACCTTCACACAGAACTGTGGTTTCATAAATAAAGTGCAAAGTGTCTTTCCAGCTGCAAGGGAGATTCCAAGAGTCCTTTGCTGGTCTGATCATGTTGTCGTTTTGACAAAACAAATTGTTCTGATACATTGTCGTCCTTGGCAGCATTCTTTGTATGCAAGGTTAAGGCCCATTAAGCAACAGGCTCTAGCAGAGAAAGACAAAAAGTCAGGGTTTGTCTTTAAAATCAGGTTATTCTGGATATTGCCGTGATACTATAATCCTATGTATCTTTGGATATTGTCATGATATAATCCTATGTATCTTTGTTATATAGAAACATTTAGTACTGTATATAGTACTTTCTCCGAGGACAAGCAGGCTGCTTGTTCTCACTGATGGGTGACGTCCACGGCAGCCCCTCCAATCGGAAACTTCACTAGCAAAGTCCTTTGCTAGCCCTCGCGCGCCCGCGCGCACCGCGCATGCGCGGCCGTCTTCCCGCCCGAAACCGGCTCGAGCCGGCCAGTCTTCTTTTGTCAGCACTCGGTACGGTCGTGTTTTCGCCGTGTCGAGCCCCGGAAAGTCGACCTCGCGCGTCCAATTTATTTTGAGCGTGTTTTTTTCCTTCGGGAAAGTTTCTCTTAGTCGGGAAGTGCTCCGGAAACCCCCCGCCGGGTTTCGTGTAAATCCTCCCCGTACTTCCAGCTTTTTGCCCCGGTAAGTTTTCTTTCGTCGTCGGGGTAGGCCTCTTTTTGGCCTCGGTCGAGATTTTTCTCCCTCTAAATTTTGGTGCTTCAAATTTCGCCATTTCGGCTTTTGATTTCGCCGGCGTGATTTTTCCGCCCATGACATCGAAGCCTTCCAGCGGCTTCAAGAAGTGCACCCAGTGCGCCCGGGTTATCTCGCTCACTGATCGACACTCGTCGTGTCTTCAGTGTCTGGGGGCCGAGCACCGCCCTCAGAACTGCAGTCTGTGTTCCCTGCTTCAAAGGCGGACTCAGGTAGCGAGACTAGCCCAGTGGAACGTGTTGTTCTCGGGCTCTTCGTCGGCATCGGCACCGGGATCTTCGAGTGCATCGACGTTGTCAGCGTCCAGACCATCTTCCTCGGCCGCCCCTGCATCGAGTGCATCGAGGCATCGGGCCTCTGCATCGGCGCCGAGACATCGGATAGCTGCATCAACGTCGGTGGTACCAGGACCTCGTCTGCTGATGTCGTCGGACGGTGGTGCATCGGGTGGAGTGCAGGTGAGGGCTGTCCATTCCCCTGCTGGTGGCGGTGAGCCCTCGGGTGGGTCTCCGCCTACCCTGAGGGCTCCTGCGGTACAGCCCCCCCGAGATCGACCTTCTTCAGTCTCGGCCCCGAGGAAGCGACGGATGGATTCGACGTCCTCCTCGTCGGTGCCGGGGAGTTCCGGTGACATGCTTCGGAAGAAATCGAAGAAGCATCGACACCGGTCTCCTCCCCGTGTCGGCACCGAGAGCTCTGGGTCGCCGAGGGATTCGGCACCCAGCAGGCATCGGCACCGAGAGGACCGCTCACCCTCTGTTCAAGAGGTGTCGATGCGCTCCGCTCTGGACAGCCCGGAACAGCCTCCACGCCCGGAACAGGTACTGACGTCGACGCCTGCATCGACCTCTCAGCCTTTCTCTGCAGCCACTCTAAACGAGAGCCTCCGGGCCGTTCTCCCAGAGATTCTGGGAGAGCTGTTGCGCCCTACCCCTCCGGTACCGGCGGTGCTTGCGCCTCCGGTACCGTCGAGCGTGGCGCCGGCTGGCCCATCGCCCAGGTTGAGGTCCCCGACGTCGGTACCGCGTGCGGTGCCGACCGCGGCCACCTCCCAGGAAGGCTCCCCGACCACGTCGGCGGAGGGAGCTTCGCCGATGCGGGCAAGGGAGTCTACCTCTCGACGCCCCCATCGTGGACGGGGTTCCACGGAGTCGAGCAGGGCGAAGTTGCAGACACAGGTCCGGGAACTCGTGTCTGACACCGAGGGTGAGGCCTCGTGGGAGGAAGAGGAAGATCCCAGATATTTCTCTGACGAGGAGTCTGAGGGTCTTCCGTCTGATCCCACTCCCTCTCCTGAGAGACAGCTTTCTCCTCCCGAGAGTCTGTCTTTCGCTTCCTTTGTCCGGGAGATGTCTACGGCCATCCCCTTCCCGGTGGTTGTGGAGGACGAGCCCAGGGCTGAAATGTTTGAGCTCCTGGACTATCCTTCTCCACCTAAGGAAGCGTCCACTGTTCCCTTGCACCATGTCCTGAAGAAGACATTGCTTGCGAACTGGACCAAGCCATTAACTAATCCCCACATTCCCAAGAAGATCGAGTCCCAGTACCGGATCCATGGGGACCCAGAGCTGATGCGCACTCAGTTGCCTCATGACTCTGGAGTTGTGGATTTGGCCCTAAAGAAGGCTAAGAGTTCTAGGGAACATGCTTCGGCGCCCCCGGGCAAGGACGCTAGAACCTTAGACTCCTTTGGGAGGAAGGCCTACCATTCCTCTATGCTCGTGTCCAAGATCCAGTCCTACCAGCTCTACACGAGCATACACATGCGGAACAATGTGCGGCAGTTGGCGGGCTTGGTTGATGCTCTTCCCCCTGAGCAAGCCAAGCCTTTTCAGGAGGTGGTCAGGCAGCTGAAGGCGTGCAGAAAATTCCTGGCCAGAGGAGTTTATGACACTTTTGATGTTGCGTCCAGGGCCGCTGCTCAAGGTGTGGTGATGCGCAGGCTCTCATGGCTGCGTGCCGCCGACCTGGAGAATAGAATCCAGCAGCGGATTGCGGACTCGCCTTGCCGTGCGGATAACATTTTTGGCGAAAAAGTCGAACAGGTGGTAGAGTCTCTCCACCAGCGGGACACCGCATTCGACAAGTTCGCCCGCCGGCAGCCTTCAGCTTCTACCTCTACAGGTAGACGATTTTTCGGGGGAAGGAAGACTGTTCCCTATACTTCTGGCAAGCGTAGGTACAATCCTCCTTCCCGACAGCCTGCGGCCCAGGCTAAGCCCCAGCGCGCTCGCTCTCGTCAGCAGCGTGCGACTCAGCAAGGCCCCGCGGCTCCCCAGCAAAAGCAAGGGGCGAGCTTTTGACTGGCTCCAGCAGAGCATAGCCGACATCCAAGTGTCAGTGCCGGGCGACCTGCCTGTCGGAGGGAGGCAAGGATACACCCTCAATTTGGCCTCAAAACCTCCAAATTGTCCTCCGGGAGCTCAGTCCTACAGCTTCCAGCACAAGCAGGTACTTGCAGAGGAACTCTCCGCCCTTCTCAGCGCCAATGCGGTCGAGCCCGTGCCATCCGGGCAAGAAGGGCTGGGATTCTATTCCAGGTACTTCCTTGTGGAAAAGAAAACAGGGGGGATGCGTCCCATCCTAGACCTAAGGGCCCTGAACAAATATCTCGTAAAAGAAAAGTTCAGGATGCTTTCCCTGGGCACCCTTCTCCCCATGATTCAGCAAAACGATTGGCTATGCTCTCTGGACTTGAAGGATGCCTACACACACATCCCGATACTGCCAGCTCACAGACAGTATCTGCGATTTCAGCTGGGCACACGCCACTTCCAGTACTGTGTGCTACCCTTTGGGCTCGCCTCCGCGCCCAGGGTGTTCACAAAGTGCCTAGCTGTGGTAGCAGCGGCGCTTCGCAGGCTGGGGGTGCACGTGTTCCCATATCTCGACGATTGGCTGGTGAAGAACACATCCGAGGCAGGAGCCCTGCAGTCCATGCAGATGACTATTCGCCTCCTGGAGCTACTGGGGTTTGTGATAAATTACCCAAAGTCCCATCTTCTCCCAGTGCAGAAACTCGAATTCATCGGAGCCCTGCTGGATTCTCGGACGGCTCGCGCCTATCTCCCAGAGGCGAGGGCCAACAACTTGTTGTCCCTCGTCTCGCGGGTGCGAGCGTCCCAGCAGATCACAGCTCGGCAGATGTTGAGATTGTTGGGCCACATGGCCTCCACAGTTCATGTGACTCCCATGGCCCGCCTTCACATGAGATCTGCTCAATGGACCCTAGCCTCCCAGTGGTATCAGGCCGCTGGGGGACTAGAGGACGTGATCCACCTGTCCACGAGTTTTCTCGAATCCCTGTATTGGTGGACGATTTGCTCCAATTTGACTGGGACGTCCCTTCCAAATTCCTCAGCCACAAAAAGTGCTGACCACGGATGCGTCTCTCCTGGGATGGGGAGCTCATGTCGATGGGCTTCACACCCAAGGAAGGTGGTCCCTCCAAGAAAGCGATCTACAGATCAATCTTCTGGAGTTGCGAGCGATCTGGAACGCTCTGAAGGCTTTCAGAGATCGGCTGTCCCACCAAATTATCCAAATTCAGACAGACAATCAGGTTGCCATGTACTATGTCAACAAGCAGGGGGGCACCGGATCTCTCCCCCTGTGTCAGGAAGCCGTCAGCATGTGGCTCTGGGCTCGCCGTCAAGGCATGGTGCTCCAAGCCACATATCTGGCAGGCGTAAACAACAGTCTGGCCGACAGGTTGAGCAGGATTATGCAACCTCACGAGTGGTCGCTCAATTCCAGTGTGGTGCGACAGATCTTCCAGGCGTGGGGCACCCCCTGGTGGATCTCTTCGCATCTCAAGTAAACCACAAGGTCCCTCAGTTCTGTTCCAGACTTCAGGCCCACGGCAGACTGGCGTCGGATGCCTTCCTCCTGGATTGGGGGGAGGGACTGCTGTATGCTTATCCTCCCATCCCTCTGGTGGGGAAGACTTTGTTGAAACTCAAGCAAGACCGAGGCACCATGATTCTGATCGCTCCTTTTTGGCCGCGTCAGATCTGGTTCCCTCTTCTTCTGGAGTTATCCTCCGAAGAACCGTGGAGATTGGAGTGTTTTCCGACCCTCATCACGCAGGACGAAGGGGCCCTTCTGCATCCCAACCTCCAGTCTCTGGCTCTCACGGCCTGGATGTTGAGGGCGTAGATTTTGCCTCTTTGGGTCTGCCAGAGGGTGTCTCCCGTATCTTGCTTGCTTCCAGAAAAGACTCCACCAAGAGAAGTTACTTCTTTCATTGGAGGAGGTTTGCCGTCTGGTGTGACAGCAAGGCCCTAGATCCTCGCTCTTGTCCTACACAGACCCTGCTTGAATACCTTCTGCACTTGTCTGAGTCTGGTCTTAAGACTAACTCCGTAAGGGTTCACCTTAGTGCAATCAGTGCATACCATTACCAAGTGGAAGGTAAGCCGATCTCAGGACAGCCTTTAGTTGTTCGCTTCATGAGAGGTTTGCTTTTGTCAAAGCCCCCTGTCAAGCCTCCTACAGTGTCATGGGATCTCAATGTCGTTCTCACCCAGCTGATGAAACCTCCTTTCGAGCCACTGAATTCCTGCCATCCGAAATACTTGACCTGGAAGGTCATTTTCTTGGTGGCAGTTACTTCGGCTCGTAGGGTCAGTGAGCTTCAGGCCCTGGTAGCCCAGGCCCCTTACACCAAATTTCATCACAACAGAGTAGTCCTCCGCACTAACCCTAAGTTTCTGCCAAAGGTCATGTCGGAGTTCCATCTGAACCAGTCAATTGTCTTGCCAACATTTTTTCCCCGTCCTCATTCCTGCCCTGCTGAACGTCAGCTGCACACTTTGGACTGCAAGAGAGCATTGGCCTTCTACCTGGAGCGGACACAGCCCCACAGACAGTCCGCCCAATTGTTTGTTTCTTTTGATCCCAATAGGAGGGGAGTGGCTGTAGGGAAACGCACCATATCCAATTGGCTAGCAGATTGCATTTCCTTCACTTACGCCCAGGCGGGGCTGGCTCTTGAGGGTCATGTCACGGCTCATAATGTTAGAGCCATGGCTGCGTCGGTAGCCCACTTGAAGTCAGCCTCCATTGAAGAAATTTGCAAAGCTGCGACGTGGTCATCTGTCCACACATTCACATCTCATTACTGCCTGCAGCAGGATACCCGACGCGACAGTCGGTTCGGGCAGTCAGTTCTTCAGAACCTGTTTGGGCTTTAGGATCCAACTCCACCCCCCGAGGGCCCTGTTTGTTCTGTTCCAGGCTACACTCTCAGTTAGTTGGTAAATTTTTTAGGTCAATCTCAGTTATGTCCTCGCCGTTGCGAGGCCCAATTGACCAATGTTGTTGTTTTGAGTGAGCCTGGGGGCTAGGGATACCCCATCAGTGAGAACAAGCAGCCTGCTTGTCCTCGGAGAAAGCGAATGCTACATACCTGTAGAAGGTATTCTCCGAGGACAGCAGGCTGATTGTTCTCACCAACCCGCCCGCCTCCCCTTTGGAGTTGTGTCTTCCCTTGAAGTGTATTGTCTTGCTACATACTGGACTGGCCGGCTCGAGCCGGTTTCGGGCGGGAAGATGGCCGCGCATGCGCGGTGCGCGCGGGCGCGCGAGGGCTAGCAAAGGACTTTGCTAGTGAAGTTTCCGATTGGAGGGGCTGCCGTGGACGTCACCCATCAGTGAGAACAATCAGCCTGCTGTCCTCGGAGAATACCTTCTACAGGTATGTAGCATTCGCTTTATAGTGCTTGTTTTGCTCCAACAGATCATTGAGACACTCCACTACTCACATTTCCTTCCTCCGAGTGAATTCCATTGAACACCACTATAGGCCTCTGTCAACCAGTTTCTAATCCAATTCACCACTTTGGGTATTAACTTCAGTCTGTCAAGTTTATTCAAAAGCCACCTATGAGGAACTATGTTAAAGGCTTTGCTGAAATCTAAGTAGATTGCATCTAGCGCACACCCTCAATCCAGTTCTTTGGTCGCCTAGTCAAAGAATTCAATCAAATTCGTTTGTCACAATTTACCAGTTAAAACCACGTTGCCTCAGATCTTGTAACCCATTGGATTCCAGGAAATACACTATCCTTTCCTTCAGCAACACTTCCATTAATTTTCTGATAACTGAAATGAGGCTTACCAGCCTGTAGTTTCCTGCTGTTTCTCTGCTGCCACTTTTGTGAAGAGGGACCACATCTGTTCTTCTCCAATCCCGCGGAACCTCTTCCGTCTCCAGGGATTTATTAAGTGTTTAAGAGGACCTGCCAGACCTTCTCTAAGCTCCCTCAATATCCTGGTATGGATCCTGTCTGGTCCCATGGCTTTGTCTACCTTCAGTTTTTCCATTTGTTCATAAATACTTTCTTTCGTGAACAGTGCGATATCCACTTCATTCTCATATGTATCTTTGCTGATCGTGGTCCTTCTACAGGATTTTCTTTCATGAACACATATCAGAACTATTTGTTTAGCACGTTCGCTTTTTCCTCATCACTATCCACATTGCAGTCCACAGCATCTTTCAGTCTCGCAATTCTATTTTTAGTCTTCCTCCTTTCATTAATATACCTGAAAAAATTCTTGTCTCCCCCCCTTACAGTTCTAGCCATTTGTTCCTTTGCCTGTGCTGTCGCCAGACGTATATCTCTCTTCATTCGGTGTTCTTTTCTGTGTTTCTTCTCTTGAGATTTTCTGTATTTATGAATGCCAACTCTTTTGCCTTTATTTTCTCAGCCACTTGTTTGGAGAACCATATCGTTTTCCTTTTTTTCTTTTATTTACCTTCCTTCTCAAAGCTGCTTTGGTTAGACTGGGTAGGTCACAATATCCCTACAAAATTATCTTTTTTCTGATGGGCTTACTTAAAAGTTAAAATTACTTCTAAGAGTCTTGGAGTCATTTTAGATACTTATTTATCTTTGAAGACACATGTTGATGTAGTTATTAAAGCTACTTTTTTAAAGTTACTATAGAGCTCATTTTCAAAGCACAGACTTACAAAGTTCCATAGGAACCTATGGAATTTTCCAAGTCTTTGAAAATACCCCTCATTGTCGTAGAAAAATGTGTGCATTTTTTGAGGAAAATCATTTTTCAGTTTTGGTCCAGGTGATTGGTACTTGCTAAATTGGACTATTCCATTGGGCTATATTGCCGTCTTTCTGCAAATCTGATTGATAAGTACATAAGCACTGCCACGCTGGGAAAAGACCAAAGGTCCATCAAGCCCAGCACTCCGTCTCCGACAGCGGCCAATCCAGGCCCCAAGAACCTGGCAAAACCCCAAAATTTAATAACGATCAATGGACTTTTCCTTCAGGAATCTGTCCAGACCCCCTTTAAACTCAGCAAGGCCAGCTGCTGTCACTATGTTCTCCGGCAATGAGTTCCAGCGTCTAACCACGCGCTGAGTAAAGAAAAACTTTCTCCAATTTGTTTTATGTTTAAACTGTTTTATTAACAATTCTCACAATACAAAGTGATGTAGAATATGCATATAGCATTGTTTGATATATAAAACAGCATTTTTACAACATATTCAACTTCGCCAAACACTTTTCATCCCCAATTTTTTCCCCCCCTTCCCCCTCCCCTTTTGATAATTCCTTGTCCCATGCTAACATTAGGTTTTGAGTGGCTCTTGTTCCTAATATCATACTCTCGAATACTTCATTAGGTAAAATAGTGCTTATCACAGAATATCAGTAACTAAACATCAAAACTCTAGATCACTGCCAAGCTTAGCCATTTACGTCTCACTCAACCCCTCCAAACCCTCCCCCCCCAATACCTCCCCCCCTTGCAAGCAGAATTCCACTTTAGATTAAATTATCTACTCCAGGCTATCCGTATTCTCCATTATTCTACTATTTATCAGGCATTAACAAGCAGACTACGTCCCCTCGGACTAAGCATTTGCAGGTATGGTGTCCAAATCTGCAGAAATCGCACTCTTCGTTTAGGCGATCGTTTTGAATCCCTAGCCTCCCAAGAGGCCAGGAGATGCACCTGATTGCGCCAATGCCAGTAAGCTGGCCCTTCCGATGAGACCCAGTATTGCATAATGCATTTTCGCGCTACCAAGCTCAGCTTTCTGCATAGCATTATAGCGGGGGCTCCTAATGGGGCAAACGCTCTTGGTTGATCCAACAGAAACTGCCGCTCCGTTCCTTGAACTCTGTTCCCCAATCGAATCAAAAACCCTCTTACCCTCTGCCAAAACATGCGCACCTTGGGGCATTGCCACAATGCATGATATAACGAGCTGGGACCCCCTCCACATTTAGAGCATCCCGAGTTGTCCGGCCCCAACATATGAGCCAGTTGTGTTCTAGACATATACCCCCGTAAGACCACTCTATAACCACACTCCCTCAGCCTCTCATCTGTTACCAACGCCCGTATGCCCTTCAAGGTAGCTGACACATCCCATGTTGCCAGGGAGATCCCCAAATCTTGTTCCCATTTTCGCTTAAGATCAACGTATTGCCTCTGAGGCCTACGCCTAGCCAGTGCCCCATACAGTGCTGATACAGATTGTTTCTCCATCTGCAACTCCTCAAAGAAAACCCTTAGCAGCTCTCCCATCTGCCCTCTCAGGGATATTTGGCTCAGGGACTTCACATAGTGTCGGACCTGTGCATAGGCAAATCTATTACCCCAAGCTGATCCCACTTTATCTTGAAGAGTGTCAAATGTTATCATTTCCCCATTGTCCAACAATAGGTGTTCCAATCTTGTGATGCCCAGCCCTTGCCACCTGCCAAATGTCGGGTTATCTATCCCTGCCTCAAAAGCAGGATTGCCTACGATTGGGATTTGATCTGTAACGTGTGGTTGGCCCCCCATTTGCCGCATCCACCACTGCCACGCCTCCCGAAGGGGTTGTAGTATGATACTTTTTTTAAATTTAGAGGGGAGCTGACTTCGAGGTAAGTGGAGCAATGCTAATATATCATAGGGAGCAAAAAAAGCTTCCTCCAAGCCCGTAGGTGTATAATACTGCGTGGCATTCACCACATCTACTAAGTGGCGCAGCAAACACGCCTGATTATACAGGAACACATCCGGGATACCCATTCCCCCCTGTCTCCAGCTCCCTATTAACTGATTTTGGCTAACTTTAGGCTTTTTGCCTGCCCAACAAAATCTACTGAAAAGGCGCATCATCCGCTTCAAATCAACTCGCGATAGACGTATGGGTAAAGTTTGAAGAACGTACAACCAGCGCGGAAACAACACCATTTGTACTACATGTATCCGTCCCATTAATGACAGTGGCAGACTCATCCAAGAGTCCAATTTAGTTTTTGTATATTCCAGTAAGATTTTAACATTCAACTGATATAAATCTAATGTATTCATTGTGAGTCGGATTCCTAAATATTTAAAGGACTCTCTGGCCCATCTCAACGGAAATTCGGGAGCCCAGTCCCTCTGGTTCACCTCTGGCGAAGCCAGCGCTTCTGACTTGTCTAGATTAATACGGAAACCTGAGTAGTCGCCATATTCACGAAAGGTTTCCAATAACGTATCTAAGGATTCCCTTGGGTTTGTGAGATGTACCAAAATGTCATCCGCAAATGCTGCAATCTTAAACATGTGTGTCCCTAAGCCAACTCCCCGGATCAAAGGGTTTGCCATGATGTCTCTAATAAGGGGATCTAAAACCAAAACAAAGAGAAGAGGGGACAATGGGCACCCCTGCCTCGTGCCCCTCCTAATACAGAAACTTTCCGATTCTATCCCGTTTACTCTCAGAGTGGCACATGGGTTGGCATATAAAGCATGTATTGCTTCAACAAATCTCCCTGAAAATCCATATTGTTCCAACGTGTCAAAAAGAAACTTCCAGTGAACCTTATCAAAGGCCTTTTCCGCATCAAAGCTGATCAGCAATGATGCTACCTTCGCCTGCGAGCTGTGTTCTAGTGATGTCAATATTGCTCTCAAGTTTTTACTCACAGCTCTACCTCCCACAAATCCTACTTGACTTTCATGAATCAACCTTGGGAGCAGCCTCGCCAGTCTATTAGCCAAGATTTTTGCCAATAACTTGGTATCATAATTTAACAGGGAGATAGGCCGGTACGATGTCGGCTCTAGAGGGTCCCTCCCCGGTTTCAACAAAACTATTATTTGAGCCCTATTCAAGTCTGGGGGTAACCTTTGTCTCTCTATCACTTGGTTCAAAAATCTAGTAATTGCAGGTATAACCCCTCCTTCCATTAATTTATAGAATTCTCCCCTTAAACCATCTGGTCCCGGGGCTTTTAGTCGTGGGCTGTGAGCAATAACCAAACTGACTTCATCTTCAGTAATTAATTGATTGAGACTATCCAGCTCTTGTATTGTAAGCTTTGGTAAAGCCAGATTTTCTAAATACATCTGGTTTAGCAGACCGTCTTCCTCTGGGGAAGCGTACAGCTCTTGATAAAAGGCCCGAAAAGTTTCACATATTGCTTTGTCTGATGTGTGGAGCCCTCCCCCCCTTTGTCTCAGTGCCAAAATATTCTTAGTCCCTCCCCGGGGGTTAATTATTTTTGACATCAACTTGCCTGTTTTATTACCATGTTTATAGAGCATATATCTATAGTATAACTGTGACTTGTGTGCCCTTTCTTGCAAAAGTACATTTAAGGCGGTCTGAAGTTCCAGCACTTGTTGTTTATCACCTATCGCGTGTGTCTCCCCATATCTCTTCCGTGACTTACAAAGTTGGGTACTCAAACGCAAGATGTTTCTATCTCGTGTCTTCCTCACAAAGTGTGCATGACTTATCACTTCACCTCTAAGAACCGCCTTAGCCGCTTCCCAAAACAAAACTGGGTCTTCTATGTGTTCTTGATTATGAGTACTGTATTCCGCCCAGCAAGCTTGTAACCTGCCTTTAAGCATTGGATCTGAACTGAACTCCAGGGGAAATTGCCATTTGTATTCCTGTGGAGTTGTACCGCTTGGTATCCATTCTATCTTAACCCAGGCATGGTCCGACACCATGTACGGTCCTATCTCCGCTGTTGTCACTTCCCCAAACATCTGACGTGATGTCAGAATATAGTCAATTCTCGACTGAGTGGAGTGGGCCCGCGACAGGTGTGTATAGTCTTTCTCACCTGGGTGCAGCACCCGCCACACATCAACCAGGCCCAACATCTGGCTCAACTGTAAGAGGCCTCTATTATTATAACATGAAGAGGCCGTCTCCGGGGCTGATCTGTCCAGGGAGGGGTCCCAAGTTGCATTTAAATCACCCCCCAGCACTATAGCTGCGTGCGGTTGCCTAAGCAAAAAATTTATCAAAGTTTGATAAAACTTCCGATCATATCTATTTGGAGCATAAACATTACAGATTAGCAGTTTCTGTCTCCCAACTACCACTTCCAATATAACATAGCGGCCTTCAGTATCAATCAGAAGTGGATTAATTACAGAGGCTATGCCTTTTCTAATTAGTATCGCTACTCCTCCCTTTTTACCCTGTGCATTTGCTGCTATACAATCCCCGACCCACCAGGTGCTGAGCTTGGCATGTTCAATCTGGTTCAGATGCGTCTCCTGCAAGAGTGCTATGTCCGCCCTTTGCCTATTTAATTGCTGTAAAATCTTAGAACGTTTGATTGGCGAATTAACTCCGCCTACATTCCACGTTAGTATTCTTACTATTCTTGGATTTGAAAGTGGGTGCCTTTCTCCATAAATGTCCACTGTTGTACTCGAGGGGGACATCCCAGCCTCTGCCCCCCCCCCCCACTTGCACCTCCACTGTGTCAACTTCATTGTTATGTTCTACATCCTTACTAATTAAGACTTGTGCCCTGCTTGCATCCTTCTTCCCTCCCCCCACCCCCTCCCCCCCCCCAAACCCTATATCCCTTATTCTCAGGTCCACCAATTAGGACCTTGACTTCCTTACGTCTCTCCCTCCCCCCTCCGCATTATACAATGTTACAGTAAACATAAAACATAACTTTCTTGTCAAGCTGAGCAGACACTTACAGGGTCTCCCCCCTCTTACCAGGGGTTCAAATCGGTTCACCCACAGGCCGTGTCTGCCATATAGTGTCTTAATTAACAGCACAAAAAAAAAAAAAAATAAATAAATAAAAATCAACGTTCAAGTCTAACTCACAAACCATAGGACCTTAACTTTCCAACTGCAGCCTTCTTGCCAATCTTTCTGCTACTATAAGTGGTCCATCTTTGTTCTTGGCTGGGAGATTACTGTAGTGTCATATCTTGACCAATCAGGTCTCCGCTGACCTCTCCGTATGACATTACTCAGTGTTCTCAGAGTGTTCTCTTTCTATGCTGTTCAACTTGCATCTGAAGATAATGTTCCCAGCTGTTGTAGAAATTCTTTAGCCGCCCCTGCCGTCTCATATGTCTTAGTAATGCCATTATGCGTGACCCGCAATTTGGCAGGGTATTGTAGTGCAAATCTTATTTTCTTTTGGAATAGCGTTGAGCAAACCTCCGAAAACTGTCTCCTCCGTGTTGCTACCCCTGCTGAATAATCTTGGAAACATCTTACTGGGATTCCTTCATACTCTAATGCTTTCCCAGCTCTCAGCAACTTCATCACTTCTTGTTTTTGCGCATAGTTCAAAAATTTTAGAATTACCACTCTTGGCTTATTGGTGCCCGTCATTTTCATCCCGATGCGGTGAGCCCGTTCTATTTGTATCGGCCCCGAGGCTTCTGGGTATTGTAGTTCACTGGCAAACCAGCGTGCCAAAAAAAACCTCCAAGCCCCGTTCGGGTAACGTTTCTGGCAGGCCCACCACTCGGATATTATTTCTCCTGGACCTGTTTTCTAAGTCCTCAATCTTTTCCTCCATCGCCTGCAGCTTTTTTTGAGTTATTTCTTGTATTGTCTCCACCTCCGTTACTCTATCCTCAATTTCACTCACACGTGTTTGAAAGCCTGCACAATCCCGAGAAAGATCTGTGAGCTGTTCTTTTACCTTTTCCAGGTTAGCATTTATGGGGGAAAGCCGGCGATCCAACATAGCTTCTAACACTGAGGATATTTCTGAGGTTATTTCGGCGATCCAGGCCGATGACACTGTCGGGCCCGGCGGACTTGCGGGCGGCGCCATCTTGTCTTCTGCTCCTCTACCACGGAGCTTATCTTTATGTACATTTTTCGCTGCCATTACGCCGCCAATTAAGTTAAAGTGTACGTTGCCGGCCTCTCTACCTTTTCAGGCTGCGGCGAATTTCGTTTTTAGATCGCGGTTTGTGAGCTGATCATGCGAAGGGGGGATTGAAGCCGGAGAGATCTTTTTCCTTCAACCCCTCGCGGTCATGACGTCACCGGAAGTTCTCTCCAATTTGTTTTAAACCTACCACATTCTAATTTCATCTTGTGTCCCCTGGTTCTATTATTGTTAGAAAGCGTAAACAAACGCTTCACATCTGTCCGCTCTACCCCACTCATTATTTTGTACACCTCTATCATATCACCCCTCAGCTGCATTTTCTCCAGGCTAAAGAGTCCTAGCCTTCTTAACCTCTCCTCATAAGGTAGTCGTCCCATCCCTTTTGTCATTTTTGTCGCCCTTCTCTGCACCTTCTCCAATTCCTTTATATCTTTTTTGAGATGAGGCGACCAGAACTGAACACAATACTCCAGGTGCGGTCGCACCATGGAGCGATATAACGGCATTATAACATCCTCGTGCTTGTTTTCCATCCCTTTCCTAATAATACTCAACATTCTGTTCGCCTTCTTAGCCGCCACAACACATTGAGCAGAAGATTTCAACATCCTATCCACGATGACTCCCAGATCCCTTTCTCGGTCCGTAACTCCTAAAGCGGAACCTTTCATGACATAGCCGTAATTCGGGTTCCTCCTTCCCACGTGCATCACTTTGCACTTGTCAACGTTGAACTTCATCTGCCATTTGGACGCCCAATCCCCCAGTCTCACGAGGTCCTCTTATAATCTTTCACACTCCTCCCACGACAAGATGACCCTGGATAACTGTGTCATCTGCGAATTTAATTACCTCACTAGTTACTCCCATCTCAAGGTCATTTATAAATATGTTAAAAAGCAACGGTCCCAGCACAGACCCCTGAGGGACCCCACTAACTACCCTTCTCCATCGAGAATAATGACCATTCAACCCTACTCTCTGCTTCCTATCTTTTAACCAGCTCTTAATCCATAATAATACACTGCCTCCGATCCCATGACTCTCCAGTTTCCTTTGGAGTCTTTCATGAGGCACTTTGTCAAACGCCTTCTGAAAATCTAGATATACAGTATCGACTGGCTCCCCTTTGTCCACATATTTGTTCACCCCTCGAAAAAAATGCAGTAGATTTGTGAGGCAAGACTACAGATAATGCAGAATACTGCAGCTAAGATAATTTTGAGAAAAAGATCTGACCATGCTACACCTGCTTTGATGAAACTTCATTGGTTGCCCATTAACACACGGTTTGTTTGTTTGTTTGTTTGTTTGTTTGTTTGTTTGTGGTGGTGGTGGTGGTGGGGGGGGGGGGTTCATATTATTTTGGGTTTATAAAATGTTTAGTGGTACTTATCCAGAATATTTATATTATTTGTTTTCTTTTCCATTATTTCCTTCTGTCATAAACTGTGGAATCTTGCTTGGCCTATTTTCTTTCATTTGTTAAAGTTAAATACAAAAAGTCTTTATCATCCTCATTTCTCTATCAGTGTCAGCATGGTGTCCTCTGCCTGTTGGGTTAATGACAATTTCTTCTTCTTTATTCCAGAAACAACCGAGACTTATTTGTTTAAAACATTTTCTGTTAGGTTTCATGTTTTTGTTTTTTCTCATTTGTAATCTGTATTTTGTGTTCTCTGAGGACAAGCAGGCTCAATATTCTTATGCATGGGTTGTTGTCCGTGAAGGCCCAGGAAACAGAAGAAACCTTCAAAAGCTCAAGAACCTTCCCGAACGTTCCGCTGCATGGGCGGCTTCCCGCCCGCGATGCGAACGTACAGTGATCAGTTCTTTTTCATCCGCGCTTCGAGAGAGTTATGCTCGCCGCTACTCCCTTGTTTTTTTTGCTTAGGAGACCGCTTTTTTCGCGTTTATCACGCCCTTTTTCTTCTTATTGCCTTCTCAAATAAAACTTTTAAAAAAAAGTTTTTTTCCCCCCCTTATTTTTAGTTTTTTTCCTCACTTTTTCAAGTTTCTTTTCTTTCTTCGTTGTGGCCGCCTTTAGGCTGCTCGGCTGTGTCTTTTTTCCCTTTTTTGTGCCTTGTTAATTGGCACAATCGAGGCTTTTGATTTTGCGGACGCTATTTTTCCGCCCATGTCATCGAAGACTCCCAGCGGCTTCAAACGCTGTACTTGCTGCAACCGGACCATCTTGGGTACCGTCCCCCCTGCCTGTAAGCTGTGTAAGTTAATGAAGAAAAGGACCCAGGTGGCTCAAGAGGCTCAGCACAAGAGACTTTTTTCTGATTGGTCCGGTCCTTTGACGTCGGCATCAACATCGGTACTGGGAGCGAGGCATCGAGTGTGTCTCCACCCGTTTCGAGGCTCGGCCCCGGCCCCAAGGAGGCGTGAGGATTCCACGTCCTCATCGGTACCGAGGAGTCTCAATGACGGGCGTCGAGCGAAGGCGAAGAAGCATCGTCATCGATCTCCTTCCAGACATGGTACCGAGAGCTTCGGGGAACCGAATGAGTCGGCACCCGAGACGCATTGGCGCTGGGAGGATCGCTCACCCTCCATTCAGGAGGTACCGATGCATCGGTCGTCTGGCAGCCTGGTATTGGCTCTCGAGCCCCCTCAGATTCTGGCACCAACTCCTGCACCGGCCCCACAGCCTTTTCCGATGGCAGCTCTCGATGAGCGCATCTAGGCCCTTCTTCCAGAGCTTCTGGAAGGTTTGCCTCGTCAGTCTGCCTCTGTGTCGGCGGTGCTTGCGCCTCCCGTACCGACTGCAGAGACGGCATCTGGGCCATCGCCTGTGAGGAGGTCCCCACCCTCGATGCCGCTTGCGGAACCGGTTGCCACCCGGGTCGACTCCCCCTCATCGTCGGTGGAGGAAGCTTCACCGGAGTCCAGGCAGGGGTCGACTTCTCGACATCCCCCACGCGGTCATCAATCCTCGACGTCGAGGCAGGCTCAGGTTTGGGCTGCTCTTAGGGAGCTTCTGTCTGATACTGAAGAGGAGTGCTCATGGGGAGACAAGGAAGATCTCAGGTACTTTTCAGAGGAAGAGTCCTGTGGGCTTCCCTCTGATCCTACTCCACCGATTGAAGTAAGGATATCTCCACCTGAAAGTCTTACTTTCTCATCCTTTGTACGGGAAATGTCTAAGGACATTCCATTCCCTATGGAGGTTGTGGATGAGCCCAGGGCTGAGATGCTCGAGGTCCTGGATTATCCTTCTCCACCTGCAGAGGTTGCAACGGCCCCCCTGCACAATACACTCAGGGAAGTGCTGATGCGGAATTGGTCTTGCCCTCTCTCTAATCCAGTGGTCCCCAAGAAGCCCGAGTCCCAGTACAGAGTCCATGGAGAGCCTGTAATGGTGAAGGCCCAACTTCCTCACGATTCTATTGTGGTGGACTCTGCTCTCAGAAGAGCCGAGTACTAAAGACTATGCCTCAGCGCACCCAGGCAGAGAGTCTAGGACCTTGGAATCTTTTAGGAGGAAAACGTATCAGGCTGGAATGCTCGTCGCCAAGATCCAAACATACCAGCTCTACACGAGCATTCACTTACGGAACTCAGGCAACTGTCCAGTTTAGTTGAAGCACTTCCCTCGGAGCTTGCTGAACCTTTTCAACAGGTGGTCAGGCAGCAGAAGGCGTGTCGCAAATTCCTGGGCAGGGGGTCTTACAACACTTTTGATGTAGCATCTCGAGTAGCTGCTCAAGGTATAGTGATGCGCAGACTCTCATGGCTGCATTTCTCTGACCTGGATCACAAGACCCAGCAGCGAATGGCGGATGTTCCTTGCCGGGGGGATAATCTTTTTGGAGAAAAAGTAGAGGATATGGTTGATCAGATGAAAAAGCATCACGATTCCATGGATTCTCTCTCCCGCCGGACGCCTTCTGCTACTGCCTCCTCTTCTAGGAGGTTTTTTGGAGGGAGGAGGAGTGTTCCCTATTCCTATAATAGGTGTAGGTACACTCCTGCTTCTCAGCAGCCGGTCCCAGCATGTGCGTTCTCTTCAACGCCGTGCACCTAAGGCCCCTAGGGCTCCCCAGCAAAAGCAAGGGACGGGCTTTTGACTGGCTCCAGTGCAGCATAGCCGCAGTAAAAGTGTCCGTACCAGGCGGCTTGCCTGTCAGGGGGGGTGGGTGGGGGAGGTTAATATTTTTTCACCAAAGGTGGCCTCTTATAACCTCCAACAGGTGGGTTCTTCAAATAGTCTGGTTAGGATATACACTCAATCTGGCATCCAAGCCTTCAAATTGCCCACAGGGAGCTCAATCCTTCAGCTCCCAGCACCAGCAGGTACTTGCAGAGGAACACTCCACCCTTCTAAAGGCCAATGCAGTCGAACCTGTTCCACCAGGGGAAGAAGGGCTGGGATTCTATTCCAGGTACTTCCTTGTGCAAAAGAAAACAGGGGGGATGCGTCCCATCCTAGACCTAAGGGCCCTGAACAGATTCCTGATTCGAGAAAAGTTGAGGATGGTATCCCTGGGCACCCTTCTTCCCATGATTCAGGAAAACGATTGGCTATGCTTTCTGGACTTAAAGGATGCCTATACTCACATCTCGGTACTTCCAGCTCACAGGAAGTACCTTCGATTTCAGTTGGGAACAACACTTTCAGTACTGTGTACTACCCTTTGGCCTAGCATCTGCACCCAGTGTCTTCACAAAGTACTTGGCAGTTGTCGCAGCATCGCTACACAGACTGGGAGTGTGTGTTCCTTTATCTCGATGATTTGCTGGTGAAGAACACTTCGGAGGCATGGGGCTCTATGGTCCATGCAGATGACTATTCAACTGCTGGAGCTACTGGGGTTTGTAATCAATTATCCCAAGTCCCACCTTGTCCCTGTTCAGAAATTGGAGTTCATTGGAGCTCTGTTGGATACACGGACGTCTCGAGCTTATCTTACCCAGGCAAAGGTAGACAATCTTCTGGCACTAGTCTCCTTGGCTCGAGCGTCTCAACAGATCACAGCTCGGCAGATGTTGAGACTTTTAGGGTACATGGCTGCCACAGTTCATGTGACTCCCATGGCACACCTACATATGAGATCAGCTCAATGGACCCTAGCTTCCCAGTGGTGCCAGGCCACAGGGGATCTAGAGGATGTAATTTATCTCTCCATCGATTTTTGCAGCTCCCTTCAGTGGTGGGCCATTCGATCGAATCTGACCTTGGGACGTCCATTCCAAATTCCTTAGCCACAAAAAGTGCTGACAACGGATACATCCCTCCTGGGATGGGGAGCTCATGTAGATGGACTTCACACTCAAGGGGTTTGGTCCTTTCAGGAAAAGGGTCTTCAGATCAACCTCCTGGAATTGCAAGCGATCTGGAACGCTCTCAAGGCTTTCAGAGATCGGCTGTCCAACCAGATCATCCTAATTCAGACAGACAATCAGGTTGCTATGTATTACACCAACAAGCAGGGGGGCACCGGATCTCGCCCTCTGTGTCAGGAAGCCGTCAGGATGTGGCTTTGGGCCCACCATCACGGTATGTTTCTCCAGACCACATATCTGGCAGGTGTAAACAACAGTCTGGCCGACAGGTTGAGCAGGATCATACAACCTCACGAGTGGTCCCTCAACATGGACGTTGTCCGCAAGATCTTCCGAGCGTGGGGCACCCCCTCGGTGGATCTTTTTGCCACTCAGACAAATCACAAAGACCCTCAATTCTGTTCCAGACTTCAGGCCCACGATAGACTAGTGTCAGATGCCTTTCTCCTTCATTGGGGAACAGGCCTTCCGTATGCGTATCCTCCCATACCTCTAGTAGGAAAGACTCTGCTGAAACTCAGGCAAGACCGCAGAACCATGATTCTGATTGCATCTTTTTGGCCCTGTCAGATCTGGGTCCCTCTTCTTCTGGAGTTGTCCTCCGAAGAACCGTGGAGATTGGAGTGTTTTCCGACCCTCATCACCCAGAACGAGGGGTCGCTTCTACATCCCAACCTCCAGTCTCTAGCTCTCACGGCTTGGTGAGGACAAGTTGCACACCTTGGACTGTAAGAGAGCGTTGGCCTTTTTCATGGAGCGGACAAATCCCTATAGACAGTCCGTCCAGTTGTTTGTTTCTTTTGATCCCAACAGGAGGGGAGTTGCCATCGGAAAACGCGCCATCTCCAGTTGGCTAGCAGGTTGCATTTCCTTCACTTATGCCCAAGCTGGACTGACTTTAGAGGGCCATGTCACGGCTCATAATGTTAGAGCCATGTCTGCGTCAGTGGCTCACTTGAAGTCAGCCTCTGTTGAGGAGCTTTGCAAGGCTGCAACGTGATCATCAGTCCACACATTCACATCGCACTACAGCCTTCAGCAGGATACCCGACGTGACAGTCGGTTTGGGCAGTCGGTGCTGCAGAATCTGTTTGGGGTTTAGAATCCAACTCCACCCTCCTAGGCCCATTTTTGTTCTGTTCCAGGCTGCACTCTCACTTAGTTGTATTTCTTTTCAGGTCAATCTTTATGTCCTCGCCGTTGCGAGGCCCAATAGACCAATGTTTATTGTTTTGAGTGAGCCTGGGGGCTAGGGATACCCCATTTGTAAGAATATTGAGCCTGCTTGTCGTCGGAGAAAATGAAGATACATTCCAGTAGCAGGTATTCTCCGAGGACAGCAGGCTCAATATTCTTACGACCCTCTCTCCTCCCCGTTGGAGTTGTTTCACTTATATTGTTTTTCTTTTTATTAAACTGATCACTGCACGTTCACGTCGTGGACAGGAAGCCGCCCACGCATGCGCGGTGAGTCAGCCCGCATGGCTGAACGTTCGGGAAGGTTCTTGAGCTTTTGAAGGTTTCTACCATCTCCTGGGCCATCGCGGACGACAACCCATGCATAAGAATATTGAGCCTGCTGTCCTCGGAGAATACCTGTTACAGGTATGTATCTTCATTTTATCTGCTTTGAACCTGTTGTTGGGATTTGGTGGATTGCAAGCACTATTACCAAAAAAAATGACTAGTAAATAGGTCTCACTGGATGAGTATTTAAATGTGTTAGAATGCTAAGAAATGAGGAAACGAGTTGCTGCATTTTTGAGAGTACATAGTTTTGGGACATTGGTGTTCTAGAAAATTTACTGAAAATGGCTTTTGATAAAGAGTTTTTTTTCTCCCTTGGGAGTTTTTTCACTGTTTTCCCATGTTTCAGTTAAAACCAGTGATAGTAGTCCATTACGGGTTGTTTGAAAAGGCTACTGATTTTCTCTGGACCATTGAAGCTTCTTTTGTTTAATTCTTAAGTTCTAGTTGTCCCTCTCTATGATTCTCTCTAAAGTATAAGTCCAGCAAAAGTTTTTGCATAGATGTTTAAAATAGAAATGGAAATTCATAAGTAAGGATTGAGTGCACTTATAGTATAAGCGATTACAAATATTTGATCTTTATAAACTGATCTATTGGATGCCATCATTGTAGAAGTGGAACATCTTTGTAAAAACATCATATTTTTATTTAAAAAATAAAATAAAAACACACAGGCAGAAGCTTGAATTAGTTCAATAATTCAGTGTGGAGATTTTTTTTACCCTTGAAGACCAGCCTAAGAAGGGCAAAATGAGGGAAAACATTGAACATGTTGGTGATTAGAAACCACATTATCAAGCAAACATAACATTTACTTTTTATTACAGTCTTATAAACCAGTTGCTTCAGAACAAGAAGACAAGTTAGGTAAGTACTGTTATGATTTTTTGTTAATGTTCATACTCTCTGTTATATAAAACAAAAACCTATATTCTCAATAGTTTGGAATGTTAATAATGTCTGTCCTTTTTCCTATTAAAAAAAAAAAAAAAAAGACTACTGCAATATTGAGCCTAGCTGCTGTCTTATTAATGATAGATGCAGAGTACCTGCTTGGAGATTTGGGTGGAAAAAGGTAGCCAAACTAGGAAGAGATCAATACTTTGGTTGAGTTGGAGCAAGCACAATGGTCAGAGAGGAGTCTGTGTTGATATATTAGTTGAGGTGCTTCTGGAGTGCAGTGCAGGAACATGATGGGGGCATTGATTTGGGTAGGGTTACCATATGTCTGGATTTCCCCAGACATGCCCTCCTTTTTAGGGGACCGTTGGGGGGGTCAGGACGGTTTTTTCCAGCCATCCCATTTGGGTTTCTGTACTGGCTGGTGAGCGGACGGATGTGCTTTCCTTCTCCCCCCCCCCCCCCCATGGCCTACCATAGCACACCCTGGTGGTCTAGTGGCCTCTTCGGGCTAGGAAACAGCTCCACTCTTTCCTGCTCACTGACGCTGACCTCCATGCTACCGCTGCTTCATGAAAATGGCTGCTGAGACTTCAAGTAGCAGCCTCATGACACTGCAGATGTCTCGCAAGGCTACCGCTTGACGTCTCGGCAGCCATTTTCAAGAAATGGCAGCTGTAGGAGGTCATTGGCAGCGGGCAGGTAAGAGTAGGGTTCTTTACTGCCCCAAAGAGGCCACTAGACCACCAGGGCTACAAGGTAGGCCAGGGAGGGTCGGGAGAGAAAGGGGCAAGCTGCTTGCGGAAGGAAGGGAGAGGAGAGAGGGACATGCCATACGGGAAGGGAAAAGGGGGAAATGTAGCACATTGATAGGGAATGGAGAGTAGACAGGGACATTATGCTCATGGATTTTTTTTCTTTGTTTTGAAATGTACATCTGCGATAAAACAGGAGCTTAGCCTAGAATGGGTGGCATAGCCGGTGGTTGGGAGGCGGGGCTAGTGCTGGGCAGACTTATACGGTCTGTACCGGAGCCGGTGGTGGGAGGCGAGGCTGGTGATTGGGAGGCAGGGATAGTACTGGGCGGACTTATACGGTCTGTGCCCTGAAAAAGACAGGTACAAATCAAGGTAAGGTATACACAAAAACTAGCACATATGAGTTTATCTTGTTGGGCAGACTGGATGGACCATGCAGGTCTTTTTCTGCCGTCATCTACTATGTTACTATGTATGTCTGTGATTTTGTTATGTGAATGTATGACATAGTTATTCCCCAGTGCATTTCCCTTGTTTGGCCAGCAGATGGTGACTGTTTTTTTTTTTTTTTTCTTTTTTGGTAAAACTGCTACAGAAGTCGCAGGTTTTTTCCCATCTGAGCTGTGAGGTAATCTTTAGTCTCAGTGTAGGAGCACAGAGGTAAAGATCTCTGTCCTGAGATCCTGTTCAAGACTTCTGTGAGCAGTTAATTTCCTGAAACTCCCCAGGTGCTACCCAAGTAGTGACTAAGTGTTTACACAGTTTTAATATTGATCCTTATTCAGTTACCTGTTAATTGCCTGTTATTTTTCCATCTGTTTTATATGGTTCACTGTTCTAATTTTGTGACAATAAACCTTATTAGCTTATTGGCTCTGTTGTCCTGAACTGACTAAGAATCCTGGTGGTTTGTGTGTTGGGTCTGTGGGAGCTTTCTGGAAACTGTGGGACCCCCGGCTGTGTGGCCCTAGTGTCATAGAGGGTACCGGGCAATAACCTGAGATTAGGAGACTCACCCAGAGGCAAGTGAGACCCAGTTGGTGAGGTGGAGGGTGCTAGAGTAAAGCACAAGCGGCAGGTGGACCTGAGCAGTTCTGGGGATAGACCCTCCAGGTGACCACAGGGATAGCCCCAGGATGGTGCTAGGCATTCCGTGACAATATCTTTTCTAATTTTGTATTAGACTACAGAAGAAAATGCAGTTCTGTTACTTTTACCAGTATTATCACTGCTTATAGAATCAGGCTTACCTGAGGGATCAAGGTGACTGTGCGGCTGGGACAGGGCGGCATTTTTTTTTGTGTGTCCTCTTTTGTGTCAGCAAATATGGTAACCCTAGATTTGGGTATATTCTTGACTATAAGGCTGACTGTGGAAGAAGATTGTCGGTGAGTAGTATCTCCTGAGGGTTTCTGGCAATAGGTCTGAGAATGTTTTATTTTATGTTGCAGTTTTACTGCTAGTTTCCTGTATTGTGGCTGCTAGTGGGACTGCAAAAGAATTCCTGCTTCTGGATACTGTCAGGTTATATGTAAATGCTGATCCATTTCTTTAACACCCAGTTTTGTGTTAGTTGAAGCAATTTTATTGAACAAAGAACCATACAGATCAATAGCCAAATATGACAGTTCAATCATTTTAATAGTTTAACATGTCCTCTCCCCTTCCATATCAAAGTGGAACTGCTAAACCCCTCCCCCCTTACCCCCAAAGTAAAGCTCCCCACCTCTAGCCTAAGAAGATGTGCAACTTTATGTTGTACTTCTGCTCTGATAGCACCCTGCAACTTGAGGAAAATAAGTCCTTTTACCTTGAAAGTCCCCCTTGCAAACCCAATCTCCCCCTCCCCTACACACTTTAACAATTCTCAGAACGCCAAGCCTGGGACTACCTTTTAGGAAGATTATATATTTGTATGTAACTCTATCTCCCAACTAATTCAAAACATAACTACATGCCCTTGGCGCACAAGTGACTGTATATAAGGATTTCATATCAATAGAAAACGCATGTGATGTTTAATAGATGATAGTTGCAAATCTCTAAGTTCCAATATCATGAGTTCGTGCAATTTGCCAATAGGAGGGTGGCTTTTTCTAGGTCTAGTACTATAGTAAACATTTTTTTCACCACCGCATGGACTTTGGCTACGCATAATTTAGGCTCTTGATTACTATAGAAGACAGCTGACATAGAAGGATACCCAGGAGACAAAACATAATTGCCTGTTGGGTAACTCGCTCAAAACTTTAACTGTAGCTTTCCTCCTCCAAAATTTTTTTTATTTGAGGGCACCCTCTCAAGGCATGAGAAAATTAATTTTCCTTGTCATCAACAGCAGATGAATCCATTAACCGATGGGTTGTATCTGCCTACCAGCAGGTGGAGATAAACACTGAAAGCACATGGTGTTCCTGGACGCCCAGCCCCCTCTGCCTTCAGTATATCTCTATCTCCCAGCAGGTGTGGACGTCGCTTTCTCAGCTCCTGGATGTCTTCTGCCTGGGGTGGCTCCTGTGCTTTGCCAGTAGAGCGGGGGGGTGTTGTGGCTGGGGTGCCCACTTTAAAGGCATACTTGGTTTTCCCTATCCCTACCTTACCCCATTCCCCCTCCTCACGGAGTTCCTCTTTGGCTGCCTGCCTCTAACTTTCCTCACAGTAAAAAAAAAAAAAAATTCTGAGGCTTTCTCCAGAGCTCCTGGTTCGGTGCACCTTGGCCAAAGCTCGTTTTACTCGGTCTCCTGAGGTGAGAGTGGTGCCCAACTCCTCCGGGGAGGTTCCTGCTGACAGCGCTCTTGGGGTAAGTTTTGGCATGAAGGCGCTATTTTGTTTTCTGTATTTTGTTTTCTGTATTTGATGGCTGCTGAAGGGGTTAAGCGTTGCTCCCACTGTGGGAAACACAGATCAGCAGCGGGGCTTTGCAGCACATGCTGCCTAGATGCTAATGCTGGCACGAGCATGGCGGGCGGCGATTCTTCCCACCCGACGGAGTTGGCAGCGGGCGCCATCTTGGAGGCACAGTGTGGCTCAACCATCGCAGTTGTGGAGGGGTCTGAGTGCAGGGGGACACCTCATTTCGAGGTTTCTAGAGGAGCTATTGCCTCCGCTTCCCCCAATGTGGGGGCGGATGTACAGGGTGAGTTTTTCTCCCCTGAATTTGTGCTGCTGATGCATAAGGCTTTTATGTTAAAAAGAGCACTGCCTGAGGCTCCTGACAATTCCTTTTGAACTGGGTTGCCTCCAGTTCTTGATAGCCCAGCGTCTGCTGGAGATTTTATTTCTTCCCTCGAGCTTTTGGCTGACGCTAAGCGTAGATGAGTGAATACCCCGTCTGAGGGGGACTGTTCTCCCCTGAGGGGTCTGGCAGGCCCTCACGGACTGTTGATCCAGACGAGGGTGGCTGCTTGCCACAGGAGTTGGATAACCTTAAAGTGTTCGGATTTTCCACCGTGACGAGCTGCCAGCTCTCATTTCTTATGCCTTACAGGCCCTTTGTATTGAAGAGCCTGACGAGGGCACTGCCACTTCTATTAATCCTAGGATGGCTAGTACTAAGAAGCCTTCTCGGGCTTTTCCCGTGCATGCTTCCTTCCAGGAGCTATTTCAGCTCAATGGTCTGACCCTGATGGTCCCTTGAAGGTGGCCAGGGCTATGTGTCACCTTAACCTTTGAGTGAAAGTCAGTTGGCCCTCTTTGGGATGCCTAAACTGGATGTGTTAGTCACGGCTGTGACTAAAAAGACTACTCTCCCGGTGGAGGGAGGGGTCGCTTTGAAAGGTATGCAGGACCGGCGGCTGGAATCCGCGCTGAAGAGGTCCTTTGAAATCTCGGGCCTTTCCTTACGGCGGCTATTTGCAGATACTATGCAGCCCGGGCCTGCCTTTCCTGGTTGCTCGGGCCGGTTCCCTTGCTGAGGTCAGCCCACGTATGGAGTCTGCCCTGTCTTTTTTGGCTGATGCCCTTTATGATCTGGTCAGAGCTTCAGCTAAGCAGATGTCGGTGGCGGTTGCTGTCTGACGCCTTCTTTGGCTTCGGCATTGGGCGGCTGACATGGCCTCTAAACAAAGACTGGTGAGGTTACCCTTTCAGGGTCTTCTTTTATTTGGGGAGGATTTGGAAAAGATCGTTAAGGACCTAGGGGACTCCAAGTCCCAATGGTTGCCTGAGGATAGGCCGAAGCCTTCTTCCAAAAGTCCTTCTTTTCCCTCCTCTTCCAGGCCACGTTTTCGCGAAGTTCGCGGGTATCACCCAGAGCGCTGTGCGGGGTTTGGTTAACATACCCGTTTCCAGCAGAGGAACTCCTTTCGTTCGGACAAACGCGCTGCGGCGTCCGGGCAACGTCCAGGAGTTCAGGGGCGTCCTCCACAATGATGGTGCGCCGGTCCACTCATTGGTTCCTGCAGTAGGGGGTCGTCTCTCCCTCTTTCTCGAGGAGTGGACCAAGATTACTTCGGATCAGTGGGTCCTGGACCTGATCAGAGAAGGTTACCGACTACAATTCGCTGCCCCGGTGGGAGATGTGTTTTTGGAGTCCCAACGCGGCACTGCCATCAAGCGGGCGGCAGTAAACGAGACCTTGCAAGTGTTGCTGAAACTCGGAGCAGTGATTCTGGTTTTTCCCGCTGAACGCGACTGCGGTCGCTACTCCATCTATTTTGTGGTGCCTCGAAAAGGCGGGTTGTTCAGACCTATCCTCGACTTATGCAGAGTCAACGAGGCCTTAGGAGTGCGACACTTCCGCATGGAAACCCTGCGCTCCGTCATTGCGGCGGTACAGCCAGGAGAGTTTCTCTCGTATTTGCATATTCCCATCAGGCTGCCGCATCAGCAGTTTCTCCGGTTTGCGGTATTGAGCCAACATTTCCAGTTTCGTGCCTTGCCTTTTGCCCTGGCAACTGCCCCTCGGTTTTTTTCCAAGGTGATGGTAGTGGTGGCTGCCTTTCTCAGGAGAGAGGGTATCAGAGTTCACCCTTATCTCGACGACTGGCTCATCAGAGCAGATTCGGCAGACGAAAGCCAACTTGCCACAGCCAGAGTTGTTACAGTTCTTCTGACTCTGGGCTGGGTAGTCAATATGCCCAAAAGTCACCTGGCCCCCTCTCAGTCTCTCGAGTATTTGGGGGTCCAGTTCCACATGGCTTCGGGCTTCATTTTTCTTCCTGACAACAGGCGTCTCAAACTGCAGAATCAGGTCCGCCTTCAGATGCCTTGCCCTCGAGCTTGGGAATTTGTTCAGCTCCTGGGATCAATGACGGTCACCATAGAAGTGGTTCCCTGGGCGAGAGCTCACATGAGGCCGCTGTAGCTTGCTCTGCTTCAGCAATGGTCTCCGGTTTCCCAGGAATACCAACGCAGACTAAGGTGGCTTCCTGCGGCCCAGCGTAGTATGGATTGGTGGCTTTCCGACAGCATGCTGCGGCAAGGGATGCCACTGGCTTTTCCTTTTTGGTGTCTGGTGATAACGGATGCCAGCTTTTCGGGCTGGGGAGCTCATTGCCGGGGACTCTATGCTCAGGGTCTGTGGTCCACCGCGAAAGCGGGATGGTCCATCAATCGCTTGGAACTGAGAGCGATATCCAGACTCTTCTGGCCTTCCACAGGACGCTGAAGGGTCTTCCTGTCCAAGTTCTGTCGGACAACACAACAGCAGTGGCCTACATCAGTTGTCAGGGCGGCACTCAGTGCAGGGCCCTGGCTGTGGAGGCGTCTCAGATTTGCGACTGGGCCGAGCGCCACCTAGAGCTGCTGTCCACGGCTCACATAGCCAGTCAGAGCAACATACAAGCCGATTTCCTCAGCAGACATCAAATCGACCCGGCGGAATGGGAACTGGCAGAAGAAGTTTTTCTTCAGATTTGTGCCAAATGGGGGACTCCAGGCTTGGACCTCATGGCGTCAGCGTAGACGCCAAAGTCCCTCGCTTTTTCAGCAGAAGGAGAGATCCTCGCTCGGTGGGGTTGGATGCCCTGGCTCAACATTGGCCTTTGAGGCTCCTGTTGTGTTCCCTTCTTGGCCCTTGATAGGGCGAGTACTACTTCGGATTCACCTGCACCGAGGATTGGTGATTCTCATCGCCCCGGATTGGCCAAGGCGTCCGTGGTACGCGGATCTCCAGCAGATGCTGGTGGTCGTGCCTCTTCCTTTGCCTCTGGTTCTGAACTTGTTAGTTCAGGGTCTAGTGACTATGGAAGATCCTCGCCACTTTGGTCTTACGGCCTGGCTCTTGAGAGGGCGCAATTGAGGGACAAGGGCTATTCTAATAAGGTTATTGCCACGCTCTTGCAAGCTTGCACGCGGTCTACCTCTGCGACTTATGCTCGGATCTGGCGCACTTTTGAGGCGTGGTGTACTCTAAAGTCTATCTTGCCGACTCTGGCGACAGTCTCACTTTTGCTGGACTTTTTGTAGGATGGGCTACAAAAGGGCTTGGCCTACAATTCCCTTCGAGTTCAAGTGGCAGCGTTGGCCTGCTTCCGGGGGAAAGTCTCCGGCTTGTCCCTTGCTGCGCATCCGGATATTGTCCGATTCTCAAAGGGGCGCTTCGACTCTGTCCTCCTTTGCGGTCGCCCTGTCCGTCTTGTTACCTGGGGCTCGTGTTGAAGGCGCTCCAGCGATCTCCGTTTGAGCCTCTTAAACGGGCTTCTGAGAAGGATGTGACTCTCAAGACATTTTTTTTTTAGTGGCAATGACGTCGGCAAGAAGAGTGTCTGAGCTTCAGGCTTTTTCCTGTCGAGATCCTTTTCTACAGTTCTCGGAATCCGGGGTAACTGTTCGTACGATGCCTTCCTTTCTGCCTAAGGTGGTTTCAGCTTTTCACCTGAACCAGCCCATTTTTCTTCTTTCCTTTTGTAAGGAGGAGTTTCCTGACTCCTTTGGGCAATTGTGCCTTTTGGATGTCTGCAGGGCTCTGTGGCAGTATCTGCAGATGTCAAATGAGTTTAGGAATTCTGATCATTTATTTGTTCTGTTTCTGCTTATCTGTTTTCAGGGCTGTCGCCGCCTGAAGCTAAAGCGCACTCTACAAGGGCAATGTCCTCTTCGTGGGCTGAAATGGGTGTCTTTTCTCTTCTGTCATGCGGCTACCTGGGCTTCTCAGCTCTCGTTTGTGCGGCATTACAGGCTGGATGTGGCAGCATGGCAGAATGTGCATTTTGGAGCACAAGTGCTTGCTCGCGGAGTTGCCTGTTCCCACTGTACTTAGGGAGTGCTTTGGTACATCCCATCAGTTAATGGATTCATCTGCTGTTGATGACAAGGAAGGGAAAATTAGGTTCTTACCTTGATAATTTTCTTTCCTTTAGTCACAGCAGATGAATCCATGATCCCTCCCTGTCTGACTTTAGTTTTTGTACAGGTGTTGCACACAGACATTGTGTCTCATCAGGAGTACTTGAAGACAAGCTATCAGAGTTACTACATGCTATTTTTTTTTGCAGGAGGTTGATAACATCCCTCCTTTTTTGGTTATTGCTCCGGTTCAGGTGCGTTTGTTCTCTGTGAGGAAAGTTTATGTTATTTTGCCTTTCTTATTCATTCTGCTTTGGAAATTTCATATACTGAAGGCAAAGGGGGCTGGGCGTCCAGGAACACCATGTGCTTTCAGTGTTCTCTATCTCCACCTGCTGGTAGGCGGATACTACCCATCAGTTAATGGATTCATCTGCTGTGACTAAAGGAAAGAAAATTATCAAGGTAAGAACCTAATTTTCCCATCCTCACTAGTACGTTTTAGACACAATGGGGTATCCATTCCCCTGCATCTTAGAGCTGGGACTGAGACAGGTGGGATGCATTTATATCACTGTATTGATGTTCTCTTAATTCAGCATCCCCCCCCCCCCACTGTGCAATATCGCATAGTACTGCACATTCAGTAAATGTAGAGACCACAACCCTAATCTGTTCCCCCAGCAGACCACCAGAGAAGAAAAATCTCTGACAGGGAAGGATTCCAGCAATTTTTTGTGTCAGAAAGAAACAGAAACAAGCTTGTCCATAGGGGCAGTATAGAGAAACCTAAACTGAGAGCCCACCTTTTTTTTTTTTTTCCCCCTGTTCAAAAATCTCATATAGTGAGCCAGTTGGTAAGCAAGCTGGTTTGCTACACCAGTACTACCTTCCCCAAATAAAGTTTCCTTAGCGTCCCTCCGGACCGGCCCAGGATTGGACTGATGGGTTATGCACGCCTACCAGCAGGTGAGACTGAGAAAAACTCTGACTCTGGTGAGCCAATAAGAGCCCTGGTCATGTGACTGTTGCTTCAGTATTTTCTCAGTCTCCCAGCAGGTAGGACATGAGCCATTAGTGTCTCTTTGTGGGATAGCTTTGGTCTATAATCTTTATTCTTTCTTCTTGATTCTGTGCTAAGGAAATTCTGTTTATAAGTACAGATTTTAGACGCTGTGCTTGTAGCCTCCTGGGGTGTTAAAACTCAGGTGTCTCGAGTCCCTACCCCCTATTCCTCCCCATCTCCCTTTTGTAATCTCAGAATAAATTTCAATATCTAAGGGAAGGGCTAACCCTTTCACTGTAAAGGTGTATGACCTCTGGGAGAGGCAGCCAGTAATTAAAAAAAAAAGAGAGAAGATATCAAAGTAAGTGTGGTTCCCCTCTGACCTAACGAGCAAGCAGCTCTGATTTCAATTTCTGGGGGAGTACTGTTGTCTCTGTAGTTTAAAAAAAAAAAAAAAGGGAGAGATTCTAAAGCGAGAGCCTTGGTCTGGTATATATTTTTTCTAATTTTCTTGAGCGTCGGACGACTCCTTTGTTAAAAAAGAAAAAAGGCACGAACCGCGTTGGCGCTAGCACGCGCGTGCACGCCGTGGTCCAGGATGGCGGAAAAGCTGAAGCGTTGTGCAGTGTGTCAGCGTAGGGGGGGGGGGGGGTCAATTTTGTACAGCGATTGACGTTCCCGAAAGTCCCCTTCCTCCGCCAGTTTTGGTGTCCGCTTCGACAGTTTCGCCGTCGCGGTCGCTTGCGCCTAGTGCAGAGACCTCGGGAGCGGGTCAGGATGTGGTTGCTGCAAAAGAGGCGCGAACGGCGGACATTTTGTCTTCTGCTCCTTCTGCCTCGCCTGGCGCTTCGGGCCCCTTTACTTCAGCGATTTTTGGGCAATCGAATGCGGAGGCCCTAGTACGTTCCGACGCTACTCAGGTAGGGGGGTTTCCCCCTGAGTTCGTCCTTCAAATGTACCAGGCCTTTCTGATGCAGCGAGAGGCTCCAGGGGCGGTTCTGTCAGGGGCTTCTATTTCTTCTATTGCTCCCACAATGTCAGGGGCTCTTGTCAGTGCTGTTCCTCCATCTAAGAGGCCTAGAGTGGGTGAGTTACAAGCAGATCTATTTCCAGGCCAGAATCTAAATATGCCCTTGTTAGAGGACAAGGCAGAGCTTGCTGATTTGGTTGAACAGGAGTCTTCTCCTGCTTTAGACCCTGACACCCTGCCTGGGTCTCAAGGGGAAGATCCCTCAGTGGCTAGAATATTTCATAAGGAAGATTTACAAGATTTGATTGACATGGTTTCTTCCACTTTACATTTGATGACCAGCTTCCACCCTCCCAATGTTCGTAAGGTTGATTTGTTAATTAAGGGCTCTAGGGCTGCCCACTAAATCTTTTCCCATGCATGAGGACATTTAGGATGTTATTAAAGCTCAGATGGCAGGTCCCGGATGCTGCTTTTTGTCCAACGAGATTTATGAAATTCTCTTTATCCAGTAGCAGAGGTAGATAGAGAGTTTCTTAAGCTTCCGTAGTGGATGCTGTGGTTTCGGGCGGTTACTAAGCGCAACAACGGTTTCCCGTGGATGAGGGCACGGCGCTTAAGGACACCCCAGACAAGCGGTTAGATTCCCTTTTGAAGCATAGGCTTTGAGGTTTCTTCTCTGGCAGTGCAGGCAGCTATTTGTGGGTCATTGGTGGCTAGGGCCTGTTTTCGTTGGGCGGAGAGAGTTCTGGATAGAACCTCTGATGATCTTTCAACTATAGATTTGGAAGTGGCAAAGATTGAGACGGGATCTGCCTTTCTCGCCGATGCTCTATACGATCTGTTGAGAGCTTCTTCTAAATCTTTGGCTTTGGGGGTTGCGAGTCGCCGCTCTCTTTGGTTAAAAGGTTGGTCGGCGGATGCGGCCTCCAAGTCTAAGTTAAGTAAGTTTCCTTTTCGGGGTTCTTTTTTGTTTGGTGAGGATTTGGATAAGTTAGTCCACTCTCTAGGGGATTCCAAGGTACCTTGTCTCCCGGAAGATAGGCCTCGTTTTTCTAGGCGAGGGGCCTTGTTTGGACGAGGTAGATTCAGACCTTTTCGTAGGTTTCAATCGGATAGAGTGCCGCCTCCTCAGAGTTCCCGATTTTCTAACAGAATTCAGTCCTTTCGGGGTTACCGCCGAGCAGGAAGATTTTCAGGTGGGAGTTTTCGCTCCCCATCATGTGCTTCACAATGAAGGTGCACGGGCCTCTCCTCTGGTCCCTGTAGGAGCTCGTCTTTCGCAGTTCTATCAGGGGTGGGCCCACATTACCACAGATCAGTGGGTCTTGGAAGTTGTTCGAGACGGTTATGCCTTAGAATTCGCAAGGCCTATTTCAGACGCCTTTCTGGAGTCTCCCTGTCGCTCTCCTCTCAAAGTGCGGGCGGTTCTAGAGACTCTCCAGAGGCTTTTAGATCTTCAGGCTATTTCTCCGGTTCCTCCTTCCGAGTACAGGCAAGGCCGGTATTCCATTTATTTTGTGGTTCCCAAAAAGGAAGACGCCTTTCGTCCTATTTTGGACCTCAAGGCTGTCAATCGCGCTCTCAAGGTTACCAGTTTTCGAATGGAGAACCTCCAATCAGTCCTAGTAGCAGTTCGCAAGGGAGAGTTTCTAACGGCATTAGATCTGACAGAGGCCTATTTAAATATTCCTATCCGTCCAGCTCATTACAAGTATCTACACTTTGCGATTCTAGGACAGCATTATCAGTTTTGCGCCCTGCCCTTCGGCCTGGCAACGGCTCCTCGCACGTTTACCAAAGTGATGGTTGTAGTAGCAGCGGCCCTCAGGAAGGACGGGATTCTGATTCATCTTTACCTGGACGACTGGTTGATAAGGGCGAAGTCTTATCAGGAGAGTTGTCAAGTAACGGAGTGAGTGGTATCGTTCCTGCAGTCCCTAGGTTGGGTAGTAAACATAGCCAAGAGCCGGTTGGTTCCTTCTCAGTCACTAGACTATTTAGGGGTCACCTTGGATACTGCAAGGGGTCGAGTTTTTCTACCACAGGACAGGATTCTAAAGCTCCGGTCTCAGATTTTGAATTTGTTGCATCGGAAGGTGCCTTGTGCTCGAGACTATCTTCAGGTTCTCGGTTCTATGGCGGCCACGATCGAGGTAGTTCCCTGGGCCAGGGCTCATATGAGACCTCTTCAGTGGTCCCTTCTGTCTCGTTGGTTGGCTCAAACAGATTCTCTTCTGACGAAGTTGCCGCTGCGCACCCGGGAGCGCAGCTCTCTCTTTTGGTGGCTACGAAGGAACAATCTCACGGTAGGGATGCCTTTGGAGCCTTCTCAGTGGATACCGTTAACAACAGATGCCAGTCTCCGAGGCTGGGGAGCTCATTGTTTGGACAAATAGGGACTCTGGTCTCCGTTGGAAGCAGTTCAATCAATCAACTTTCTGGAGACCAGGGCGATTCGATTGGCTTTGCTGCACTTTGGTCCTCTTTTGCAGGGCAAAGCGGTTCGAGTTCTCTCGGACAACGCCTCGGCAGTGGCTTGCATTAACTGTCAGGGAGGAACGAAGTGTCGTCTTCTGTCTCGAGAAGCGGAGACTCTCTTCGCGTGGGCGGAACTTCATCTCACGGCCATCTCAGCCGCACATGTAGCAGGAGTAGACAACGTCCAAGTGGACTTCCTCAGTCGCCACACTCTCGATCCCGGGGAGTGGACCCTCAGCGATTGGGTGTTTCAGTTGATCATACAACGTTGGGGACTTCCAGTCATAGATCTGTTTGCCTCCGGCCTCAACTCAAAACTTCCTCGCTTCTTCAGTCGCCGAAGAGATACAAAGGCGGCAGGAGTGACGCCCTGTTGCAGCAGTGGCCCTCCGACCTTCTTTACGCGTTTCCTCCGTGGCCACTAATAGGTCGTCTCCTACAAAGGGTCGAGGAGCACGTGGGGCCGGTCATCTTGGTGGCTCCGGATTGGCCTCGACGTCCTTGGTACGCGGATCTACAACATCTGGCGGTGGTGTCTCCTCTTCGTCTTCCGGTGCACCAGGATTTGCTGGTACAAGGTCCAGTGGCACATACAGACCCAGCTCGCTTCTGTCTTACGGCATGGCTCTTGAACGAGCCCGTTTGACTAAGCGAGGTTTTTCGGGGACAGTGATTTCCACTATGCTGCGGTCTCGTCGACGCTCCACGTCTGAACTATATTCGCACTTAGAGAATTTTTGAGGATTGGTGTGCAGAGACAGGGATTGTACCTTTTCGGGCAACAGTGGCTCAGATCTTAGATTTTCTACAGCGAGGTTTTGATAAAGGGCTGTCTCTTTCTTCTCTGAAGGTTCAAGCGGCAGCTCTTTCCTGTTTCAGAGGTAGGATATGGGGGAAGTCTTTGGCGAGTCTTCCCGAGGTAACCCGTTTTTTGAAGGGGGTTCTCCTTCGTCCACCGGTCAGATCGATTTTTCCCTCTTGGGATCTTAATCTGGTTCTATCGGCCCTAACAAAATCTCCATTTGAGCCTTTACAAGACTGTTCTTTAAAGGATTTGACACTTAAGACAGTGTTTCTAGTGGCTATTGCGTCAGCTCGAAGGGTTTCGGAGTTGCAGGCTTTTTCCTGCAGATCTCCATTTCTAGAATTTTCGAAAGAGCGAGTGGTGCTTCGGCCGGTTCCTTTCTTTTTGCTTAAGGTGCTATCTCAATTTCATATGGCCCAGTCAGTGTTTCTTCCAGTTCTAGGATCAGCCTCGGGAACGCAAGAGCAGCGGATGTTGCGTACTCTGGATGTTAAGAGGGTTCTGAAGCGATATTCACAGTTACGAAGGACTTCCGGCGTTCGGATTGTCTCTTTCTTCTTTTTGCTGGTCACCGCAAGGGGTTGTCAGCTTCTAAGCCCACGTTGTCGCGGTGGATCAAACAGATGATAGTGTCTGCTTATCTTTTAGCAGGAAGATCAGTTCCTGAGGCGCTTAAAGCTCATTCTACACGAGGGCAAGCAGCCTCGTGGGCGGAGTGCTCCTTGGTACCGCCAGAGGAGATTTGTAAGGCGGCGACTTGGTCTTCTCTCCACTCTTTCTCTAAGCATTACCGGCTGGATGTCCACTGGCGCCAGAAGGCAATCTTTGCATCCTGAGTACTTACTGCGGGGTTGCTGGGGTCCCTCCCTTAGGACTACTGCTTTGTTACATCCCATCAGTCCAATCCTGGGTCGGTCCGGAGGGACGCTAAGGAAGAAGAAATTAGACCTTACCTGCTAATTTGCTTTCCTTTAGTCCCTCCGGACCGGTCCAGGCCCCTCCCTTGATTTTATTCTCAGCATTACTGTGTACATATATTCAACTGTCCGCTACAGAGCTGTTCTGCAAGTTAGACAGTTAAGTACATAAGTACATAAGTACATAAGTAGTGCCATACTGGGAAAGACCAAAGGTCCATCTAGCCCAGCATCCTGTCACCGACAGTGGCCAATCCAGGTCAAGGGCACCTGGCACGCTCCCCAAACGTAAAAACATTCCAGACAAGTTATACCTAAAAATGCGGAATTTTTCCAAGTCCATTTAATAGCGGTCTATGGACTTGTCCTTTAGGAATCTATCTAACCCCTTTTTAAACTCCGTCAAGCTAACCGCCCGTACCACGTTCTCCGGCAACGAATTCCAGAGTCTAATTACACGTTGGGTGAAGAAAAATTTTCTCCGATTCGTTTTAAATTTACCACACTGTAGCTTCAACTCATGCCCTCTAGTCCTAGTATTTTTGGATAGCGTGAACAGTCGCTTCACATCCACCCGATCCATTCCACTCATTATTTTATACACTTCTATCATATCTCCCCTCAGCCGTCTCTTCTCCAAGCTGAAAAGCCCTAGCCTTCTCAGCCTCTCTTCGTAGGAAAGTCGTCCCATCCCCACTATCATTTTCGTCGCCCTTCGCTGTACCTTTTCCAATTCTACTATATCTTTTTTGAGATACGGAGACCAGTACTGAACACAATACTCCAGGTGCGGTCGCACCATGGAGCGATACAACGGCATTATAACATCCGCACACCTGGACTCCATACCCTTCCTAATAACACCCAACATTCTATTCGCTTTCCTAGCCGCAGCAGCACACTGAGCAGAAGGTTTCAGCGTATCATCGACGACGACACCCAGATCCCTTTCTTGATCCGTAACTCCTAACGCGGAACCTTGCAAGACGTAGCTATAATTCGGGTTCCTCTTACCCACATGCATCACTTTGCACTTGTCAACATTGAACTTCATCTGCCACTTGCACGCCCATTCTCCCAGTCTCGCAAGGTCCTCCTGTAATCGTTCACATTCCTCCTGCGACTTGACGACCCTGAATAATTTTGTGTCATCGGCGAATTAATTACCTCACTAGTTATTCCCATCTCTAGGTCATTTATAAATACATTAAAAAGCAACGGACCCAGCACAGACCCCTGCGGGACCCCACTAACTACCCTCCTCCACTGAGAATACTGGCCACGCAATCCTACTCTCTGCTTCCTATCTTTCAACCAGTTCTTAATCCATAATAATACTCTACCTCCGATTCCATGACTCTGCAATTTCTTCAGGAGTCTTTCGTGCGGCACTTTGTCAAACGCCTTCTGAAAATCCAGATATACAATATCAACCGGCTCCCCATTGTCCACATGTTTGCTTACCCCCTCAAAAAAATGCATTAGATTGGTGAGGCAAGACTTCCCTTCACTAAATCCGTGCTGACTTTGTCTCATCAGTCCATGTTTTTGTATATGCTCTGCAATTTTATTCTTAATAATAGCCTCCACCATCTTGCCCGGCACCGACGTCAGACTCACCGGTCTATAATTTCCCGGATCTCCTCTGGAACCCTTCTTAAAAATCGGAGTAACATTGGCTACCCTCCAGTCTTCCGGTACTACACTCGATTTTAGGGACAGATTGCATATTTCTAACAGTAGCTCCGCAAGTTCATTTTTTAGTTCTATTAATACTCTGGGATGAATACCATCAGGTCCCGGTGATTTACTACTCTTCAGCTTGCTGAACTGACCCATTACATCCTCCAAGGTTACAGAGTTAAGGAAATTCTGCTTCTGTAAGCTAAAGGCTTTATCACTGTATTCAGTTTATATTGTGGTAAAAAAAAAAAAAAAAGAAGTTGAAGCAATTAAACAACTGCAGAGTTGCATACATTTGTACATATTTGGCCATACCTCAGCTCTGTTCTGAGTTGTTGGTGAGCCCACGGTCACAGTTATGCCGTAGTTCAAGCCTGTTTATGTTGTGCTTTCTGGCTGCTTGAATTCCTTATAGCACAGAATATAGGTTTTTCTTTTCCTTTCTGCTTTGTTATTCAAATACTGAGGCTACAGTCACATGACCAGGGCTCTTATTGGCTCACCAGAGTCAGAGTTTTTCTCAGTCTCACCTGCTGGTAGGCGTGCATAACCCATCAGTCCAATCCTGGGCCAGTCCGGAGGGACTAAAGGAAAGCAAATTAGCAGGTAAGGTTTAATTTCTCCTTTATATACTGTAAGAGACTCCCCCTCCCCCTCCTTATCCACTACATGTTCCACCAAATGTATACACTGCGCAGCCCATCTTATCATTGCTGGGTTATCTAGTCCTGGCTGAAAGTTGGGTGTTTAGCCCGTACTGCAGGAAGTCACTACAACTGGAGTTCAATCCAGAAGTGCAATGGCTACACTTTGGAGATTGAAGTGTAGCCATGCACTTCTGTATAGCCTTCAAGGATTTGACTATAATGCTAGTCTGTAAATGCCTAGGAAGTTGTCATGTAGGATGTCTGGAATGAACCAGGAGCTTCTCCATAGCCAATGGATAGTCTTCAGGATCTAATACCCAGTCTTCTAAATGTCTAAGTAGACAAGCCAAATTGTAGTTTTTAACATCTGGCAATCCTAAACCTCGCAGTTTCCAATTGCCTTGCAGATTAGCCTAGTTTAATTTTGGGTTTTTTGCTTCCCCAGCAGAAACCTGTTAATGCTTGATAAAGACTTTTAAAGCTCTTTTTGCTTCACATAAATAGGGAGTATTTGCATGCGGTACACCATCTAGGGAAGATGGTCATGTGTCATGCTTCCATCGAACCTCTAGGTTAGTGAGCCCTTGGGCCACTGCCAAGCAGCGGCAGCGGCAGGAGAATCACCCCACACACAGGACAGCAGAACAGACATCCCGGCAACCCCGGACCAGAATACTGAGATGGAGGCTGCCGCCGAGGCAGCTCAGGCTGGCACCAGCTGGACCGGAAATAGCCCAGACTTCACCTGCACCTAACCACCGTTCCTCAGGGGTTGAGCCCCAGAGTGCGGGCGGTCGGCAGGACTTACCGACAGGGCAGGAAAAGCAGAACTGCAGGGACCAGCAGGGTAAAAGAACCAGGAACCCAGCTGGGTCAGGGCAGGCAGCCGACAGCAAAGCAAGCCAGGAGTCATGCCGGGTCTGGGCAGGCAGCAGACAGTAGAGTAACTCAGGTAAACAAGCAGGGTCAAAACTTAAAACAGGAAAAAACTCAGTAGCACTGCAATCGACTTCCACCAAAGGAAACTCCTCTGAGGACCTCTGTTGCAAGGCAACTAGGAACCTTACCAGGTGGTTAATAAAGGCAGGTCACAAGGGAGTTCACCAGGTACGGGTACTGCTTGGTTCCAAAAAACTCCCAAAACAATCTGGAGGGCTGGAAGATCCGGACCGGACCAGCATATCTTCTGGAACCTGGGAAACGGTAAACCATCAATTCGCAGCATTCCCCAGGTCTAACCCCCGGGGACCAAGGTGACTGCGAGCCAGGAACCTGGGCACAACCATGACATCATGTGAAACAGGGTGATCCTACCCATTAAAGATAATGGGCTGGGATGGAGGAGATTACTTGCGGTGGGAATAGGTTAGATTCCCAGCAGGGACGGATTAGATTCAGGTAGGGACAGGTTAGATTTCTGTCCCCGTGCAACTCTTTAATCCAGAACCCTTCCCTGTTTTGGTACTTTGACACTCTTATCAGTCGTCTCTCTGTTTAGGCTTGTTGGTGTATGTTACAGTTCATAGTTTCAGTGGTTACTATGTTCACACCTTGTTTCTGTGAGGAAGGAGACCTGTTCTTGATTTATGTTGTCTTCGGCTTTGTTAGAATACTAACTAACCAGGAGCATACTGTCCAATAAGAGAGAGTTCAGTTTGGTGCCCTCTATCGCCATCTGCTGGTAGATGGTCATAACTCACAAGTCTTTGGATTCATCTTCTTGTGACTAAAGGAAAGAAAACAACATTCTTACCTGATGATTTCCTTCCTAAATCTAACTTCCCTAGATCTAACTCATATGAATCACTACATTGAAGCTGTTGAGATTGTTTTTTTATTTTTCAAGCACAGCTCAATCCTTTGAAGTCTGAGGCAATATGGGTAGAGAAGTAGCTCTCCCTACTTCTCAGTTTAGCTGCCCCCCCCCCTCCCCCCCCGTTAAAAGCTTTTTAATTTCCCCGAGGAGGCGTTTAAATACTCTTGGTGTCAGCATAGATCAGTGCCTAAGCTTTGGCAGTCATATCTCTGCAGTAGTTAGATCTTTCTATGTTCTTTGGCAAATCTGGTCTGTTAGACTATTCTTTGATCAAAAAACCCTCTCAAGATCTTTGTTTTTGCATTGCTTTAAATCAGATTGACTACTGCAACGCTCTGTGTTGTGGAATCAAATAATTCTCCCTTTGACTCCAAATTGTACAGAATACTGCCATATACGTCTTTTTGCCTGGCTTCTTGATGCCTACAAGATCTACTGTAACGTCTTGCTGTTCACAAAGCCTTTTTTCCAAGATGTTGTACTGCAATTGTAAGCTGGACATAGGCAATAAACAATTATAGCAGTAAAAATATTCAAGTAACAGTACATATTATGGCATAGTGTGCTACTTAACAATATTTGCTTGTTAGGCATTTGACATACCGCCTTTCAGTGGGAATAATTGAAGCAGTTAACAATTTAAAATAACATTTGGAAAGGGAAAGGAGCTACAAGGAGTGGAGGAGTAGCCTAATGGTTAGTGCAGCGAAAATACCTGCATATAATGTAGTACATCTAGAAATTATTATTAGTACTAGTAATGTCAGAATAAAAATAGTGAGCAGAGAAGATGAGGGGGAGATGTCTACTGCACCAGTGAGCACTGTAAAGCTAGTGAAAGGGGGTGGGCTTTCAGGGCTGTATAAAATCTTAAGTAGGAGGGGCAGGTTAGAGTGAAAGTGGAACTGAGTTCCAAAGTGAAGGGTCAGTGCAGAAGGCACCTAGCCTTGTGGATTCAGGCTGAGTGAGCCAGTGATGTTGAACTAGAAGTGGGATGACAAAGTCAAAATGGGAAGCGTGAGAAAGGAGCCTAGCGGTAGTGTTTTCCAACATACTGTAATCTCTTGTAGAGGTAGGGGGAAAGGATGATGCAGTAGTGGAGATGAGAAAGACAAAGTTGCACAAGAAATATAATGTTGAGACAATTCACATTAAAACATCTCACTAAACAGTATAGGCCTTAGGGCGTTTCTTAGTTGTACATATTTAAAGTTGTAAACCACTTTGCTGTGCCTGTGCCCGAGAGGAGATATATCGGATCTAAAAACGAAGTTAAACTGTTGAAAGACAGATTGAAAAGAATGAGAAGAGACTGGGCATGAGATTAGAATGACAAGGGATAAAACTGTAGCTTATACAGGTGAAAAATGGAAGTAAACTGAAAAATAGGAATTTTGATATGTCCTTGGTTCTAAGACTGTGGTTTATATTTGCAGTTGTGAAAAAAAAAAGGGGTCGTGAAGATGAAGCATACAGTATTTCTGATATCATGTCAAGAGAGGTAATTGCTTTGGCATGTAATTTAATATGCACATTAGTTTACTTTTTGTGCTGCTGTTTGAGAATGTGCATATTACTTTTTAATAACATATTACTGAATTTAGTTGTACAATTTGATAGCCCAAGTTATTGGGGAATTTTGTGGTATGAGGTGTAGCCAAGTCCCATCATTCACCCATAATAATACTGCCAGGAGCCCAAAGCAAGTTAGAAATGATCTAAAATTGCATACTCTTGTATTTGCAATTATGTAGTAACAACAAAACATAGTTATTTCTTCAAGAATGGCAAAACGTTAATAGAGTTGAGTGCTCAGCATTGCCATGTAGGGATACCACTGAAGTTTTCTGTCAATTCTGTTCAACACAGGCCCTCAGCCAGCTTCTTTAGGACAAAATCCTTCTGCAGCAAGCAAGTGCTATAAACCTGTTCCATTACAACAGAGGAATCTAGGGTTGTATTCCTCATCCAAAAAGAACCAAAAAGCTTTTGCCAGAAAGGTGTTGTATGTTGGGAGATGTCCAGGATTGTACATTGGGGTTCACCAAGACTCATCATGCATGCTTAGTGTGAGAAAGGTCAGGTTTGAGGTCAAGCCTTTCATTGTTTGTAGAGAGTGACACGAGGACAGAGCTCGTCCTCATCTCCACCCCACCCCGTACCTGCAAGAGTACAAAATATCATTCATACAAAAAGCAAGTGATTTGTCTTTTATCAAATGATGGAAACTAGTGCAGTGGAGTTTGAGTTTGCGGGGATGAGATGGGGACAAACCTTGCCCCCATGTCATTCTCTGATAGGGAGAGGAATGAAAGGAGAAATTAAGGCATGTTAGCTTATTCATCTAGTATAAACATTACTGCCTCGTTGTTGCTGACCTCCTGCCTTTTCCCTTCAGGAGGTTGGTGTTAATATAGTTTGTGATGACTTCCACATTAGTCCTGAGGTAACTTTTTAGCTTGTGACTGATGTATTATCTAGTGCATTAAGTATGTTTTTAATTTACAGATATTTTAGTCACATGCTAAAACTTTTTTGGTGCATGTTTATTGCATAGACCCCAACGTGGAAGAGAACATTTGGTATATTTAATACATATAAGGAGTAAAATGTTCAGATAACCTGTTTTTCTTATTTTCACTAGGAAATTTTGTCAGCAGCTAAAAAAAGCAAAGCAGATAACCAGGTATGTTTTTTTTTTTTTTTTTTTTTTTTTAAATATAGCTTATTTTGCAAACCTTTTTTTATTTCTACATATGAGTTCAATGAAGTAATGCATTTTGCTATTTTAATCAAGTGTAATCTGTTGAAATGCCAACAAATTATAAAGCAACACTGTCCTGCTGCAGGTGAAGAAAAGAAATTGGAAATAAGAGTTAGTAGTCAGATAATCTGTTTTAGGCATTTCTAGCAGATTTCTATATATTGTATCCAAGCTAGGATTACCACAAGCACGGCCCATAATTGTATAATCTAAAGTTTTGTGGTTGCATCTGCCCAGTGTAATATTGGAATGTGACTGGCAATTTTTCTTATGGATGTGGAATGCTTGCTCCTTCTGCTTGATTCTGTGCAAAACTAAGACAAGTGACAATATGGTACATGCACTCTTAAGCTTAATCGGTCAAGAGTTTTCAAAAGTTCACTACATACTATCCAAAAGAAGTAAATTTTGCATTCAACTAGTTTTTGCCTCTTTGATTAGGCTTATGTCGGCCACCAAGTTATTTACATAGACACACACTCTTTGTTTGCATAGGCATACTTTTCCACATTCTGACATGTTCACATGTTTCCATGTACTTGCACTGACTGTTATCAAATTTTCCAAATTTCTTCATTCTCTGACAAGACCTTTTCAGATAATGGTGTATATTATTTATTTAACATTAACAATCAGGCCTTTCACTGGCCGTGTTAGACTGCAGCTTAAACCAGAGTATAGAACATCACTGTGAAGACTCGGAACACTTAAACCAATATCTTCTTTAATGCAAATTCAAACAAAACAAAAGACTTGCAGTTAGATATGCTAGACAAGAGTCTCTACCTTGCAGAACTGGGGTCTACCAGCTCACTTTGTATACAAGAGTAACTGGGAGATCTCAGCACCAAGCTGAGAGAGTGGATGCTGTAAATACTTTTAAACTGGTAAAAACTTGGTTATATTGCAGTAGCTTGAAAGGGGGAGCATGCAACAAGGTACAGCAAGTCAGCTTACAGTTCTTAGAAAAAGCATGCCAGCTACAACCCAGCATACACGGGGACAAGGGCCAGCCAATAGGAAAAGTCGTATAAGACCTAGGGAATAAGGACATATGCTCAGGAAGAGCCTATCACTGAGCACCGCAGGAAGACTAAGATCTGTAGTCCAAATGCACTTCCTGCCTTTCTTAAGGGCACAAGGGCTGTAAACTGTTACAGCAATGCAATCTAATATAAACAATGTCCAACATATACATATAAACAGGCAGCATGCCTCCATGCAAATGAGCAGAAAAGAAAAGCAGACCCACATGGTAAAATGAAATAAAACAAAATATATTCAGTGCAGGTACATAAAGTCAGCATATAACATGGTGAAACATAGCCACGTTGGGCAGTTAGAGTTAAGTTTTATATGATTTTATGTACCTGCGTTGAATAAATTTTATTTTACCATGTGGGTTTGCTTCTCTTTTGTGCTGTTTTGGATCTTGCAGACCGCTTGCGTGTGTGCTTTTTGGGACCTTCCATGCAAATTAGGGCAGAACCAGAATAGCTTGTTGAAGAGCAAGTTAGAGCACTAGGTAATGCCTTTAATGCTATCTTCTGATTGGTTGATTATATCCAGAGTAGCCTATTCTTTCATGATCGTATTCCCTAAAGAGTTTCACTAACTAATTTTTCAACCTTTATAACTGAAGCTTATTAAAACTGAACTTCCATGTTTATCTGAATTTATAATTTGACTGAGGAATGCACAGTAAAAGAAAGGAAAAATTTGATTTTACCTGCTTATTGTCTTCCCTTGAGTTTCTCGAGACTAGTCCCAACAAGTAGATATATGCTGTCCTACCTGCAGATGAAGACTAAGAAGTACTGAATATATGACATCACCTTTAAAGGATCCTGTGCAGCCCTGAACCAGCCTGTATTCCTTAGCGTCCCTCCGGACCCGGCCCAGATGGAGTACGTGATGGGGTTGTGCATGGCCTTCCAGCAGGTGGAGACTGAAAAAAAAACTGTGATTCTAGCGAGCCAATAAGAGCCCTTGCCAGCTAGAGAAAGATCCAGTAAGCTCAGTCTCCAGCAGGTGGAAGGTGGTGAGCCCTTCAGTCTCAGTCCTTTCTTTCTATTCTTTACTTCTTTTTTTATCTTTCTGGTTAAAGTTCTTTGATTGTTTGTTTGATTGATTGATTGATTAGTTACCTGTGCGTTTAAAAAAAAAAAAACTGTCTTCAGAGGCAGAGGCCCGTGGGGGTCTCTTAGTGCCTCGGGGGTGTTACACTCGGGAGGGCGAGTCCCTCCCCCCATTTCCTCCCTGATATCTCTTTGATGCTGGCTATTCCATATCATCAAGCTGATCAATCCATAGACTGGTGGGTTGTGTCCATCTACCAGCAGGTGGAGATAGAGAGCAAACTTTGCCTCCCTATATGTGGTCATGTGCTGCCGGAAACTCCTCAGTATGTTCTCTATCTCAGCAGGTGGTGGTCACACACAGCAGCAGCTCTGGCTAGGCCTCCAAGCCTAATCCTTAGGTTTTGTTGAGGCCTGGGTTGATGGCTCTTTTGAGCAGTGCAAACCTGGTGGTGCCAGGTCCCTCCTTTTCTCCCCCCTCACCGCTGGCTCCGTTTAAAAAGAAAAAAATTTTTTAACGTCTTTAAAGGCGTTAATTCGACGTTTCTTTAAACTGTCATTGCAGCTACTCACTGGGACAACCAGTCGTTACAGCTCGGAGCGTCAAGCAGGTAATTTTACCTTTTATAGCGGGCAGGGGGTTCCCGATTCTTCTCCTCGTGCAATGGCGTCGGAGGGCGAGGGCGCAAAGGGTCCGCTCCCCGGATCGCTGGAGCGCTTCTAGAGGGGATGCGGGGGTTTTACAAACCTGAATTCGCCCTTGAGGGGTGATAGTTTAGTGACGATGAATGTCCCGGTCGTTCCTCTGGCGTGGCGGTTTTTTTCCCCGCCATACGCCCATCCCCCGCTCCTCGCCTCCGCCATCTTGGCCGGCCACGCGGCTCGGACGGCTTCTTCGGGGCCGCCCTTGAGGTTGGAGACATTAATGCCATGAACGCCCTTAATTTGGGCGAACGGCACAAAAGCGGCTAAAGTTAAGCGCCGTTCTTCCCGCGCGGCTCCTTCACGGAGTTTCGCGCCGGACCGCCATTTTGGATGCGCAGCATGTCTCTCCCCCGCTATTGCGAGCGCCGGTTGAGAGTGCGTCTAGGGCTGTTGCCCAGGCTGGCGAAGTGCACAGTCTGGGGGGTTTCTCCCCCGAGTTTGTTTTGCTGCTGCATCAGGCTTTCCTCATGCAAACGCTGCCCCTGCTCCCTCTTCTGATAAAGAGGTTGAGGTTCCCAGAGGTAAACGCCCTCGGGTTGATTTCCAGGCCTTGGAGGACCTTTGTCTCCTCCGATGTAGATGAGGGCAGCGTGTCTGAGGTCTCCCAACGATCCTTTGCGGATTCCTTGGAGGAGATAGATCCCCGCTCGGATGGAGCGGATGACCCCTCTGCAGCGCGGCTTTTTAGCCCAGAGGATTTGCCCAACCTGTTGTTACAGGCCATGGACACTTTGAAGATTTCCTCTCCGGAGGACGTCTCTCCCTCAGCCCCTGTTGGCTCTGCCATTATGCTGGGGACGAAGCGCCCGCCTAGAACCTTCCACGTGCATGATGCCATGCACACCTTAATTGCGGCTCAATGGGATGTCCCGGAAACGAGCCTTAAAGTGGCTAGGGCTATGTCCCGCCTCTATCCTTTGGCTGTGAGTGAACGTGAGGCCTATCTGTGGCCTACCGTGGATTCTTTAATCACTGCGGTGACTAAGAAAACGGCGTTGCCGGTGGAAGGTGGCACGGCCCTAAAGGACGCCCAAGACAGAAGATTGGAGGCGGCCTTAAGGTCGTCCTTGGAGGCAGCTGCTTTAAGTTTGCAGGCCTCAGTTTGCGGCTCCTATGTGGCCAGGGCGTGCCGGACTATGGTGCAGCGGGCTTCCCCCTCGGATCATTCCTTGAGGGCTGATTGGCCGGCCCTGGAATCGGGCTTAGCCTATTTGGCAGACTTGCTGTATGATGTCTGGAGAGCCTCAGCTAAAGGCATGGCTCAGACAGTCTCTTGCGCGGCGGTGGCGTTTGGCTGAAACATTGGTCTGCTGACCACGCTCTAAATCCCGCCTGGCTAGATTGCCTTTAAAGGCAAGCTGCTCTTTGGGGTCGAGCTGGACAAAATCGTGACCGATCTCGGCACGTCTAAGGGCAAGAAATTACCAGAGGTCAGGGCTCGGGTTAGTACTCGTCCCGATACCTCCATACCGCCCGGGCAGTCGGGTTCCTCTGCCCCCTCTTCCTTCAAGAGGAATTTCTCCCCCAAGCAGCATTCCTTTCGCAGAGAACCGCCGTCCCGGAGGTGCTCCCTCCGGTCCTCCCCCAGGGTCCTCGTACCCAATGACGGGCCTTGGTCCACGCCCCAGTGCAGATTGGAGGACGGCTGTCCTCGTTTCTGGCGAGTGGACCACTATAACTTCAGACGACCGTGGGTGCTGGAAGTCATCAGAGACGGCTACAAGCTAGAGTTCTGCCAACCCTTAAGAGACGGTTTGTACTCTCTCCCTGCAAGTCTCCGGTCAAGCTGTGGTAGTGCAGCAGACCTTGGACAACCTGATCCGCCTGGGTGCGGTCGTTCCGGTGCCCAAAATCAGATTGGCAAGGGACGTTACTCCATTTTACTTTGTGGTTCAAAGAAAGGAGGTTCTGTCCGGCCTATCCTCGACCTCAAAGGGGTCAATCGGGCCTGGAAGGTGAGGCACTTTCGCATGGAGACTCTCCGCTCTGTTATAGCGGCAGTGAAGGCAGGAGAGTTCTTGGCTTCCTTGGACATCAAGGAAGCGTACCTGCATATTCCCATCTGGCCTCCTCTCCAACGCTTTCTGCGTTTTACAGTCCTGAGACGACACTTCCAGTTCAGAGCCCTCCCTTTCGGGTTGGCTACTGCTCCGCGGACCTTTTCCAAAGTAATGGGGGTCATAGCGGCCTTCCTGCTAAGGAAGGAGTACAAGTCCATCCTTATCTGGACGACTGGTTGATCCGAGCCCCCTCTTATACAGAGTGCGGCAAAGCTATGGACCGGGTAGTTGCTCTTTGAGCTCCCTGGGTTGGATCATCAACTGAGAAGAAGAGCCAGCTGCGCCCGACTCAGTCCCTGGTGTATCTGGGAGTTCGATTCGACACCCAAGTGGCAGAGTGTTTCCTGCCAGACAATCGGATTGTCAAGCTTCAGGCTCAGGTGGACTAGTTCCTAGTAGCCTCTCCTATTCGGGCTTGGGACTACGTGCAGCTGTTGGGCTCTATGACGGCCACGATGGAAGTAGTGCCCTGGGCCAGGGCTCATATGAGACCACTACAGCTATCTCTGCTGCTGCGCTGGACTCCGATGTCGGAGGATTATGCTGTGCGCCTTCCCGTGGACCCAGCAGTGCGCAAGGCGCTGAGCTGGTGGACGCAGACAGACAAGTTGTCTGCAGGATTGCCTCTGGTGACCCCGGAGTGGATTGTCGTCACGACAGACGCCTCTTTGATGGGCTGGGGAGCCCACTGCTTGGGAAGGACAGCGCAGGGGCTCTAGTCTCCTGCAGAGGCAAGTGGTCTATCAACCTCCTGGAACTCAGAGCCATTCGCTTGGTGTTATTGGAGTTCATCCCGGTACTCGTGTTGAAGCCTGTACGGGTCCTGTCGGACAATGCCACGGCTGTGGCCTATATCAACCGCCAGGGAGGTACCAGAGTGCCCCTCTAGCCAAGGAGGCTATGAGTCTTTGCTAGTGGGCGGAAGCGAACCTGGAGCAGCTTTCAGCGGCCCACATTGCCGGAGTCATGAATGTTAAGGCGGACTTTCTCAGTCGCCATACCTTGGAGCCCGGAGAGTGGCAACTATCTGCTCAGGCGTTCTTGGACATCACGAAGCGCTGGGGCCAGCCGAGCCTAGATCTGATGGCGTCATCGGCCAATGGCCAAGTGCCGCGCTTTTTCAGCAGAGGACGGGACCCTCGATCCCTGGGAGTAGATGCTCTTCTCCAACAGTGGCCGACACAAGAGCTCCTCTATGTGTTCCCGCCCTGGCCCATGTTGGGCAGGGTGCTAGACCGGGTGGCAAAGCATCCCGGCAGGGTAATCCTGGTGGGTCCGGATTGGCCCAGACGTCCCTGGTATGCGGACTTGTTCAGGCTCTCAGTCGACGATCCTCTGCGGCTGTCAGTGGAGCAGGGCCTGTTACATCAGGGTCCCGTGGTGATGGAGGATCCCTCTCCCTTTGGTCTTACGGCCTGGCTATTGAGCGGCAGCGTCTGAGGAAGAAGGGCTTCTCAGACAAGGTCATCGCCACTATGCTGAGAGCGAGGAAGCGCTCTACTTCTACTGCTTACGCCAGGGTTTGGCGTATCTTTGCAGCATGGTGTGAAGCAGGCTCACTTTCTCCCTTCACTGCTCCAATTTCTTCAGTGTTGGCGTTCCTGCAAGAAGGTCTGGAGAAAGGCCTGTCGCTCAGTTCCCTTAAAGTCTAGGTAGCGGCCCCTGGCTTGCTTCAGGGGCCGCCTGAAGGGTGCTTCCCTGGCTTCGCAGCCAGATGTGGTGCGCTTTCCTCAAGGGAGTTAATCACCTGCGCCCTCCTCTGCACTCAGTGGTGCCTGCGTGGAATCTCAACCTGGTGCTAAGAGCATTGCAGAAGCCGCCTTTGGAACCCTTGTCGAGGGCATCTCTGAAAGACCTGACGTTGAAAGCAGTCTTTTTGGTGGCTATCACTTCAGACAGAAGAGTTTCCGAGCTCCAGGCGCTCTCATGTCGAGAGCCTTTTCTGCAGTGCCACTGAGGCAGGAGTGACTATTCGCACAGTGCCTTCCTTCCTGCCCAAGATTGGTTCTCGCTTCATGTGAATCAGCAGCTCTGTCTCCCTTTCCTTTCGTAGGGAGGGCTACCCAGAGGAGTACTCCGCTCTTGAATATCTGGATGTGAGACGAGTCAATCATCAGATACTTGGAAGTGATCAATGATTTCCGGAAATCGGATCATCTGTTTGTCCTGTTTGCAGGTCCTCGTAAGGGTCTGCAGGCTGCTAAGCCTACAGTGGCAAGATGGGTCCAGGAAGCCATTGCAGCGGCTTATGTGGCCGCGGGGAAGGTGCCGCCTATCCAGCTGAAGGCTCACTCCACGAGAGCTCAGGCGGCCTCGATGGCAGAGGCCGGATCCGTCTCCTTGGAAGAGATATGCAAGGCGGCAACGTGGGCTTCGGCTCATACATTCTCCAAGCATTACCCGTTTGACTGTGGCTGCACGGGCGGAGGCCCGGTTTGGAGCTTCAGTGTTGAGGTCAGGGATTTCTATGTCCCGCCCTGGGTGAGTACTGCTTCGGTACATCCCACCAGTCTATGGATTGATCAGCTTGATGATATGGAAGGTAAAATTATGTATAATCATACCTGATAATGTTCTTTCCATTAATCATAGCTGATCAATCCATAGCCCCTCCCAGATATCTGTACTGTTTATATTCTGGTTGAATTTAGGTTCAAGTTTAGCCTTCAGTTACTTCAGGAGGACTTCGTGTTCAAGTTCTTCTTTCACTTGGATTCTTCAAGAGTTGAGACGACTTTGGTGTTACAGTGAGCTGCTGCATTCCTCTCCCCTCCGTTTTACGGGGCTGGATTGAGACATAAATTCTGCCGGCACTCCCTCCCGCTTCGTGCGGCTGTAGGGCAGCTTTGTACCCCTCCCGCTTCGGCGGTGTTAGGGTCAGTCAGCTCCTCCCGCGGTTGCGGTTGCAGGATAAGCCAGATCCCCCCGCATCGGCGGGTGTGGTGTCCCTCCCCCGCTCCGCGGGGATGAGCTGGACGGATTCCCCTCCCCCACTTGTGTGGGGATGAGCTGGGTTAATTCCCCTCCCCCGTTTCGGCGGTGGTGAGCTGGGCAGAGGGTCCCTTCGTGGGTGTAATTCTCTAAGTGCTGAGTCCTGCGGATGGAGCTTTGATATCGACATACTGAGGAGTTTCCGGCAGCACATGACCACATATAGGGAGGCAAAAGTTTGCTCTCTATCTCCACCTGCTGGTAGATGGACACAACCCACCAGTCTATGGATTGATCAGCTATGATTAATGGAAAGAAAATTATCAGGTATGATTATACATAATTTTACCTTTTAATATATTGCTAGCAATTCTAAAGTAAAGATAAGAGAAAAGATTTCCTCAAGCTCTTCAAGGGAGGAGCTTTGCAGGTGGGGAGTGGCAGCTACTTGAGAAAAAGGAAACAATTTGGGCCACCCGGTCTGCTGGTTTATGCAGAGCCGTCCTTGGTCTGTTTCTTTAAAAACCGAGCAGGGCAGCTTCTTCGCGCCTTTGTTTTTGTGATCAGCTGTTTGTTTCGCGATGTCGGAGAAACTCCGCCGCTGTTCCGTCTGTCAGCGGCGGGGTCTTGGTGCAAGTGGAGTGTGTCGGTACTGCACCACTACGGAGGTCCAGGGTGCAGGAGCCGGAAAAATTGTCGGTGCCGGGGGTGGGGGGGTCCGATACCGGCATTTTAGCAGCAGTTTGCATCCCCCCTCCCTCCCAGTGCCGATTCTGTCTGGAAACGCTGCTATCTTGGATGTCTCGCTGCCTGTTCCTCTGGCTGCTGGGCCTGTTTCTGCTTCACAAACACCCGTTTTGCCAGCAGGGGAAAGAGGTTTTCCTCCTGAATTTGTGGTGCAGATGTGTACCAGGCTTTTCTCCTTCACAAAGCTGCGCCTGTGGACTCTCCTGGGAGAAGATTTCTGGAGGGTGCTTCTATATCTAAAAAAAACGTTTTAGATTCTCTGAGGAAGATCAAGATTTTTCTTCGTATCAGGAAATGCCTTCCTTAGATGAGGAGGTATGTTTTTCACCAGAAATGCTGTACAATCTCCAGATTAATCACCTCTTCCGAAACCTCTTCAGTCTGTACCAGAATAATCTGGCAACTGTTCTGCCTACCGAAAACAGTTATGGCATTTCGAATGTGTTTGGTGTAAGGAAAGTGTTCTGCGGCCTCCTCCTGATATCACTTCTATTTCTATACTTATCAATCTGCTACTCAATCTGCTAAATGCAAGTATTTCGACTGCCATGTTTCTCTTGCCTCCAGCAGACCTTGGGCCCTCTTCTGGATCTTTAACAGTCTCTCACCCTCCGATTCCCTGCAAGTTTATTTTGATCCCGCTCTCGTTCCCCATCTTCTCTCATGACACATGGTCCTCCAAACTCAATCTTCTGTGTTCCTCCCTACCACCACCACCGCCTAGTCCACCAATATCTTGTTTCCCCCTCCTCTCCCCCTTCTACCCCTGCCTTCTCAGGTTCCTCCCTACCACCACCACCGCCTAGTCCACCAATATCTTGTTTCCCCCTCCTCTCCCCCTTCTACCCCTGCCTTCTCAGCTTCCTGGACATCCTTCAATCGCCTGCCCACCACAGCCCTCCTCATCCTCATTAGAGCTCTGGCCTTCCTTCCTTGTGAAGTGCTTAGCATCTGCACTTTGCCCAATATTTCTTCCTTCAGGCCTGCTTGTCACCCTGGAAACATGCCTTAGTCTACCTTTTGCTTAAGAAACCTCACCTAAATCCCTCCATTCCCAATTATTTCCACCCCATTTCTAACCTTCCTTTTTTTCATTAAGATTTTGGACAAACTTGGCCTTTCTCAGCTTGATGTCTTTATTGAACGTTCCAACACGCTTCACCCTATCAGTCTGGTTTTCATACCCATCACAGCACCAAAACTCTTCTGGCATTCTGACACTATTTGTGTTGCCCTGGATCATTGTTTTTCAGTGGTCATCGTTTCTCTCGATCTTTCATCAGCATTTAAACCTGGTGGATCACTCTTCTTCTTTGCAGTCTTCACAACATTGGTATTGCTGGCTCAGTTCTTGCGTGGTTTTCAAGTTCTCTCAGATTGTTCCTTTCAGCTCACTCACCGTTCAAGTCATTCTGCTTCGCTCCTTCTTCAATCTGGTGCCCCACAGGGATCTATTCTTTCTCCCACCTTGTTTAATGTTTTTCTTTCACCTCCTTACTCTCATACAGGAATAGGGTTGTCTTCCTTTCTGCTACGCTGATGACATTCAAATTTTCTTCCGTGTTTCTGATCCTTGTGCTCCTCTTTCTGTCTTGAACTCTTGTATTTGTCTCTGCCCAGCTCAGGTATCATGATCTTTTCCTAAATTCTTCTAAATGTGAAGCCATTATTTTCTCTAGTCCTTGTACTCCCCTTCTGCCTGCTCCCCTCCTTGGCACCCAGCTTCCCTTTTGTGATTCTGTGAAAATCCTAGGTGTTATTTTCGACTCTAGACTCACTTTCAAAGCCCATATTGACTCTAGTCCATGCCTCCTTTTTCACATTCCATCGTATTCACTCTGTCCGTTTCTGTCCACCCAATCCATTCACTCTTTGGTGCTGGCACTGGTGATTATGTGTATTGACTATTATAATTCCCTTTATGCAGGTCTTCTTCTGTCTTCCATCAAATGCCTCCAGTTGATTCAGTCTACCACTGTTAAACTTCTGCACCTGCACATCGATTTGACCATGTCGCCCTTCTTCCCATTTCTGCCTGCATTCACTTTAAGATCCGCAAGCTGGTTTTGAAATGTCGCTTCCCTAATGATCTGGCCCCTCCAAGATGTCTACTACGTTCATCCACAGATAATCTTCTTTGTCTCCCCTCTTTATCTGCCTTGCACCTTTTTCTCTTTTGTGACACCACATTTAGCTATCTGGTCCTCAAGCTTTGGAATAGTCTCCCTTCTGCACTGAGAGCACCCCTTCTTTGCCGTCCCTCAAGACTCTCTCCTGAAGACCAAACTTTTTTCTGACTGATTCTTTCTCAGCTTGAACCTTGTCTCTCTTTTTGATATGTTACCTCTCCTTTCTGCCCTTGTATTCCTTGTTTCTCCCTCCCTGCCCCCCTTTTCCATCCCTTCTATACTATATTATCTCTCTATATATCTCTCTATATAAAACGCACCTCCAACGTTCTGAAGCCTCCACAAGTCCCAACATTCTAAATGCATGGTGGTGAAACCAGGAATTCGCCCATGAGTGTTGGCCCCACCCCCCACGTAAAACGTCATGATGTCGAGGGCGGAGCAATGACACTCAACCAATCGCATCGCGAACCCGTTACTAAGCGACAGAACGTGACATAAGACACATCGCGGAACAATGAAAACCAGCAACAACAGTTGCTACGCGACGTCAACAGCAGTGCTAAAAGGACCATATAGATCTCTGCTCTCCACACAAACAACTGACACGGAGGGCATATGACGGAAGGAAAAAAACCAGCACATACACACACACTTTTTCTCTTAACTGGCTATAATGAGCAACTGACCTGCCACTATCACAGGGACTGCTAGCACCTCTCTCTCTTTCTCACTCACACACTCATACACACGGGACACAGAGGGGATGGAAGACAAGGAACGAATCGTTGGGTATGGAGGGGTCGGCAGGGGAGATAAGGAAAAGCTGCCTCAAATGTTTGTGCTGTGCTATATACAATTATAATGCTGTCTCTTCATTTAGACCCTACCCTTTCACACTCACTTTCACACACACGCACACACACACACTTACACTGTCTGTATCTCACACACACACACGCACCCATACACATATACACACTCTCTCACACAAACAGGCCTCAAATGGTTCAGCTGTCCTATGTAAAATTTCACTGCTGTCTCTTCATTTTCACCCTACCTGTGCACACTCTTTCACACAGAGAGAGACGCACACACTTACTCTGTGTCACACACACACAGACACACAAACATATACACACTCTCACTCTCTCTATAGCCTTGCTAGCGCCCGTTTCATTTGTTTACGAAATGGGCCTTTTTTTACTAGTATTCCATAAAGGATTCACGTTGGTTTACATATTGTTATAGCCAGTGTTGTTCAAAGTACTAGGTAAAAATACTTAAGTAAGAAATAAATGTAAATTTTAATACTAAAGTAAAAGTGCAATAAGAAAAACACATTAAGAATTTTGCTTAAGTAAAAGTAAAAATGTAAACGTTATTGCCTAATATAATACTTCTTGAGTATAAAGTAAAAGTACCAGAGCTACAATGAATGCAACTATTAACAACTATTGTTAATATTTTTATCACAACAACTTTATTGTTCTGCAATTGAATCCACTTTGAGTTTAGTAAAACTACTTTTTTTTTTAAATTTATTTATAGATTTTCAGTTTTACATTCATGCTTACACATAAATTTAGCAATTATAAAAGAAAACATCAATACTATTATCATTTCACTGAAAAATATCATAAGTTCCTTAGACCACAATAAATTTTGTCCAAGATCGAAGTAATGAAAAGAAAATTAAGATTAAATAAAGCGAAAACAGAAAGACTCGTCTAAGAGCGCAGCCGGTGCATAGCATTCTGTTCAGAGATTAATACACTATTCTTTACTGGAAATAAATTCTAGAAGTTTCTCAGGTTCAAAGAATACATAATTCTGAGAACTAAAAACTACCACACATGGACAAGGATATTTAAGCAGAAAGGTTCCACCTATAGTAAGGAGTCTAGATCTAAGCTGTAAAAAAGCTTTTCTCCGTTTCTGCATATCCCTGGATAAGTCCGGAAAAATTTGAACCTTTGCTCCTAAGAAATCTTCATTGAGATGGCAGAAATATAATTTGAAGACATTATTTCGTTCTAGCTCGAAGGCAAATGTCACTAGCATGGTTGTTCTCTCAGTAATTAATTCAAGTGAATCTTGAAGAAATTCAGTTAAGTTAACTTGTAAGGAAGACCTTCCAACATTAATACCAGTGATATACTGTATCCTGGTTATAGGTGGGAGATTTTCCATAGGAATATGCAATATCTCTTTCAAATATTTTTTAAACATCTCCAAAGGTGAAATTGAAGGTGATTTAGGAAAGTTCAGTATTCTTAAATTATTTCTTCAAAGCTGGTTTTCTAGATACTCAATCTTCCTAAATTGAATAAGTATCTTTGGAGAACGATGAAGAAACATTTTTTAAAGTTTGTACCTCTGTATCCAGAACTTCCAATTTAGTGTCATATGCTCCGAGCTTGCTTGAGTAATTTTCCTGAGTGGATTTTATCTCCGCTATCTCCTCCTGAGTGGACTTCGCCATTTGTTTCAGAGTAGCGTTTACGCCCTGGATGGCATCCCATAAATTTTCAAGAGTCACTATGGCTGGTCTAATTATTTCTCCGGGGTCTACTGGAGGCGTCTCCTGCCTATTCTCAGTCAGGGGCACGATTCCGCGATCTTGCTGGATTGATGTTCCAGCTGGAGGAAAATGGGGGGTGCATCTTATAGTCCGAATGTAGCCTCCCTCCGTTACAGGCACCTCCCTCCCTCCGTTACAGGCTCCCTCCCTCCCTCCATTACAGGCACCTCTCTGACCCTCCGTTGGAATTTTAAAACCCCTCACCTCGTCGGTGTGACTCGCGGTAGCAGCAGCGCTTCAGCGTGCACGTCGCTGTTCACTCAGCCAGCCTTCTCTCTCTCAGCTCTCTGGTCCCGCCCACAAGGTTGAGTGAAGAGCGACGTGCACGCTGAAGCGCTGCTGCTACCGCGAGTCACACAGACGAGGTGAGGAGTTTTAAAATTCCAACGGAGGGAGGGAGGGAGCCTGTAACGGAGGGAGGGTGCCTGGAACAGAGAGGGGGGCCTGTAACTATTTTTCGGACTATAAGATGCACTTTGTTTTTCCTCCAAATTTGGAAGGAAAACCTAGGTGCGTCTTATGGTCCGGTGCATCTTATAGTCTGAAAAATACGGTAATTACATTTACTTAGTTACTATACAACACTGGCTATAGCCACAAATTCAAAATACTAGGTACATATTCTTATTTCATATAATTACTAGAAGCTGAATATCTGAAATTAATATTCATTTAAATAAGTCTTCAAAAGATTTTGGAAAAGAGAATACAATAAGCAGTATTGAGCAGTAATTGTACTGAGTGTGTGGTATATAAATAATTAGATTTTTCTTCTGTAGATTGAAAGTGCTTCTGATAAACTTGGTGCAGAAGATCTTCAGCAATATGGTGATTCTAACAGTGTCATTAAGGACCGGCTTGCACAGACTGTGCGGCACAATGCCAAACATCTTCTGGATCCAATACGTAAAGTCCATGGACAAGCTGTCCCTTTCCAGCAACCAAAGCTCTTTACTGGAGGAATTATGCGTTGGTATCAAGTGGAAGGCATGGAGTGGCTCAGGGTACGTTTTGACTGTGGTATTTTTCATTTGGTACCAGATTGTGTCAGAATTGTTAAATTATGCAGCATTTTCTCATCTTCATTCTATGTTTCAACACTTTTATTGATGATGTATCAAAATAAAGTGCCAACAAGCTCCAGATACAACATATTACAAAACCAAACCTTCCAAGTAAGAGCAAAGTAATAATCATATCATCAACATTTTAAGACTTTCCTTCCTGCCTTGTCTATTCCCATAACCCACCCTTCCCTCTGACTTCTGAACATCTGGGTTTATTTATTACAGTAACAGTACATTCATAGTAACATAGTAGATGACGGCAGAAAAAGACCTGCATGGTCCATCCAGTCTGCCCAACAAGATAACTCATATGTGCTACTTTTTGTGTATACCTTACCTTGATTTGTATCTGTCTTTTTCAGGGCACAGACCGTATAAGTCTGCCCAGCACCACCTGTTCCACGCCACTCATTCTTTTATATACCTCTATTATGTCTCCCCTCAGCCATCTCTCTCTTCTCCAAGCCGAAAAGCCCTAGCCTCCTTAGTCTTTCTTCATAGGGAAGTCGTCCCATCCCCGCTATCATTTTAGTCGCCCTTCGCTGCACCTTTTCCAATTCCACTATATGTTTCTTGAGATGCGGCGACCAGAATTGAACACAGTACTCAAGGTGCGGTCGCACCATGGAGCGATATAATGGCATTATACTCACACCTGTTTTCTATAGCTTTCCTAATAATACCCAACATTTTATTTGCTTTCCGAGCTGCAGCAGCACACTGAGCAGAAGGTTTCAGTGTATTATCGACGACGACACCCAGATCCCTTTCTTGGTCCGTAACTCCTAACGTGGAACCTTGCATGACGTAGCTATAATTCGGGTTCTTTTTTCCCACATGCATCACCTTGCACTTGCTCACATTAAACGTCATCTGCCATTTAGCCGCCCAGTCTCCCAGTCTCGTAAGGTCCTTCTGTAATTTTTCACAATCCTGTAGCGAATTAACGACTTTGAATAACTTTGTGTCATCAGCAAATTTAATTACCTCGCTAGTTACTCCCATCTCTAAATCATTTATATATATATATATATATATATATATATATATATATATATTTTTTTTTTTTTTTTTTCCCCCCCTGAGGAACCCCACTAACTACCCTTCTCCATTGTGAATACTGCCCATTCCTCAGCGACCCTCCAGACCGGTCAAGACGCGTGGTTATGTCCTCCTACCAGCAGAGGGAGACTGAGAAAACACTAAGCTTTTGAAGCCTGTATATATAACCTGTGCAGAACCTCCACTAGCCAGTATTTTCTCAGTCTCAGCAGAGGTAGTAGTTGACAGCCTGTGCAGTCTCCAAGAGTCTGGTGAGGTAGTTTGTCATTGGGTCGTAGGATTTTTTCCTTCCAAACTTTATTCTGTTGCAGTACCCTGTACGTGTGTGTAAAAAAAAAAAAAAAAAAAGTGCTTTGGGGCCCTGGGTCCGGTGGGGCCCAGTTTTTTCCCCCTGGGGTGTTACACCTATGTTTGGGTCCCTCCCCCTGTGCTGCTCTCTATTTCTGTTTGCTTTGCAGCTTTGTGCCTCGGCTGCTTTCTCAGTATTGTAGCCTTGAGTGCCTTACAATTTCCAGCTGCCAGAGTTGGAGTACTGTGCCTTTAAGGGCATTTATTTCTTTATTTTCAGCGGACCAAACGGGGGTTTCGATTCCTTGCTGGAACGAGGGAGCAGCGCTTTCTTCAGTGCTTTTGCAGTGTGAGTGAGTTTTTGGTTTGGCGCGTTTGCGGAACAGCTTTTCCCTTCCCTCGTGGTTTATGGCGGCCCAGCTCCTCCGATGTCGTGCGTGCTCGTGGCGAGGGGTAGAGGCGCCGGGCGCTTAGTGTAAGCTTTGCGGTGCGCCTATAAAGGTGGCCGCGGCTCCCCCCGACTTGACCTCGGAGGGATCAATGGTGTTGGGAGTCTCCAGGTCAGCGGGAGCGTAGGCAGGGCCGCTGTCAGTGGGAACATTTTCGGCGGGAACGGCCGCCATCTTGAGTCCGACGCGGCCCGTGGAGCCAGCTGTTTTTGGGCTTGCGGCCTCCGTTTTTGGCACAAAAGGGCCTAATGACGGTCCAGCAATGGTGGGCTTTCCTCCAGATTTTGTCTGGACGCGGTATCAGGCCTGGAGATCGGGACCCCCCCCCCCCCCCCCCCCCCCAATTGGAAGAGGGGGCTGTTTCGGTCTTGGCTGAGAGACCGCGGTTAGAGTGGTCAGAGGACAGGCATTGTTTTTCTCCTGTAGCTGCAGAAGCTGCGCATAGTGATCTGGGGGAGTCAGATGGAATTGACGGCTCTCAGGAGCAGGATTGTTGGATTCCTGGAGAGGATCCTTCAGTAGTGCGGATTTTCCATAGAGATGAGCTGTCAGAACTCATAGATCGGGTGTCGTCCACCCTTCAGTTTGGTCCTGAGGTGGCTTTGGGGGAAAATGGCCAGGATCCGTTGGTGAAGGGCATTCAGCGTCAGGCGTGATCCTTCCCTATGAACAAGGATCTCCGGGAGATGATTTGTCAGGAATGGGATTTGCCGTGTAAGGTGGCAAAGGCAATGGCGAGGCTTTATCCCCTCCCTCAGGAAGATAGGGATTCCTTTAAGGCTCCCACGGTAGATGCAGTAGTGACGGCAGTAATTATAGCTACGGCTATCCCGGTTGATGGAAGAACGGCCCTCCGTGATCCTCAGGATAGGAGGTTGGGATCTTTTCTCAAGCGTAGTTTTGTTTTGTCGGCTCTAGCCCTGCAGGCCTCGGTTTGTGGGGGTCTGGTAGCTCGGGCATGTTTTCGTTGGGCCGAGAAGCTCCTGGATGATTCGGTAGATGTTGGTTCTTCTGGGGGTCCGGCGTTAGCCAACTTGGACATGGGTTCATCCTTTTTGTCTGAGGCATTTTATGATTTGTTGCGTACTTCAGACAAAAATATGGCTATGGTTGTGGGAGCGCGTAGGGCCCTCGGTTTACAAGGTTGGGTCGCGGATGCGGCTTCTAAGGCTAAGTTGTGTTCTCTGCCACTTAAGGGAGCTATGCTCTTTGGAGAAGATTTGGACAAGTTAGTGTGAGGTCTTAGTGATACCAAGGTTCTATGGCTCCAGATTTTCGGTTCAAGGCAGGGGCCAGAACTAGTTCCTCGGGGACGGTTTAGGGAGGCTCAGCGGTATAGGCTGGGCAGATCGAGTGGGACCTACCCCTAGCTGTCTGTTCGTCTGTCCAATTTAGATTGTTAGCGCTGTTGAGCAGGGACTGTCTTTTCATGTTAATTTGTACAGCGCTGCGTAAGTCTAGTAGCGCTATAGAAATGTTTAATAGTAGTAGGACCTCTAGGGGTCGGTTTTTCCAGCGCACACAGTTCTTTCGTGAGAGTCGTCGCGGAGGGCGTGGCTTTTCAGCGGGAGGTTAGTATTCAGGCCGCAATTCCCAATGAAGGTGTGTGGGCTCAGGCTCTGGTGCATGTTGGGGCTCGGCTGAGTCTGTTTACCAGAGCTGGGCCCAAATCAGGTCAGATCAGTGGGTTCTCGAGGTGTTTCGAGGCAGATATGCGCTGGAATTCGAAAGCTGTTCTCCCGAAGTGTTTCTGGAATCCCTCTGTCGGTCTTGGAGCAAGAGGGCAGCAGTGAGGGACACTCTGCGGTGGCTGCTCGCGTTGGGAGCCGTGGTTCCTGTTCCTTCAGATCAGCAACGCTCGGGGTGCTATTTGATCTATTTTGTGGTCCACAAGAAAGAGGACACTTTTCGTCCCATTTTAGATCTCAAAAGGGTCAGTGCGGCACTCAAGGTGCCCTCTTTCCGGATGGAGACGTTGCGGTCGGTCACTGGTGCGGTTCGGAAAGGAGAGTTTCTCACTTCCCTGGATTTGACGGAAGCTTATCTTCACTTCCCTTCATGCGGCCTTTTGGTTCCAAGTTGCAGGGTCCGATTCGTCGGTTCCTTGCAGAGAAGGCGCCGACGGCCCGTACTTATCGTCAGGTCCTGGGCCTGATGGCGGCGACCATAGAGGTAGTTCCGTGGGCCAGGGCGCACATGCGTCAGGTACAGTCAGCTCTGCTCAGTCGTTGGTCCCCTCTGTCGCAGGACTTGGAGATGTGTTTTCCGCACTGGTGGCTCAACCCGCGCAATTTGGGAAAAGGAATGCCGTTGGAGTCCCCACAGGGGCTGGTAATGGTCACCGATGCCAGTCTGCAAGGTTGGGGGGCACATTGTCTCGGTCAGGTAGCTCAAGGCCGGTGGTCTCGGGCAGAAGCAGAGTGGTCCATCAACCGGCTGGAAACTCGGGCCATTCGGGTGGCGCTCCAGGCCTTGCCATCGGTAGTTCGCCACAAGGCAGTCCGAGTGCTCTGCAACAACGCCATGGCAGTAGCGTATGTCAACCGTCAAGGGGGGACGAAGAGCCTTGGCGGCGCAGTTGAACTCATCTTCAGGCTCTCTTGGCAGCGCATGTGGCCGGGGTAGGTCACATAGATGCAGATTATCGCAGCAGGCACACTCTAGATCCCAGAGAGTGGTCTTTTCTTCGGTCAGTGTTCCAGCGAGTTGTGTCGGTCTGGGGACTTTCGGTGATAGATCTTAGGGCAACGGCTCGCTATGCGAAAGTTCAGAGATTTTTTCAGTCGCTGAAGAGACCCTCGAGCGGAGGGAATCAACGCTCTTCTGTTGCCTTGTCCTCGGGAGTGGCTGTATGTGTTTCCTCCGTGGCTGTTAGTCGGTCGAGTAATATAGCGCATCGAACATCACTCCGGTCGGGTGATTCTGGTGGCTCCGGATTGGCAGCGTCGACCATGGTACGGAGACCTGGTGCGGTTGGCAGGGGCGGCGGCCCTGCCTTTGTTGGGATCAGTTCTGTGTCAAGGCCCGATAATCATGCCGGATCCGGCTCGGTTTTCGCTTACGGCTTGGCTCTTGAGCGGCACAAGTTGAAGAAGGGGCTTTCGTCCAGTGGCTTTGCTACGATGTTGAGTTCCCGTAGACGATCCACTTCCTTGGCGTATGTCCGGGTTTGGAGAATCTTTGAGCACTGGTGTGAAGACCATCGAGTTCGGCCGTTTCGCTCTTCGGTGGCGGAAGTTTTGGAATTTTTGCACGATGGTGTTGATAGGGGTCTGGCCTTTTCTACACTGAAGGTTCAGGTGGCAGCTTTGTCATGTTTTCGTGGGAAGCTTCAGTGAAAGTCCTTTGCTTCTGTGCCTGAGGTAGTGCGTTTTTTGAAGGGTGTTAAGTTGCTGCGTCCGCCTCAGTGACGGATGGTGCCTCCGTGGGATTTGAAGCTAGTTTTGGATGCTTTGATCAGGCCTCAGTTTGGGCCTCTGGTATCGGCATCTTGTAAGGATTTATCTTTAAAGACGGTCTTGTTGGTGGCGATTACTTCAGCATGGAGGGTTTCAGAGCTTCAGGCTTTTTCTTGTAGGGAACCATTTTTGTCCTTTCTGAGGGAAAGGTTTAGTTGCGGACGGTGCTTTCCTTTTTTGCCCAAGGTGGTTCCGAGTTCCATGTTAATCAGGTCATCTCTCTGCCAGTGTTGGGTGATATGGCTGGAGATTCGGAGCAGCGTGGTATTGCCAAGCTGGATGTCAGGAGAGTTTTGAGTTGTTATCTCTCTGGAACTCAGGACTTCAGAGCCTCTGACTGTTTGTTCGTTCTTCATGGTGGCCCAAAGAAGGGTGCAGCGGCTCCTAAGGTGACTATAGCACGGTGGTTGAAGGAGGCGGTTGCATCTGCTTACTTGAAGGGTCCTGTGGTGCCTAGGGGCTGGTCTGCTCATTCCGCTAGGGGAATGGCAGCCTCATGGGCGGAGAATAGTATGATTTCTCCGTTAGATATTTGTCGGGCTGCGGTTTGGTTTTCGTTGCATTCCTGTGTGAAGCATTATAGGATTCCTGTGCATGCAAAGGACGAGGTGTGCTTTGGGGCAGCAGTTTTGACCTCTGGCCTTAGTAGGTCCCTCCCGTAAGTTAGTTACTGCTCTGGTACGTCCCACACGTCTTGACCGGTCTGGAGGGTCGCTGAGGAAGGTGAAATTAGATCTTACCTGCTAATTTTCTTTCCTCTAGACCCTCCAGACCGGTCAAGAGCCCGCCCTGTCTGTATTGGAGGCCAGGAGGTGTGTTTGTTGGATAATTCTTGGCAGCTGTAGATTGTTGTTTCTCTAATTGCAGACTCTGTTTATTTCTGTTTTGTGATAGGAGTCTGGGACAGGTGGGGCTCTTCTTTGATAGTCCACCTGTAGAAGCCCAACTGTTTTATCAAAGGCAAAGGAACATGTTTCCGTAAGAGCAAGCGGAAGATGTTTCTTGTTTTTGCAGTTTACTGTGACCACGTACAAGGTTGCTAGTTGTTGTTAGTGTTTTTTGTTTCTCTGCTTTGTCAGGGTTATACTGGCTAGTGGAGGTTCTGCACAGGTTATATATACAGGCTTCAAAAGCTTAGTGTTTTCTCTGTCTCCCTCTGCTGGTAGGAGGACATAACCATACGTCTTGACCGGTCTGGAGGGTCTAGAGGAAAGAAAATTAGCAGGTTAGATCTAATTTCACCTTTAACCCCACTCTGTTTCTTATCCTTCAACCAGTTCTTAATCCACAATAGGACTTTTCCTCCTATCCCATGACCCTCCAATTTCCTCTGTAGCCTTTCATACCTTGTCAAACGCCTTTTGAAAATCCAGATACACAATATCAACCGGCTCCCCTTTGTCTCAGTAATCCATGTCCTCGGATGTGCTCTGTAATTTTGTTTTTAATAATAGCCTCTACCATTTTCCCCTGCACCGACGTCAGACTCACCGGTCTATAATTTCCCGGATCATCCCTGGAACCTTTTTTAAAAATGGGCGTTACATTGGCCACCCTCCAATCTTCCGGTACCACGCTCGATTTTAAGGATAAATTGCATATCAGTAGCAGTAGCTCCACAAGCTCTTTTTTCAGTTTTATCAGTACTTTAGGATGAATACCATCCGGTCCAGGAGATTTGCTACTCTTCAGTTTCCTGAACTGCCCCATTACGTCCTCCAGGCTTACCGTGAAGTCAGTAAGTTTCTTCGACTCGTCCGCTTGAAATACCATTTCCGACACAGGTGTCCCACCCAAATGAACAAGGAAGGTGGAACCCACGGTCATCTGATGGTGTTGGAGGCGACCTCCCTCATGAGTTCGGTGGAGAAAAATGTTCTCTGCTTGTCATCAGCTTTTATCGCAGGATCCTTGACAGTAGAGGCGGACTTTCAGCAGGCATTCCTCAGACCCAGGAGAATGGGAATTATCCAGCCAGGTATTTCATCTGATAGTGGCCTGGAGTTCTCCGCTTCTGGATTTGATGGCTATGAAAAGCAATGCCAGTACCCAATTTCTTCAGCCATATTGATAGATGGCAGACGATGAAAATCTGACAGCCTGAGACAGCACGAAGAGGTCCCCTTGAGAAAGCCAGGAGGGCGAAACAGGCTCCTGTTGGGGAGTGCTGATCTACTGGCATACAGATAAGTCATAAATACCTTAAGCCATCTGTACCAAGTATATAATGTGAGAGCTAAAGGGCACGCTTTGTAAATTGCTAAAATTATAAGTAAAAAGAAAGAGTTAGATAATAGGCGTGTTAGTTAGCTCTGCTTATGGTAGGAGGGTGGGTAAAAGTCTATGATTATAACGTAAGCAGCATAAAAGAAATCCAAGAATAACTGCTGCATGTTTATGAGACTTTACCCATAATCTCCACCATTGGATTCTCCCTTAGCACTCTGCTTATTTTTCTTTTGTTGCTATCAGCTATATCGAGTAGAGTTGAGCTGTGTTGTTTGGCAGTATTTCTAGGATAAGCAGCATAAAATGTAATGTACTTTTTTTTGGATCTTGCCAGGTATATGTGACCTGGATTGGCCACTGTTGGAAACAGGATGCTGGGCTTGATGGACTTTTGCTCTGATTCAGTATGGCAATACTTATGTACTTATATCTCCATGTCATAAATGCATAGGAGTTGGATTTCTTTAAAAAGAAACTTTGGAACAAGGAAGGTGAAAGGGGATAGGTTGAGGAATAATCCAAACAAATATTTCTATATAGATAGATGGGAGTATGCATAGAACATATTCCTAATAGAGGTGATGGAGATTAGGACTATATCTGAATTCAAAAAAGCTTGCAGCAAACACAGAGGATCTCTAAGGGAGAGGAAAGGATAGTAGAGATTAGGAGTTGGTATGTATGGCTAGACATATTGGATAGGCCATATGAACTTTATCTACCATCATCTTCAATCTTTTTGTGTTAAGTCATCTCAAGTTCTCCATTGGACTGTGCCCAACAACTTTTGGAGGTATGTTTTAAAGTACATGTGTGATCTTTCAGGTTTAATCTAAGGCATAACTTGTCTGGGCAGTGGAGGAAGGCAACTGTGGTCATGCATGTGCTGATTAAGATTTTGGAGAAACAATTAGATAGGCTTAGAGGGGCATAATCGAACGCGAACGCCCATCTCCATGGGTGTCTGTTCGAGAACGGGTATGTGAAGGGGCGGGACAGACCGTATTTTTGAAAAAAATGGGCGCCCATCTTTTTTTTTGATAATACGGTTTGTGCTGGGCAAATGCATCGGATATGTGCGGATTTGAGCTGGGTGGTTTCGTTTTTCAGCAATAATGGAAACCAAAGGCGCCCAGCTCAAAAACGAACAAATCCAAGGCATTGGGTTGTGGGAGGGGCCAGGATTCGTAGTGCACTGGTCCCCCTCACATGCCAGGACACCAACCGGGCACCCTAGGGGGCACTTGTAACAAGTAAAAAAAAAAAAGTTAAATACCTCCCAAGTCCATAGCTCCCTTCCCTTGGGTGCTGAGCCCCACAAATCCCCCCTAAAACCCACTCCCCACAACTCTACACCATTACCATAGCACTTATGGCTGAAGGGGGGCACCTAGATGTGGGTACAGTGGGTTTTGGAGGGCTCAACAGAAGTCCACTGCACCCACTAACAACTGCTCCAGGGACCTGCATACTGCTGTGATGGAGCTGGGTATGGCATTTGAGGCTGGCATACAGGCTGGACAAAACAGTTGTTAAAGTTGGGTTTTTTGTTTTGGTGGGAGGGGGTTAGTGACCACTGGGGGGGAGTCAGGGGTGGTCATCCCCGATTCCCTCCGGTGGTCATCTGGTCATTTAGGGCACTTTTTTTGGACTTGCTCGGGGAAAAAAAGGGTCCAAAAAAAGTGACCTAAATTCTCGCTAGAAAGGGCCATTTTTTTCGATTATCGGCCGAAGGTGCCCATCTCTGCTCAGCCGATAAACACGCCTCCGACACGCCCCCATCAACTTAGTTCGTTCCCGCGACGGAGTGCAGTTGCAGGCGCCTAAAATCTGCTTTTGATTATACCGAGATGGGCGCCCATCTCCCGATTTGGGTCAAAATCTGGGCACCCATCACTTTCGAAAATAAGGCTGTTAGTCTTGATTTTGTTCTTAAGTGAAAACTCATAGTCCAGGCTGTTGGTAGAATTAAGAGCAAAAGTTGACAAGGACGCTAATTTTCAAAGCACTTAAACTTACAAAGTTATAAAGGTTTGTAAGACTGTGCTTTCAAAATATGCACCAATGTAAACTAAAAATCCAGTTTTATAACTAGTATAGTTTTATGACATGCTTCTGTTGTGTGCACTTAATGGAAATAAAAGATAAGGTGTAATTAAATATGTTTCAGTTTTGCAAATTGTGCTATTCTAGTGGTAACCCATGACTCACCATATTTTAGATTCTCCGAGGACAAGCAGGCTGCTTGTTCTCACTGATGGGTGACGTCCACGGCAGCCCCTCCAATCGGAAACTTCTCTAGCAAAGTCCTTGCGCGCACCGCGCATGCGCGGCCGTCTTCCCGCCCGAAACCGGCTCGAGCTGGCCAGTCTTCTTTCGTCCGCACTCGGTACGGCTGTGTTTTTGCCGTGTCGAGCCCCGGAGAGTCGACCTCGCGCGTCCGTTGTTTTAATCGACGTGTTTTTTTCTTCGGAAAAGTTCTAATTTCGTGCGGAAAGTGCTCCGAAAACCCCCTTGGGTTTCGTTTGCCCCTTCCTATATTTCCAGTCTTTGCCCCGGTAAGTTTTCTTTCGTCGTCGGGGTAGGCCTCTTTTAGGCCTCGGTCGAGATTTTTCTCCCTCAAAGTTTTGGTGCTCAAATTCGTCATTTCGGATTTTGATTTCGCCGGCGTGATTTTTCCGCCCATGACATCGAAGCCTTCCAGCGGCTTCAAGAAGTGCACCCAGTGCGCCCGGGTAATCTCGCTCACTGATAGGCACTCTTCGTTTCTTCAGTGTCTGGGGGCCGAGCACCGTCCTCAGAACTGTAGTCTGTGTTCCCTGTTACAAAGGCGGACTCAGGTAGCGAGATTGGCCCAGTGGAACGTTTTGTTCTCGGGCTCTTCGTCGGCATCGGCACCGGGGTCATCGAGTGCATCGACGTCATCAGCGTCCAGACCTTCATCCTCGGCCGCCAGTGCATCGAGTGCATCGAGGCATCGGCCCTCTGCATCGGCGCCGAGACATCGGATAGCTGCATCGACGTCGGTGGTACCGGGACCTCGCCTCCTGATGTCGTCGGACGGTGGTGCATCGTCAGGAATGCAGGTGAGGGCTGTCCATTCCCCTGCTGGTGGCGGTGAGCCTTCGGGTGGGTCTCCCCCTACCCTGAGGGCTCCTGCGGTACAGCCCCCCCGGGATCGACCTGCTTCGACCTCGGCCCCGAGGAAGCGACGGATGGATTCTACGTCCTCCTCATCGGTGCCGGGGAGCTCCGGTGACATGCTTCGGAAGAAGTCTAAGAAGCATCGACACCGGTCTCCTCCCCGCGTCGGCACCGAGAGCTCTGGGTCGCCGAGGGAGTCGGCACCCAGCAGGCATCGGCACCGAGAGGACCGCTCACCCTCTGTTCAGGAGGTGTCGATGCGCTCCACTCTGGACAGCCCGGAACAGCCTCCACGCCCGGAACAGGTTCTGACGTCGACGCCTGCATCGGCCTCCATGCCTTTCTCTGCAGCCGCTCTGAACGAGAGCCTCCGGGCCGTTCTCCCAGAGATTCTGGGAGAGCTGTTGCGCCCTACCCCTCCGGTACCGGCGGTGCTTGCGCCTCCGGTACCGTCGAGCGTGGCGCCGGCTGGCCCATCGTCCGGGGGGAGGTCCCCGACGTCGGTACCGCGTGCGGTGCCGACTGCGGCCACCTCCCAGGAAGGCTCCCCGACTACGTCGGCAGAGGGAGCTTCGCCGATGCGGGCCAGGGAGTCTACCTCTCGACGCCCCCATCGTGGACGTGGCTCCACTGAGTCGAGCCGGGCGAGGTTGCAGACACAGGTCCGTGAACTTGTGTCTGACACCGAGGGTGAGGCCTCGTGGGAAGAGGAAGAAGACCCCAGATATTTCTCTGACGAGGAGTCTGAGGGTCTTCCTTCCGATCCTACTCCCTCTCCTGAAAGACAGCTTTCTCCTCCTGAGAGTCTGTCTTTCGCTTCCTTTGTCTGGGAGATGTCTACGGCCATCCCCTTCCCGGTGGTTGTGGAGGACGAGCCCAGGGCTGAAATGTTTGAGCTCCTGGACTATCCTTCTCCACCTAAGGAAGCGTCCACTGTTCCCTTGCATCATGTCCTAAAAAAGACATTGCTTGCGAACTGGACCAAGCCACTAAGTAATCCCCACATCCCCAAGAAGATCGAGTCCCAGTACCGGATCCATGGGGACCCAGAGCTGATGCGCACTCAGTTGCCTCATGACTCTGGAGTTGTGGATCTGGCCCTAAAGAAGGCTAAGAGTTCTAGGGAGCATGCTTCGGCGCCCCCGGGCAAAGACTCTAGAACCTTAGACTCCTTTGGGAGGAAGGCCTACCATTCCTCTATGCTCGTGGCCAAAATCCAGTCTTACCAGCTATACACATGCGGAACAATGTGCGGCAGTTGGCGGGCTTGGTTGATGCTCTTCCCCCTGAGCAAGCCAAGCCTTTTCAGGAGGTGGTCAGGCAGCTGAAGGCGTGCAGAAAATTCCTGGCCAGAGGGGTGTATGACACCTTTGATGTTGCGTCCAGGGCCGCTGCTCAAGGTGTGATGATGCGCAGGCTCTCATGGCTGCGTGCCTTCGACCTAGAGAATAGACTCCAGCAGCGGATTGCGGACTCGCCTTGCCGTGCGGACAATATTTTTGGAGAGAAGGTCGAGCAGGTGGTAGAGCATCTCCACCAGCGGGATACCGCATTCGACAAGTTCTCCCGCCGGCAGCCTTCAGCATCTACCTCTACAGGTAGAAGATTTTTTGGGGGAAGAAGGACTGTTCCCTACTCTTCTGGCAAGCGTAGGTACAATCCTCCTTCTCGACAGCCTGCGGCCCAGGCTAAGCCCCAGCGCGCTCGCTCTCGTCAGCAGCGTGCGCCTCAGCAAGGCCCCGCGGCTCCCCAGCAAAAGCAAGGGGCGAGCTTTTGACTGGCTCCAGCAGAGCATAGCCGACATCCAAGTGTCAGTGCCGGGCGACCTGCCGGTCGGGGGGAGGTTGAAAGCTTTTCACCAAAGGTGGCCTCTCATAACCTCCGACCAGTGGGTTCTTCAAATAGTCCGGCAAGATTACACCCTCAATTTGGCCTCAAAACCTCCAAATTGTCCACCGGGAGCTCAGTCTTACAGCTTCCAGCACAGGCAGGTACTTGCAGAGGAACTCTCCGCCCTTCTCAGCGCCAATGCGGTCGAGCCCGTGCCATCCGGGCAAGAAGGGCTGGGATTCTATTCCAGGTACTTCCTTGTGGAAAAGAAAACAGGGGGGATGCGTCCCATCCTAGACCTAAGGGCCCTGAACAAATATCTCGTAAAAGAAAAGTTCAGGATGCTTTCCCTGGGCACCCTTCTCCCCATGATTCAGCAAAACGATTGGCTATGCTCTCTGGACTTGAAGGATGCCTACACACACATCCCGATACTGCCAGCTCACAGACAGTATCTGCGATTTCAGTTGGGCACACGCCACTTTCAGTACTGTGTGCTACCCTTTGGGCTCGCCTCTGCGCCCAGGGTGTTCACAAAGTGCCTAGCTGTGGTAGCAGCGGCACTTCGCAGGCTGGGGGTGCACGTGTTCCCATATCTCGACGATTGGCTGGTGAAGAACACATCCGAGGCAGGAGCCCTGCAGTCCATGCAGATGACTATTCGCCTCCTGGAGCTACTGGGGTTTGTGGTAAATTATCCAAAGTCCCATCTTCTCCCAGTGCAGAAACTCGAATTCATAGGAGCTCTGCTGGATTCTCGGACGGCTCGCACCTATCTCCCAGAGACGAGGGCCAACAACTTGTTGTCCCTCGTCTCGCGGGTGCGAGCGTCCCAGCAGATCACAGCTCGGCAGATGTTGAGATTGCTGGGCCACATGGCCTCCACAGTTCATGTGACTCCCATGGCCCGTCTTCACATGAGATCTGCTCAATGGACCCTAGCCTCCCAGTGGTATCAGGCTGCTGGGGGTCTAGAAGACGTGATCCACCTGTCCACGAGTTTTCTCGAATCCCTGTATTGGTGGACAATCTGGTCCAATTTGACTCTGGGACGTCCTTTCCAAATTCCTCAGCCACAAAAAGTGCTGACAACGGATGCGTCTCTCCTGGGATGGGGAGCTCATGTCGATGGGCTTCACACCCAAGGAAGCTGGTCCCTCCAGGAACGCGGTCTACAGATCAATCTCCTGGAGTTGCGAGCGATCTGGAACGCTCTGAAGGCTTTCAGAGATCGGCTGTCCCATCAAATTATCCAAATTCAGACAGACAACCAGGTTGCCATGTACTATGTCAACAAGCAGGGGGGCACCGGATCTCGCCCCCTGTGTCAGGAAGCCGTCAGCATGTGGCTCTGGGCTCGCCGTCTCGGCATGGTGCTCCAAGCCACATATCTGGCAGGCGTAAACAACAGTCTGGCCGACAGACTGAGCCGGATTATGCAACCTCACGAGTGGTCGCTCAACTCCAGAGTGGTGCGCCAGATCTTCCAAGCGTGGGGCACCCCCTTGGTGGATCTCTTCGCATCTCGAGTGAACCACAAAGTCCCTCAGTTCTGTTCCAGGCTTCAGGCCCCCGGCAGACTGGCATCGGATGCCTTCCTCCTGGATTGGGGGGAGGGCCTGCTGTATGCTTATCCTCCCATTCCTCTGGTGGGGAAGACTTTGTTGAAACTCAAGCAAGACCGAGGCACCATGATTCTGATTGCTCCTTTTTGGCCGCGTCAGATCTGGTTCCCTCTTCTTCTGGAGTTATCCTCCGAAGAACCGTGGAGATTGGAGTGTTTTCCGACCCTCATCACGCAGGACGAAGGGGCTCTTCTGCATCCCAGCCTCCGGTCCCTGGCTCTCACGGCCTGGATGTTGAGAGCGTAGACTTTGCCTCTTTGGGTCTGTCAGAGGGTGTCTCCCGCGTCTTGCTTGCTTCCAGGAAAGATTCCACTAAGAGGAGTTACTTCTTTCTGTGGAGGAGGTTTGCCGTCTGGTGTGACAGCAAGGCCCTAGCTCCTCGCTCTTGTCCTACACAGACCCTGCTTGAATACCTTCTGCACTTGTCTGAGTCTGGTCTCAAGACCAACTCTGTAAGAGTTCACCTTAGCGCAATCAGTGCATACCATTACCATGTGGAAGGTAAGCCGATCTCAGGACAGCCTTTAGTTGTTCGCGTCATGAGAGGTTTGCTTTTGTCAAAGCCCCCTGTCAAGCCTCCTACAGTGTCATGGGATCTCAATGTCGTTCTCACCCAGCTGATGAAACCTCCTTTTGAGCCACTGAATTCCTGCCATCTGAAGTACTTGACCTGGAAGGTCATTTTCTTGGTGGCAGTCACTTCAGCTCGTAGAGTCAGTGAGCTTCAGGCCCTGGTAGCCCAGGCCCCTTACACCAAATTTCATCATAACAGAGTAGTCCTCCGCACTCACCCTAAGTTCTTGCCAAAGGTCGTGTCGGAGTTCCATCTGAACCAGTCAATTGTCTTGCCAACATTCTTTCCCCGTCCTCATTCCTGCCCTGCTGAACGTCAGCTGCACACATTGGACTGCAAGAGAGCATTGGCCTTCTATCTGGAGCGGACACAGCCCCACAGACAGTCCGCCCAATTGTTTGTTTCTTTTGATCCCAATAGGAGGGGAGTGGCTGTAGGGAAACGCACCATATCCAATTGGCTAGCAGATTGCATTTCCTTCACTTACGCCCAGGCGGGGCTGGCTCTTGAGGGTCATGTCACGGCTCATAATGTTAGAGCCATGGCTGCGTCGGTAGCCCACTTGAAGTCAGCCTCCATCGAAGAAATTTGCAAAGCTGCGACGTGGTCATCTGTCCACACATTCACATCTCATTACTGCCTGCAGCAGGATACCCGACGCGAAAGTCGGTTCGGGCAGTCAGTTCTTCAGAACCTGTTTGGGCTTTAGGATCCAACTCCACCCCCCGAGGGCCCTGTTTGTTCTGTTCCAGGCTGCACTCTCAGTTAGTTGGTAAATTTTTTAGGTCAATCTCAGTTATGTCCTCGCCGTTGCGAGGCCCAATTGACCATGATTATTGTTTTGAGTGAGCCTGGGGGCTAGGGATACCCCATCAGTGAGAACAAGCAGCCTGCTTGTCCTCGGAGAAAGCGAATGCTACATACCTGTAGAAGGTATTCTCCGAGGACAGCAGGCTGATTGTTCTCACAAACCCGCCCGCCTCCCCGTGGGAGTTGTGTCTTCCCTTGAAGTGTATTGTCTTGCTACATACTGGACTGGCCGGCTCGAGCCGGTTTCGGGCGGGAAGACGGCCGCGCATGCGCGGTGCGCGCGGGGACTAGCAAAGGACTTTGCTAGAGAAGTTTCCGATTGGAGGGGCTGCCGTGGACGTCACCCATCAGTGAGAACAATCAGCCTGCTGTCCTCGGAGAATACCTTCTACAGGTATGTAGCATTCGCTATATATGGGAAAATGTAAAGCATCAATACAAACATAATATCAATAAATCATTCAAATCATTTCTGAAGTAATTCCTACATGTGGGAAAGGAGAGGAAAGACTAAGTAAAACAGTGGCATTCAATAAGTCACTTGACACAGCTGTACAGTAATGATGGGCTGTGACAGGAAAAAGGATCCTTGGGGACAAATTCAGACAGTATGTTTCTAAACATTTAAACTAGAGGGTGGGGTGGCAAAAGGAAACAAGAGAATTCAGAAAGTCACCCCCAAAATAAATATGATGACAGAGGGAAAGGTCATGTAAATAAAGAAAACCACCCAAACTCACATAGCACATGGAAAGCAATGAGCACAAATGCTCGTAGTCTAAGTAAAACGGTTCAAGATTTACAAGCCCTGATGTTTGAGGAAAATACGGGTAAAAATGGATTCTGTATATAATACAATATATATTAAGTCAACATATGATAAGGTTTGAAAAACTCTTGACCTTGTAGCCTAGGACTAATCAGTTGTTAACTGGAGAAGCCATCCTGTTATAAGTTTGCAAAATGACCCATAAAATTTAGTTATTATAATTCTATTAAGTGGTTATGCCAGTTATTGAAATCCAACAAAATCAATCTGGCTCAAAAGCAAAACATGTATGAGTGAAAAGGTAACAATGAGTCAAATTGATACAACAGCCTGTTCTCATTTGTAGATATTTAAAAAAGATTTCACTTTTAGGATTATGAGATAAAACCTGTCAAGGCTTGTCATGAAGTCTTTTTCTTCAGGTTTTCTTTCTTTCTGTACAGATGCTTTGGGAAAATGGAATTAATGGCATCTTGGCTGATGAAATGGGTTTAGGGAAGACAGTACAGTGCATCGCTACAGTAGCAGCAATGGTGGAGAGGGGCGTGTCGGGGCCCTTCTTTGTGTGTGGTCCTCTATCCACCCTTCCCAACTGGATGTCTGAATTCAAGAGATTCTGTCCAGAGGTAAGAATGAGAGTATTTCTTGGCTCTCCAGTAACCCAGCACTGGTTTCATAATGAAGTGAAACATGAAAGGGAAAGTGAAGATTACACTCAGAAAAACAAAATCTTTTGGTAAGATAATGAAAGATGGTGCTCCATTCTCGGATGAATAGTTGTAAAGGGAGCCACTACTTGAATTTCTTAGTGATGGGATGATTTTAATCTACCTACTGATCTACACTGTTTAAAAGTTCAAGCTTTTATTGAGTCTTTCAGATTATGATTTACTCCAGAGAGAGCAGAGACCAACCTATGAGGCTGTGCACGTGCATGGTTCGATGTTCAGGGTATATGCTTATGTGTTGCAGAAAACAAAGGATTGTTTTCAGCAAAACACTGAGAATTGGAAAGGTCCCTTGACCTAATCATGTTTGTATACATTTTCCCTTGAGCATCATAAGGAATACTACAAAGGTTTGCATGAAGGTTTTTAGCATTTTGGTCTTAACAGGAAAGATTGTGAGCCTAATGACCAATATAAGCTCCTGCTCAAAGCTGCCCTCAGAATTTATGGAACTCATGGTTACATTGGTGATATGTTAAAACAGTCCTTAGTTGATTTTGACTCCTCAGCTCATGGATAGGTCCTGGAGCAACCACCATGCTATGCTGTAGTCCTGCCATGAGCTTGAAGGAGTTGTGTTTCACATGGTACATCAAGGCGGTGTACAATAGATTAGAAAAAGTGTGTTTAATGTGATTCGAGTTAGACAAAAACATGAAAAACAATAAAATGTATATCAATATGTACCTTAACTGTTTGTGTCATGTATAACACAACAATTTAAACCTTAGACAGTTATACTGTGAATAATGATAAACTCTGTATTGTTCACACCGTAGACTATAACCATCTCTCCGGAACTATGTAAGCCACATTGAGCCTACAAATAGGTGGGAAAATGTGGGATACAAATAAATATATTGAACAAATAAGGGAAATATTGGGCATGGGTATTTAAAATGGTCTGTCGTCTGTCTCAGTCCACCTAATTAAATGATCGGTCAAACAGCCAGGTTATTGGGTGGGTAGTGTGAACCATGAGTGGAAATGTAGTAGTCCTTATTGGAGATCCAGCCTTACATCTGGTTTTAGGGACTGATTTCTAGTCCAAAATACAATCCGAGTTCTCCAGTAATCAACTTCATTTTCATGTAGCTTTTCATTTTCAGTATTTTGCTATTGTTTTCAACTATACCCCTTTTTTTTTTTTTTTTTTTTTTTTATACAGCGATCGTTTTTCATTAACAAAAACGTATTGCCTTTAAAGATGCAAACAAAAGCAAGTGATTAATAATCTGTTTCTTGTAACCAGCCTCTCTCCCAACTCTCTGTTTTTGGCTTTAATTTATCGGATGTCTATAGACTGATTAAGGGAGAATTATTTTCTTCCTTCCTTTCTCCTCCTTTTTTGTTCCCTTCTTTCTCTTTAAAATATCCTCCTCCCCCCCCCCCCCCCCCCCCCCCGAAAAAAGGGAGAGAAATCAAATCTTATATTACAGTGTGTTAGCTTTTTTTGAATAGTCCGCAGTGTAATGTACTCTGGCACTTTTCAAAGAAAAAAAAAACTCCATTAAATTCCTTGAAAATAATAAGCAGGAAGCATGTGTACAAGAGTTACACATACTTTGCACTAGATATTTTTCACAGCAACTGAGCAAGGATAAAATACCGGGCATACATTTGAAAATCAAAAGTATAAGCTGTTCTATTGCCTTGACCTAAATATGCCAAGTAGTCAGCCTGACATAATAACCTTGTAACAAAATAGCCCTTAACAAAATGGCCCCTAACAAAATAGCCTTTGTTTATCTTTCTGCCCTCTCCCAGGTATAAAGGTACTAGTTACCTGTATCCTGGAATGTCCTGGACTCCAGGAGTTATGGTGGAGAGACAGAAAGACACAGAAGGCTAGAGTAATATGAGAATAATCAGTAATTGTTTATTACACTTACCAATCAGGAATACAATATAATAATATAAGCAATATAATTAATTAATTCTCATATGAGACAGCAACCGGGACACAAACATGACCTCTGACATTAACTCTCTGGTTGCCTCTCTCCATAATTCTCCTTTTATACTCTTTTCTCTCATAGACTAGTATTAGAAGTACAAAATCAGCATTTCTCTCATATTCCAGCCCATTCTAGCAAGTTCTATCTTTTCAGAAGCAAAGTTCTTCATAACCTATTTCTTTATAATAAGTAAGGTCAGTAAGGTTATCCTACTTTGCAAAAACCATCTTCCCAAAAACTAAAGCTATGTCTCCTTCATTATCTCTTTCCATGGTCAACAGCAAATTTTCCCTCTTACATTATAGTATTCTCTTGCCACATATATCTTTGTTATGACTCCCTATCTGCCTGTGTCTCCAACAGAAGGGCAGGCTGACATTCTGTATAATTCTTATAACTTCTTATTATTTAGCTTCTCAGTGACTCTTTAACCTGTTCATAGCCTGTTCACAGAGGCTTTGCTCATAATTCTCAGTTACTGCTATAAAGTTATGGTTCATAACCTGCATGTCCCATATAAACACCTTGTAACAAGATAGCCCTTGACAAAATAGCCCATAGCCCTTCACAAAAATAAGTAGTATAGTTAAAAATTGTCTCCCTCAGGGGCCCCTGCATCTCTATTCCTCTACACCCCACTCCCTCATCTGCGCTCACTTCCTTCAACTCCCTCTCCAGTGCTGCATCTTTCTCTCTCCACCCCCAAGTTCTGTCATCTCTGTCCTTCTACCACCTTTCCTGCATTCTGGCATCGCTCTCCCTTCCTCCCCTTCCCGTGGTCTGGAAATGAATCTCTTACCCTTCCTTCCCACCCACCTCCCAACATAGTCCAGCATATCTCCCTCTTCCTCCTACCTATCCTTTGTGGTCCAGTATCTCTCTGCCCCCCCCCCCCCCCCCCGGGAAATCCTCAAACTTTCCTGTGGGCCACTGGCAGCGTTGTCAAGCTGCTTTGGCTGGCCACGGAAATGTTCTTTCTGTTGTGTCCTGCCTACGTGACCTTAGGTATCGAATGAAGTGGGACACAACAGAGGGAATGCTTCCAGGGCTGGTCGAAGCAGCTTGTTGAATCTGCTGGCGCCCACAGGAACGTTAGAGAATTACTGAGGAGAGATGAGAGAGATTCCAGACCGCGCAGGGCAGGCAGGAGGAAGACATTCTGGACAATGAGCACTGAAACTGGGATGGCAAAAGAGAGACATACTTTGGCTCAAAGCAGCAGCAGGACTCAAAAAGACACATGATTGCAGGAGTAGAACAGGTAAAATAGTTGAGGGGCGCAATTGTTAGGGGCCAAATTTTGGGCAGGCCCTCTTGTCAGGTGCTAATTTGTCAGGGACTATTTTTTTTTTTGTCAGGGCTGTTTTGACCAAGTACAATGCTTTTTGTTCCTGTGGTTTAAATGTATGTGCATTATGGGAGTTGGCATATTTATTTATGAACATTTATACTTTCCACATTAAGCAGACTCAAAGTGGCTTACAATGTACAGGAATCAAATGTACAGGAAGTAAGTGAAAGGGAAAGAGAAAAGGTTAGAGAGTCTTGTATTTTTAGCTGAGCAAAAGAGGGCAGTTTTCAGCCAAATTATTTACCCAGGAAAATTATTTTGAGATTGGTGTTCTCAAGTATTATGATTGAGTTCATTTTATGTCAGACAACATCTTTGAAATCACAAATGCAGTAAAATCACTAAACACTTGGAAAGCAATGAGCATAAATGCTCGTAGTCTAAGTAAAAAAGTTCAAGACTTGCAAGCCCTGATGTTTGAAGAAAACTTGGATATTGTTGCTATTACAGAGACGTGGTTCAATGATTCCCATGAATGGGATGTGACCATACCAGACTATAATCTTTTTAGGAAGGATAGAGAGGGCTGAAGAAGTGGAGGAGTGGCACTGTATGTGAGAGACAATATCAAAGCGGCTGAAATTCAGGGAACCTGGGGAAAGGAAGAAACTTTATGGATCATCCTGGAAAGAGAAGATGGAACCTAAAAAAAGCTAAACAAGGATCTGATAGAAGAAATTCAAAAGATTGGTATTAAAGGGGAGGTGCTACTGTTGGGAGATTTCAGCTTGTCTGATATGGATTGGAACGTCTCGTCTGCAGAATCAGAAAGAAGTAGGGAGATTATGGATGCCTGTCAAAGTGCCTTGCTCAGACAAATGGTGACGGAACCCACACGGGAAGGATCAATGCTGGATCTAGTGCTCACGAATGGAGGAAGTGTTTCCAGTATCTGGGTGGGTGCCCACCTATGTAATAGTGATCATCACACGATATGGTTTGATATAAGGGCAAAGGCGGAGTGCAGACGCACAAAACTCAAAGTACTGGATTTCAGACATACTGATTTTGATAAAATGGGGGAATACCTGAAGAAGGAGCTGTTGGCATGGGAAGGTATAGAAGAAGTGGAAAATCAGTGGTCAAATCTAAAGGCTGCTATAAATATGGTGACTGATCTTTACACAAGGAAAGTAAACAAAAACAAGACAAACGGGAAGCCTATATGGTTCTCCAAACAAGTAGCTGAAAAAAAGAGCAAAAGAGGCTTTATTCAAGAAATACAAAAGAACTCAACGAGAGGATCACAGAAAAGATTATCGGATTAAACTCAAACAAGCGAAAGCACAAGTGTAAGAAAAAGGCTCAAGATGTAAAAAGAGGTGACAAGAACTTTTTCAGATATATTGGTGAAGGGAGAAAAGATAGGAATGGAATTGCAAGACTGAAAGATGCTGAGAATGTCTATGTGGAGAGTGATGAGGGTAAAGTGAATGTGCTAAACAAATACTTCTCCTTGGTGTTCATTGAAGAAAATCCTGGAGAAGGTCGGGTTGTCTGCCGAGGGAGTATCTGGGAATGGAGAGAATATTGTAACGTTCACGGAAGAAAACGTTTATAAACAGCTTGAGAAACAGAAAGTGGACAAAGCAATGGGGCTGGATGAGATACATCCCGAGATATTGAGGGAGCTCAGAGAAGTCTTGGCGGGACCTCTTAAGGATTTATTTAATAGATCTTTAGAGATGGGAGAAGTTCCCCATGACTGGAGACGAGTTGATGTGGTTCCTTTTCACTGAAGCGGAGACTGGGAAGAAGTGGGAGACTATGGGCCGGTATCCTCGTGTCAGTGGTAGGAAAAATAATAGAGTTGTTGTTGAAAGAAAAGATAGTTAACTTCCTAGAAGCCAACAGGTTACAGGATCCGAGGCAACATCGCTTTACCATAGGAAAATCCTGCCAAACTAATCTTATTAACTTCTTTGACTGGGTGACCAAAGAACTGGATGAAGGACGCGCTCTAGTTGTAATCTACTTGGATTTTATCAAAGCCTTTGATACGGTCCCTCACAGAAGACTCGTGAATAAGCTGAGAGGACTAAACTTAGGACCCAAAGTGGTGAACTGGTTGGCCAAAAAGCGGCAGAGGGTGATGGTAAATGGAATCCACTTAGAGGAAAAGAAGGTGAGTAGTGGAGTGCCTCAGGGTCGGTTCTGGGGCCGATTCTGTTTAATATATTTGTGAGACACATTGCTGAAGGGTTAGAAGGGAGGGTCATTGTTCTTGGACTTTAGGGCATATGGAGAGGGGATTTGGAGAGAGGGATGGGTAATTGTAAAAAAAATGTTGAATCATTTTTATACTGGTTTGCTTATGTTTCTTTGTTCAATAAAATTGTTAAATGTAAAATAGTCATTTCTGTCCATTCTCAATCCTAGTTTCAAGGGAAAGGATGTTCTAGGAGGCATAGAGAGGATACGCTACAGAGAGAGGAAATATGTTTGCATAGAAAAGATGATGGAACCATGGGATTACATGGTGACATCTAAAACAATAATAAAGGTTTTAAGAAGGTATGGGATAAGCAGAGAGGTGCTTAGTTACTAAACGTTTAAAGAGCAGGAAACAATCTGATGACACTTTAAATGTTTGCAGTCTTTTCTTTAGTTTGCAGATACTGCTTTGTGAATCAGGATGCATGCTTTTATTTGCAGTGAACTTAATCATAATGAATGCAATATTTAAAAAGGCATTTCTCAGATTAAACCAAGACACTACATTTAAAGATTGCATTCATTATCTTGGATACTGTTAATTGCACTGAGAATCTCTTCAAGTTGAACAGAAATATTTTAGATTGTGTACTTTCAATATTGACATTTGGGCCCACTAGTAACCATTCCATATGACCTTTTTATTTGTTATATTTTATTTAGGATTTAGCTCACACCTTTTTCAGTAGTAGCTCAAGGTGAGTTAACTGTACATTCAGGTACAGTAAGTACAGTTTCTCCCCCCAGTTTGGAAATGGACCATATCCGATAGAAAGAAGCAAGAGGTTGCATGAAGTAATTTGATGAAATTTGGCTCCCAGGGTCAGCAGCTTTGTGTGTCATTCACTCAAATGTTGTTAAGAAACATTTGGCTATTTGCATTGTTCTGGCTTGGCCACTGTTTGGAAAACAGAATACTAGGCTAGATAGACCATTGGTCTGACCCAGTATGGCTGTTCTTATGTAGTTCCATACTCTCCTAATGTTTGGACTGCCTTGTGTATGTATATAGATACAGATACACACACCACCATTCTTAGACACAGTCCAACCTGAGGTAGTTTATGAATATAGCAAATAATTAGCAATATATCATAAAATAATTAAAAGTGCAACAAATATCACTACATCATGGTGAAGTCCATCAATACTCCCCTGATGCAGCCATATGCAAAACAAGTGGCCCGTGTTAGTGTCTTTATTGTGACCAGTGTACATCGAATTGGAGAGGGGGGCCTGCTTCTAGCAGCTAATAACTATATTATAATCAATCTAAGTGCTATTTATATTTATTCAAGAGATTATTGCATGTTTAAAATAGTAAAAAGATTCTTGCTGGACTCAACCTGAATTTCCTTTTTGTTCATACCAGACCAATCCAGTCCAGAACAAGTGGGTTATGTGTGTCTACCAGTGGATGGAGACATAAAAAAAAAAAAGTAGTCCTAAGTGATTCACCCCTTAAGGATATTGTGCAGCCTAGAATACTCAGTTTTTCTCTGTCTTTAAACAGATGGTAGTCGGACCGTGCTGCTTTGCAAGCTCCTGACCTAGTTCTAGACTGTGTGTCAGTTGAGCAGGGAGTTCTTCTGGTCATATTTGGCTCCCGTTACATGTGTTTTATCTGGAGCAGGAGTGATACTCAGTGAAAGAGGTGAAGGAGATAGTGCTATAAGGCTAGGTTAACAAGGGCAGGAAAGAATAAGAAGGATGAAAAACCTAAAGAGAAGAGATGTGCCCAAGGAGCATGATCTGCTCTTTGGTCACACACCTGCTGTGAAAGCACCATGCACAGAGTTGATTGAATATCTGCGGGAACGTTGATTGAATACCTTCACTCACCTCTCCCCTATTCACCCATCTTCATTCACCTTCTTGGCTTGCAATCCACTATCCTTCTTATTACCCCTTTCCTTCTCTCCAGCTCCTGTTCCTACTCCTCTCTGCCTAAGTATTGTGTGGGTCCTCATGTTTTAAAAATAGTATCTCTACAGCAGTGTTAAGTAGACAGCATCATTTCTATTACATTGTTCAGTGTACTTGGAGTGGGTTCCAAATACTGAATTGCTACTGAAGAGATGGTTAAAAAGATATTAAACTAGACAAATCAAATGATATATTTTAGTTGCTTTTCTTTGCTTTGTTCCTCAAACACAAGTCACTTTGAACTGATTGGACTTATGTCAAAATGCTGCATCTTCTTCAGATCCCTACATTGCTATACCATGGAGACCAACAGGAACGTCGGAAACTGGCTCGAAAGATTCATAAGCGGGAAGGGTTGTTGCAGATACAACCTGTGGTGATCACATCTTTTGAGATAGCCATGAGAGATCGGCAGATGCTGCAGGTATATCAAACTTTCATCATATCTTTGCAATCTCTAATGTTAATGCTGAGCAGAGTATGCAAAAGGTTGCATTTTGATACACTGTACAATAATCTAGTATTACTAGCATACTTTACCTGCTGCACTTCATTCTTTGGCAGTTGCTCCAGAAATGCTGCTTGTTTCACTTTCTTTAAAGTGAAATTTAAGTAGTTAAATATATCTCTATATAAAGGCTTCTTGGGACATTTTAAGAAAATAAGATCTTATCAAATTTAAAATATTGCTTCCACTGCTTGCCCCGGGATTGGTAGCATGGAATGTTGCTAATAACTGGGTTTTCTGCCTGGTACTTGTGACCTGGATTGGCTACTGTTGGAAGCAGGATACTGGGCTAGATTGGTCTAATCCAGTATGGCTATTCTTATGTTATTACCTAATTTTACTGTATATAAGAGTAGCCTAATGGTAAAGAAGCAAGCTGGGAACTAGAGAAACCAGGGTTCAAATTCCTCATGGGTAAGTCACTTAATCCTCCATTACGTCAAGTACAAACTTATGTTGTTAGCCCTTTGAGGAGAGGTGAATACCTATTGTACTGAGATGCAACTCCCCTGGAGCTACTACCGAAAAGGCATAAGCTAAATCCAGAATCCCTTCCCTTTACCTTCTCTTTACTCAGCCTTCCTTAACAATTTTTAATTCTCACAGGTTGCTGCTTCTTGACTTCCGCCTGTTGCTGTCTCACATTTCAGTCTAGTCTCTTTCCTTTTCCAGAAACCCTCTTTGCCTTGTATTAGGAGCTTTGCTTTCGCTATTTTTTTTCCAGTTAGATGTGCTTTACCAGTAAACACTTGTTTGACTACTGTTCCTGCAGTGATGTATTGAATTGGTTACTATATCAAGGATTACTGGATCTATTACAGTTCGGTACTAAAGTCATTTCCTTAGCCTCACAGCAGATGAATCCAGGAACTGGTGGGTTGTGTTCGCCTACCAGCAGGTGGAGATAGAGAATACTGAAGAGAAAGCAGTGACTCTGGGCGTCCAGCTCCTTACCACTTCAGTATATCTCTATCTCCAACAGGTGGTGGACGGATTCCTGCCAGCTCCTGAATTTGCTTGTGGGAGCTCCTGGGCTTATAGGCCAGTTGAGCTTGGGAGCATGTGACTGAGGGTGCCAACCTTAAGGAGATTCTTGTTGATTCAGGTCCCTATCTTCCCCATGCTCTTAGCTCCTGGTTCTGTTGGTCAGACTGCAAAAAAAAAGAAAAGACATAGTTCTCTTCACAACATTGCAGTTTAGAGCCAGCAAAAAAAAAAAAAAAAAAAAAGTAAATCTTTCCTAGAGTTCTGCTCTCTCGGATTAGTGCCTGCTGAGCTGTGAAGAGCCGGGAGCGCCTTTGGGCTCCTTTAGAAAGCTGCGGCCCTTGAGAGCTTCTTTAGTCTCCGGTGAGTACTTCTTTTGTGCACTTTTGCCTGGGCTCCGGCGGGGCGGTCTATGTTATGGCAGTGGAAGTTGTTAAGAGGTGTTCCTGCTGCAGCTCTCGCCATTCCGTAGCGGGATCTTACATTGCTAAGTGTGCCGATGTGTTTTCCGGAGCAGAGGGCCCCTTAGAGCCTGCCAGGGAATATTGGAGTATTGTGTTCAGTTTTGGAGGCCGAGTCTTGCTAAGGATGTAAAAAGACTTGAAGCAGTTCAGAGAAATTAATAGGTTTGTAGTGAGTGAAGTACAGGTTTGCAGTATGCAGTAGTGAGTTTGTGCTGCAAGACGTATAAGGAGAGACTTGATAACCTGAAGATGTACACCCAGGGGGAAAGAGACAGGGACGATATGATACAGATCCTACTATATAAATGACGAGTGACACAGCCCCATGAGCGGCAAGTAACACAAAGGTAGAATAAAGAATGTAAAATAGTATGGTAGTTGTGCTATTTTGTTTTTGTTTTTATTTGTAGTTGTTAATTTGTAATGTAGTGAATGGAATATTTGAAATTTATATCAGCTAGTTTTATAGCAAGGGAAAATTTATTTTTTTTGTTTTTCTGGTGTTATCCTGCATAGGGGTGGGGTTCAGCTGATTTTTTTTTTTTGTCTGCATATTTTATAATCAGTCTTAAGGATTCTTTTGTTGGGCCTAGGGACTTACGTACTATTTTCAATGATACCTTTTTATATGCTCCATGGCTGGTAAAATGGGTGTGGCTACTGTAGGGATAGAGCCATAGATAGTGACCCTGCCCTTAAGGTTGGCACTGTATGAGTACCGGCACTCTTTTCCCTACAAAAAAAGCACTGGGTGGATACCATATTGCATGAATTTCATTTATAGAGAGAGATAGTTTAGCACATTATAGCATAATGAAAATTATATCTGGTCTGGCCTAATTGTTCAACAGTCAGATGCCAAATTCAAAATGATTAAATATACCCAGTTAGAACATACTGAATTTTGAGGAGCAAGATGGTGCCACGTTAGACTCGCCGTGAGCTCTCTCTGTAAACTGCTGGGTACTTTGTGGACTTTTCTCTTATCCTAAAAATTTCATATGCCTCATACTAAACGGAAGGGCTCCGTGAAGGTTGTTACCCCGACAACCAGAACTTCATCGCCCACACAGCAGAGTATTGAGAGGTTCACGATGAGGAATTCCACCCCATAGAATGTCGGAGTGGTTCCCGCTGTTGTCTCGGAGCAAGGAGAAGCCGAGACCCTGGGACTAGACATAACACTCTCACCTCGGACTCTCAATCCACCGCCGCGCCCTTCTGGTCTCGACCCACAAGCAAGTGCTTCCGTTCGTAGAGAGGAAATCGGAGGCCCATTGAATCGGGGTCTAGTGGACGAGGATCTAGCGGGAGGCCGGAGAACTTTGGTTTCTCCGACTGGACGTAAGACGCCAAAGATTGACTCGGCGGCGGTGATGCTGGAATCCATTTGGGGGATACTCCAGCGCTTAGACTGTGTCAGATTCTGCAAATCGAATTACAACGCTTGTGTGAGTACTATGGAAAATCTATCTACAACTTTTGCTACTATGAAAGTTGAAGTTAATGGTAAAATAGATACCTTTAAAAGAAGAAGTTAAGAAAGTGAAAAAGTTCAGGTTTATTGATTAAAGATAATGCTATATTACATCGTAAAATGGAACAATTCGAAAATTATAATCTGTTAAACCTCCGTTATTGAACTTTCCTCGACTGCCTGTATATACTCTGTTGGAAGTATTTATGCGATATCTGATTAAAAATTTAAAATTTTCCCCGGAATCTATTCCTTCGTTAAACAAAATTTATCATAAGAAAAATGAGGAGACAGGAGCAGTTGCCACAAGAACAAGGAGAATTGAATGTTTCAGAACTTCTGGAAACGTCTTTAACTACCTCATCCGAAAGACAAACTTTACTCGTTTCCTTTATATTTGAGCAAGATATGGAGGCGATGAGAAGATTGGCTCTTAAGAATTTACAAACATCATTTTACGGGGAGAAAATATGGGTTTTCCCAGATATGACAAAGCAAATTCAGGAGAGAAGGAAAGCTTTCTTGGCGTTAAGAGCTGAAACTGTAGCTCTAGGAGCGTCATTTAATTTGAATTACCCCTGTAAATGCAATGTTAAATATTTGGATGTAAAATATGTGTTTTTTCTTCCAGAACAATTAAGACATTTTATTGATTCAAAAAGAATATAAGATTTGTAGGATCTGTAAGGTCATGATTTAAGGAAAGAGAAGAGTAATAATTTGATTTGGGTGAATGGAAGTGTTAAGCCTTTATTGTATCTAAATTTTCTTTTAAATCTCATTTCCTGAGTTTATAATTTATTTATTTATTTGTTGCATTTGTATCCCACATTTTCCCACCTATTTGCAGACTCAATGTGGCTTACAATAATACATCCTGACAATCGCCAATCAAGAGTAGATAAAACAAAATGGTTACATAAAGAACAAGTGTAACATAATAGATATAATCAATTCAGTAAATCAGAAAACAGATTAAACAATTTGATAAATAAAAAAACAGACAGATTCTCTAGTAAGTAATGATGTGTTGGAGTTCCTATTATTGATTATTATGGTGAGTCTTGTTAAAGAGGTAGGTCTTTGGTGATTTTCGAAAGTTGATAAGGTCATAAATATTTTTTACGTCAAGTGGTAATGTATTCCACAGCTGCGTGCTAATGTAAGAAAAGCAGGACGCGTGAACTAGTTTGTATTTTAAACCTTTACAATTAGGGAAGTGGAGTCCTAAGAATGTATGTGCTGATTTTTTAGCGTTCCTGGGAGGTAAATCAATAAGGGCTGACATGTATGCCAGAGCATTTCCATGAATGATTTTATGAACCAGTGTGCAAACTTTGAATAATGGACTCCTCCCCTTTTATATAGTGGTCTAATATAAGATATAAACTTCATTGCTTTAATTCTAGTTCTCTAAACATGCAAAGAAAATACAAATATACAATAAGACAAACCAAAAGGGCATACTACAAAACCAAAATAGGGCCAGACTACAAAGACGCACATAAACTCTACCAACTCGTGAATAAATTACTAGACACCACACCGGTTACCACAACCGACACCCCATCAGCAGACAACCTTGCCAAATACTTCAATAAGAAAATTATAAAACTGCGATCCACGCTACCACTCAATACCACTGATCACGAAAAATTCATTAGGCCCAACTGCCGATGAATACCCAGCAGACCGAACCTGGACAAACTTCGATTTTCTAACCAATGAAACCATCACTCATGCAATCAACAAATTCGCCAAATCCCACTGTAAACTAGATTTCTCCAAGGACAAGCAGGCTGCTTGTTCTCACTGATGGGTGACGTCCACGGCAGCCCCTCCAATCGGAATCTTCACTAGCAAAGCCTTTGCTAGCCCTCGCGCGCCGATGCGCACCGCGCATGCGCGGCCGTCTTCCCGCCCGAAACCGGCTCGTGCCGGCCAGTCTTCTTTTGTCCGCGCTCGGTACGGTCGTGTTTACGCCTTTCGCGCCCCGAAAGTCGACCTCGCGCGTCTTTTTTGGACTTCGCTACGGAAAAAAAAAACCCATTCGGAAGGAGACCTTTTCGGTCTGTTCCCCTTCCTATATTTCTAGTTTTTGCCCCGTTAAGATTTCTTTCGTCGTCGGGGTAGGCCCCTTGGAGGCCTCGGTTCGAAGTTTTTCTTCCCCTCTTTTGTGGTGCCATCTTCGCCATTACGAATTTTGATCTCGCCGGCGCGATTTTTCCGCCCATGACATCGAAGTCTCCCAGTGGCTTCAAGAAGTGCACCCAGTGCGCCCGGGTAATCTCGCTCACTGATAGACATGCGTCGTGTCTTCAGTGTCTGGGGGCTGGGCACCGCCCGCAGGCCTGTAGTCTGTGCTCTCTTTTACAAAAGCGGACTCAGGTAGCGAGATTGGCCCAGTGGAACCTTTTGTTCTCGGGCTCTTCGTCGGCATCGGCACCGGGAGTATCGAGTGTATCGACGTCGCCAGCGTCCAGACCTTCATCCTCGGCCGCGAGTGCATCGAGGCATCGACCCTCTGCATCGGGGCTGAGACATCGGAAGGCTGCGTCGGTGTCGGTGGTACCGGGACCTCCTCGTCTGCTGATGTCGTCGGACGGTGGTGCTTCGTCTGAAGTGCAGGTGAGGGCTGTCCATTCCCCTGCTGGTGGCGGTGAGCCTTCGGGTGGGTCTCCCCCTACCGTGAGGGCTCCTGCGGTACAGCCCCCCCCCCCCCCCCCCCCGAGACCGACCTTCTTCGGCCTCGGCCCCGAGGAAGCGACGGTTGGATTCTACGTCCTCCTCGTCGGTGCCGGGAAGCTCCGGTGACATGCTTCGTCCCAAGAAGTCGAAGAAGCATCGACACCGGTCCCCTTCCCGTGTCGGCACCGAGAGCTCTGGGTCACCGAGGGAGTCGGCACCCAGTAGGCATCGGCACCGAGAGGACCGCTCACCCTCTGTTCAAGAGGTGTCGATGCGCTCCACTATGGACAGCCCGGAACAGACTCTGACATCGACACCTGCATCGGCTTCCATGTCTTTCTCCACAGCCGCTCTGCACGAGAGTCTCCGGGTCGTTCTCCCAGAGATCCTGGGAGAGCTGTTGCACCCTTCCCCTCCAGTACCGGGGGTGCTTGCGCCGCCGGTACCGTCGAGTGAGGCGCCGGCTGGCCCCTTGCCCAGGGTGAGGTCTCCGACATCGGTGCCACTTGCGGTACCGACTGCGGTAGCCTCTCAGGAAGGCTCCCCGACGACGTCGGCGGAGGGAGCTTCGCCTGGTGCGGGCGAGGGAGTCTACCTCTCGACGCTCCCACCGTGGCCGTGGTTCCACGGAGTCGAGCCGGGCACGGCTTCAGACACAGGTCCGCGAACTTGTGTCTGATACCGATGGTGAGGCCTCGTGGGAGGAGGAGGAGGACATCAGATATTACTCTGACGAGGAGTCTGATGGCCTCCCTTCTGATCCCACTCCCTCTCCTGAAAGGCAGCTTTCTCCTCCCGAGAGTCTGTCTTTCGCTTCCTTTGTCTGGGAGATGTCTAAGGCCATCCCCTTCCCGGTGGTTGTGGAGGATGAGCCCAGGGCTGAAATGTTTGAGCTCCTGGACTATCCTTCTCCACCTAAGGAAGCGTCCACAGTACCCATGCATCATGTCCTCAAAAAGACATTGCTGGCGAACTGGACCAAGCCACTAAGTAATCCCCACATTCCCAAGAAGATCGAGTCCCAGTACCGGATCCATGGGGACCCAGAGCTGATGCGCACTCAGTTGCCTCACGACTCTGGAGTTGTGGATTTGGCCCTAAAGAAGGCTAAGAGTTCTAGGGAGCATGCTTCGGCGCCCCCGGGCAAGGACTCTAGAACCTTAGACTCCTTTGGGAGGAAGGCCTACCATTCCTCTATGCTCGTGGCCAAAATTCAGTCTTACCAGCTCTACACGAGCATACACATGCGGAACAATGTGCGGCAGTTGGCGGGCTTGGTGGACAAGCTCCCCCCTGAGCAAGCCAAGCCATTTCAGGAGGTGGTCAGGCAGCTGAAGGCGTGCAGAAAATTCCTGGCCAGAGGGGTGTATGACACCTTTGATGTTGCGTCCAGGGCCGCTGCTCAAGGTGTGGTGATGCGCAGACTCTCGTGGCTGCGTGCCTCCGACCTGGAGAATAGGCTCCAGCAGCGGATTGCGGACTCGCCTTGCCGTGCGGATAACATTTTTGGAGAAAAAGTCGAGCAGGTGGTAGAGCAGCTCCACCAGCGGGATACCGCTTTCGACAAGTTCTCCCGCCGGCAGCCTTCAGCTTCTACCTCTACAGGTAGACGATTTTTTGGGGGAAGGAGGACTGTTCCCTACTCTTCTGGTAAGCATAGGTACAATCCTCCTTCTCGACAGCCTGCGGCCCAGGCTAAGCCCCAGCGCGCTCGCTCTCGTCAGCAGCGTGCGCCTCAGCAAGGCCCCTCGGCTCCCCAGCAAAAGCAAGGGATGAGCTTTTGACTGGCTCCAGCAGAGCATAGCCGACATCCAAGTGTCCATGCCGGGCGACCTGCCAGTCGGAGGGAGGTTGAAAGTTTTTCACCAAAGGTGGCCTCTCATAACCTCCGATCAGTGGGTTCTCCAAATAGTCCGGCAAGGATACACCCTCAATTTGGCCTCAAAACCTCCAAATTGTCCACCGGGAGCTCAGTCTTACAGCTTCCAGCACAAGCAGGTACTTGCAGAGGAACTCTCCGCCCTTCTCAGCACCAATGCGGTCGAACCCGTGCCATCCGGGCAGGAAGGGCTGGGATTCTATTCCAGGTACTTCCTTGTGGAAAAGAAAACAGGGGGGATGCGTCCCATCCTAGACCTAAGGGCCCTGAACAAATATCTGGTCAAAGAAAAGTTCAGGATGCTTTCCCTGGGCACCCTTCTTCCCATGATTCAGGAAAACGACTGGCTATGCTCTCTGGACTTGAAGGACGCCTACACGCACATCCCAATACTGCCAGCTCACAGACAGTATCTGCGATTTCAGCTGGGCACACGTCACTTCCAGTACTGTGTGCTACCCTTTGGGCTCGCCTCTGTGCCCAGAGTGTTCACGAAGTGCCTGGCTGTAGTAGCAGCAGCGCTTCGCAGGCTGGGAGTGCACGTGTTCCCTTATCGCGACGATTGGCTGGTAAAGAACACATCCGAGGCAGGAGCTCTACAGTCCATGCAGATGACTATTCGACTCCTGGAACTACTGGGGTTTGTGATAAATTATCCAAAGTCCCATTTTCTCCCAGTGCAGAGACTAGAATTCATAGGAGCTCTGCTGGATTCTCGGACAGCTCGTGCCTATCTCCCGGAGGCGAGAGCCAACAACTTGTTGTCCCTCGTCTCTCGGGTGCGAGCTTCCCAGCAGATCACAGCTCGGCAGATGTTGAGATTGCTGGGCCACATGGCCTCCACAGTTCATGTGACTCCCATGGCCCGCCTTCACATGAGATCTGCTCAATGGACCCTAGCTTCCCAGTGGTTTCAGGCTGCTGGGGATCTAGAAGAAGTGATCCACCTGTCCACGAGTTTTCTCAAATCCCTGTATTGGTGGACGATTCGGTCCAATTTGACTCTGAGACGTCCGTTCCAAATTCCTCAGCCACAAAAAGTGCTGACTACTGATGCGTCTCTCCTGGGGTGGGGAGCTCATGTCAATGGGCTTCACACCTAGGGAAGCTGGTCCCTCCAGGAACGCGATCTGCAGATCAATCTCCTGGAGTTACGAGCGGTCTGGAACGCTCTGAAGGCTTTCAGAGATCGGCTGTCCCATCAAATTATCCAACTTCAGATAGACAACCAGGTTGCCGTGTATTACATCAACAAGCAGGGGGGCACCGGATCTCGCCCCCTGTGTCAGGAAGCCGTCAGCATGTGGCTCTGGGCTCGCCGTCACGGCATGGTGCTCCAAGCCACATATCTGGCAGGCGTAAACAACAGTCTGGCCGACAGGTTGAGCAGGATTATGCAACCTCACGAGTGGTCGCTCAATTCCTGTGTAGTGCGATAGATCTTCCAGGTGTGGGGCACCCCCTTGGTGGATCTCTTTGCATCTCGAGCCAACCACAAGGTCCCTCAGTTCTGTTCCAGGCTTCAGGCCCACGGCAGACTGGCATCGGATGCCTTCCTCCTGGACTGGGTGGGAGGTCTGCTGTATGCTTATCCTCCCATACCTCTCGTGGGGAAGACTTTGTTGAAACTCAAGCAAGACCGAGGCACCATGATTCTGATTGCTCCTTTTTGGCCGCGTCAGATCTGGTTCCCTCTTCTTCTGGAGTTGTCCTCCGAAGAACCGTGGAGATTGGAGTGTTTTCCGACCCTCATCACACAGGACGAAGGGGCGCTTCTGCATCCCAACCTCCGGTCTCTGGCTCTCACGGCCTGGATGTTGAGAGCGTAGACTTTGCCTCTTTGGGTCTGTCAGAGGGTGTCTCCCGCATCTTGCTTGCTTCCAGAAAGATTCCACTAAGAGGAGTTACTTCTTTCTATGGAGGAGGTTTGCCGTCTGGTGTGACAGCAAGGCCCTAGATCCTCGCTCTTGTCCTACACAGACCCTGCTTGAATACCTTCTGCACTTGTCTGAGTCTGGTCTCAAGACCAACTCTGTAAGGGTTCACCTTAGTGCAATCAGTGCATACCATTACCGTGTGGAAGGTAAGCCGATCTCAGGACAGCCTTTAGTTCGCTTCATGAGAGGTTTGCTTTTGTCAAAGCCCCCTGTCAAACCTCCTACAGTGTCATGGGATCTCAATGTTGTTCTCACCCAGCTGATGAAACCTCCTTTTGAGCCCCTGAACTCCTGCCATCTGAAGTACTTGACCTGGAAGGTCATTTTCTTGGTGGCAGTTACTTCAGCTCGTAGAGTCAGTGAGCTTCAGGCCCTGGTAGCCCAGGCCCCTTACACCAAATTTCATCATAACAGAGTAGTCCTCCGCACTCGCCCTAAGTTCTTGCCAAAGGTTGTGTCGGAGTTCCATCTGAACCAGTCAATTGTCTTGCCAACATTCTTTCCCCGTCCTCATTCCTGCCCTGCTGAACGTCAGCTGCACACATTGGACTGCAAGAGAGCATTGGCCTTCTATCTGGAGCGGACACAGCCCCACAGACAGTCCGCCCAATTGTTTGTTTCTTTTGATCCCAACAGGAGGGGAGTGGCTGTGGGGAAACGCACCATATCCAATTGGCTAGCAGATTGCATTTCCTTCACTTATGCCCAGGCTGGGCTGGCTCTTGAGGGTCATGTCACGGCTCATAATGTTAGAGCCATGGCAGCGTCGGTAGCCCACTTGAAGTCAGCCACTATTGAAGAGATTTGCAAAGCTGCGACATGGTCATCTGTCCGCACATTCACATCTCATTACTGCCTGCAGCAGGATACCCGACGCGACAGTCGGTTCGGGCAGTCAGTGCTTCAGAATCTGTTCGGGGTTTAGGATCCAACTCCACCCCCCTAGGCCCATGTTTATTCTGTTCCAGGCTGCACTCTCAGTTAGTTGGTTAAATTGTTAGGTCAATCTCAGTTATGTCCTCGCCGTTGCGAGGCCCAATTGACCATGGTTGTTGTTTTGAGTGAGCCTGGGGGCTAGGGATACCCCATCAGTGAGAACAAGCAGCCTGTTTGTCCTCGGAGAAAGCGAATGCTACATACCTGTAGAAGGTATTCTCCGAGGACAGCAGGCTGATTGTTCTCACAAACCCGCCCGCCTCCCCTTTTGGAGTTGTCTTCCCTTCTCTTTGTCTTGCTACATATGAGACTGGCCGACACGAGCCGGTTTCGGGCGGGAAGACGGCCGCGCATACGCGGTGCGCGAGGGCTAGCAAAGGCTTTGCTAGTGAAGATTCCGATTGGAGGGGCTGCCGTGGACGTCACCCATCAGTGAGAACAATCAGCCTGCTGTCCTCGGAGAATAACTTCTACAGGTATGTAGCATTCGCTATATGTCCCAACAACCTAATAAAATTCGCCCCCCAACGCTTCATAACAGACCTCACGTCACATCTGAACTACATACTACAACATGGTCTTTTCCCCAAGGACAAAGGAAATATACTACTCACCCCTATACCCAAAGATTTAAAGAAAAAAATTAAATGACATAACCAACTACCGCCCAGTAGCATCAGTCCCTCTGGTAGTCAAACTAATGGAAAATATGGTAACCAACCAACTTACCGATTACTTAGACAAATTCACAATACTACATGAATCACAATCAGGATTTCGGTCCAACCACAGCACCAAAACAGTGCTAACCACTCTCCTAACCAAATTCAAACAAACAATTGCTACCGGAAATAACGTGCTTCTACAATTTGACATGTCCAGCGCGTTCGACATGGTCAGCCACCAAATACTATCCAACATCCTAGAGTACTTCGGGATAGGAGGAAACGTATTCAGATTGTTTAATGGCTTCCTAACCACAAGAACATAACAAGCGATATCAAATTCAAAAACGTCATCACCATGGAAACCAGAATGCAGAGTACCACAAGGATCACCGGATCTCCCCGACCCTTTTTAACTTAATGATGACACCACTAGCTAAATTGCTATCCAACCAAGGACTTAACCCATACATCTAAGCAGACGATGTCAAGATCTACATCCCGTTCAAACATGATCTAACTGAAATCACAAATGAAATCAAACAAAGCCTCCAAATAATGAATTCAAGGGCGGATGCATTCCAACTAAAGTTAAACGCAGAAAAGACACAATGTCTCATTCTCTCCTCACAATACAACACGAATAAACCCACCACCATAAACACCCCAGACTATACCCTTTCTATTTCAGATAGTTTGAAAATTCTTGGAGTTACAATTGGCCGAAATCTTACACTCGAAAGCCATGCGAAAAACACAGTTAAGAAAATGTTCCATTCAATGTGGAAACTCGAAAGAATAAAACCTTTTTTCCCAAGGGATATATTCAGAAGCCTGGTACAATCAATGGTGCTAAGCCACCTAGATTACTTCAACACATATATGCCGGATGCAAAGAGCAAATCATTAAGAAACTCCAAACTGCCCAAAATACAGCAGCCAGACTCATGTTTGGAAAAAGGAAATACGAAAGCGCCAAACCCCTAAGAGAAAAACTACATTGGCTCCCGCTAAAAGAACGAATCGCGTTCAAAGTTTGCACCCTGGTCCACAAAATTGATCATTGGGAAGCCCCAATGTATAAGTCTGACCTCATAGACCTGCCAGACAGGAATACAAAAAGAACAGCGCACACTTTCCTGAATCTCCATTACCCCAGCTGTAAAGGACTGAAATATAAATCCACATACGCATCCAGCTTCTCCTACATATGCACGCAACTATGGAACGCACTACCGAAGGCCATAAAAACAATGCACGACCTAACAACCTTCCGAAAACAACAGAAAACTGACCTATTCAAGAAGGCATACCACAACAATTCATCTTAACTACTAGACAACTAGACTTTACATGAACTAGACAAAACCGAATTTCCTACACTTGGCTGACAACTTTGCTGCTACTAATGAAAGTTACGCAATACGCACTACCACTTTATTTCTCAATTCTGAACTGAACTTTTTATAGATGACTATCTAACTTATGTTATAAGGTCTTCTATCACTGAGGAACCTCTACACAATACCCTATTGTATTATACTTTCCCATGTATGCGCCTTAATGTAATACTGTTTGTAATTCACTACCCGGAAATGGCGATCGCCATTACGGCATAATGTAAGCCACATTGAGCCTGCAAATTGGTGGGAAAATGTGGGATACAAATGCTACAAATAAATAAATATGTATCTGTTTTTCATGGTCAAGATGTTAATGCTTGTAAAGATCATAAATATGCCTAAATAAAAATTTTAAAAAAAAATAACATACTGAATTTTTAGCATTAGGTAATGAAAGCATAGATTAACTCCTACTACTGCATAATAAGTACATTTATCCCTTTTCCTTTTAGCCATTTGTTTCAGCTGATCACTTGCAAGATGACTAATTGGTTCAGAGCTAGGATGTTTCTAGTAACAGGAATTTGACAGCAGCAATTTTAGCCTTTCACATTAACTTGTAGCAATTTATGCTCTAATACAGATAACCTTTGGTCCTAGTTCTACAGTTAGAGCTGCAGCCACTATTGTTAACTTTCTGACTTAGTATATTTGCACCCCAAAAAAAGAGTAATTATAGCTTGACATATGACCTTTTTCTTATAGAATTTTCACTGGAAGTATTTGATATTGGATGAAGGCCATAGGATTAAAAATATGAATTGTCGCCTAGTCCGTGAACTAAAGCAGTTTAATTCTGACAATAAACTTCTGCTAACTGGAACTCCCCTGCAAAACAATCTAGCAGAGTTGTGGTCACTACTTAATTTTCTGTTACCAGATGTATTCGATGATTTGAAAAGGTAAGTATTTCATTTTAAAGATTTATATTCTGCCTTTACATAATCATCTGAACTAAACAGATTATAAGAGCATCACATAAAATAATAAAAACAGTGTAAAAATATAGGGCTTCATATTCAACAGGATTTGTGTTGGCCACCATGTGGCCAATGCATAAATCATGTTAGCTGTATATTTTTAAAAGCTATATGGATAGTATTGAGCTGTTTAAATTATTAAACAGGCAAATACTATCTATAAAAAAAGGCTGAATTTGGGATAGGGCAAGTGCAGATGAAAATTTTATCTGGATAATGGTGATATTCAGCTGCCATCTGAATAGGTTATTATGTTTAGTTTAAGCTTATATTATACATATATTCAGTGCTGTTATCTATATGGATACTGGTGCTGAATATATAGATTAAGTTAAATGCTGGTGTTTGTTGAATCTGGTTACCACACTGGCTGAATGTTGGCCCAAAGAAATTAACAAGTTCTGTAGCTCTAGTTTTATTGTGAATTCTAAGAAAGTTGCTGTCTAAATTGCCATCTTAGTACCAGAAAAGGAGCAAAAGCTGCACTATGATGACTTGTAACATGCATACTAGAAGCACTGCACATAGTTATACTGACCAAGGAAAATGCGCCAGCTTTTTCACTGCTATGTGGCTGCAAAGGGATGCCTCCTCTTCTGTAGCCAGTGGGGAGGGCTGGGTTCCCACTGGCACAATGTTGCTGCTTCTAACTCCTGCTTTCTTGAGCTATGGGGATTGGGGTCCCTGCAGTGCTAACATTTGTCTACCACTGCAGCCCATGTTGGTCTTTGGCTGGCAGGGCCTTGCCTCCCTTCTTTACTACCATTATTTAGTAGTAAAAATATACTTACCCCGAAATTCTATATATCGCATCTTAATTTCCATGCGGAAATCAAAGCGTATTCTATAACAATGCATGTAACTTAATTGGTTAACTCGCTAATAAGCCCTGTCAATTGGATGTTAAGCAATTACGCCAAGTAAAACAGGGCCTAAATGGACGCGACCAAATTTGGTCGCATGAAGAGGCACTCAGCGTATTCTGTATTACTATGTGGAAATTTAAGCCTATTCTATAAAATTTAGGTGTATTTTTTTCTGTGTGGATTTTTCGGGCGCTAAATATAGAATCTAGCCCTTGATATCCTCACCAAATCAGTCTAGATCTTGTGGGTTGTGCCTGTCAGCTAGCCAATGGATGTATACAGGAAAAGGGCACTATGCAGCTTTAGATGCTCAGTATTTCTCTGTGTCCGGATGTTGATGAATGTACCGTGCAGCTGCTGGACTGATTACTGAAGTAGCTCCTGTCCCAGGTGGAGTACTGGGTATCAATTGAGCAGATGAGTACCTCACTTGAGATTTTACGCTCCACAAAAAAAAGGACTTTTGATCTAGAGCATGGATTATTCTTGGAGGCGTTTGAGTTCTTCTCACCCCTTTGTTCAGGTTCCTTTCCTTTCCTCCTCTGAATTATACTCTTCTGCCAAAGCCGGCATCCTTTGAAAAATTACCTTAAGCATATGGGCTGAGCCGGTAGCAAAGATTAGTGCTTCGGCCTTGCGCCTTTAAAGAAGCACTGCTGCCAGCCTTGAAAGTTCTGCCTCTAACCCAGGCTCCTTTGGGGCTAGCCAAAAAAAGGAAATTGTCCATCCCTCTTTATGGTACAAGTGCATGATTCTGCTAACTGCTAATGTAGCCTGAAACCAACACTGCAGAGTTCTTCTGATGTCTTAAAGTGAGGAAGCAACTTCCCATCCAATTATTTAAGCTCCTATTTAGGCATTATAGACATACAAACCAGTTAGCATGCGGTAATTAGAACATGCTAGCTGGATAATGCATCCATGCCTATTCTCCACCCCGATACACCCCCTTCCATAAATAAATATAAATATCATGTGTTTAGTGCACAAAAACAGCTTTCGCATCACAAAATGTTTTTAACATGCTTTGTGGTATTTTCACACTCATTTAGGGCTTAATGCCTTATAGTAGACGTACCCCTAGGTCTAATCAGCTACAGTGGATTATGAAAAATCTCTCAAACGTGGCTGTCTAGAGAAATTTGTTTCTATCATCAGGTCTTTCCATGAAGTAATGTTGATTGAGGTGTAGGCCGTTCTATTTTCTAGAACTCGGTCTCATTTCAGTTATCATCTCTAATGTGAAGGTACGCTTAGGGGCCCTTTTATAAAGCTGCAGTAAACACTAAATTGTGCTTACCACAGCAAAAAATGGCATGCCGCAGGGAGCACTGAGGTGTCCCACAATAATTTTGCTATGTGCATTCGTTTTGTCAGGGGTGTGTTGGACAGAGAATGGGCGGTATTCTGTTCTAATCTGTTAGCACCAGCTACATTGCTGCATACTAACTGATTAGTGTGTGCTTAGCGTGTGAGTCCTTACCAGCTTCCTAATGGGTACCGATAAGGACTCAGTGCACTGATCTATTTTAATGGCCGCGCACTAATGGCAAAATTAGCAAATGACCATTAATACCAAAAGTAGGCATTTTGGCCATTGAACCCCAGTGATAAAAATCTGCTTAGTACACGGGAATGACCTGTGTAAAGGTGCTCTAAGGCCACTTTTTACCACTGTTTTATCTGTAAAATTCTTGGGTGTCATCCTTGACCACAATCTATTAAACAAATGCATTTTTTTAAGTTGAAGCAGATCCTTTTTAGAAAAGGGATTCTTGACCAACTGTCCTCAGTAAACTGCTTCACGCTTCTGCTCTGGGTCAGAAGACTACATGGCAGTAAAACTAGTTCCAAATGCTAAATGATACGATCGTGTTACTGCATTGTTTAAAAAGTGAACATTAGCTACTGATATCAGCAAGGATGCTTTACAAATTATAACTTCGGTATATAATCTCTTATCCCTTATCAGTCTGAAATGGCACAAAAAAGCCTGTGTATTAGTATCAACAATCTTAGTGTCTTTTCCTTGATACTCTTGATGCTTTCCATTCATATTTATAGCCATGATCTGGTGGTTCAACCTAAGATGTCCACAGACTTGTTCTCAGGTCATAGAATCAACAATTAGTGACTTATTTGCAGATGACGATGCACTTGAGAATCACCATTAGCCTGAAAAAAAAAAAAAGGTCATATGCCAGCCAGGTTCATTTAAGCCCTTTATCAAATCTGTGGTTTTAATCAAGGCCATACAACTGAATGCAGCTGACACATTCTATTGTCTTGAAGGCATTCTTTGTAACTCCACCAGTGTTGACTGCAAGATTATATATGGCATTGCTAAGGCCTGCTGTTCCTTTGGCAGCTTACATTTTTAGGATATGAGAGAGGAAGGTAAGGAAAACCTTACAATAACAGGTAAGACTATAGAGTTAAAATAGCAGAGATCAGAACTCATGTATGAATAGCATCAGTAATGGGAAGGAAAGTGAAAATAGTTCCTTAGCATCCCTCCAGAGTAGTAAAGATGTGTGGATATATATACTCCTACTAACAGAAAGAGATTGAGAACCACTGTCTTCAAACCCGGCAAGTATCCTTAAAGAAATACTGGCTTGCTAAAGGCTTCATTCTCTAGCAGATGGTGAGCTGGCAAACAAAAAAGAGAAAAGAAGTGCCTGAGGTCTCTGAAAGCGATAGTAGCCAGGGTGTTTGAGCCGTTATTCAGAGGTGCTACAAGGAGGCACCCGGTTCCCTCTCCTCCTTTTTCCAGTGTGGGTCAGTAGCCTCTGGGAAGTTGGATCCTTTGTGCCTCAACCACTCTTCTTTGGCTGGATAGGGGGGCCTTAATTGCCCACCCAGGGAGAATTGACAGCAGACAATCTAAGAAAAAAGGCTGTTGGTGCTGTGCATAAAATACAGTCATAGGCAATCTCAGTATTGCTGCCGGGACTTCCCACGGCAGTCTCAGCAGTTGTTTTAAACTAGCAGCAACACCAGGCAGGAAAGAGTGGGGTTCTTTCCCGCCTTTAAAGAGGTCTCCAGACCACCAGGGCTTGTTAAGGTAGGCCCAGGGAGGGCCTACTGATGCCAAGGAGGGCGGGGTCAGGCAGGATATTTTCAGCTTCAGTTCTGACTGAAACCTAGCTGTGAATTTCAGCCGCCGATTCGATTTCGGCCAGAACCAATATGGTCGGCCTCTAGTGAGGATGCGAGATCTGTCTGCATGCTATCTTATGGCATGGTTGTTGAGAGGGTAAGGTTACAGAAGTATGATTACTCTGGTCAAATTATAACCACCCTCTTGTGCTCCAGTTAAACCTCTACTTTCTTGGAGTATATCAGAATTTGGAGAATTTTTGAGGATTGGTGTGTGAAGCAGCATTTGATATCCCTGTTGATTGAAGAGATTTTGGCACTTGCAGGATGTTTTGGAGAAAGTGTTGACCTTAGCTTCTTTTTATGAGTTCAGGTTTTGGTACTGGTGTGCTTCAGGTGCTTGGTATAGGGTAGACAATTGGCTTCACATCTGGATGTAATGAGATTTCATGGAGGAGTAAACCTTTTGAGGCTGCCTAGAAGGCCATTAGTGCCTCCTTAGGAGCTAAACTTGGTAATGTGATCTTAGTTCAGGCACCTTTCGAGCCCATTACCTTGAAGGAAGTGTTCTTGTTGGCTATTTGTTCTGCTAGGAGGATTGCAAAGTTACAGGCCTTATGATGGGGGAGGACTACAGATGTTTCCATTGACTGGATGTGAGGCAAGCAGTTTCACAATTTGGATTGTTTGTGCTGTTTGGGAGTGATTGCATCAAAAATACAGTGTTCAGATGGGAGGTCCTATTGATACTGCAGGCATATTCTACAAGAGGATAGACTGCCTTTTGAGAATAGACTGCCTTTTGAGAAGAGCATATTCTCAGCAGGAAATCTGTAGCATCTATGTGGTCGTCATTGCATTCCTTTGAGACACTATTGCTTGGGTTAATAGGATGCAGATTTTGGGAGAAGGGATGAGGATTCTAATTACAGGTTTCTTTGGTTCCTGGCCACAGGGAATACTGCTTTGGTACTTCCCACGCATCTGAATGGAGGAATGCTAGGGTAGGAAAAATTAAATCTTACTTGCTAATTTTCTTTCCTTTTAGTCTCTCCCAACCAGTCCAGAACCCACACTGAGCAGAATAGTGTTTTAAGTAGGCTGTCATTGTAGTTCATGTTTCACATTTCATCGTTGATGCACTGTAAAATAAAGAAACAGCTAAGTGGTTTACAGTAAAATTATGTATATGAGGTAGAAGGAGAATTTAAGCGAAGGGGACACATTCTGTCTGCCGTGGTTATGCCTGTGTTCCTTGATAGCACAATATAAATTGAAGATTTTAGCATGAGTTCTCCGTTAGGGGTTTATTATAATTAAGAAAATTAGTTATTCTTGAACAATCTTGCTTTGTCATGAAAATGCTTGCTAGCTGAGGCCTGCGCAGGAGACTTATAGGGTTTTGAAGCTAGTGGTTAGTCTGTCTGCTGAGAGAAATATGTACACCCACACAGCTGGACTGGTCTGCAGAGACAAAAGGGAAGAAAATGACAATGTAAGATTTAATATCTGCATATATAAATGGATGGAAAACTAGCATTGCTACCATCTGTAACAATCATTATTATTATTAACATTTGTATAGCGGTACCAGACGCATGCAGCACTGAACACCTGACACAGAGAGACAGTCCCTGCTCGATAGAGCTTACAATCTAAAAATACAAACAGACAAGACAATTAAGGGTGAGGAAAGTACTGGGTGAGAAGGAACAAGGAGAGGGGAATTGAGTAGTGGTTTGGAGCCAAAAGCAGTGGTGAAAAGGTGGGCTTTCAGCATAGATTTGAAAACAGGTAGAGAAGGAGCTAGGCGTACAGGCTCAGGAAGTCCATTCCAGGCGTAAGGTGCTGCAAGGGAAAAGGAACGAAGCCTGGAATTAGCAGTGGAGGCGAAGGGGGACGACGAGAGATTTGTCCAGCGAGCGGAGTTTCCATGGAGGAATGTAGGGAGAGAGGAGAGGTAATGGGGGGGGGGGGGGCTGCAGAATGGAGTCATTTAAAGGTCAGTAAGAGAAGTTTGAACTGTATGCGGAAGCGGACAGGGAGCCAGTGAAGTGACTTGAGTGGGCTAGTGTGGGTAAAACGATTTTGGCGGAAAATAAGTCGTGCTGCAGAATTTTGGACAGACTGGAGAGTAGAGAGATGGCTGAGCGGAAGACCAGTGAGAAGCAAATTGCAATAATCCAAGCGAGAGGTGACAAGGGTTTGGTTAAGGGTTCTGGTAGCGTATTCAGAGAGGAAGGGGTGAATTTTGCTAATGTTGTAGATAAAGAAGCGACAGGTTTTGGCCGTCTGCTGGATGTTAGCAGAAAAGGAGAGGGAGGAATCAAAGATGACTCCTAGGTTGTGAGCAGATGAGACAGGGAGGATGAGGGTGCCATCTACTGAAATAGAGAATGGGGGGAGGGGCGAGGTGGGCTTGGGGGGAAAGACAATAAGTTCAGTTTTGGCCATGTTCAGTTTCAGGTGGCGGTGTGACATCCAGGCAGCTATATCGGTCAAGCAGGCTGCAACTTTGGCCTGGGTTTCAGCAGTAATGTTAGGTGTGGAGAGGTAGAGCTGAGTGTGGTCGGCATAAAGATGGTACTGGAAACCATGAGATGAGATCAGAGAGCCCAGGGAAGAAGTGTAAACGGAAAAAAGAAGGGGGCCAAGGACAGATCCCTGAGGAACTCCAACTGACAGAGTGGGATGGGGTGGAGGATGATCCACCAGAATATACTCTGAAGGTACAGTGGGAGAGAGAAGAGGAGAACCAGGAAAGAACAGAGCCATGAAATCCAAACGAGGACAGTGTGGCAAGAAGAAGACTATGATTGACAGTGTCAAAAGCAGCGGATAGATCGAGCAGGATAAGGATGAAGTAATGGCCTTTGGATCTGGCGAGGAATATGCATTCAGTGGCAGATAGCAAATGCATAACTCACTTCTCTATGGATTTTTGATGCATCTACAGATAAAATCAGGCTGTTTAAACTTGCGGAATGGTTCATTTTTAATTGTAGAAAAATGGCCAGCATTTGGGCAGGGCAAAGGCCAGCATGCACTTGTTTAATGGCAATGTATAAGTGGAAAGAGCGGGCCTAACTGTAAATAGCAAATGTCATTGTGGTTTGCAGTCAGACATATATTCAGTGGTGCTACTTTAATGATGGCGAATGTACAAGTAAAATAAGATGGCAGTGCTTTTCTTTGGAGTCCAGCTCAGATGATTATTGGACCCATCTTTTCTAATTTTGCCAGATTATTCAAGTGGCAAACTACTGGCCTAATGCAGTGGAGGAACTCACCTGCATATCCTCAAACGAAGCACTGGAAGTGTTTTCCAGCACTTGCAATGCAGGTTACATGAAGTACAAGCATGATTTATTGTTAAAATCAACATATAATAGTTACACCTATAAGCAACTACACTTTGTTGCCATATAATTTATGCAGATCTACTTTTAGGGGGATTGTTTGACTTTCTATGATATTTCTCAAAGACCATATTAAAGGCCAAAAATGCATTCAAATTTACAAAATCCTAACTTATTCATGTAGCATATGTATCTTGTAAAATGTAAAGTCGAGTGGAACTATAATTTACTATACTCTTTTTGTTTTCCTACCACTAGTTTTGAGTCCTGGTTTGACATAACTGCTATTTCACAGAATGCTGAAAATATTGTAGCTAATGAGTGGGAGCAGAACATATTGCACATGCTACATCAGGTACTGAAAAATATTATTTGATTTCACCTCTTTCCATGTACTGGCTTGATTGTGGTTGGTTTAAAATTTCAGGATCCCCATCAGTTTCTTTTACATTATATTACTGTATTTTATGTGGGAATTCTGTAACTGCATGGTTCCAGATGCTGATGCTCAGTCAAGTGTTAGTTACTGCAGCTATTTCTTGTTCATGTTTTTGATGCCCACTAGCTGACTGCCTCTAGTTTTGCAGCTCTCCAAGCACATTCTTGCTGCCACTCTTTGCTTGGTGAAGGGCAATTCTAGGTATTGTCAGCTCGCACCTCTCCGTGCTGTCCGCTCTCCCTTAGACACCCCTCCGTGCTGTCCTTCTTCGCCCGCCCAATTGGGGCTAATCCTCCTGCTCCACCACACTCCTGCTTCTTCGACTAAGTTCACTCTAGTCAACAGTAAGCCAATTAGCTCCAGCTTCACCGTCCTACCAAACAGGATATTTCTCTTTGTGAAGCCCAGAGAACTCCCCTCTGTCCCCCCGGGCTTTCCCCTTAGGGATAGTCCTGCATCTACTTAGAGCAGACCCCGTATTCGGGGTAGTTAAGATAAGCCCCCGAGTTTACTTACTCCCTGACCCTCCCCAGCCCCAGGTTAGGAGGCCAAATGCTTCTCTCCTAGCCCTGTTCTGAGCACAGGCCCCTTCAGTCTCTTCCCCTCCCCCCCCCTCTTGTAGAATTCTCATACAAAGTTCCACTTGCCAGTTCAAATGTTTTTCAGATCAAAGCTTTTCCTCTACTATATGAATCCACTCCTTGGGCTAGCAATTCCTACTTGCTACCCTAGGGACCCACCTCCCTCATTTGCCAGCACTGCTACCTGACAACCCCCCACACAGGTCTGGAATTCATACAGTTTCCCCTGGACTTACTTTTCTTTAGCCCCTTCCCTGCTACGAGCAAAAGCTGTCAAGTCCATCTCCTCAGGCTCCCCCCCTTCTCCTCCTGCTTGCCAGTCCATATGCTCGTTCACTCCCTCCCCCAGCAGGTGTGCCTCATTCCCCTCCTCAGACTTCATTTCCCAATCAGCCTCCTCCTCCCCCTTTCTCCGGGCAGGAAAGTCCTCCCCCTCCTGTTTCCTACTCAACTCAGGCTTCTGGGACTTGTAGTCTCTGTAGTCCCCCTTTCTCCGGGCAGGAAAGTCCTCCCCCTCCTGTTTCCTACTCAACTCAGGCTCCTGGGACTTGTAGTCTCTGTAGTCCCCCTCACTCCTCTTGAGCTTCCTATATGGCAGGAGGGCCCCCCTTCTCCCTTTCCCCTTCTGTTTATCTACCCATTCCTCACATACCCCCCCCTTTAAGTGATTGCTAGCCCGCTGCCTCCTCCTACTTTCTCCTTCGGGACTAGCAATCCTACTCAGAACATCTACATGGGGCAGCAACCTTCCTGCCCTGTGCTCAATGCGATACTGAAAGGGCTGTAATGCTAGATACCACCTCGTCAGTCTTGCATTGCTATCCTTCATTTGTGCTAACCACTTTAAAGGAGCATGGTCAGTAAACAATTTGAATGGCCTCCCATCCAGGTAGAACTGACATTTCTGTATGGCCCATTTTACTGCCAGACATTCCCTCTCAATGGTTGCATACTTTGTTTCATGGGGGAGCAACTTTCTGCTTAAATATAACACCGGGTGTTCCTCCTCCCCATACGCTTGCGAGAGCACCGCCCCCAACCCGGTACCCGAAGCATCAGTGTGCAGGATAAATTCCCTATCGAAATCTACTGCCCTAAGCACGGGTTCCTCACATAGTGCTTGCCGAAGGGCCACGAATGCTCCCTGCTCTGCTTCTCCCCACCTTAACCGATGGGGCCTGTCTTTTTTTAACATTTCCGTCAAGGGAGCGGCCCAGGTGGCAAAGTGAGGAATGAATCTTCGATAATACCCCACTAGCCCCAAAAATCCCCTCAACAGTTTCTTGGACTCGGGTCGCGGAAACAGTTGAATACTTTCCACTTTCCCCTGTAACGGCCTTATCTGTCCGTTCCCTACTTTATAGCCCAAATACTTCACCTCCCTCTGAGCCAAATAACATTTCTGGGGATTAAGAGTAAGCCCGGCTTCCCTGAAAGCCTTCAAGACCTCCCCCACCTGAAACAGATGCGACTCCCAGTCCTGACTATGAATGATGACATCATCTAGATAGGCTGCTGCATAAGCTTGGTGCGGTCTCAACACCTGATCTAAAAGGCGTTGGCAGGACGCTGCAGCCGAATTCAAACCAAATGGCATCCGTTTGAACTGAAACAGGCCGAGAGGAGTACAAAATGCTGTTTTTGGCCTGGCTTCAGCCGAGAGCGGAATTTGCCAATAGCCTTTTGTCATGTCAAGTGTTGACAAATACCGGGCTGACCCTAGTCTATCCAGCAATTCCTCTATTCTCGGCATCGGATACGCATCTGGCGCCGAGAGGGCATTAATTTGACGGAAATCCATACAAAGGCGCCATGTTCCGTCAGTTTTGGGCACGAGCACGACCGGGCTTGCCCAGGGGCTATGTGACTCCTCAATCACTCCCAGCTTCAACATCTCTCTGACTTGCCTATTCACCTCCTGCTGCTTTCTGGGCGACAACCTATGTGGCCTCTGCCTTATCACCTTCCCTTCCCCGGTAATGATATCATGTACAATCAAATGCGTTTCCCCTGGGTAAGGAGTCAGCACATCCGTAAATTCCCCCAAAAGAGCCTTTATCTGCTCCTTTTGGTGTCCGTCTAACTCCGCTCCTACTCGCACCTCCCCCTTGGAATTCATCTCAGATATCTGGGGACCTAGATCCTCCTCCACTAAGTCCTCTGCAGTGGCCCAACATACTTCTCTGACATGCCAGGGTTTGATTAAATTGACATGATAAGTCTGTTTCCTTCCCTGCTCATTCCTCACCTCATAAGTAACCGGCCCCAATCGTCTGACTACCGTCATCGGTCCTCTCCAGTTACCACTAAATTTGTGAGGATTATCCGAGACCATAATTAGCACTTTATCCCCTATTCCAACCTCTCTTTCTTGAGTTTTTTTGTCATATGAAGCTTTCTGATATTGCTGGGCCGCCTGCAATTTCTCTCTAGAGTAGGCCCCCAACCGCCTCAGGCGCTCCTTTAGATCGTGTAGGTAAGCTACCACGGTGCTATCTTCTAGCTCCGGGGGTACCCACCTCTCCTTCACTATGTCTAAGACTCCCCGGGGAGCTCGCCCAAAGAACAACTCGAATGGGGACACCCCTAGAGAGGCCTGGACACACTCCCTCGTTACATACAGGACAAACGGTAGTAACTGATCCCATTTCTCTAAGCTAGGGCCCAATCCCTTCCTAAGCAATGTCTTCAAGGTCTTATTAAACCTTTCTACCAGTCCATTTGTTTGAGGGTGATACGCAGAAGTGCAAATGTGGACAATGCCGAAGGCCTCCCATACCTGGGCTAGTGCCCGTGATCTAAAATTGGACCCCCTATCAGTAAGCACCTCCCGAGGAAACCCCACTTCACAAAAAATGTGAATCAGTTCCGCAGCAATAACTTTGGCCGATATGCTGCGTAAAGGAACCGCCCACGGGAATCGCGTAGCCATATCCATAATCACTAAAATGTAAGCGAACCCCCGGGTAGATTTTTGAATAGGTCCAATTACATCCATTGCGATCCGCCCCAGCGGAGTCCCTATCCGGGGCAATGGATGCAAAGGGACCCTCCCCGGACTCTGTTCGGATACCTTCTGGCATAAAGGACATGACTCACAATACTTTCCCACTTCTTTATATATACCGGGCCAATAAAAGCGTCTTAACAACTGGGAGACAGTATTCTGGGCTCCTTTATGTCCCCCCAAAGGGTGATCATGCGCCAGCCGTAACAGTAGACCCCGAAACCCCCGGGGCACCACTAACTGCCTCCTACCGTCCTCCCTTCCCTGCCCAGCATTTTCCCGGAAAAGAAGTCCCTTATCAATCACAAAACCTGGGCCCTGAGCTCCTCTGGTCCCCTCCCTTGCTCGCTCCCAGGCATACTGCAGAGTGGGGTCCGCCTGCTGCTCCCTCTCAAAAGAAGGGAATTGTTCCTTTAACTCCCCTGCCTCAGCTGGGAAGTTAGTCTCCTGCTCCAGCTCCTTCATAGCTAGAGCTCTCTGCCGCTGAACAGCCTTCTTATGCCCCCCGGTATCTCTGGTTTTCCCTGGGTCCCCCAATACCTCCATCTGGAAAGGGAATATACCCGATAAAGTCTGCTCCTGCCCCTCCCCCTCCTTCTGCTGCGACCGAGTAACTACTAAGCCTTCTCTCTCCCTTAAATACTGTGAGAATGGGGGCCAGTCCCTTCCCAAGATAAGGGTTTGAGGCAGCCTGGGCAGCACCGCCACCCAGACCCAATGAGCTCCCAACGGTCCCACTATCCTCACCTGACGCAGCGGGTATCTACTCGAAGCCCCATGCACACACTGTATAGTGACCTCCTGTTGCCTCCTTCCCACCCTTCCAGCCCCTTTCACCCTGATCTGTTCCCACAAGGACTGGGCCATCATGGTTTGATCCGCGCCGGAGTCCAACAGGCCTACCACCTCCACCCCCATCACCTCCACTGGTTGGCAGAACTCCTGCCCAACCCCCCCCCTCCCTCCGGCCACCAATTGCAATTTAACCACACAGTCCCTCCGCACATGGCCCTTCCTCCCACACCGATAACACATTCTCTCATCCCCCTTACCCCCCCCCCCCCAACTCCTCATAGCCTTTCCTTCCGGAGCCTTGCTCCCCTTAGGACTACCCAGACCACCCCCCGGCTGGGTCCCTTTGCGGGCACAATGCTGCGATTCTAGGAAGCACTCCATGCTCTGAATTGCTTCCTCCAGGGTTCCGCAGCCCCGTTTAATCAAATCTACTTGCAGCCCCCTTGGCAAGGACTCCAAGAACTGTTCCAGAACTAGATCTTCCATTATCTGTTGCATTGCCCTTCGTTCTGGCTCTAGCCATTTCCCAGCCAAATCACTTAATTTCTGAGCCAGCACCCTAGGCGTTTCCCCTTCTACCCACTTGAACTCCCGAAACCTCCTCCTGTACGCCTGTTTACTTAGTCCAAATCTGTCCAAAATAGCTGCTTTCAGCCTGGTATAGTCTGTTATGTGTCCCGTAGGTAGGGCCCGAAAGGCAGCTAAAGCCTCCCCAGACAGAGCAGGAGCTAGTCTTATCGTCCATTGCTCCTGCGGCCACCCCGCTGCTACCGCCACCCTCTCAAAGGCTCCCAGATAATCTTCAATGTTATCTGCTTCAGTCAACTTTCCCCACGGAAGCCAATTCACCCCCACATGCCCTACCAGTCCAGGAGGTCCCTCGGCCCGTCCATTAGCACCGCCCTCGCCAGGCACCTGCCCTCTGCCGCCGCCTCGTAGGAGTTCCTGAAAAAGGTCCAACAGGGGTTGTTGCTGAGCTCTGGAAGCCGCCAACGACTCCTCCATAAGCTTATGTGCCATTTCTTGCTGCTTTTGGAATTGATGGGTCATAAAGGCGAACATCTCCTTCGGATCCATCCCGACTACCTGGACCCACCACCTACAAGAAAAAAGGAGAGAAAAAACACCAAGTGTGGCCTTTTCACAACACTCTTACTTTTCCCTCCAACCCCTCCCAGCTCCCGATATGCTCACCAGAAGCTGGAGGGTTTTCCGCCTGCGGGTTTCAGCTCCCCAGCTTCCTGCTTGGATCTCTCCTCCACATCCGCCTTCGGCTCACTGGAACATGGGGCTCGATTCAGAATCCCACCACTGCCACCATTTGTCAGCTCGCACCTCTCCGTGCTGTCCGCTCTCCCTTAGACACCCCTCCGTGCTGTCCTTCTTCGCCCGCCCAATTGGGGCTAATCCTCCTGCTCCACCACACTCCTGCTTCTTCGACTAAGTTCACTCTAGTCAACAGTAAGCCAATTAGCTCCAGCTTCACCGTCCTACCAAACAGGATATTTCTCTTTGTGAAGCCCAGAGAACTCCCCTCTGTCCCCCCGGGCTTTCCCCTTAGGGATAGTCCTGCATCTACTTAGAGCAGACCCCGTATTCGGGGTAGTTAAGATAAGCCCCCGAGTTTACTTACTCCCTGACCCTCCCCAGCCCCAGGTTAGGAGGCCAAATGCTTCTCTCCTAGCCCTGTTCTGAGCACAGGCCCCTTCAGTCTCTTCCCCTCCCCCCCCCCCCCTTGTAGAATTCTCATACAAGGTTCCACTTGCCAGTTCAAATGTTTTTCAGATCAAAGCTTTTCCTCTACTATATGAATCCACTCCTTGGGCTAGCAATTCCTACTTGCTACCCTAGGGACCCACCTCCCTCATTTGCCAGCACTGCTACCTGACAACCCCCCACACAGGTCTGGAATTCATACAGTTTCCCCTGGACTTACTTTTCTTTAGCCCCTTCCCTGCTACGAGCAAAAGCTGTCAAGTCCATCTCCTCAGGCTCCCCCCCTTCTCCTCCTGCTTGCCAGTCCATATGCTCGTTCACTCCCTCCCCCAGCAGGTGTGCCTCATTCCCCTCCTCAGACTTCATTTCCCAATCAGCCTCCTCCTCCCCCTTTCTCCGGGCAGGAAAGTCCTCCCCCTCCTGTTTCCTACTCAACTCAGGCTTCTGGGACTTGTAGTCTCTGTAGTCCCCCTTTCTCCGGGCAGGAAAGTCCTCCCCCTCCTGTTTCCTACTCAACTCAGGCTCCTGGGACTTGTAGTCTCTGTAGTCCCCCTCACTCCTCTTGAGCTTCCTATATGGCAGGAGGGCCCCCCTTCTCCCTTTCCCCTTCTGTTTATCTACCCATTCCTCACAGTATCTGTGTTTATGCACCTCTTGTGCACATAAATATCTAGAATACTAGCACTTGTGTGCGTAAGTGAACACTTAACTCATGAAAGTGCCAGCAGGGCACTTAAGGACCATTCTGTCATGGTGCACGGAACTTACATAGTGCATAAATGCAAAGGGAGGCATGCACATGGGCATGGTCCCATTAACTCATGTAACTTACAGAGGTGCTTGTCCTTAAGCCTGTTCTATGGCTGGTGTAACTGCAGATGTGTAAATGTTAGGTGTACTAATACCGGGTTAGGCTTAGTGTTCTATAACAGGTGCCCTTATAGATTAGGCTCTTACTGTACATCCTCAGAGCTCCTAAATGGAGTCGCCCAGTTATAGAATTGGCCCCTTGGAGGGACATAATTGAACGTCGCCGGTGAAATAGATCGCTGGCGATCTATTTTGGCGGCGGCGCTACAGCTGGCTGGAACCGTATTATCGAAAAAGATGGCCGGCCATCTTTTTTTTTTTCGATAATACGGTTTAGCCCAGCCTAATGCCAGAGTTCGCCGGGTTTGAGATGGCCGGTTTTGTTTTTCAGCGATAATGGAAAAAAATGCCGGCGATCTCCAACCTGGCGACATCCAAGGCATTTGATCGTGGGAGGAGCCAGCATTTGTAGTGCACTGGTCTCCCTGACATGCCAGGACACCAACCGGGTACCCTAGGGGGCACTTCTCAAAATTGTAAAAAAAAAATATACAAATACCTCCCAGGTGCATAGCTCCCTTACCTTGGGTGCTGAGCCCCCCAAATCCCCCCCAAAACCCACTCCCCACAACTCTACATCACTACCATAGTCCTTATGGGTGAAGGGGGGCACCTACATGTGGGTACAGTGGGTTTGGGGGGGGGGGGTTGAAGGGCTCAACACTTACCACCACAAGTGTAACAGGTAGGGGGAGGATGGGCCTGGGTTTACCTGCCTGAAGTCCACTGCAACCAACATAAACTGTTCCAGGGACCTGCATACTGCTGTCAGGGAGCTGGGTATGACATTTGAGGCTGGCATACGGGCTGGCAAAAAAGTTGTTTATTTTTATTGTTTTAGTGTGGGAGGGGGTTGGTGATCACTGGGGGGGAGTATGGGGAGGTCATCCCCCATTCCCTCCGGTGGTCATCTGGTCAGTTGGGGCACCTTTTTGAGGCTTGGTCGTGAAAATAAAAGGACCGAGTAAAAGCATCGAAATACTGATTAACGCTGCTTTTTTTTTTTTTCCATTATCCGCAAAAGCCGGTCATCTGGTAGCCACGCCCATGCCTGCCCATGTCCCGCCTTTGCTTCGCCGCCGACATGCCCCCTTGAACTTTCGCTGGCTTGGCGATGGTGTCAAAAAAGCAGCTTTCGATTATACCAATTTCGCCGCTTTTGCGAGATCGCCGGCCATCTCCCGATTTATGTCAGAAGATTGCCGACGATCACTTTCGAAAATAAGCCTGTTAGTGTCTAATAGCAGGTATGAAATTGCAGTAGCTGTTTCTAGGTTCCCTGGTTAAATCTTTTGCAGGTTTTTCACTTAGGCTATTTTTCTGCTTGAAGAAGTTTGTGTTTGGGGCTTTCTTGATACTGGCTGTTGCTTAACCTAAACAGCAATGTTACATTATTAAGTGTCTCTTTAGTAACCCTTGCTTCTCTTCTAGGTTTGGGTATTTGTGTAATTTTTATAAATGGACAGTTGAATTAAACCTGGTTGAGATAGATAAGTCCTTGCTGTAAACTATTTACACTCTTGATTTTTTTTTTAGAACTTATCTAAACATCTTAAAGCAAGCATGTTTTAAACGTGAGACCTCTTAATATTTTATATGATATGCAAGTTCTAGAAGTTAACATTGTTAATGATCTGTTGAGGAATGCCTTACCCAAATCAGTAAAATCTACCCAGATCTATCTAAATTTCAGAAAATTATTGAAGTCCGTACTTTTTAAAAAAGCTTATTCTCCAGGTTCAACATAATTTTGTTTAACTTTTAGTATTAACAAGGTTTAAGGTCACTAATTAACTTTATTATCTTTTTACATGTTGTTTTAAAGGATATTTACTATCTTACTATCTGCTGTATAATTGTACTTGTACTGTAGCCTGTACTGTAGCCTTCCTACTGATTACTGTAAGCCACATTGAGCCTGCAATTAGTGGGAAAATGTGGGATATAAATACATTAAATAAATAAATAAATCTGTTTGTGTTAAATACTAGATCTTGACACCATTCTTACTAAGAAGACTGAAATCAGATGTTACTCTTGAAGTCCCTCCAAAAAGAGAAGTCATAGTCTATGCACCGCTGTCACAGAAGCAGGAAAGTTTCTATACTGCTATAGTGAACCGCAGCATTATGAAAATACTTGGACAAGAAAAGGTAAACTCTGCAGTTCATTTGCATTGATAGAGATGACATGAAGTACATTTGAATCAGATTAAAAGGACCAATGCGATGTAGAGGGAAACATAAACCATAGAAACACTATCTCAGTATCTACATGCTACTTAATAATTGTCACCAATCCCCCAAAACTTATGAAAATCTTTAACACATTTTAACATTTTTGTTGTGGATCCTCAGAAGCATGGCTAGCTGAAAGCAATTTTTTAAGCAAAAAATATGTATACATAAAATTTTGCCAGAGTCTTCTGGCGCGCATGCGCGAACGACTTCCTGCCCGTCGCGCAAGCGTGTCCCTAAAGTTTTTTCTTATCCGCAGACGAGGTGACAGGGTTTTATTCTGTGCTCCTCGTAAGGCCCAGGAAACGAGTCTGACGATTTTAATTCCATTTTTCTTTATTTTTCTTTTCTGTTATTTTCTCTTAAAAAAAAAAACTCCCATAGCTAACTTCCTTAGCATCCCTCCGGACCAGCCCAGAATGTGACTGATGGGTTGTGCACGCCTTCCAGCAGGTGGAGACTGAGAAAAAAACTGATTCTAGAGAGAGCCAGTAAGAGCCCTTGGCAACAAGAGAAAGATCCAGTAATCTCAGTCTCCAGCAGGTGGAAGATGGTGAGCCCTTCAGTCTCATTCTTTATATTATATTTTAATATCTTGGTTTGGGTGAATTTATTTCTTCTGTGCATCCGGATATATTAAAAAAAAAAAAAAACAACTGTTATTTAGAGGCAGAGGCCCATGGGGGTCTCTTAGCGCCCGGGGGTGTCAAACTCGGGTGGCCGGGTCCCTCCCCCTGTGTCCTCCCTGATATTCTTTTAAGCTGTATTTGAGTAATAAAAAAAAAAAAAAAGAGGAAATCTCAGCACAGAAAGGCAGTTTCCTCAACCTCTTCAGGGGAAGAGCTTTTCAGGCAGGGAGAGGCAGCCATGAGAGAAATTAAAAAAAAAAAAAAGACGAGCTGGTTCTCTGCCCTTTACTTTCTCTTTAAACGAGCAAGACAGCTTCTCACTTTGACAGTTTGCTTCTGTTTTTTTCTGGCTTCTGTTTTGGTTCACAGTTGGCTTAGGCAGACGCGATGGCAGAGAAGCTCCATCGCTGTTCAGTCTGTCAGCGGCAGGGAGTCAGCTTGAGCGTTGCTTGTAAGTTTTGCATCGCGGTAGATGCTTCGTCGGAACAGGGGCTGTAAAAATGTTGGCGCCGTTAGCAGGGGGTTTCCGATTCGGCAGTTTTTAAGTGCGGTAGGGTCAACATCACTGGCAGCGCCGATTTCAGCGGGAAATGCCATTCTGTCTTCCCCTCTAAATGCTGCATCCCTGCCTGTTTCACCGGCCTCTCTACCAGCGCTGCTTCAGACGCCTGTTTCTTCAGTGGGTGAAGGTGGCTTCCCGCCTGACTTTGTGGTACAAATGTACTAAGCTTGAAAGCTGCTCCAGTAGAGGCTTTAGTGAAGAAGGAGAGCTAAGCAGCGGCTGCTAAGCGGCCCAGGCAGTTTTGAGATTTAGAAGAGGATTTTTCTTCTGATTTGGACCAGGAAATGCCATCCTTGGAGGAGACGTAGGTGTTTCCGGAAGGTCATTTTCCTGAGGACCTCAGTCAGCTGGAAGGTGGTGTGGAGCCTCTCTCTGCGGGGGAGGATCCTTCAGTGGTGTGAATTTTTCATAAAGATGACCTGCAGGAACTTATCTCTCAGGTTTCCACTACCTTGCGATTTGAGGAGCAGGAGACTCCAGTGGCGGAGTCCAGAAAGGTGGATTTACTGGTGAAAGGTATTCGTAGGCCAGGTAAAACTTTTCCAGTGCATTAGGATATTAGGGACATCATTCAGGCACAGTGGGAGGTTCCGGATTCTGCCTTTCGTCTTGCCAGATCCATGCTCAAGCTTTATCCTGTTCCGGATTCAGACAAGGATCTTTCACACCCTGCAGTGGTGGATGCCGTAGTGTCCGCAGTCACTAAACGAAATACGGTTTCCGTGGATGGCGGGACGGCTTTGAGAGATGTCCAGGATCGCCGTATAGAATCCTTGTTAAAGAATAGTTTTGATGTTTCTGCTCTGGCCGTGCAGGCTGCTATCTGTGCTTCTTTAGTAGCGAGAGCCTGTTTTCTTTGCTCTGAAAAGGTCTTGGACTGTTCTGTTGATTTTTCAGTGATAGATGCCGAAGTAGCGAAGTTGGAAATGGGTTTGGCCTTTTTGGCGGATGCTCTTTACGACTTGCTTCGGGCCTCTTCTAAGTCTATGGCTCTTTGCGTGGCAGCCCGTCGCTCTCTTTGGCTTCGTGGCTGGTCTGCGAATGCGGCCTTTAACATTACATAGTAACATAGTATATGACGGCAGAAAAAGACCTGCACGGTCCATCCAGTCTGCCCAACAAGATAAACTCATATGTGCTACTTTTTTGTGTATACCTTACCTTGATTTGTACCTGTCTTTTTCAGGGCACAGACCGTATAAGTCCGCCCAGTACTATCCCCGCCTCCCAACCACCAGCCGCGCCTCCCACCACCGGCTCTGGCACAGACCGTATAAGTCTACCCAGCACTATCCCCGCCTCCCAACCACCAGCCATGGCACAGACCGTATAAGTCTGCCCAGCACTAGCCCCGCCTCCCAACCGTCTCTGCCACCCATTCAAGGCTAAGCTCCTGAGGATCCCTTCCTTCTGAACAGGATTCCTTTATGTTTATCCCACGCATGTTTGAATTCCGTTACCGTTTTCCTCTCCACCACCTCCCGCGGGAGGGCATTCCAAGCATCCACCACCCTCTCTATGAAAAAATACTTCCTGACATTTTTCTTAAGTCTGCCCCCCTTCAATCTCATTTCATGCCCTCTCGTTCTACCGCCTTCCCATCTCTGGAAAAGTCTCTGACCTGGATCATTCAGTCCAGCAGAGTATGGCGGATGTTCCTTGCCGGAGGGATAACCTTTTTGGTGAGAAAGTAGAGAATCTAGTTGACCAGCTCAAGAAGCACAATGATGCTATGGATTCTCTCTCCCGCCGGGCGTCTTCTGCTACTGCCTCCTCATCTAGGAGGTTTTTTGGAGGCAAGAGGAGTGCTCCCTATTCCTATGCTAGGCATAGGTACACTCCTGCTTCTCGGCAGCCTGCAGAGGCTCAGTCCCAGCGCGCTTGTTCTTGTCAACAGCGTGCGCCTAAGGCCACTGCGGCTCCCCAGCAAAAGCAAGGGACGGGCTTTTGACTGGCTCCAGTTTAGCATATCCTCAAGTAAACATGTCCGTACCGGACGACTTGCCGGTTGGGGGAAGGTTAATGTCTTTTCACCAAAGGTGGTCTCTTATAACCTCCGACTGGTGGGTTCTTCAAATTCTCCGGTTAGGATACACCCTCAATCTGGACTCCAAGCCTCCAAATTGCCCAGTCCTACAGCTCCCAGCACAAGCAGGTACTTGCAGAGGAACTCTCCGACCTTCTACAGGCCCAAGCGGTCGAACCCGTTCCACCAGGGGAAGAAGGGCTGGGATTCTATTCCAGGCACTTTTGTGCAAAAGAAAACGGGGGGGATGCGTCCCATCCTAGACCTAAGGGCCCTGAACATATTTCTTATCCGAGAAAAGTTTAGGATGGTTTCCCTGGGCACCCTTCTTCCCATGATTCAGGAAAACGATTGGCTATGCTCTCTGGACTTAAAGGATGCTTACACACACATCTTGATACTTCCAGCTCACAGGAAGTATCTTTGATTTCAGCTGGGAACACAGCACTTTCAGTACCGTATACTGCCTTTTGGCCTGGCGTCTGCGCCCAGAGTGTTTACCAAATGCCTAGCTGTAGTCGCAGCGTCACTGTGCAGACTGGGAGTGTATGTGTTTCCTTATCTCGACGATTGGCTGGTGAAGAGCACTTCGAAGGAAGGGTGCTCTGGAGTCCATGCGAATGACTATTCAGATGCTAGAGCTACTGGGGTTCGTCATAAATTATTCCAAGTCCCATCTCACCCCAGTCCAAAAATTGGAATTCATTGGAGCTCTGTTGAACACTCAGACAGCTCGAGCTTAGCTTCCCGAGGCAAGGGCAGACAACCTTCTGTCCCTGGTGTCCATGGTTTGAGCGTCTCAGCAGGTCACGGCTCGGCAGATGTTGAGACATCTGGGGCACATGGCCTCCACAGTTCATGTCACGCGCATGGCACATCTACATATGAGATAAGCTCAATGGACCCTATTTTCCCAGTGGTTTCAAGCTGCGGGGGATCTAGAGGAGTCTCTTCGGTGGTGGATGATTCAATCCATTTTGACCATGGGACGACCATTCCAAGTTCCTCAGCCACGAAAAGTGCTGACAACAGATGCATCTCTCCTGGGGTGGGGAGCTCATGTAGATGGGCTCCACACTCAGGGAGCCAGTTGTACTGCTATGGATTTACAGCCTGTCTCACTGACACAGACTATCCAATAAGTACCGTGGATTCTTTTGGATTCGTAATAAGTAAACGAAACCTTTATTAGGGAAGCTAAATATTACAATGATTAAGATATATACAATGGTTAGCACATATACAATGATTAGCTCTATAAACACAATGGTTAGCTGTATAAACAATCATTACATCACTGGTCTCTACATCTAAGCAATGCAAAGAGTTTTTAGACCAGGAAAGAAACACTAATTACACTATACATACAATCATCACTGGTCTCCATCATACAGGCTCTTATCAACAGCTGGGGGGGCCCGGTTCACAGCGAGAGCTAGGAGCTTGGGACCAGGAACAACAAACCCTCTGCGCAGTCCGTACGTTACAGATGAACCCAAACTCCGCTGTGACAAGCCCTCCCTTTTATTAGGCTCTGAGCCCATGTCCAGAGCTAAGGAAAGTTACAGAAAGCTTCTATGGAAAATTACAGAATGCTTCTCTGCTTACGTCTGTGGGAACATGTTTTCCCAAGTCCAGGTGGCCAAGCTGGGCCTGGGAAATAAGTGCCATCCTCCCCTTTGCATACCAAATTAATTAGAGCTGTGTCTTGTCTTCTGCATCCCAACTTTATTTTTATATTTACAAGAAAAGTTAGTCAAAGACAGAGTTGAAAAACAGTCTTTTAAAATTCACTTCCATTAAACCTGGTCCTTTCAGGAAAGAGGTTTGCAGATCAACCTCCTGGAATTAAGAGCAATCTGGAATGCTCTAAAGGCTTTCAGAGATTGGCTGTCCAACCAAGTAATCTTTATTCAGACAGACAATCAGGTTGCCATGTATTACACCAACAAGCAGGGGGGCACCAGATCTCACCCTCTGTGTCAGGAAGCCATCCAGATGTGGCTTTGGGCTCGCCATCACGGCATGTTTCTCCAAGCCACTTATCTGGCCAACAGGTTGAGCAGTATAATGCAACCTCACGAGTGGTCACTGAACATTGGCATAGTCCGCAAGATCTTCCGAATGTGGGGCACCCCCTTGGTGGATCTTTTTGCCACTCAGATCAATCACAAGGTCCCTCAGTTCTATTCCAGACTTCAGGCCCACGACAGATTAGCGTCAGATGCCTTTCTCCTACATCTCCTTCTGTATGCGTATCCTCCCATACCTCTAGTAGGGAAGACTTTGCTGAAACTCAAGCAAGACTGCGGAACCATGATCCTGATTGCACCCTTCTGGTCGCGTCAGATTTGGTTCCCTCTTCTTCTGGAGTTGTCCTCCGAAGAACCGTGGAGATTGGACTGTTTTCTATCACTCAGAACGAGGGGTCGCTTCTACATCCCAACCTCCAGTCTGTGGGTCTCACGGCCTGGATGTTGAGAGCTTAGAATTCGCCTCATTGGGTCTTTCAGAGGGTGTCTCCCAAGTCTTGCTTGCTTCCAGAAAAGATTCCACGAAGAAATGTTATTCTTTCAAATGGAGGAGATTTGCCGTCTGGTGTGACAGCAAGGCCCTTTATCCTCTTTCTTGTCCTACACAGACCCTGCTTGAATACCTTCTACACTTATCAGTCTCGCCTCAAAACCAACTCAGTAAGGGTTCATCTTAGTGCGATTAGTGCCTATCATCGCCATGTAGAGGGTAAGCCTATCTCTGGACAGCCTTTAGTTCGCTTCATGAGAGGTTTGCTTTTGTCAAAGCCCCCGGTCAAACCTCTACCAGTATCATGGGAACTCAACGTCGTTTTCACCCAGCTGATGAAAACTCCTTTTGAACCACTGAATTCCTGCCATCTGAAGTACTTGACCTGGAAGGTCGTTTTCTTTGTGGCTGTTACTTCAGCTTGTAGGGTCAGTGAGCTTCAGACCTTAGTAGTACCTGCACCTTATATCAAATTTCATCACAACAGAGTAGTCCTCCGCACGCACTCTGTTCCTGCTAAAGGTGGTGTCAGAGTTCCATCTAAACCAGTCAATTGTCTTGCCAACATTCTTTTCCCGTCCTCATTCCCGCCCTGGCGAAAGCTGTTTGCACACCTTGGATTTCAAGAGAGCATTGGCCTTTTACGTGGAGCGGACAAAGCCCTTTAGACAGTCCGCCCAATTGTTTGTTTCTTTTGATCCCAACAGGAGGGGAGTCGCCATTGAAAAACACACAATCTCCATTTGGCTAGCAGATTGCATTTCCTTCACTTATGCCCAAGCTGGGCTGACTCTGGAGGGCCATGTCACGGCTCACAATGTTAGAGCCATGTTGGGCGTCAGTGGCTCACTTAAAGTCAGCCTCCATTGAGGAGATTTGCAAGGCTGCAACGTGGTCACCAGTCCACACATTCACATCTCACTACTACCTTCAGCAGGATACCCGACGCGACAGTCGGTTTGGGCAGTCGGTGCTGTAGAATCTGTTCAGGGTTTAGAATCCAACTCCACCCCCCTAGAACCATTTTTGTTCACTTCCAGGCTGCACTCTCAGTTCTTTATGGTTTCAGGTCAATCTATGTTATGTCCTTGCTTTTGTGAGGCCCAATTGACCAATGTTCATTGTTTTGAGTGAGCCTGGTTGCTAGGGATACCCCACATGTGAGAACAAGCAGCCTGCTTGTCCTCGGAGAAAGCAAAGCTACATACCTGTAGCAGGTATTCTCCGAGGACAGCAGGCTGTTTGTTCTCACAAACCCGCACACCTCCCCTTTGGAGTTGATCTGTTTTCTTTTTATGCTTTTGATTTAACTGAGGAACGCGGTGCGCACTGCATGCGCGCCAGAAGACTCTGGCAAAATGTTTTTTTAATATTTTGCTTGCAAAATGCCGATTCCTGGGCCGATGCGGACGTCGACCCACATGTGAGAACAGTCAGCCTGCTGTCTTCTGAGAATACCTGCTAAAGGTATATATCTTCACTGTCTGGCTGACAAACTGAGCAGGGTAATGCAACCTCATGAATGGTTGCTGAACATGGGCGTTGCCCGCAAGATCTTCCGAGCATGGGGCACCCCCTTGGTGGATCTCTTTGCCACTCCAATCAATCACAAGGTCCGTCAGTTCTGTTCTAGGCTTCAGGCCCATGACAGATTAGCGGCAGATGCCTTTCTCCTGCATTGGGGATAAGGCCTTCTGCATGTGTATCCTCCTATACCTTTAGTAGGGAAGACTTTGCTGAAACGCAAGCAAGACTGCAGAACCATGATTCTGATTGCACCCTTCTGGCCGTGTCAGATTTGGTTCCCTCTTCTTCTGGAGTTGTCCTCCGAGGAACTGTGGAAATTGGAGTGTTTTCCAACCCTCATCAGCCAGAACGAGGGAACGCTTCTACATCCCAACCTCCAGTCTCTAGCTCTCACGGCCTGGATGTTGAGAGCTTAGAATTTGCCTCTTTGGGTCTCTCAGAGGGTGTCTCCCGAGTCTTGCTTGCTTCCAGGAAAGATTCCACAAAGAGGTGCTACTCTTTCAAATGAAGGAGGTTTGCCGTCTGGTGTGACAGCAAGGCCCTAGATCCTCTTTCTTGTTCTACACAGACCCTGCTTGAATACCTTCTACATTTATCAGAGTCTGGTCTCAACACCAACTCCCTAAGGGTTCACTTTAGTGCGATTAGTGCTTATCATCGCCGTGTAGAGGGTAAGCCTATCTCTGGACAGCCTTTAGTTGTTTGCTTCATGAGAGGTTTGCTTTCGTCAAAGCCCCTGGTCAAACACCAGTGTCATGGGATCGCAACGTCATTTTCACCCAGCTGATGAAAGCTCCTTTTGAGCCACTGAATTCCTGCCATCTGAAGTACTTGACCTTCCAGGTCATTTTCTTGGTGGCTGTTACTTCAGCTCGTAGGATCAGGCCTTAGTAGTGGATGCACTTTATACCAAGTTTCATCACAACAGAGTAGTCCTCCGCACGCACCCTAAGTTGGTACTGGAGTTCCATCTAAACAAGTCATTTGTCTTGCCAACATTTTTTCCCTGTCCTCATGTTCATCCTGGTGAAAGCAATTTGGATACCTTGGACTGCAAGAGAGCATTGGCCTTTTACGTGGAGCGGACAAAGCCCTTCAGACAGTCCGCCCAGTTGTTTCTTTCGATCCCAACAAGAGGGGAGTCACCATCGGAAAATGCACAATCTCCAATTGGCTAGCAGATTGCATTTCCTTCACTTATACCCAAGCTGGGCTGACTCTGGAGGGCACGGCTGCATCAGTGGCTCACAAAGTCAGCCTCCATTGAAGAGATTTGCAAGGCTGCAACGTGGTCATCAGTCCACACATTCACATCTCACTACTGCCTTCAGCAGGATACCTGATGCGACAGACGGTTTGGGCAGTGGTGTACCAAGGGGGGGGGGGCGGTGGGGGCGGTCCGCCCCGGGTGCACGCCGCTGGGGGGGGTGCCACACACCGGTCAGCGTTGTTGGTTGCCATGCTCCTTCTTCCCCGGAACAGGAAGTAACCTGTTCCGGGGCAGAGGGGTCATGGAAACCAACAACGCTGACCGGAGCGCGGCACCCCCCCCCCCCCCCCCCCAGCGGCGTGCACCTGGTGGGGGGGGGTGTCCCTTCGCCGGGGGGGCAGGGCGCATTGGCGATCCGCCCGGGTGTCAGCGCCCCTCGGAACGCCACTGGGTTTGGGCAGTCAGTGCTGCAGAATCTGTTCGGGGTTTAGAATCCAACTCCACCCCCCTTAGACCCATTTTTGTTTGTTCCAGGCTGCGCTCTCAGATATTTCTTCGTAGGTCAATCTTTGTTATGTCCTCGCCGTTGCGAGGCCCAGTTGGCCTTCTTTTCTTGTTTTGAGTGAGCCTGGGTGCTAGAGAGACCCCACATGTGAGAACAAACTTGTCCTCGGAGAAAGCAAAGATACTTACCTGTGGCAGGTATTCTCCGAGGACAGCAGGCTGATTGTTCTCACAAACCCGCCCACCTTCCCTTTGGAGTTGTTTTTGTTTATTTGTTTGCTTTTTGATTTAACTGAAGGAACACGCTCGCGGGATGGGTGGGAAGTCGTCTGCGCATGTGCGGTGCACGTGATTTGCACGCCAGAAGACTCTGGCAAAACTTTTTATGTATACATATTTTTGCTCAAAAAATTGTCATTTCCTGAGCAGACACGGACGTCGACCCACATTAGCCTGCTGTCCTCGGAGAATACTTGCTACAGGTAAGTATCTTCGCTTTTCAACAAATTAGTGATTGGATTCCAAAGCTAAGGATAATCTTCAACAAAAAAAGGCATGACCCATCAGTGTGATTCAATGACCTGTTCTCAGTGGAAAATATCTGTTACAGGCAAACAACTCTGTTTAAAATTGTGTCAAAATGCAACTTGTTGTAGACTTTTATCATTTTTCTTCTTTTTAGTCTAAAGAGCCAGAGGTTGAGTTGTCTGCTTCAGGACGTCCCAAGCGCCGAAGCCGGAAAGTAATTGATTACTGTGAACAGGATGATGATACCCATGATGATATGGAAAAACTTATTAATCAACTTATTAAGCAAGAAGAAGAAAGGAAAGAAAGGTGCTATTTCTGCCTCATAGAAGAATATCATGGATACCCTTGTTTTGTGATTTTGTTTTTGTTTGTTGTTTTTTTAAATATCTGCATAGAACCCTTTATTGTGGGACTGTTAGGTGTTTAGTTACTAGTGGAGGAGTAGTCCAATGGTTAGAGCAATGGAATGAGAACCAGTGGAGCCCGGTTGAAATTCCACTGTGACTCCTTGTGGTCTTGGTCTAGTCATTTAATCCTCCCTTGCCTCAGCTACAAACATAGGAGCTCTTTTACCAAGCTGTGGTAAGCACTATTGCATCCTTACTGCAGTGTTAAGTGTTTACCGTGGGGTGGAATGAGGCATTCCATGGTAATTGTGAAATGTACATGCGCAAACCGCACATTAAAAAGTGTTTTAATTTTTTTGCTGAGGTGGTGTGACTGGGGAGGGGAGGTGGAGAGTGGGCAAGGCTATGCTAATCCGTGCATCAGCATTCCCACATGCTAACTGATTAGTGTGTGAGCCCTTACCGCCACCCATTTTGTAGGTGGTAAGGGCTCACACACTAATCAGTTAGCACAAGATGGCGATGACTGGAATAAAAAAGCTCTCCTTAAGGACCTTCCCTTGTATGACATTGGCAAAGAAGGTGGAACCAATAGAAGCTCAATAGAATGGTTCCCATTCTAAAGGTCTATTCAGTCCCTTCGGTGTCACAGTTTGTAATCTGTATATCCATTTTTGCTCTTTTTGACGCAAGCATTGTGAAATATTACCCCAGCCCTCGCCATCTTGTTGCTAGTCTGAACATTTCCCTGATGGATTCCTCCTGATGATTTGATCAGTGTTAAAGTGGATCAATTCTTTCATCTGACCGGGACTGATGAATTTGTGGAGGTACAAGTGCTGCTGAGATCACTCGGGTGTCTAAGCTAAGTAGTAGTTCCTTAGCGTCCCTCCGGACCGGACCAGGATTGGACTGATGGGTTGTGCTCGCCTACCAGCAGGTGGAGACTGAGAAAAAACTCTGCCTCTAGAGAGCCAATAGGAGCCCTGGCCATGTGACCTTAGCCTCAGTATTTTCTCAGTCTCCCAGCAGGTAGGAAGTGAGCCCATTAGTCTCTCTCCTTTTCTCTTTAGATATTACAGATATTTGTGATAATTCTTCTGTGCCTGGAATTTTATTTAGAGGCTTGACAGGGTTTCCTTTCTCTTCTTTCTTTGACAGCCTCGGGGGTGTTAAACTCGGGTGTCTCGCGTCCACCCCCCTTCCTCCCCATCTCCCTGGCTTAGCAGGGAAGGGCCGTCCCTTTCTCTGGAAAGGTGTACCGTCTTTGGGAGAGGCAGCCACTTTTAACAGGTAGCTGCTTTAAAAGAATTAAATCAAATAAAAGGAAATTCAAAGAAGCAGCCTTTCTTTCCCCAGACTTCTAACGAGCAGGCAGCTCCAGTGTTTTATTATGATTGAGGGGTTATAAAAAAAAAAAAAAAAAAAAACAGAAGAAAATAATTCAGTATCTGTGACTTTAAACAGCGATTTTTCTCGTCAGATTTAATTTCCTCCATTTTCTTGCGTTTTGGCGGCGGCAGTTTAAAAAAAAAAAAAGAAAGGTGCGAACCGCGTAAGCGCGGCCACCTGTTTTTTCCGATATGGCTTAAAAGTTCAAACAGCTGCTGTCGGTCAGCATCGCGCAGTTCACGCAGCCGGAACGTGTAAATTTTGCTCTCCCTTCAAGGTTTCTTCGGGTCCGGTGCTGCCTTCAGTTTTTTCGGGGCCTTTTTCGCCGGCTGTTGTTTCTTCGCCGTTCCACTGGGCTCCGCTTGTTCGGAGGTGTCGGGCGCGCTGTCGACGATCGCCACAGGGCCAGTGGAGCGAACGGCGGCCATTTTGTTTCTCCCTCCATCTTATCAGTCGGGGATCTCTCTGCTGAAGGTAAGGCTGCAGTTCATAGAGCAGTTCGGCTCCAAGATGTGTACACTTTTGTATGTGCTGAACGGCGTATTCTAAAATGCTCTTCACATCAGCAGGCAATATTTGGTTGAAAGGGGGCTCCTTTCATATATGGATATATAACAAGCTTTTCTTCTTTTAAATTTCTATGTATCACGGGGCTGTTAACACTAGTTTTTTCTGGTGCTCAGTCATTTTTCATTGCCTGGTGGAAAATCTACATCTTATCATAATATCATAATTCATTTCAAGCATTTTCCTCAATAGCTGTAGTATTATACAGTGTTTTAAGAACTTTAGAAACTTTCTCTATAGGCATAGAGTAAATTTCTGTCTTTCTCATTCCCTGGTGAATAGGACTACGTTGTCTAAGAGTCAATTGATTGGTACTTTGCAATTCTGACCATAATATCTTAGTTCCTTTCAAGCATTTTACTCCATGCCTATGATGTTATATAGTGTTTTAAGAACTTAACAGACACTCTCAATGGCTGTAGTGTTATACAGTGTTTTCTTTTTCCGACTTTAAGAAGCCTTCTCTAGAGGTATACAGTATATTGTTCAGATGCCATGGGGATATATCAGCTCTTTCATATTCTCTGAGGGACAGTCCTGTCTACCAAGCTCCCAGTCACTCAGCTGCCTTAGCAGGCATGCTTTATTCATGTCTTCCCTTCTTTTCCAACTGCCTTGAAGCCTCTCATATTTCATTTTAGCTTTCTTCTGGTTTTTACAGGACATATGGTCACTTAGAGAATAAAGTCATCCTTTCACTTAAAGATAGTGGACGGTCCTCAAACCATCTACTCGTGTTTGTCTCTATCAGTTCAGCATTGGCAGATTATAAACATCCTGGTTTGGTCCAGTATGCCTATACATACCATCTGCTATCTCTTCCTCTTCCTTAGAGACCTGATGTTATATCAAGCTTTCTTGAATTCAGATACAGTCTTGTCTACACCGCCTTCACCAAGTGGCTGTGGCACAACTTCACTTTTTTCGTTACAGGTAATTTCCAAGTTTGTCCTTTTTCATTTTCATTCTATGCGCCTTCACTCCAGAGTGTTCTTTCAATTGGAAGGGGATTCACTCACTTCCTGTGTATTTATACCATAGGTACATAAGTATGGTTATGCTGGGTAAGGCCTAAAGTCCATTAAGTCCAGCATTCATATCTAATGGGCATAGGTACATAAGTTTTGCCATTCTGGGGAAGCTCAAATGTCCACCTTTCTACAGCCAGAACAGCATTAAAGAAAAAAAAAAAAAAAAAAACCTCTCACGAGAGTATCGAACAGAAATCTCTGCTCCAAAAGCAAGGCTTTGCAGTAATTCTGCAAACTAACGCATACAATATTTGCCATGGCTGTTCACCACTAGGAACACCGGGGACCCTGGGCCTAGGTTCGGTGTTTTAACCTGAAACAAGCTCAACATTCATATCTATTGGGTGTGAGTCTGGTACTACTACTACTACTTAACATTTCTAGAGCGCTACTAGGGTTACGCAGCGCTGTACAAATTAACAAAGAAGGACGTTCCCTGCTCAAAGGAGCTTACAATCTACATCTCAGTGAGGGAGGACGCATGACCGTGGTACGTGGATTAGTGGTATGTGGATTAGGGAGATCCAAGAAATTACAGGCCGGTGAATCAGACGTTCATACTGGGACAATTTTTTTTTTTCTGTCCGGAGCGTACTACCATAGCTGGTGGACTCCTATATTCAGAACTTTCTATATTCAGAACTTACCCAACTATGGAACGCCATAGAGAGAGTGTTGGAGTTTGTAGCCCTATTTAACTGGTGTCCTTGGTCACCCTTCCTCTTCTCCTCAGGATCCAGAGAATGGCTAGTTTTTTGCTTATGCATTAACCGGTCATTTTCAGCAGTACTCTCTCTTCCGTTCTTTTATAGATCTAAGAGGATGTTCATTGCGCTCTTAGGGTCATTTCATTCTTACCTAGACGACTGCCTAATTGGAGAAAGTCTTATCAGCAGAGTTCTCAGGTCACGCACCGGGTGTTGCATTTCTTACAGTCTCTAGGTTGGGTGGTGATTGTAGCCAGGCCTCTCATTTGATCTCTCATTTGATCTCTCATCAGATATCTCTGATTTTCTCTTTGTTTAGTCAGGTTGGCGCAGTCTTTTGTCTCCTCTGCAATCATCCCAGTTTATATTTTTCTTGGTGACCTTGGGCCTTCGGCCATTTCCTCGCTCTATTCTGCAGAATGCAATTTTACTTTCTAATGCCCAAGAAGGAATTTTCCTTCATCCTATTGCGAATCTCAGGGTCATCAATCGCGCTATTTAAGTGTCATCTAGTTATCTCAAGAACCTTAGTTCTGTCATTGGGATGCTTCGTGCAGTACACTTTTTGGCAGAAGCTTTTTTGTATATATATATATTTTTTTTTTTCTGGGGGACCTCAGCAATTCGTTTTACCTTCGGGTGAATTTTGTTTTCCCTACTGACAAACAAGGCGGAGAGAGCTATGTTGGTCCTTGCCATGGCAATGGGTTATGTCATCCGCCAAGGAGGAGTTAAGAGTATACTCTTGAGTTTGTACTCATTTTTTCTTAGTTGTGTCACCCTGCATTTAGGTGAATGGACTCTCATTTTTTCAGCCTTACTTCCTCACTGCGACACTTCAGGGCTATCTCTTTTTGCCTTCAGGCTCACGAACATTTCTTGCTTCTTCCGTTCAGCAACAGTCTTGACGGAGACAGGGACAGATGCCAACGTCCAGCAGGGGTTTTTCAGCCTTCTTTATGCGTTTCTTCCATCATCTCACTAGGTGTTTACGCAGAACCAAGGCACCCTTCTACATCCGGACCCCCAGTCACTCAAACTTATGGCGTGGTTACTGGGTCTGCAACATCTTTGATATTTTCGCAGGAAGTACTTAAAGTTTTAATTGCTTCCAGACAGAAATCTACATTAAAGTCCTATGAATCAAAGTGGCGACGGTTCACTCTGTGGTACTCCTCTCGCCACTTCATTCCACAAACAGTATCCATTTTGCATGTTTTGGAATATCTTCTGCATCTTGCGAAATCTTGTCTGTCTTACTCATCCATTAGAGTTCATTTGGCAGCTCTATCAGTGATGCATGATACTGTTGACAACCGCACGCTTATGCAGCATCCACTGTCAAAGCGGTTTCTTAAAGGAGTCCTGCACCTGTACCTCCCGCTTCGTCCACCAGCTAGGTGAACTAGGTGAACAGACTCTTAAAGTTCTGTTTTCTAGTAGCCATAACTTTTTCTATAAAGTTTTCCTCTTCAAGCAGTGTTTCCCAGTAGCCATTGCAGCAAGTAGATCTATGTGTGGAATACTTCTACGGTTGGTAACTTCTTTTCGGTCTGCTGTAGTTTAAAGTTTTCACCTTTCCCAATCGGTTTTTTCTTATTGGTTTTGTCCTTCTAGCCAGTAGGCGTAAAAGTTTTTCATTGTTTCTAACCCGCTATATCGTGAAGGATCAAGGAAATGAGAATGTCTATTTCTCTTCTCGCTGAGAGGGCAGTTCCACAGCGTATTACAACATATTCCACAACTTCAGAAGCGGGCTCTATTCTTACTATGGCGATTTTTGGTGCTCTCGGTGCACATTGGCAAGTTGGCAACTTAGTCCTAGTTTCATTTTATTTTGCTCATTGGGACACACTACATGTTAGTTGTCGCCAGGTGGCCTATGCAGCATGAACATTTCTCTGCAGTTTTCATAAGGTCCCTCCCTTCAGATTACTGCTTTGGTACTTCCCATCAGTCCAATCCTGGTCCGGTCCGGAGGGACGCTAAGGAAGGAGAAATTAGATCTTACCTGCTAATTTGCTTTCCTTTAGTCCCTCCGGACCGGACCAGGCCCCTCCCATGTTCTCTCTACTCTTTTATTAAGTAGGAAGTGTATTCAGTAGAAAGTGTATTCATTCCTTTACGATTCGTGGAACAATACTATATATATACAGAACTTTACGTGGTCTATACCACTTCTCTGGTGGTTGCTGGTGAGCTCAATTGCTGGAATCTATCTATAAAACCTTAAATACGCCATACCACTTCTCTGGTGAGAGTTGTGGCTGAGCTCAGTTGCTGGAATATCTATAAAACCTTAAATATGATTTACCACTTTTCTGGTGAGAGTTGCTGGTAAGCTCAGTTGATGGAATATATATAAAATCTTAAGTGGGCCATACCACTTCTCTGGTGAGAGTTGCTGGTGAGCTATAAGACAAGTGAGCCATACCACTTCTCTGGTGAGAGTTGCGGGTGAGCTATATTATATGTGAGCCATACCACTTCTCTGGGGAGAGTTGCTGGTGAGCTATATTACATGTGAGCCATATCGCTTCTCTGGTGAGAGTTGCTGGTGAGCTATAGTACAAGTGAGCCATACCACTTCTCTAGTGAGAGTTGCTGGTGAGCTGTAATACATATCGGGCCATACCACTTCTCTGGTGAGAGTTGCTGGTGAGCTCTGATACTTGGCATTGCCGAGTGCTTTGTGGCTGCTAGGATTCCATACGGCACAGAAGGTCTTTCTTTCTTTCCTGCTTTGTTATTCAAATACTGAGGCTAAGGTCACATGGCCAGGGCTCCTATTGGCTCTCTAGAGGCAGAGTTTTTTCTCAGTCTCCACCTGCTGGTAGGCGAGCACAACCCATCAGTCCAATCCTGGTCCGGTCCGGAGGGACTAAAGGAAAGCAAATTAGCAGGTAAGATCTAATTTCTCCTTTTTACTGTGTACATCATAATGTTTTCAGCATCATGATGCTTTTAATGGAAGAGTGTCTTAGTGAATTTGGTAAAATGTTTTCCTCTGTGTTTTGGTCACAATAGTTTTTTAGAGTTTTTTTTTTTTCTTTTTCTTTAAGAGTTGTTTTCTATTGTGGCTTGTTTGAGGATTGAGAGAAACCTATGATGAAGACCATCTCTGTAGGCATCCCTGGCAGTTGAGGTTTTGGTTTTCTTTGTTTGATATTTTATTCACAGACAATTCCCTTAGTTACCATCTAGAGCAAAATTTGAGGTTTTGGTTTCAAGCATTACTGTGTTGCCATTAATGCCAAAAATAGAAAATGGTCCATTTTCTGGCTGCAAGAAAGACCTGCATAAGAGCACGCTAAGGCCACTTTTTGCCACAGCTTTATAAAAGGACCCCTTAGATTGTGAGCCCTCCAGGGACAGAAAAATACCTACTGTACCTGAATGTACACTTTTGGTCTTGTAGGTGGCAATTGTAGGTGGCAATTAAGAATCTAAATAAATGGTTCAGGCACTTAAGTAGCAGGAAATGTACATACTGTAGTGAAGCTGACACAAGCAGTTAGGATCTGATACACCCAAAATATTATTTTACCTGAATATGAGAGATATAATGACTTTGCCAAATAGCATCTATTATAAAAAGGAGTTCTTTGATCAGCAGTGCAAATTAACTTCCAGAATTTTTCCTTTATGAAAAGTAGAAAACATATTTTTCTTTTGATTTTTTTTAATCACAAATGAATCATCCAGTGATGTTGAAGAGCATGAGTCTAGCACCCCCTTAGTTTAGTTTCTTAAAGCATTTCCTTTACTATCTTTCAACAAAAGAGCAGCAAAGCAGTGTATATATTATGGAGTAATTAAAACTAACAGACAAAAAACCAGTACTGATTAAAGCAAGAAGCAAATAAAACATAGAACAATAGTCATATGTAGGGAGGGGAGAAATATCAAAAGTTAGAAGTAGGAACAGATGATTATAAAAGAAGAAGGTATAGTAATTTAAAAAAAAAACAAATTACATCACCATTATCCCTTAACAACTTGCTGTGAGCTACCGGCCCTCGCTATTTAGCAAATCCCAATTTTTTTTTTTTTTAATAGGGTCGTAAGGTGTAATTTAAGTTTAGACCCAAGACCTCTCTCCTCAGACTTGTGAGTAGGAATTCTGCAAAAAAAGGGGCCAAAAACCTGTTAGATAGCTTTTGTGTAAACTCCAGCCAAATCTTCAAGGGCAGAGGGTGTGGAGCTTTCTCCGAGGACAAGCAGGCTGCTTGTTCTCACGACTGGGTTGACGTCCGCGGCAGCCCCCACCAACCGGAAAAAGCTTCGCGGGACGGTCGGCACGCAGGGCACGCCCACCGCGCATGCGCGGCCGTCTTCCCGCCCGTGCGCGACCGCTCCCGCCAGTTACTTTTTTTTCCGCGACTGAGAGAGTCGTGTTTTTGCAACTCTCTCGTTTCAGCCGCCGGAATTTTCGACCGCGTTTACGCGGGTCGTCGCTCTTGGCCTTTTCGGCCTCTTCTTCTTTCGTTTCGTTTGTTATCCAAAAAAAAAAAAAAAAAAAAAGAATTTTGCGCGTGTGGAGCACGCGCTCCTCCCTTTTCCCTCGCTTTCTAGCGGGGACGCCTCGTTGCGGCCTAGTGGCCGCTCGGTCGGTTTCAATTTTCGTGGTGTGATTTTAGCCACCATTGCCGACTTTGACTTCGCCGACGCGATTTTTCCGTCGATGTCCTCGAAGGTCCCGAGTGGATTTAAAAAGTGTGGTCGCTGCGGCCGGCCGATCTCGCAGACCGACACCCACGCTTGGTGCCTCCAGTGCCTCGGGCCGGAGCACAATCTCAAGTCGTGTGCTTTGTGTCTCGGTCTCCGGAAACGGACTCAGGTTGCGAGGCAAGTTCTGCGGGACCGTCTTTTTGGAACTTGCGCCGGCCCCTCGACGTCGACCTCGACGGCATCGGTATCGAAGGCCGGTTCTTCGGTACCGGTATCGATGCCCGAGACATCGGCACCGATGGCAGCGACCCCAGGAGAACAGGTCCCGTCGGCCCGCCGGTCCGCCGGCGAGAGTGGGGTAGAGAGACCGCGTGGGCAGTCGGCCCCGGTCACTCCCTCAACTCGTGAGCCACGGGACCGAACCCTGTCGGACCCGGTACCTCGAGACCGAGGGGGATCGACCTCCTCCTCCTCCATGCCCTCCGGCACCGGTGACGTGCACCGGAAGAAGGACAAGAAGCGCCGTCACCGGGAGCCCTCGGTGCCTGACGAGGAGTCGACGCCGAAGCGTCATCACAGAGAGGAGAGATCTCCGTCGGTGGTGGAGGTACCGACGCGTCGGGGTTCCGGCACCTCGGTGCCGTCTCCTGGCCCCCAGCAGCTTCTGGCACCGACACCCTTACCGGCCCCACCGCCTTTCTCGGCAGCGGGCCTGGACGAGTGCCTCAGAGCCATCCTTCCGGGGCTCCTGGAAGGGCTGATGCGCCAGGCTGTGCCGGCGCCGGGGGTGCTTGCGCCCTCGGCGCCGATGACTGTGGCGCCGGCGAGCTCTAGCCCGGCGCCGGGGCAGTCGACACCGCCGCCGCTTGCGGTGCCGGTCTCGACAGCCACGCAGGTGGAGTCCCCGTCGACGTCGATGGAGGGAGCTCCGTCCCCGCCGGCGCGGGAGTCCACCGCTCGACGACACCGAGGCCTCGGTGCCTCGACGTCGAGCCGGGCCCGGTACCGGACTCAGCTACATGAGCTAATGTCCGATACCGAGGATGAGGACTCGTGGGGGGAAGAGGAGGACCCGAGATATTTCTCCTCAGAGGAGTCTACGGGCCTTCCCTCGGACCCCACGCCGTCACCGGAGAGGAAGCTCTCACCTCCTGAGAGTCTCTCCTTTGCCTCCTTTGTGCGGGATATGTCTATAAGCATTCCCTTTCCCGTGGTCTCTGTGGAAGAGCCGAGGGCCGAGATGCTCGAGGTCCTCGACTATCCATCACCACCTAGAGAGTCCTCCACGGTACCGCTGCACAATGTCCTGAAGGAGACGCTGCTCCGGAACTGGGTGCGACCATTAACTAATCCCACCATTCCCAAGAAAGCAGAGTCCCAGTACAGGATCCACTCTGACCCAGAGCTCATGCGGCCCCAGTTGCCCCATGACTCAGCGGTCGTGGATTCTGCTCTCAAGAGGGCACGGAGTTCGAGGGATACCGCCTCGGCGCCCCCGGGGCGGGAGTCTCGCACTCTGGACTCATTTGGGAGGAAGGCCTACCAGTCCTCCATGCTCGTGACCCGCATCCAATCTTACCTGCTCTATATGAGCATCCACATGCGGACCAATGTGCAACAGCTGGCGGACCTGGTCGATAAGCTCCCGCCGGAGCAGTCCAGGCCTTATCAGGAGGTGGTCAGGCAGCTGAAGGCGTGCAGAAAGTTCCTGTCCAGGGGGATTTTTGACACCTGTGACGTGGCATCTCGTGCTGCGGCCCAAGGTATAGTGATGCGCAGGCTCTCATGGCTGCGTGCCTCTGACCTGGACAACCGCACCCAGCAGAGACTGGCTGACGTCCCTTGCCGGGGGGATAACATTTTCGGTGAGAAGGTCGAGCAGATGGTGGACCAACTGCATCAGCGGGAAACCACTCTCGACAAGCTCTCCCACCGGGCGCCTTCAGCACCCGCCCCCACGGGTGGGCGTTTTTCCCGGGCACGGCAGGCTGCACCCTATTCTTTTGCAAAGCGTAGGTACAACCAGCCGGCCCGAAGGCCTCGTCAGGCACAGGGACAGCCCCAGCGCGCTCGTTCTCGTCAACAGCGTGCGCCTAAGCAGCCCCCTGCGCCTCCACAGCAAAAGCCGGGGACGGGCTTTTGACTGGATCCACGGGAACATAGCCGCCCTACAAGTGTCCGTACCGGACGATCTGCCGGTCGGAGGGAGGTTAAAATTTTTTCACCAAAGGTGGCCTCTCATAACCTCCGACCAGTGGGTTCTCCAAATAGTGCGGTGCGGATACGCCCTGAATTTGGCCTCCCTGCCTCCAAATTGTCCTCCAGGAGCTCAGTCTTTCAGCTCCCATCACAAGCAGGTACTTGCAGAGGAACTCTCCGCCCTTCTCAGCGCCAATGCGGTCGAGCCCGTACCACCCGGGCAGGAAGGGCAGGGATTCTATTCCAGGTACTTCCTTGTGGAAAAGAAAACAGGGGGGATGCGTCCCATCCTAGACCTGAGAGGCCTGAACAAATTCCTGGTCAAAGAAAAGTTCAGGATGCTTTCCTTGGGCACCCTTCTGCCAATGATTCAGAAAAACGATTGGCTATGTTCCCTGGATTTAAAGGACGCATACACTCACATCCCGATACTGCCAGCTCACAGACAGTATCTCAGATTCCGCCTGGGCGCACGGCACTTTCAGTATTGTGTGCTGCCCTTTGGGCTCGCCTCTGCCCCACGAGTGTTTACAAAGTGCCTCGTGGTGGTAGCGGCCTACCTACGCAAGCTGGGAGTGCACGTGTTCCCATATCTCGACGATTGGCTGGTCAAGAACACCTCGGAGGCAGGAGCCCTCCGGTCCATGCAGTGCACTATTCAACTTCTGGAGCTGCTGGGGTTTGTGATAAATTACCCAAAGTCCCATCTCCAGCCAGCTCAATCTCTGGAATTCATAGGAGCGCTGCTGAATTCCCAGACAGCTCAGGCCTACCTTCCCGAAGCGAGGGCCACCAATCTCTTGGCCCTGGCTTCGCAGACCAGAGCGTCTCAGCAGATCACAGCTCGGCAGATGTTGAGACTTCTGGGTCATATGGCCTCCACAGTTCATGTGACTCCCATGGCTCGTCTTCACATGAGATCTGCTCAATGGACCCTAGCTTCCCAGTGGTTCCAAGCCACCGGGAATCTAGAAGATGTCATCCGCCTCTCCACCAGTTGTCGCACTTCACTGCTCTGGTGGACCATCCGGACCAATTTGACCCTGGGACGTCCATTCCAAATTCCGCAGCCCACGAAAGTGCTGACGACGGATGCATCTCGCCTGGGGTGGGGAGCCCATGTCGATGGGCTCCACACTCAGGGTCTGTGGTCCCTCCAGGAAAAGGATCTGCAGATCAACCTCCTGGAGCTCCGAGCGATCTGGAACGCACTGAAGGCTTTCAGAGATCGGCTGTCCTGTCAAATTATCCAAATTCGGACAGACAATCAGGTTGCAATGTATTACGTCAACAAGCAGGGGGGCACCGGATCTCGCCCCCTGTGCCAGGAGGCCGTCGGGATGTGGCGTTGGGCGTGTCGGTTCGGCATGCTCCTCCAAGCCACATACCTGGCAGGCGTAAACAACAGTCTGGCCGACAGACTGAGCAGAGTCATGCAACCGCACGAGTGGTCGCTCCATGCCAGAGTGGTACGCAAGATCTTCCGAGCGTGGGGCACCCCCTCGGTGGACCTTTTCGCCTCTCAGACCAACCACAAGCTGCCTCTGTTCTGTTCCAGACTTCAGGCACACGGCAGGCTAGCGTCAGATGCCTTTCTCCTTCATTGGGGGACCGGCCTCCTGTATGCTTATCCTCCCATACCTTTGGTGGGGAAGACCTTACTGAAGCTCAAGCAAGACCGCGGCACCATGATTCTGATAGCGCCCTTTTGGCCCCGTCAGATCTGGTTCCCTCTTCTTCTGGAGTTGTCCTCCGAAGAACCGTGGAGATTGGAGTGTTTTCCGACTCTCATTTCGCAGAACGACGGAGCGTTGCTGCACCCCAACCTTCAGTCTCTGGCTCTCACGGCCTGGATGTTGAGGGCGTAGACTTCACTGCGTTGGGTCTGTCTGAGGGTGTCTCCCGGGTCTTGCTTGCCTCTAGGAAGGATTCCACTAAAAAGAGTTATTTTTTCAAGTGGAGGAGGTTTGTCGTGTGGTGTGAGAGCATGGCCCTAGAACCTCGTTCTTGCCCTGCACAGAACCTGCTTGAATACCTTCTGCACTTATCAGAGTCTGGCCTCAAGACCAACTCAGTAAGGAATCACCTTAGTGCGATTAGTGCTTACCATTATCGTGTGGAAGGTAAAGCCATCTCTGGAGAGCCTTTAGTCGTTCGATTCATGAGAGGCTTGCTTTTGTCAAAGCCCCCTATCAAGCCTCCTACTGTGTCATGGGATCTCAACGTCGTCCTCACCCAGCTGATGAAACCTCCTTTTGAGCCACTGAATACCTGCCATCTGAAGTACTTGACCTGGAAGGTCATTTTCTTGGTGGCAGTTACTTCAGCTCGTAGGGTCAGTGAGCTTCAAGCCCTAGTAGCTCATGCTCCATATACTAAATTTCATCACAACAGAGTAGTGCTCCGCACTCACCCAAAGTTCCTGCCGAAGGTGGTGTCGGAGTTCCATCTTAACCAGTCAATTGTCTTGCCAACATTCTTCCCCAGGCCGCATACCCGCCCTGCTGAACGTCAGTTGCACACATTGGACTGCAAGAGAGCATTGGCCTTCTACTTGGAGCGGACACAGCCCAACAGACAGTCCGCCCAATTGTTTATTTCTTTCGACCCTAACAGGCTAGGGGTCGCTGTCGGGAAACGCACCATCTCTAATTGGCTAGCAGATTGCATTTCCTTCACTTACGCCCAGGCTGGGCTGACTCTTGAGGGTCATGTCACGGCTCATAGTGTCAGAGCCATGGCAGCGTCGGTGGCCCACTTGAAGTCAGCCACTATTGAAGAGATCTGCAAGGCTGCGACGTGGTCATCTGTCCACACATTCACATCTCATTACTGCCTCCAGCAGGATACCCGACGCGATAGTCGGTTCGGGCAGTCGGTGCTGCAGAATCTGTTTGGGGTGTAATCCAACTCCACCCTCCAGGACCCGAATTTATTCTGGTCAGGCTGCACTCTCAGTTAGTTGTTCTTCGTAGGTCAATTTCTGTTGTTTCCTCGCCGTTGCGAGGTTCCATTGACCTGGGTTCTTGTTTTGAGTGAGCCTGAGAGCTAGGGATACCCCAGTCGTGAGAACAAGCAGCCTGCTTGTCCTCGGAGAAAGGGTATGATACATACCTGTAGCAGTTGTTCTCCGAGGACAGCAGGCTGATTGTTCTCACCTACCCTCCCTCCTCCCCTTTGGAGTTGTGTTTTATACTTTATTGCTTGTCATTCAACTGGCGGGAGCGGTCGCGCACGGGCGGGAAGACGGCCGCGCATGCGCGGTGGGCGTGCCCTGCGTGCCGACCGTCCCGCGAAGCTTTTTCCGGTTGGTGGGGGCTGCCGCGGACGTCAACCCAGTCGTGAGAACAATCAGCCTGCTGTCCTCGGAGAACAACTGCTACAGGTATGTATCATACCCTTACTGTTTAAAGAAGGTAGATGAGAGAGATGTCTATGAGCCTGTAAAATGGGCACAATGTATTAGCAATATTCTGAATGTAATTCTTCAGTTAATAGGGAGTGAGTGATGAAAAGCCGTTGTTTAGTTTTCCTTTTTTTTTTTTTTTTTTTTTTAATTTCATCTAGAATGCAGAATAAAGGGAATGAGGAACGGGAACATAGTAACATAGTAGATGACGGCAGAAAAAGACCTGCACGGTCCATCCAGTCTGCCCAACAAGATGAACTCATGTGTATACCTTACCTTGATTTGTACCTGTCTTTATCAGGGCACAGACCATATAAGTCTGCCTAGCACTATCCCCTCCTCCCACCACCGGCTCTGGCACAGACTGTATAAGTCTGCCTAGCACTATTCCTCGCCTCCCAACCACCAGTCCCGCCTCCCACCACCGAATCTGGCACAGACCGTGTAAGTCTGCCCAGCACTATCCCCACCTCCCAACCACCAGCTCTGGCACAGACCGTATAAGTCTGCCCACCACTATCTTCGCCTCCCACCCACCAACCCCTCTTCCCCCCACCAGCTCCGCCACCCAATTTCGGCTAAGCTTCTGAGGATCCATTCCTTCTTCACAGGATTCCTTTATGTATATCCCACGCATGTTTGAATTTCGTTACCGTTTTTATCTCCACCACCTCCCGCGGGAGGGCATTCTAAGCATCTACCACTCTCTCTGTGAAAAAATACTTCCTGACATCTTTTTTGAGTCTGCCCCCTTTCAATCTCATTTCATGTCCTCTCGTTCTACCGCCTTCCCATCTCCAGAAAAGATTTGTTTGCAGATTAATACCTTTCAAATATTTGAACGTCTGTATCATATCACACCTGTTCCTCCTATCCTCCAGGGTATACATGTTTACCAGTTAATAAAACCACAGACAGAATGTTAGACAAGGCATCACCCGCCGGTTGTCTGATTCTCAATCGCAAAGTAGTTGTCAATTTCTCTCAAAGTTCCAAGTTTTCAAATGGAAACTTTAAGATCAGTCAAGAAGTTTTACTCGCTTCTTTAGATTTAATAGCTTACCTACGTATTCCAATAAGGAAGTCTCATCCGTGTTATCGGAGATTCGTGATCTTGGTATATCCTTTCCAGTATTGAGCTCTACCTTTTGGACTGGCTACAGTACTGCATATGTTTACAAAGGTGATGATGATGACAGCTGCCTTAAGCAGAGGGAATTTTACTCCATCCTTACTTATATGACTGTCTAATAAGAGCAAAGTTGTTCCAAGAAAGTGAAACAGTCACACAATGAGTGATGCACTTCATACAAGAGTCAGGATGGTTGTCAGTTTCTCCAAGAGTAACCTCACCCCATCCCAAATGTTGGAATATTTGGAGACAAAAGTTTCTCACTCTCCAAGGCAAAGTGAGAAGAGAAAAGCTACCATCTGAGATCAGAAACCACTCTTCACAAACCAACGATTTGACACTACCTTCAAGTGTTAGGATGCATGTGAAACCTTTACAGAGGTCTCCTCTCTCAGTGGTCTCCAGAGTCAAGAGTTCCAACTTGTATTGCCACTAGCACCAGAGGTCAAACAGTCTTTACTGGTGGCAGTGCAGCAACAATCTATCCAAAGTAAAGAGTTTGAAAGCCCCAAATTGGGTCCTTGTGACAACAGATTTATTTATTTATTTAGATTTACATAGTAGATGACGGCAGAAAAAGACCTGCACGGTCCACCCAGTCTGCCCAACAAGATAAACTCATGTGTCATTTTTTGTGTATACCTTACCTTGATTTGTACCTGTCTTTTTCAGGGCACAGACCGTATAAGTCTGCCCAGCACTATCCCAACCACCCGCCCCGCCTCCCACCACCGGCTCTGGCACAGACCGTATAAGTCTGCCCAGCACTATCCCCACCTCCCAACCACCAGCCTTGCGTCCCACCGCCGGCTAAGCTTCTGGGGATCCCTTCCTTCTGAGGAGGATTCCTTTATGTTTATCCGTTACCGTTTTCCTCTCCACCACCTCCCGCGGGAGAGCATTCCAAGCATCCACCACTCTCTCCGTGAAAAAATACTTCCTGACATTTTTCTTGAGTTTCACGCCTTTTTCAGTAGTAGCTCAAGGTGTGTTACAGTCAGGTACACTGGATATTTTTCTGCCCCGGGAGGGCTCACAATCTAAGTTTATACCTGAGGCAATGGAAGGTTAAGTGACTTGCCCAAGATCACAAGGAGCAGCAGTGGGATTTGAACCGGCCACCTCTGAATTGCAAGACCGGTGCTCTAACCACTAGGCCAAGCCTCCACTCCACAGATGCAAATTTCACAGGTTGGGAGGCACATTGTCTCGTTAAATGGACACAAGGTTAATGGTTCTTGGTGGAAACTTAATGGTCAATCAACTGCTTGGAAGCAAAGGTGATCTCTTTACCTTTCCTGGAATTTCATCTATTATTTCAAAGCAGTAAGGATTCTCTCTGATAGCACGATGGCAGTAGCCTATGTCAACAAACAAGGAAGAACAAGAGATCTGCAAGCATAGGAGCCAACTTCTCAAAATTATTAGGGGTGCTAAACCCAATGAAAATTACCTTTCCCTAGATACAGTCAAGGAGTTTGCTCGATATTGGGGGTGCTCAAGAATCCACAGAGGTGGCTTCTATATCTGCAGATGGTGGAAGATGTGCAGATGTTAATGGATTGTATGAAGGAGAATCTGGAAAACATCTCAGCGGAACATGTGGTCAGAATCCAAAATATCCAGGCAGATTACCTCAGCAGGAATTCCATGGGTTCAGGAAAATGGAGTCTAGCAGAGGATTCTTTCTTGGATGTGATATACCATTAGGGTTATCAGATCATGGACATGATAGCAATAGGCCAGAATACAAAGGTTTCAGCCTTTCTCAGTTTGAGAGAGGATTGGAAGTCAAAAGGAATACATGACTTAATTCAGGTATGTTGAAACAGTATGAAGAAAATGATCACTGGCAAATAGTTTCACACTCAAAGCAAAGAATAGTGATCAAACACAATCTGTTAGTGTAGTCAGGAAAAATCCCATATTGTCGATACCTTTATCAAGGAGGAAAAAGAGCCTCAGTAAGTGCCAAAATCAAGAATACGTTCCAAGGAACAAAATACTGAAAACTTCCTTCAGTCGGCTATATTCAATCATTGGTTCATAAAAAAAACCCAAGATTCCCTAGTTATCAGGGATTTGTCTTCTCTTTATTTTCTTAGTAATATTTTTTACTTTAATTTATTGCTTTAGAACTTTATATTAACGACAACCTGAGTACCACAGGCAGATGTCATTCAATACACGGAGCGAGCATTCGAGAGACTGAGAGAGACTTAACTTATAAATGGACCACAGATGGGTCTGTATTTCCGCAGTGGCCACTCACAGGTAGAGTCATTCAGAGGATGGAGAAGCGCTGCATTGTCTGTTGTTCCCCTCCCCCCACCCCCCGGGGATTTAAACTTGGTTTCGTCTACCTTTGTTTAGCCTCCTTTTGAACCTTAAAAAAATATCACCCTTAAGATTGTGTTTCTTGCAGCTATTTGTTCGGCTTGGTAAGTTCAGAGTTAGAGACCTTTTCCTGAACAGAACCTTTTTTTGATCTTATGCAAGGAAAAGCTTGTGCTTAGACTGGTTCCATTCTCCTTCCTAAAGTGGTGTCTTTCCATCCCAATTAGATTCAGACTATCTGATCAGCATCAAAAGTGACAGTTGCTCAATGAGGGATTTAAAGAAGCTATTGCTTCTGCCTATATTCTCTGGTCATCCAGTTCCAGAAATTTTGACAGCTCATTCTACAAGGGATCAATCCCCTTTTTGAGCAGAGCACTCTTTTTTTAGTTCCTCCTCAGGAAATTTGCAAAGTGGCAACCTGAAAATCTAGATATTCGTTTGTCCCTCACTACAGATTGGATGTTCAGAGCTTGAAATGATGCAGCCCTTGGGACCAAACTGTTAGTGGCAGAGATTTCAGTGTCCTATGCTCAGTAGTGCTTTGGTACATCCCAAGCATCTGTACTGTTCTGGTGAGACAAGGAAGGATAAATTATTTCTTACCTACTAATTTTCTTTTCTTGAGTCTCTCCAGACCAGTTCAGAACCCACCCATGGTTCTTAGAAACCAAGATGATGCTATTTCCTGAAGTGTAAAGATTTTGGTTTTGGCTAGTTAATTATTCCTGATGGATTTTTAGTCTGAGGGCTTTTATCCTTCATTAGTGGCTCTCTGAGCGGTTCATTAATCCCTAGAGGAGATTTTTTGCTCTTCTGCTTTATGATAAATAAATACTCACTGACCAGGGGGATGGACAGGGTTCTTAAGTCATAACATCACAGCTCAGTAGTTGTCAGTCTCCACCTGCTAGCAGGATGGGACAAACCTAGCATCTGGACGGTCTCAAGCGGCTCAAGGAAAGAAAATAAGCAGGTAAGAACTAATTTATCCATATCATGTCGTATCACTGTGTGGATACTTTTATGCTAATAAAGACATTGTTCCTCACCATTTTAGGAACACAGTCAAAAAAGTGAAAACACCAAAATGACTCCAAATAAAAGGAACAGATGGTGAAACTGCAACAGTTGAATAATATACTATAGCTCAAGGCAGACTTAATATATATATATATATATATATTTCTCCGAGGACAAGCAAGCTGCTTGTTCTCACTGATGAGTGACGTCCACGGCAGCCCCCTCCAACTGCAAACTTCACTAGCAAAGGCCTTTGCTAGCCCTCGCGCCGATGCGCACCGCGCATGCGCGGCCGTCTTCCCGCCCGAACCGGCTCGTGTTCGTCAGTCTTCTTTTGTCCGCGCTCGGGACGGTCGTGTTTTGCCGTCGTTTCGTGCCCCTCAAGTTGACCTCGCGATTTTCGCTTAAAAAAAAAAAAGAGAGAGGAGACCGATCCGGTCTTTACCCCTTTCCCGTGTTTCCAGTCTTTTCCCCGCGTAAGTTTCCTTTCGCTTTCGGGACCGGCCTATTTGGCCTCGGTACGGGTTTTTTCTCCCTTCTTTTTGGTGCCTTTCGTCATCATCGCGAATTTTGATTTCGCCAGCGTGATTTTTCCGCCCATGTCACCGAAGTCTTCCAGCGGCTTCAAGAAGTGCGCCCGGGTAATCTCGCTCACTGATAGGCACACTTCGTGTCTTCAGTGTCTGGGGGCTGGGCACCGCCCGCAGGCCTGCAGTCTTTGCGCTCTTTTGAAAAAGAGGACTCAGGTAGCGAGATTGGCCCAGTGGAACGCGTTGTTCTCGGGCTCTTCGATGACAACAGCACGGGACGCATCGAGTGCATCGACGTCGACAGCATCCAAGTCTTCGGCATCGACTGCATCGAGGCTTCTACCTCCTGCATCGTCGGTACCGAGGCATCGGAAGGCTGTGTCGACGTCGGTGGTACCGGGACCTCCGCTATTGCTGATGTCGTCGGACGGTGATGCTTCGTCTGGAGTGCAGATGAGGGCTGTCCATTCCCCTGCTGGTGGCGGTGAGCCTTCGGGTGGGTCTCCCCCTGCCCTGAGGGCTCCTGCGGTACAGCCCCCCCCCCCCCCCCCCCCCGAGATCGACCTTCTTCGGCCTCGAGGAAGCGACGGTTGGATTCTACGTCCTCCTCGTCGATACCGGGAAGCTCCGGTGACATGCTTTGCTTGAAGAAGTCTAAGAAGCATCGTCACCGGTCTTCCAGTCTCGGTACCGAGAGCTCTGGGTCGCCGAGGCAGTCGGCACCCAGTAGGCATCGGCACCGGGAGGACCGCTCACCCTCTGTTCAGGAGGTGTCGATGCGCTCCCCCTTGGACAGCCTGGAACCTCCTCCACGCTCGGAACAGACTCTGACATCGACACCTGCATCGGCTTCCCAGTCTTTCTCCACAGCCGCTCTGCACGAGAGTCTCCGGGCCGTTCTTCCAGAGATTCTGGGAGAGCTGTTGCGCCTTTCTCCTCCGGTACCGGGGGTGCTTGCGCCACCGGTACCGTCGAGTGAGGCAACGGCTGGCCCCTTGCCCGAGGTGAGGTCCCCGGTATCGGTACCGGCTACGGCCGCCTCCCGGCCAAACTCCCCGTCGGCGGAGGGAGCTTCGCCGGTGCTGGTGAGAGAGTCCACCTCTCGGCACTCCTACCGTGGCCGTGTTTCCACGGAGTCGAGTCAGGCACAGCTTCAGACACAGGTTCGTGAACTTGTGTCTGATACCGATGGTGAGGCCTCGTGGGAGGAGGACATCAGATATTTCTCTGACGAGGAGTCTGATGGCCTTCCTTCTGATCCCACTCCCTCCCCTGAAAGGCAGCTTTCTCCTCCCGAGAGTCTGTCTTTCGCGGCCTTTGTCCAGGAGATGTCTACGGCCATCCCCTTCCTGGTGGTTGTGGAGGATGAGCCCAGGGCTGAAATGTTTGAGCTCTTGGACTATCCTTCTCCACCTAAGGAAGCGTCCACAGTACCCATGCATCATGTCCTAAAAAAGACATTGCTGGCGAACTGGACCAAGCCACTAACTAATCCCCACGTTCCCAAGAAGATCGAATCCCAGTATCGGATCCATGGGGACCCAGAGCTGATGCGCACTCAGTTGCCTCACGACTCTGATGTGGTGGATCTGGCCCTAAAGAAAGCTAAGAGTTCTAGAGAGCATGCTTCGGCGCCCCCGGGCAAAGACTCCAGAACCTTAGACTCCTTTGGGAGGAAGGCCTATCATTCCTCTATGCTTGTGGCCAAGATTCAGTCCTACCAGCTCTACACGAGCATCCATATGCGGAACAATGTGCGGCAGTTGGCGGGCTTGGTGGACAAGCTCCCTCCTGAGCAAGCCAAGCCGTTTCAGGAGGTGGTCAGGCAGCTGAAGGCGTGCAGAAAATTCCTGGCCAGAGGGGTATATGATACCTTTGATGTTGCGTCCAGGGCCGCTGCTCAAGGTGTGGTGATGCGCAGACTCTCATGGCTGCGTGCCTCCGACCTGGAGAATAGGATCCAGCAGCGGATTGCGGACTCCCCTTGCCGAGCGGACAACATTTTTGGAGAAAAAGTCGAACAGGTGGTAGAACAGCTCCACCAGCGGGATAACGCTTTCGACAAATTCTCCCGCCGGCAGCCTTCAGCATCTACCTCCTCAGGTAGACGTTTTTATGGGGGAAGGAGGGCTGTTCCCTAATCTTCTGGTAAGCGTAGGTACAATCCTCCCTCTCACCAGCCTGCGGCCCAGGCTAAGCCCCAGTGCGCTCACTCTCGTCAGCAGCGTGCGCCTCAGCAAGGCCCCACGGCTCCCCAGCAAAAGCAGGGGGCGAGCTTTTGACTAGCTCCAGCAGAGCATAACCGACATCAACATGTCCGTGCCGGGCGATCTGCCGGTCGGGGGGAGGTTGAAAGTTTTTCACCAAAGGTGGCCTCTTGTAACCTCCGACCGTTGGGTTCTTCAAATAGTCCGGCAAGGATACGCCCTCAATTTGGCCTCAAAGCTTCCAAATTGCCCACCGGGAGCTCAGTCCTACAGCTTCTAGCACAAGCAGGTACTTGCAGAGGAACTCTCCGCCCTTCTCAGCGCCAATGCGGTCGAGCCCGTGCCATCTGGGCAAGAAGGGCTGGGATTCTATTCCAGGTACTTTTTTGTGGAAAAGAAAACAGGGGGGATGCGTCCCATCCTAGAACTAAGGGCCCTGATGAAATATCCGGTCAAGGAAAAGTTCAGGATGCTTTCCCTGGGCACCCTTCTTCCCATGATTCAGGAAAACGATTGGCTATGCTCTGTGGACTTGAAGGACCCCTACATGCACATCTCGATATTGCCAGCTCACAGGCAGTATCTGCGATTTCAGCTGGGCACACGTCACTTCCAGTACTGTGTTCTACCCTTTGGGCTCGCCTCTGCGCCCAGAGTGTTCACGAAGTGCCTGGCTGTAGTAGCAGCAGCACTTCGCAGGCTGGGAGTGCACGTGTTCCCTTATCTCGACGATTGGCTGGTAAAGAACACATCCGAGGCAGGAGCTCTACAGTCCATGCAGATGACTATTCGACTCCTGGAGCTACTGGGGTTTGTGATAAATTACCCAAAGTCCCATCTTCTCCCAGTGCAGAGACTTGAATTCATAGGAGCTCTGCTGGATTCTCGGACGGCTCGTGCCTATCTTCCGTAGACAAGGGCCAACAATCTGCTGTCCTTAGTCTCCCGGGTACGAGCGTCCCAGCAGATCACAGCTCGGCAGATGTTGAGATTGCTTGGCCACATGGCCTCCACAGTTCATGTGACTCCCATGGCTCGTCTTCACATGCGATCTGCTCAATGGACCCTAGCTTCCCAGTGGTTTCAGGCTGCTGGGGATCTAGAGGACGTGATGCACCTGTCCACGAGTTTTCTCAAATCCCTGTACTGGTGGACGATTTGGTCCAATTTGACTCTGGGACGGCCTTTCCAAATTCCTCAGCCACAAAAAGTGCTGACTACGGATGCGTCTCTCCTGGGGTGGGGAGCTCATGTCGATGGGCTTCACACCCAGGGAAGCTGGTCCCTCCAGGAACGCGATCTGCAGATCAATCTCCTGGAGTTAACGAGCGGTATGGAAAGCTCTGAAGGCTTTCAGAGATTGGCTGTCCCATCAAATTATCCAAATTCAGACAGACAACCAGGTTGCCATGTATTACATCAACAAGCAGGGGGGCACCGGATCTCGCCCCCTATGTCAGGAAGCCGTCAGCATGTGGCTGTGGGCTTGCCGTTACGGCATGTTGCTCCAAGCCACATATCTGGCAGGCGTAAACAACAGTCTGGCCGACAGGTTGAGCAGGATTATGCAACCTCACGAGTGGTCGCTCAACTCCAGAGTAGTGCGCCGGATCTTCCAGGTGTGGGGCACCCCCTTGGTAGATCTCTTTGCATCTTGAGCCAACCACAAAGTCCCTCAGTTCTGTTCCAGACTTCAGGCCCACGGCCGACTGGCATCGGATGCCTTCCTCCTGGATTTTGGGGGGAAGGCTTGCTGTATGCTTATCCTAATACCAAAGAAAAACGCTCTAGTAAAATTAACCAATAGGTGCTAATTTGTTGAAAAATGGAGAAAAGCCCTCAGAAACCGTAGGCTAAATTGCCACTGGGTTTAGAGCGTGGTTAGAGCTTATATTGACTTATAACACACGCTACAGTTTAATCACTGGGCAGAAAAACTCCATTTGAAAAACAAGGCTCATAAAATTTTTTTCGCCCCAAATTATTCTGTGTGAACACACAAGAAAATGTGTGAACACAAAAGAAATTTTCTTTCAATATATATTTTTTACAAATGTTTTTTCAAAATGTTTTTATCAAAGTGTTAACGCATCAGCATATCAAAAAAAGAAGAACACTTAGCTTTGTAGTGTGTTAAGACCGGGCACTCATCACTATCTGTTCTACGGGAACCCGTTTCGCCTAGAAACGTGGCTTCTTCAGGAACAGAGTGCTATTGACATATGCTGACAATCTAAAATGAACAAAAAATCAAAACTTAATCAAAATATGAAAGAAAACAGTATAATTGCACACCTTGAACTCACATTATGGTCAGCATTACTTTTAGCCAGACGTCTACAATACTTCAAGATGGCGCCTTGGCGTCCACGTACAGTCAGCTGACTGAAATACTGTTGTACACGTTACGTATCGGGCGTTAGTAAAAGTGGTGCCAATCAATTGCATTGTTTAGCCCGTTGGGTTCCAAAGTGTCAAGTTCAAAGATCCACCTAGCCTCCTTTCGTAATAAAGTCAATTTTCGATTGCCTCCTCTGTGATGTTTACCTACTTGGTCTAAAACTGAACAGCGTAAATCTTCAAATTTATGATTAAGAGAAATGCATAATGTGAGTTCAAGGTGTGCAATTATACTGTTTTCTTTCATATTTTGATTAAGTTTTGATTTTTTGTTCATTTTAGATTGTCAGCATATGTCAATAGCACTCTGTTCCTGAAGAAGCCACGTTTCTAGGCGAAACGGGTTCCCGTAGAACAGATAGTGATGAGTGCCCGGTCTTAACACACTACAAAGCTAAGTGTTCTTCTTTTTTTGATATGCTGATGCGTTAACACTTTGATAAAAACATTTTGAAAAAACATTTGTAAAAAATATATATTGAAAGAAAATTTCTTTTGTGTTCACACATTTTCTTGTGTGTTCACACAGAATAATTTGGGGCGAAAAAAATTTTATGAGCCTTGTTTTTCAAATGGAGTTTTTCTGCCCAGTGATTAAACTGTAGCGTGTGTTATAAGTCAATATAAGCTCTAACCACGCTCTAAACCCAGTGGCAATTTAGCCTACGGTTTCTGAGGGCTTTTCTCCATTTTTCAACAAATTAGCACCTATTGGTTAATTTTACTAGAGCGTTTTTCTTTGGTATTAGGTTACTGTTTCTGCTCTAGATCACTGCAGTTGTTCAGTTTGATTGTATGCTTATCCTCCCATACCTCTGGTGGGGAAGACTTTGTTGAAACTCAAGCAAGACCGAGGCACCATGATTCTGATTGCTCCTTTTTGGCCACGTCAGATCTGGTTCCCTCTCCTTCTGGAGTTGTCCTTCGAAGAACCGTGGAGATTGGAGTGTTTTCCGACCCTCATCACACAGGACGAAGGGGCGCTTCTGCATCCCAACCTCCAGTCTCTGGCTCTCACGGCCTGGATGTTGAGAGCGTAGACTTTGCCTCTTTGGGTCTGTCGGAGGGTGTCTCCCGTGTCTTGCTTGCTTCCAGAAAAGATTCCACTAAGAGGAGTTACTTCTTTTTATGGAGGAGGTTTGCCGTCTGGTGTGACAGCAAGGCCTTAGATCCTCGCTCCTGTCCTACACAGACCCTGCTTGAATACCTTCTGCACTTGTCTGAGTCTGGTCTCAAGACCAACTCTGTAAGGGTTCACCTTAGCGCAATCAGTGCATACCATTACCGTGTGGAAGGTAAGCCGATCTCAGGACAGCCTTTAGTTGTTCGCTTCATGAGAGGTTTGCTTTTGTCAAAGCCCCCCGTCAAACCTCCTACAGTGTCATGGGATCTCCATGTCGTTCTCACCCAACTGATGAAACCTCCTTTTGAGGCACTGAACTTCTGCCATCTGAAGTACTTGACCTGGAAGGTCATTTTCTTGGTGGCAGTTACTTCAGCTCGTAGAGTCAGTGAGCTTCAGGCCCTGGTAGCCCAGGCCCCTTACACCAGATTTCATCATAATAGAGTAGTCCTCCGCACTCACCCTAAGTTCTTGCCGAAGGTAGTGTCGGAGTTCCATCTGAACCAGTCAATTGTCTTGACAACATTCTTTCCCCGTCCGCATTCCTGCCCTGCTGAACGTCAGCTGCACACATTGGACTGCAAAAGAGCATTGGCCTTCTATCTGGAGCGGACACAGCCCAACAGACAGTCCGCCCAATTGTTTGTTTCTTTTGATCCCAACAGGAGGGGAGTGGCTGTGGGGAAACGCACCATTTCCAATTGGCTAGCAGATTGCATTTCCTTCACTTACGCCCAGGCTGGGCTGGCTCTTGAGGGTCATGTCACGGCTCATAGTGTTAGAGCCATGGCAGCGTCAGTGGCCCACTTGAAGTCAGCCACTATTGAAGAGATTTGCAAGGCTGTGACGTGGTCATCTGTCCACACATTCACATGTCATTACTGCCTGCAGCAGGATACCCGACGCGACAGTTGGTTCGGGCAGTCAGTGCTTCAGAATCTGTTCGGGGTTTAGAAACCAACTCCACACCCCTAGGCCCATTTTTATTCTGTTCCAGGCTACACTCTCAGTTAGTTGGATAAGTTGTTAGGTCAATCTGAGTTATGTCCTCGCCGTTGCGAGGCCCAATTGACCATGTTTGTTGTTTTGAGTGAGCCTGGGGGCTAGGGATACCCCATCAGTGAGAACAAGCAGCCTGCTTGTCCTCGGAGAAAGCGAATGCTACATACCTGTAGAAGGTATTCTCCGAGGACAGCAGGCTGATTGTTCTCACAAACCCGCCCGCCTCCTCTTTGGAGTTGTGTCTTACCTTGTCTTTGTCTTGCTACATACTGGACTGACTAACACGAGCCGGTTCGGGCGGGAAGACGGCCGCGCATACGCGGTGCGCATCGGCGCGCGAGGGCTAGCAAAGGCCTTTGCTAGTGAAGTTTCCGGTTGGAGGGGGAACAATCAGCCTGCTGTCCTCGGAGAATACCTTCTACAGGTATGTAGCATTCGCTATACTGGAAGCAATAGCAAGCTCATTGAGAAGTTAAGAACTATTATGAGAGTAATTTTATAAAATGTATCCATATATAAAGCTTGATTAACATGTATAAAAGGGCTTTATTAAAAAATAGTGTGACCGCATTTGCAGGGTATAGTATATTGTAGGTGGTTATATATATATTTTGTAAGAGGCCAATTCCTACCTATGTACTCGCTTATGTCTAGGGGGCGTGGCCTCTGCCCAACCTTAGCTGCATGGAAAATAACGGACAGACCAATGGAATATATTAGTTTATTTATACAGCGTTATATACAAAATTATAGAAAACTCTTATCAGCCTATAGCATCAGCAATTCCTTATTGCATGCACAATGATACCAAACTATAGAGAATAACTATGATTATCCTATGGGCTAAAATCTGTAATAACAGATAAACACAATACCAAGATCCTAATGATTACCACACAAATCTTATACTAGGCTAACAGCAACTAGATCATAAATCCTGACGTCACACATCTGATGGGTCCGAGCACAGACTAATTATCTAACCCAGCCTGAAGGAAGTAAACTATGATCTCACCGTCCCGGTCACCAGATCAGATTCCTTCCGATTCCTCAGCCGAATGTCTCAGCGAGGTCCCACAAGCTCAGGTGATGCACTTGTCTTGATCAGCCACAGATGATACAGACGCAGTATAGATCCTGTAGACAGCTGTAACCTGGGGAAAAGCTTTGCCAGGTATTATCAGTAAGTCTCTCAGGTAAATCAGGTGCTTGCAGAAATGCAAGTGTTCTCCTCTTCTGTTCTTCTGTTCGGTTCTTCAGCAACTAACTTGTTTCTGTTCCCGCTTCTCAGACCAATCCGTTTTCTGGGAGCCAATCAGAAATAATCCCACCATGTACTCCCAGCATCTGTATGAAGCTTCCTTTGTCCGTCTTATCTCGTACGCTCTCTCTCTCTCTCTCCCTCAGGGACATGCATTCTCCCCCGATACAGAGTGACCTTGGAGGTGGTGCAGGCTTCAGTAAATCTATTACAAGCTGAAATGCTGACTTCTGCACAGTTGGTAGTCAGACATATAGGTGAAAGGTTGCAGCGTCCATGTTGGCTGACAAGGTGCTCTCATTTGCACACAGGGTGGGTGAGATCACAGCAAATACTCCTACAGATTCCCCCCCCTTGGAGATGGAAATTACTGCAAAGGAGTAAAGGCCTTCTCCAACCTAACTACAAAAATAAGCCAGACAGTTCAGTCAGGATTCAGGTACAAACTTCATGGTCAAAACTACAAAAAGTTTCAAAGTAAATCTCAACTAATGCAAAATAACGCTCTTCAAACAGTTCAATTAAGCAAAATAATGTTCACAAGGAAATCACAAATGCTAATACAGCAAAATACTGAATAATAGAACCCGCATGTGCAGTTAGTTAAAAGTCTTAACACATGAAAATTAATCAAACAAATCATGAACCATAATCACATAGATCATGAAAATCACATCATGCAAAGCAAAGCATATTAGTACAGAAAAGTGAACGGAATAAATCGTTGGCAAAACTCTGGTCAGATGTAACTACATAAAGTCTTGCAATCTCATCGCCGTAGGAGACAAAGTGTTTACGCGATAGCGTAAATGACGAAGGTCTCTCCAAAACACTACAGCACACAGGAGCATGATGACCCACGAGATGGTCAAAAGTGGGATGACAACGTGAGTGGACATGTGGAACTGGGTGACATCAGATGAACGACGTTTGTAATCTGCAACCTCGAGAGTCTCATGGTCGACAGATAATTCAACAGTGTGAGAGTCTTTGGACTGTAAAAATGGTATAAGGTCCATAGCAAAGTCAATAGGATGTCCACGAAATACATCAAGCACTTCCAACTCAGAAACAACCGGGTCTGTGTCAAGATAAAACAGGGAAACTCCTCCTACATGGGCAACAGCATACTTGGGTACAGCGATCACACAAACATTGCAAGGAAGAGTGTAACGGTTGATTACATCATGCTTCTGAAAGGTGACAGTAAGTTCCGTACTAGGTGTGCTAACTAACCATACCGTATCCAGTACAGCTACAGTGGTATCAGAAAAATCGTCATATTTTGACACGGTAACCTTACATTTCTCTTGGACATTCTCTGTGGACAAGCCACAAAGAGCTTCTGTTGTGTCTTTCAGGAAAGGTTTACCAGGGCATAGCCAATTAACATCTTTAGTTTTGTGGCAAAGGTCTAAGTTAGGGACCAAATAATGTTGCGGAGCATCCTGTTGGTAAGCAACATACTTAGGTGTATCAACATTAAGGTACAAATTCTCATGCCAGGTACCTACATTTACAACTTGTTTAAGCTGATATACATTCTCAGGCATAATAAATGGCAAATTAAGGATGAAGGCAATTTCCATACGCTCCATATCCAAATAAAGGGGAAAGGCAGTACCTAAATGAAATGCGATTTGAATTTGAAAAGGTTCAATAGACAAACGGGTAACCTTGGCAAAGGCATCTTTAACAACATCAGATGGTATTAGGTACGTTGGTATCTGTCCCTGCATTAGCTTACTAACACTGGTATCTACTTCCCTAAATAAATCCTGGATAAGGTCCTTAACAGGTTGTATAAACACACGGTCTTCATTCATGGTACCTTTAATTGTCAACAAATCAGCTGTGTTAGCACTAATTTTATGTGTATGTAAATTCACAAGAGTGACCGTATCAGCAATAGTTTTACCCTGGGCCACAAGTTGGCTCTGTTGGACTACCAATTTGGTCTCGATGGCTTTCAAGTCTGCTTGGATGGCTTGTATATTGGCCTGCAGCTTTTGGACAGAAACTACATTGGCAACAGACATGGAAATACCAAAAAGTGAACCAATGGCAGAAAAAATCAAACCACCGGCCAGACCAAGAAAACGCTTAGATCTGGACCTGGAATTATAAGGTTGCATAGGTTGTACCATGACTTTGTCCAGTTGATGCAAAATGTTCTTCACTTGTGCACGGGCATTTTGCATATAATTGAAAAACCAGGAATGGGTAACAGCAGACAGAGATAAGTTACTCATATTGAAATGTTTCAGTAGCACATGCATTGGGTCAAGGGACACAACTACTTTCTGTGGAACAATCTGGGACTGGGTAATCAGGAAGCCAGGGGTATCTTGCAGAACAACTCCCGACATGGGACCAGGTTCGATCATCTTGGACCACGATCCCAGCAGCACGGAGATCAAGAACACGATCATCAGGGTTCTTTTCTGCATCTGCAAGGTACAAAGAAAACAGACTATGCTGTTGGGGTGTTAGTACAGTTCGTGTCATCAACACATACGTCTGGAATCAAATGACTGGGATGACGTGGTCTCAACTGATTGATGTGGACCCATTTAAGGGTGTCTTCACAGTTAGTATTTTTCTTGAGGCAAATTTGGTAAGCCACAGGTGAAGCTTTTTCCACTATTGGGAATGGACCACGCCAACTATGCAGAAACTTCCTTTCTTTAACCTTGTTTCTGGCAAAATTGAAGTAGAATACCTTGTCGCCAATTTGGTATTCTTTAGAGGTAGTCCCTTGATCATAATAGGCTTTTCTACCTCTAGCGCTACTTTCCAAATTTTTCTGAGCAAAGGCAAAGGCACTTTGCAAATGCTTACGCAAATGGGTGACATATTCATGAGTGGAGGTAGCACTGGACAAGTTCACATCATTAGTCCTGTACAACAAATGAATTGGTAATGTCATTTCCCTACCTGTCATCATCTCAAAAGGAGACACTCCGGTGGAACGGTGGGGTGTGGAACGAATCGCCAAAAGGACCAATGGTAAAACAATGTCCCAATTCTTACCTGAGGATGACACATACTTCTTCAGAATGGTCACGATGGTGCGATTAGCTCTTTCCACCTGTCCCGAAGATTGAGGTCGGTAAGCTATGTGCAACTTACTCTTTACTCCAAGCATCTTCCACATCTGTTGAATCACCTCTGCCGTGAACTGAGAACCTTGGTCTGAATCCACTCGCATAGGCAAACCCCACCGGCTGAACACATGATTCAGTAGTAAGGTAGCCGTGGTTTCTGCCGTGCAGTTGGGTGCAGGCAGACACTCCAACCACTTGGTGAACAAGCAGGTGACCGTGAGCAAGTACTTGTTACCACGAGTGGATCGAACTACAGGACCAACCCAATCAATCTGGATATCCGACCAGGGCATGGCGATACCCTTCTTCCTAAGTGGTGCTCGGTGAGATGGTGAAGATGGCTGGAAACGACAACAGGTCAAACCCCTCGCGTGTACAACTGTACATCCTGTCGCATGTGAGGCCAATAAGCTACTTGCTTTAGGGTCTCATAGGTGATATTCTCCCCTCGATGTCCAGCACATGGTTCGTCATGGGCATGCTGCAACATAATGCCTCGATATTCTTTAGGCACCACCCATTGCTCAATGCCATGCTTACTCGTCCGAATAAGCAGGTCCTTGTGAAGTTTGAACTTCTCTCGGGAGGCGTAGAGTATCCTCATTTCCTCATCTTGCTTGTGTTCGTCCGTCAGGGAACAGTCTTGCGGATTCCATATGTACTCATAAAATCTACCGATCACCGGGTCGGATTTCTGTGCCATGACAAGATCAAAGGATGGGACTTCCCTGCACCACTGGACCACCGGCGTGTCGTTGGACTTCTTCGCCTGTCGTCGGGTGACCGCATGGAGAGCCGCAGTCTCCACATCTGGGGGTCGCCATAATTCTCCTGTAAGCGCACCCTCCTTGGCCAGGTGATCGGCCAAGTCGTTTCCCAGCTTGTCGGGACTGTCAACTTTTGCATGACCCTTGACCTTCTTCCAATAGATGGTCATGTCATGGTCCCTTACCAGTTGATCTAAAATCTGGATCAAGTTTCCATGATGTACTGGTTTTCCTTTGGAATTTAACATATTTTTCTGCTTCCAGATGGGCAAATGGGACACAAAATTCTGTCTCACATAGTCCGAATCCGTACATATGACCAACTGTCGGACTCCTTTCTGAATTGCAGACTGTACCGCCACCAGAGCTGCCACAATCTCAGCGTACTGATTAGTTCGCGAGCCCAAGCTGTGCTTCAGGGTCTCTTCAAGATTGGTTGGATCCCATACCACTCCTACTCCTGCAACCAATTCCTTGACTGTATCACGACGGTAAGCACAACCATCTACATAGACCTTAGGCATGGTAGCACAAGTCTGTTCATCATACAGATGGTGTCGATGAGGTTCTTTCTCTAGCGGGGGAACATCTGCTTCGGGAATACCTGCAATGGAATCCTGTTCTGCACAATCATGTAGGTCAGCCATACCTTGGGCTACTGCGTTACGATGTTTCTGAGCATACCTTACCTCCAGAGGCCAGCCTTGAAGAGCCAATGTCCAGGAGACTATTTTGCTGTTTGACACTCGACCGGTCTTAATTCGGTCACTACCCAAGAAACTGATGGGCTGGTGGCAAGTCTCCACAATTAGCTTCTCACCTTGGATGTAACTTCTGAAGTGTTGCAAAGCCCAAACGGTAGACAGGAGTGCTTTCTCACAGTCGGAATACTTCCTCTCCACATCCGTTAGTCCTTTACTGGCATACGCCACTACCCTCTTATCCGTGTCATACTTCTGATATAGGACAGCACTCATAGAGTGTTGGGAATATCCCAAGTCCACGTAGAACTCACGACCTCCCTCGGGGTATGCGAGGCATGGGAAGCAGCTAAGCTTGTCTTTCAGCTCCTGCATAGCAGATTTCTGTTCTGGCCCCCAGACCCAAGGTGTATCTTTCTTCAACAACTTGACCAACGGTCGGGTGATCTCCGCATACTCATCTATGAACTGTCTGGAGTAGTTGCAAATTCCTAGAAAGGAACGAAGTTCAGTGATATTGGTGGGCTGTTTCAACTGTTGTAAAGACTGCACTCGCTTCTTCTGGGGTCGCAGACCCTCAGCAGAAATTTCATACCCTAAGTAATTCAGTGATTTCCTGCACCATTGTCCTTTGGCAAGAGTCAGTTTAGCTCCAGCATCTGCCAACTGTGTGAAGACATGCTCCATCTCCTCCAGGTGTTCCTGAAAGGTAGGACTCTTGATCAGAATGTCATCCACATAGACCACTGTTCCTCGAGCTTCAGCATCTGGTAGGGCTTTGTGTAGGAAAATGTTGAATTCGGCAGGTGAATTGAGAAACCCAAAGGGTGTCCTGTTCCACGTATACTGCTTCTTCCCAAACGTAAAAGCCAGTTTATGCTGATCGTGGGGATGGACTGGTACTGTCCAAAACCCTGATGCCAAATCCAGGCTGGTGAAATACTTAGCCCCCCTGATGGTTGCAAGGTTCTGATCCAGTGGAGCCATAGGCCACCGGGACAAGGGTACTCGCTTATTCAACTGACGGTAATCCAGAGCGATTCTCCAGCTGTTATTCTTTTTCAAGATGGGCCACAGAGGGGAGTTGTACGTGCTGTTGCATTGTCTGATGATACCCCTGGTTTCCAAAGTGTTGAGAATCTCTTGTACAGACTCATAGGACGCCAATGGAATCTTATACTGACGCACAAAGACAGGCTTGCTACCAGGTTCCGTAGGCACTCTGGTGACATGTAGGTTCGTAAGTCCACAGTCATACGAATCTACAGCAAAAAGGTCCTTGTAATTGTACAACAACTGAGTCAACCTCCTCTTCTCTGTGTAAGTAGTACAAGCATCAGCCTGTTCCACTTGCTCTTTCACCATAGCATCAAACTCTGAGAAAGGTTGGTTGGATGAAATTTCCACCTGTTCTTCAATGTCCTCCTGCAAGGTTGAGGTTTCCACAGCATTCACCCTTCGAGGCTTCTGAGGTACAGACATTTCCCTGGACAGAAACAAGAAGTCATCTTCCACCTGTACCTGGGCACACGTCGCATCATAGGGCCAAACAAACTCGAGAGATATGAGGCCCCTGGGAGAGGTAAACCAACTGTCAGTCGTCTCCCCCCCCTGGCAGGTGTCCCAAGAAGAAGGCAGCCTGCCAAGGATAGGCAAACTTACCTCGACATCATGGAAGGACTGGCCAACCAGAAAGCCAACAGAATCTCCAGCAGATAGCTCCACTTCAGCAGACTGTGGATTTGTGACCAACAGGTATAAGGTGGTACCGGTGACCTCCAAACATGGCAGAACACCAATTGCCAATCCAAGGTCTCGAAAGTGGGCATGTGGGTTAAAGAACACTACATCATCCAGCAGACGTTGTCCTTGAGCGAGGCGAAGCTTGAGGGAAAAATCCCGAACTCTTCCTGGAATGGTTACATCCTTGTCACAGACTACCTCACAGACCTGGGGAATGGTCTGTCCAGACTTCAAACAAACAGCCATAGGTTCAAGTTCCACTGGGTTGTTCTGCATTCTACTCCACAGGACAAGATTCACCAGGTCCACATAAACTCCCAGTCGTGCAAGGCAATCTGACCCCAAACATAAGGGTTCCCTCAAGCCCCGGACAATAGAGAAGTGGTGGGTGAATGTCTTCTTTCCCACAGTCAAGGGAAGGCCACATATTCCGTCAAGCGGCTTGGAGCCTTGTCCCGGTACCTGTACCGAAGTAGAGGAACATCTGCTGAAGGGAAGTTGTACAGACTTACGAATTTGGCTGTACAAAGAGTCACTGATGTAGGAGAGATCACTAGTGAACAGTAAAGTAGCTTGAAGCAATTGGGTGTTAGCCACTTGAACTGGTATGGTGAATTCATCACCTTTCTGGGTGATGACAGTCACCTTGCAAGGATGAGCAAAATCAGGACCAGAGATAGGAGATGAGATTTCAAGTAATGCTGAGTCCTGTGAAACAATCTCTAGTTGGTCCGTTTGTTGCACCAGCTCTTCATGCTTCTGACCCCCTTTTGGTGCCTCTGTCAACGGAGGCTCCCGCCTGGGCAGATCCGCGGAACACCGGAGATCAGTCCGCAGGGGAGTGTCCTGTAGTTCCACAGAGTTGGCATCACCGACTGTACGCCAGTATCTCCCTCGCACATATTTAAGGGGTCGAGTGACTTTAGACCAGATTGTTTCCTCGTCATAATCCAAAACAGGCCGAAATCTCTTCAAAAGGTCATTTCCAATCAGAAATTCTTCACCCTCGCTGGTAGTGATGATGGCTGGGTGCCTGACGGTCATCTGTCCAAGCTGTAAAGATAGCCAAACCTGTCCCACAGTTCCAATACTTTGATTGCCATAGGCCACCAGTGACAAGTCGCTCGGTGTGACATGCAGCACATCCCGACCCCCCCCTAGAGATGCCTCTAGTTTCTGAAACAGGCCCTGGGTGACCAAAGTCACCTCTGAGGCTGTATCCAGGAGACCTTCACAGGAAAGTATTTGTTGAATTAACAACTCCACGGTATATCTGTAACCTTTAGATATAAGCTTACCTAGAAAATACCTGACTTCCTGGGATGAGTCTTTTGAAAGAGGCCCTTCCGGGTTCGAGGACTGCGACGCAGCATGGTTCACGGGGGACTCCTCACTGATGGGCGACAACGCATCCACGTGGACAGTGGGGACGCTTGCGGTAACAGGTTCTGTGGCCACGTCTAGTCATGCTTGTTCTTCCTCCGAAGAGGATGGCTGTTCCACCTCAACAGATTTAACACTAAGCCCTGGAGGGGTCGGCGGTCTAGAAGACTGGTCCTTCTGCTTCTGGAATTTGACCTTTTTATGAGATGGAGGTGTCTTAGGTACATTGCTAGACTCCGCGATTGAACATCTTGCCATCAATTGGTCCAGCTGAGCTTGCATAGCACGGATCTTCTCTGCATTCCACTTCTTCTGATTAAACCGCTTCTTTTTAGGTTGTTGCTGTCCCTCCTGTGCAATAGGAGGCGCTGCATCCCGCGGCAGGGCCTGAGAGCCCGGCGGCGTAGTTGGTCTCGGCGCTTTGTTTTCCAGAGAAAGCGTGGAAGTGACCGCACAAACAGCGGGTGGTATCACCCTGTTGCGACTCTTGGATGCCGGTTTCGGAGTCTCGGCTATTGGCTTGGCGCGGCAGATTTCAAAAATTCCTTCAGCCTGCTTTAGAAGGCTGGAATAGGGTTCTGCGTTTTTTCCTGCCAAGGGAATCTTTATCGGATCAGGCAGACCCTGTATAAAAAGTTCCCTGAAATCACCAAATTCAAGATCTTTAGAATCAGGCGGCACCCCCCCTTGGTAAAATGCACGCTTCAAGCGATGGGCCCACTCCCGCGGACTCTCCTCCGGATTACAACTAATAGTATACGCTGCACGCTTAGCTTCCAGAGAGTTGGCAAAGAGACCGTAGCGCTTCGCTAAGGCTTGCTCCACTGACCGTAAATCGGGGTTATCGGACATGATCAAATCTAGAACTTCATGGCACTCGGTACTAAAGGTCCATTTGAGGAGGGCTCTGATGTCATCCTCAGAAGAGACGTGCATGGTCTGCAGGAGTTCATGCACTGCCTTAAGATGGGTTTCTATGGATACCGAGGCAGATTCTTTAAAAGGCGCTATTACGGTGCGTAGCATCTTTATAATATATGCTTGCCTCTCCATAGACATTCCTTTCTTGGGTTCCGGCTTGCCATGCCGCTGATCACTACCAGGTGTAGAGAACCTCGGGGCAGGTGTGTTGCTAAAACTGGGTGGATCTGCCGGAGGCTGAAACCCTGAGCTAGGCACCTGACCAAGTGAGCTGATGATTTCAGCAGGCCGTCCCTGGACCCGTGCCCCCAATGGGTGGGTCACTGTCTCGGGTCTGCTGCTTCGGTCACCAGCCACTATGGGGCTGGATTGTACAGAGGGGCGGGAAAGAGCCGAAGCCATGCCCCCAATGGGTGTGTTTAACTCGGGTCCCTCCCGGCTCACGTAACGGTTCATTTCGGGAGCTGGGCTTGGGTGACCCGCAGCAAAACTGTCGGGGAACTCTAAGGTATCCGGTACTTCTTCCTGCGCCATGTGCGTAAGCTCTTGCTGCATTGTGGAAATCTTTACAGTGCACTCATCTAATGCTTTAGACAATGAATCTCTGTCCTTCACTGTACATTGTAATTGCAGTGAGACTGTCTCCTGCTTCTCTTTTAACTCCGCCAACTCTAGCTTGGCGGCGTGCCAATCTTGAAACACAGACACAGATTCTTCTTGAGTGGTCACTAGCTCCCTGCGCAACTCACTCTGAACACCTTCTGAGAACTGTTTTAGCTCCCGATTTAATGTCTGCAACTTATCTGTTTCCCTAGTCTGGTTGTGTAATGCATCAGTCAAACGAGAAAATTTCTCTTGCAACGAATCAAAAGACACGAGGTACTGGGCAATTTCTTGCTTTAATGTGTAATTAAGTGCTTCACAATCAGTTAGGTCACACTGCAAAGTTTTACACTTATCATACAGTGTCTGGCACTCCGTACAAATCTCTTCAGAGGAGTCAGGTGGGGCGGGGCTTACATTGGTCCCTGCTAAAGCAGATTTGGCAGTGTCTAAATCAACTCGTAATGCAGCTAACTCACTGTCTCGCTCCTGTACAGTTTCCCTAGTCTGGGACAAATCTAACTGCAACTCCGCTATGCGATCTGTTAGAGGTGCAGATACCTCTCTTATCTCATTCATCAAAGAGTCTTTAACTGCCAAAAGAGACACGCCCAGTTCACAAAGCATCCATTGTGACAAATGCTGTTTCTCTTTTATAATTGTATTTAAAACCGTAGCATATGCTTCTGAGCTATTCGGTGAACTGCTACTAAATAAAGCACGTACAGACTCTACTGTAGGAGGTGTTGGTTTCGTCTTACTATGAGAGAGTGGCAGTAATATTTTCAGCACGCCCTTCTCCTTTTCACTCAGGAGAATTTCAGGCAATGTGCCAACCGTGCCGGTCGCCATGTTAAAGACTAAACACACCCTGTTTTCCTTCCTTACAGAGAGTTAGAGAGACCGTTTCTTTCTCTTTTGGAGCTCAGAGTAATAAATCTGTCAACCAATTACAGCAATAAAACACAGCTGTATCAACAAAGGTCTGCCGTCAGCTAGGGTAAATCTGCAGTTCGTGCAAAAAGAAACAGAGGGTTAAACCAGCTTTCTGAAAAGACCCAGAAAAGTTTTAACTTCTGCTATTCTTGCACCAACCGTCCCGGACGAGCCCCCAATTTGTAGGTGGTTATATATATATTTTGTAAGAGGCCAATTCCTACCTATGTACTCGCTTATGTCTAGGGGGCGTGGCCTCTGCCCAACCTTAGCTGCATGGAAAATAACGGACAGACCAATGGAATATATTAGTTTATTTATACAGCGTTATATACAAAAATATAGAAAACTCTTATCAGCCTATAGCATCAGCAATTCCTTATTGCATGCACAATGATACCAAACTATAGAGAATAACTATGATTATCCTATGGGCTAAAATCTGTAATAACAGATAAACACAATACCAAGATCCTAATGATTACCACACAAATCTTATACTAGGCTAACAGCAACTAGATCATAAATCCTGACGTCACACATCTGATGGGTCCGAGCACAGACTAATTATCTAACCCAGCCTGAAGGAAGTAAACTATGATCTCACCGTCCCGGTCACCAGATCAGATTCCTTCCGATTCCTCAGCCGAATGTCTCAGCGAGGTCCCACAAGCTCAGGTGATGCACTTGTCTTGATCAGCCACAGATGATACAGACGCAGTATAGATCCTGTAGACAGCTGTAACCTGGGGAAAAGCTTTGCCAGGTATTATCAGTAAGTCTCTCAGGTAAATCAGGTGCTTGCAGAAATGCAAGTGTTCTCCTCTTCTGTTCTTCTGTTTGGTTCTTCAGCAACTAACTTGTTTCTGTTCCCGCTTCTCAGACCAATCCGTTTTCTGGGAGCCAATCAGAAATAATCCCACCATGTACTCCCAGCATCTGTATGAAGCTTCCTTTGTCCGTCTTATCTCGTACGCTCTCTCTCTCTCTCTCCCTCAGGGACATGCATTCTCCCCCGATACAGAGTGACCTTGGAGGTGGTGCAGGCTTCAGTAAATCTATTACAAGCTGAAATGCTGACTTCTGCACAGTTGGTAGTCAGACATATAGGTGAAAGGTTGCAGCGTCCATGTTGGCTGACAAGGTGCTCTCATTTGCACACAGGGTGGGTGAGATCACAGCAAATACTCCTACAATATACACTGAAAGTGTGCATCTACTTTTTATGTGAGTTGCATGTAGACAGGGTTGTAGTGTACAGAATACTGATGCACACATTTATACCAGCTTCGGAGCAAATGTTAAATGTTTTCATTGGCTTTTGCATGTTATTGGAGCTGATTCTGGTAACCTATGTTAAGTACATAGGCACCTAGGTTTCCTTTATAAAACAGGCTTAAAATAGGCACTTTTTTGAACTTCACATAGGCATCCTTTTATAAGATTAAATGCTGTAAGTAAATGCACCAGGATTTATAATCTGGACCTCAAATAATTATGCAGATGTATGAAATTTATAAATTATTTTAAGACTCAGATTAGGAGTAACGTTTACTAGCATCTGTACCCTGCTCTGGTGGTATTGTTACATTTTTGTGCTGGTGTTTTTGTGATAATTTTACATTCTTTCTATAACTTTCCTTAAGGCCTGTTATGGATTTTCAGCTTACCATGGATTCAGATATTAACCTTAAAATGAGTAACGTTATGATGCTGCTGAGGAAATGTTGTAACCACCCATACTTGATTGAATATCCATTGGACCCAGCTACTCAAGAATTTAAGGTATGATTTTTGTTATATGTATGTATTTTTTTTTAATGTTCCTTTTGGTCATTAGCAGTGAGCTGTTAAAAAGCTAAAGCAGCCAACTTCATGATCCAAATTTTAGAGGCCCAGGCACCCAGGATTTTTCCACTTAGTGGCTATCATGCAGCAATTCTCACTTCACACACCTAATGAAGAAAAGGATGTGAAAAAGGCAGGCTTTGTGCATTAGTTAACAAAGAACATAAGAATATCCATACTGGGTCAGATGAATGGTCCCATCTAGCCCAATATCCTGCTTTCAACCGTGGCCAATCCAAGTCATGGGGTGAGGCGAGGCAGAAAGGGCGGAGCCTGGAGTTGCCGGTGGAGGAGAAGGGTACTGAAAGTAGGGATTTGTCTTGAGAGCGGAGGTTACGGGTAGGAACGTAAGGGGAGATGAGGGTAGAGAGGTAACGAGGGGCTGCAGATCGAGTGCATTTGTAGGTTAATAGGAGAAGCTTGAACTGTATGCGGTACCTGATCGGAAGCCAGTGAAGTGACTTGAGGAGAGGAGTGATATGAGTATATCCGTCCAGGCGGAAGATAAGGCGTGCGGCAGAGTTCTGAACGGACTGAAGGGGGGATAGATGGCTAAGTGGGAGGCCAGTGAGGAGTAGGTTGCAGTAGTCAAGGCGAGAGGTAATGAGAGAGTAGATGAGAGTTTGGGTGGTGTGCTCAGAGAGGAAAGGGCGAATTTTGCTAATGTTATAGAGGAAGAAGCGACAGGTCTTGGCTATCTGCTGGATATGCGCAGAGAAGGAGAGGGAGGAGTCGAAGATGACTCCGAGGTTGGGGGCAGATAAGACGGGGACGATGAGGGTGTTATCAGCTGAGATAGAGAGTGGAGGGAGAGGAGAAGTGGGTTTGGGAGGGAAGACAATAAGCTCGGTCTTTGCCATGTTCAGTTTATTTATTTATTTATTTATTTATTGCATTTGTATCCCACATTTTCCCACCTTTTTGCGGGTTCAGTGTGGCTTACAATACGTTATGAAAGATGGAAATACAGTTTGTTACAACTCAGTTAAGGATTACATTGTGAGGAGTTATGCGAGACAAAGTCAAGTATCATTAAGAAATATAACAATGGAAAAGATCATTGAAACATTGGAAAGGAAACAACGGGAAACTAAAAGGGGCAATACATTAGAAGGAAACAACGGGAAACTAAAAGGGGCAATATATAATGACAGGAAAGCATTTGGTATGCATTTTCTGTGAGTAAAGGTATGAGTGTGGTCAGATTAGGGGGGATGAGAATTCAGAGTGGCTGTAATGATGCATTATTGAACAGTGAGTGTGGGCTTTATGTGTTTTGGTTCTTTTCGTAAATTTTCTCAAAAAGATGGGTCTTCAGTAGTTTGTGGAAGGTGGTTTGCTCGTAGATCGTTTTCAGGTTGCGCGGCAGTGAATTCCAGAACTGCGTGCTCATGTAAGAAAAGGTTGATGCGTGCAGCGCCTTGTATTTCAAGCCCTTGCAATTAGGGAAGTGGAGGTTGAGGAAAGTTCGGGATGATCTTTTAGCGTTTCTGGGTGGTAAGTCTATTAAATCAGACATGAGGTTTCAAGTGGCGGTTGGACATCCAGGCAGCAATGTCGGATAAGCAGACCGATACTTTGGCCTGGGTTTCCGCAGTGATGTCTGGTGTGGAGAGATGAAGCTGGTTGTCATCAGCATAAAGATGATATTGGAAACCTTGAGAGGAGATTAGGGAGCCCAGGGAAGAGGTGTAGATTGAAAAAAGAAGGGGTCCAAGGACAGATCCCTGAGGAACTCCCAACAGAGAGGGAGATTGGGGTGGAGGAAGAACCATGAGAGTGTACTCTGAAGGTACGGTGGGAGAGATAAGAGGAGAACCAGGAGAGGACAGAGCCCTGGAACCCAAATGAGGACAGTGTGGCGAGAAGTAAGTTGTGATTGACAGTGTCAAAAGCGGCGGATAGGTCAAGGAGGATGAGGATGGAGTAGTGGCCTTTGGATTTGGCAAGGAACAGGTCAGACTTTAGATACAGTGCCGTTTCTGTCAAGTGTAGGGGGGGCGAAAGCCGGATTGAAGCGGATCGAGGATAGCATGAGAGGAGAGAAAATCAAGGCAGTTACCACACATTAATTTTGGCAATTACCGTGCCATAACAACAAAACTTTGGGGAAGCTTAATAAATGAGGCCGCCAAGTGCATTAGGTTTGGTGGGCTTTGGTAACACATTTGAGGTTTTATTTCCTCCATTCCTCCTCCTCTCACCACCATCACCACCACACACTTAAGAACTTTGCTCAATAGATATTCTTGATATAAACCAATCATTTCTTTATTTTGTATGACACAATATTTGAAAACAAAACAAAAATTTCACATTATTACAGCAGAACCTTTATGCTGAATAATTGGGACCAAGTTTGTTCTGGATAATAGAAAAAATTTTTTTTAAGATAATGGTCATCAACTTTATCCAAAAGCTGCTGGGCAGACTATAGCCTTTAACCTCCACTAAAAACATTTTGTAAATCATCTTTTAGCGGAGATATTTCTCCTCAGAAGTTAAAGGCTGCCCAGTTTTGAAGGGTGTCCAGCTTTCATCCAGTTTCTAGCTCCACTCCTTAGCTAACATGGTTGAGAAAGTAGTACTGTTACTTAACTAATTTGGAAGATTCATGGATAATTGAATGCAACCAAGCAGGGTTAGAAGAGGACATAATACTGAGACAGTTTTATCTTTTTAATCAACTGAGATGTAGGCTACATAGCTCAAAGAAAGAGGTGGCTTGTCCTCTTCCTGGAAGTCTTTGCATTCAACTGTCAGTCACCAGTTGTGTGCCCATTTGCAGTGGTTGTAGATAGGTGGTGCAGTATTGAAATGGTTCCATAGCTTTTTAAAAAGGAGACAGCAGAAGGTTATTGGGAATGGGCAGGATTCTGGCTGGAGGAATGTTCAATAAGGGATACCCTGGGTTCTACCTTCTTAGCTGTTTTGGTCAACTTTGTGGTGCAACTACTAGCTTCCTTGCTCAGACAAAAAGGGTATCATTTTTTATTTTATGCAGATGACATTCAGATTGTTCTGCCACTTGTTGATGGAAACCGTCTAAAGTAGTACAATGGTGTATATACATAGAGGTGTATTTTCAAAGCACTTAGACTTACAAAGTTCCATAGTAACCTATGGAACTTTGTAAGTCTAAGTGCTTTGAAAATGAGCCTAATAGTTTATTAAACCTATTATATTGCTAAGCTCACAATGGTGTGAAAAACAAATCAAAACATATAAAAAAGGAACTATAAATTCAGCTGTTAATTGTTTTAGGTTGGAGATTTTAAAGGATTTAGTGAGGGTGGGCTGTATTTGTTTTGACTATATGTTTTGTTTGTCCATGATTTAACTGTGTAAACCCAGCGTGATACACCGCTTACACAGTTGTGAGATAGTGGAGCTTAATAAAATGACAATGAAATAAAAGCTCCTCCCTAAATGGGTCTCCATCCTGCATACATACAGGAGTTAGTGTTTGTTTTCCTCAAAATAAGCTGAAAGTTGTTCAGCATGTTCTGGGAGCTTTCTAGGTAGGTTTAGATGAGGTTACAGAATAAATGTAACAGTCAAAAACAATTCCCAAAGATTCCGTAAGGCCCACTGAATCCACATAGTAAAGTAAGCTTTTTTTTTTTTTTTTTTTGGGGGGGGGGGGGGCTTCCAGTGCATATGATACCATAATTTAAAAAAAAACTGAAGATTTAAGGCCATCTAATTTATGCTTGTGGCAGTCAATTCTACAGAGCTGTCTTTATAGTAATTTCAGTTGTTTAGTATACTGGAAACATACACCAATCTGGGTTGAGAGGTAAAATGCTGTTCCAATTTAGGGTAAGTAGTTTCCTCAACTTTTTTCTGACAAAAGCAAATTCTACAAACATAATAACTCCAGGCTCCGCCCTTTCTGCCTTGCCTCACCCCATGCCCATACGCCAGGCCCCCTCCCTGCCCATCTTCAAATCTCTGCTTAAAGCCCACCTCTTCAAGGTCGCCTTCGGCACCTAACCTCTACACCTCTACCCAAGAAATCTAGACTGCCCCAACTTGACATTTCGTTCTTTAGAGTGTAAGCTCCTTTGAGCAGGGACCGTCCTTTTTGTTTATTTTGTACAGCGCTGCGTAACCCTAGTAGTGCTCTAGAAATGTTAAGTAGTAGTAGTAACAACTCAACACTTATAAGTTCTTCTGTTACCTTTTTGCCATTTTTTTTCCTCAGGTTGATGAAGAATTAGTGAAGAGTTCAGGCAAATTCTTAGTGCTAGACCGGATGCTCCCAGAGTTGAAAAAAAGAGGACACAAGGTAGTTTTGTTTTACTGTTCAAGGTGTGGGCTTTAAATTATCATTTCTTCTTTGTGTACAACTATATTGTTTTTCAGCCCTGAAGATATGTATTGCTTGCTTATGATTTGCAGGTGCTGATATTTTCACAAATGACAAGAATGTTAGATATTTTGTTGGATTATTGCTACCTGAGGGAATATAATTTCAGCCGGTTAGATGGATCAATGTCTTATACAGAAAGAGAGAAAAATGTAAGTAGTTACTAAACATCTCTCTCTATATATATTTCTTACAGCAGAAGAACTTTTTCCATATGTTTTCTGTGCATATTCCACACCTTCCCCTGCTCCTCTCTGCTGCAGTGCCACATCTTAAAATGCTGGTAGAGATTCCAGTCCTCTGAGTAAAGGCTCATGCACTATAGTGGTGCTTGTAGGAGTGCCCAGCAGGATTCTAACCCCTGCTGGGACAAGAAAAGGAGGCCTCCCATAAATGAGTGCAAGAGAGGAGGAGAGAGTTGAGGGGAAAGTGACAAAGTGCAAGAGAAAGGAGGGGAAAGTGACAAAGTGCAAGAGAAAGGAGTAAGTAGAAGGACAGAACATAGCAGAAGGGGAAGAAGAATAGGGGGAGAACATCTACCTACAGCACATACACACAAAATCATTGCCTTTTTTTGGCTTACAAAAGCCTAATAGCATTCTCATATGTAATTGTAATAAGAATTTTATTGGATTTAAAGTTGAGGGAGTATGCCGATTGTTTAAAAATGCAGTTTCTATGTTCTGGTCTTTCCAATTATTGAACTGAGGCTTGGATTTCCCAAATTAGTGTGCATCTGTATCAGTTGGTTAGCTATTTCCCCTGTCTTTTCAGTAACAATATAATCCAATAGCAAGAGAAATAACTAAAATCAGAAAGCTAATTCTGATTTCTCCATAGTTCCTATATAATGAGACAACTTCACCATGTATAGACAAGTGTTTGCCATAGCATAGCATCTCTAGCTCTTGGAGTCTGCACTAAGGTCAAACATTGGAAACAATTTGGATAAGCTAAAAGTCCAGGGTATTTGTTTAATTAAATGCTTATGTCTTCTGTAGCATCTGGATATTTTATAAACATTGATTTAGTTTGATTATTCCAGTGAGAAACAAAAGCCTAGCTTCTCATTCCAGTCTTCTAGAAGTATGGCCAAAGTCTAAAGAGAAGATCCATAACCAGAAGGAGATGGCTAGAGTGGCAATAATGGATGATGTATCTGTTCCATCCTTCCTTTAATGTCCATACCAGACTAGTCTAGGACCTGTGGGTTGTGCCTGCCAACCAGCAAATAGACAGACTAAAGTCTTTAGGGCTCTACCCTATAAGAGCACCATGCAGCCTATGATGAGTATTTCTCTGACAAGAAACTGCAACTCATACAGAATACAGCTGCTAAACTAATATACAGATTGAATAGATATACCAGTGTTTCAACTCATCTTAACAAACTGCACTGGTTTCCCATAGCAGAAGACTCAGGTTCAAAGCTGATTGTTTAGTTTTTCAAATCCTACAAGGTTTAACCTCTGAGCTGCTGACTAAGACCGTTTCACTATTTGTGCTCCAATCTAACAGACTGAAAGAACAACTGATGCTAGCGGCACCATTTCAAAAGACAATTTAATATCAGAAGATTTTCAGCTCTCTATTCTCCCATACTTGGAGTTAAAATAAGGAAAACCCTACCTATTGGCATCATAACAGAAACAGTTATCCTAGCATCAGGAAGAGATTAAAAACCTCTCTGTTTCCAAAGACTGCTTCATAATAATCCATTATGACTTTCTACCTCCTAGTATCAGCCACTAACCTTTCCTATAATGTTTTTGGTCTCATGCATTACACCAGTGATCTCTTAATTTTTCTCACACCTCACACTTAACACTATCTATTTTTGTCTCACATAGAATGTAAACCGCACTGAACCCTGGAAAAGGGGATACTAGCAGTATCCAAGATTTGATTTGATATAAAATGTAAACTGCTTTGATTGTAACCACATAAAGGTGGTGTATCAAATCCCTCCCCTTCCCACCACAGACAGGTAATCTTTGCTCCAGTTTGGCTCAGAAGGCCTTGGTTTGCAGACCTGTTTTGTTTTCAGGTAGCTCAGCCCTCTCCACCTGCCCAGGAGAGGGTGGTTTGTGTTGGGGACCAGTGGAAATAAAAGATCAGCACCCTTCTGTCTTATGACATGGCTCTTAAGAAGTCTCCGTTGAAGTGTAAAGCCTACTTGAAGGAGGTCATTTCTACCATGCTGCAGGCTAGAAGCATTCCACCTCAATGACCTATGTGAGAGTCTGGAGAACTTTTGAGGCGTGGTGCAATACATCAAGAATTTCCCCTCTATCTGCCTTAGTTGTGCATATTCTATCTTTTGTGCCAGTAAGTTTCCATAGAGATTTAGCGTTGAACTCATTTGAGACCAGACATAGCATTCATCCCTTGCAGCACATTTTGGATGTGGTTCATTTTTCTTAGGGGGGTGTGTTGCATATGCCCTCCAGTCCTTAGCTCATTTCCTGAGTGGAATATGAATTTGGTGCTTAGATCCTTAGGTCATTTCCTCCTTTGAAGAGAGGTCATTCTCCCTTTGAAGAGATCAAAAAATGAGAGGGGGAAAAAACAGGCAGCTCCTTGTGATTCTGGGCAAGTCACTTAACCCTCCATTGCCCCAGGTACAAATAAGTACCTGTATATTTAAGCCGCACTGAGCCTGCCATGAGTGGGAAAGCGCGGGGTACAAATGTAACAAAGAAAAAAAAAAATATATATATATATACAACAGAGAGCCATGTTGAAAGATGTCACCCTTAAAACTGTGTCTCTGTAAATCATAGGTTGAGAACCACAATTGTAGGTAAAACACATTCTCCGAGGACAAGCAGACTGGACATCATCACGCATGGGTCATCGTCCGCGACGGCCCAGGAGACCGGAAGTCAAAAAAACTTTCAAAAGTTCTAGAAGCAGCGTGGCGCACACAGGGACAACCCACTGCGCATGCGCGAGTGACTTCCCGCTCGTGACGCCTGCGCACTTCTCTCAGTTTCTTTTTCTCCGCGACTGCTAAGGGGTGGTGTTTTTTCATTGCTCCTCGTCGGTTTTGCCCAGGAGATCGTTTTTTCACGTGTATCGCGTCCTTTTTTCTATTCTTTTTCTAATAGTTCAAATTAAAAAAAAAAAAAGTAGTTTTTTCCCTTAATTTTTAGATTTTTCTCATTTTTTCAAGTTTCCTTTCTTTTTCATTGCAGCCGCTCGGCAGCGTCTTTTTCCCCTCTTTTGTGCCTTTTTAAGTGGCACCATCAAGCCGTTTGATTTCGCGGACGCTATTTCCCCGCCCATGTCAACGAGTACTCCCAGCGGCTTCAAGCGCTGTACTTGCTGCAACCGGACCATCTCGTTTACCGACCCTCACGCGTGGTGTCTCCGGTGCCTTGGGGCCGATCATCTTCCAGCTGCTTGCAAGCTGTGTAAATTATTGAAGAAAAGGACCCAGGTGGCTCGAGAGGCTCAACGCGAGAGACTTTTTTCTGATCGGTCCGTACCTTCGACGTCTGCATCGGTGTCGACGTCGAGGGAAGCAGCACAGAGAGTCCAGGTAATGGCTGCTGAGAGACCACTTTGAGCTGGGAGCAGCGAGGCATCGAGTGGGTCTCCACCCGTCTCGAGGCCTATTGCTATGCAGGCCCCCCAGGACCGACCTGAGTCGGACCCGGCCCCGAGGAGGCATGAGGATTCCAGGTCCTCCTCATCGGTACCGAGGAGTGTCAATGTCGGGTGAAGGCTAAGAAGCATCGCCATCGATCTCCTTCCAGACACGGTACCGAGAAATCCGGGGAGCCAAGGGAGTTGGCACCCGAGAAGTGTCGGCGCCGGAAGGACCACTTACCCTCCATTCAGGAGGTGCCAATGCGTCGGTCGTCCGGCAGCCTGGTACCGGCTCTCGAGCCCCCTCAGATTCTGGCACCAACTCCTGCACCGGCCCCACAGTCTTTTCCGATGGCAGCTCTCGAAGAGCGTCTCCGGGCCATTCTTCCTGGCATTCTGGAAGGACTGCTTCGTCCATCTGCTTCAGTACCACAGGTGCTTGCGCCTCCCGTGCCTACTGCTGAGACGGCTTGTGGCCCATCTCCTGTGAGGAGGTCCCTGCCAGTTGCCACCCGGGTCGACTCTCCCTCGACATCGGTGGAGGAAGCTTCGCAGGAGTCCAGGCAGGGGTCGACTTCTCGACATCCCCCATGAGGACGTCGATCCTTGAAGTCGAGACAGGCTTAGGTTTGGGCTGCTCTTCGAGAGCTTCTGTCCGATACCGAAGAGGAGCGTTCATGGGGAGAAGAGGAAGACCCCAGGTATTTTTTGGAGGAAGACTCCTGTGGGCTTCCTTCTTATCCTACTCCACCTATTGAAGTCAGACAGTCTCCACCTGAGAGTCTTACTTTTTCATCCTTTGTGCAGGAAATGTCTAAGGACATTCCATTTCCCATGGAGGTTGTGGACGAGCCCAGGGCTGAGATGCTCGAGGTCCTGGATTATCCTTCTCCACCTGCAGAGGTTGCAATGGCCCCCCTGCACAATACGCTCAGGGAAGCGATGTTGCGGAATTGGTCTTGCCCTCTCTCTAATTCAGTTGTCAACAAGAAGTCCAAGTCCCAGTACAGAGTCCATGGTGAGCCTGTGATGGTGAAGGCCCAACTTCCTCACGATTCTATTGTGGTGAACTCTGCTCTCAGAAGAGCCAAGAGTACTAGAGACTATGCCTCGGCGCCCCCGGGCAGAGAGTCTAGGACCTTGGATTCTTTGGGGAGGCGTTCGTATCAGGCTGGAATGCTCGCCACCACCAGCTGTACACGAGCATTCACTTATGGAACTCGGTGAGGCAACTGTCCAGTTTAGTTGAAGCTCTCCCTCCGGAGCTTGCTGAACCTTTTCACCAGGTGGTCAGGCAGCAGAAGGCGTGTCGCAAATTCCTGGCCACGGGGGCTTACGACTCTTTTCAGGCCGCATCCCGAGTAGCTGCTCAGGGTATCGTGATGCGCAGACTCTTATGGCTGCATGTCTCAGTCCTGGATCAGAAGACCCAGCAGCGAATGGCGGATGTTCCTTGCCGGGGAGATAATCTTTTTGGAGAGAAGGTTGAGGATATGGTCGATACCCTCAAGAAGCATCATGATGCAATGAATTCTCTCTCCCGCCGGATGCCTTCTGCTAATACCTCCTCCACTAGGAGGTTTTTTGGAGGGAGAAGGTGTGCTCCCTATTCCTATAATAGGCATAGGTACACTCCTACCTCTCGACAGCCTGTTCAAGCTCGCTCCCAGCAGGCTCGCTCTCGTCAGCGGCATGCGCCTAAGGCCCCTTCGACTCCCCAGCAAAAGCAAGGGACGGGCTTATGACTGGCTCCAGAGCAGCATAGCCGCGGTAAAAGTATCCTTTGCTGGACAATCTACCTGTTGGGGGGAGGTTGATATTTTTTCACCAAAGGTGGCCTCTTATAACCTCCAACAGGTGGGTTCTTCAAATAGTCCGGTTCGGATACGCTCTCAATCTGGTATCCAAACCTCCAAATTGCCCACCGGGAGCTCAGTCCTTCAGCTCCCAGCACAAGCAGGTACTTGCAGAGGAACTCTCTGCCCTTCTAAAGGCCAATGCGGTCAAACCCCTACCACCAGGGGAAGAAGGGCTGAGATTCTATTCCAGTACCTCTTTGTACAAAAGAAAACAGGGGGGATGCGTCCCATCCTAGACCTAAGGGCCCTGAATAAATTCCTGCTCCGAGAAACGTTCAGGATGCTTTCCCTGGGCACCTTTCTTCCCATGATTCAGGAAAACGATTGGCTAAGCTCTCTGGACTTAAAGGATGCCTATACTCACATCTCGGTGCTCACAACTCACATATCAGTGCTCCCAACTCACAGGCAGTACCTTCGATTCCGCTTGGGAAATCAGCACTTTCAGTACTGTGTTCAACCCTTCGGTCTAGCATCTGCGCCCAGGGTCTTTACAAAGTGCCTGGTAGTTGTCGCAGCATCGCTACGTAGACTGGGAGTGTATGTGTTCCATTATCTCGACGATTGGCTGCTGTCGTGGACAGGATGCTGGGCTCGATGGACCCTTGGTCTTTTCCCAGTGTGGCATTACGTATGTACTTATGATTGGCTGCTGAAGAACACCTCGGAGGCAGGAGTTCTACGATCCATGCAGATTACTATTCAACTGCTCAAGCTGCTGGGGTTTGTCATAAATTATCCCAAGTCCCACCTGATTCCAGTACAGAAGTTGGAATTCATAGGAGCTCTGTTGAACACATAGACGTCTTGAGCTTATCTCCGCCAGGCAAGGGCAGACAATCTTCTGGCCTTAGTGTCCTCAGCTCGAACATCTCAACAGATCACAGCTTGGCAGTTGTTGAGGCTTCTGGGCCACATGGCCTCCACAGTTCATGTGACTCCCATGGCACGTCTACATATGAGATCAGCTCAATGGACCGTAGCTTCCCAGTGGTGTAATGCTACAGGGGATCTAGAGGATGTCATCCATCTTTCCACTGATTTTTGCAATTCCCTACAGTGGTGGACCATTCGCTCCAATCTGACCTTGGAACATCCATTCCAAATTCCTCAGCCACAAAAAGTGCTGACAACAGATGCATCTCTCCTGGGGTGGGGAGCTCATGTAGATGGACTTTGTACTTATTTATTTGTATCCCACATTTTCCCATCCATTTGCAGGCTCAATGTGGCTTACATTATGCCATAATGGTGAGCGCCATTTCCGGGTCAAGAATTACAAATGATGTTACCTTAAGGTGCATACATGGTGAAATATGATATAATTTGATGTTGCATAGAGGTTCTTGAGTGATAGAGTTAATTATAGCATAAGTTGGATAGTCAGCTATAGAGAGTTCGTGTCTGACATAAGAAATATAGTGATAGTGCATGTTGCGTAATATTCATTAGTAGTCATTTGGTTATCAGTCAGGTGTGGGGGTACGGTTTTGTCTAGTTCATTTATAGTCTGTGGTTAGGATGGAACGTTGTGGTATGCCTTCTTGAATAGGTCGGTTTTCAGCAGTTTTCGGAAGATTGTTAGGTCATGCATTGTTTTTATGGCCTTTGATAGTGCGTTCCAAAGTTGCGTGGATATGTAGGAGAAGCTAGATGCAGCCAGACTCATCTACGTAAAAACAAGATATGAAAGCGCTAAACCCCTAAGGGAGAAACTACACTGGCTCCCACTTAAAGAACGAATTACGTTCAAGATATGTTCCCTAGTTCACAAAATCATCCACGGAAATGCCCCAGCCTATATGTCAGATCTGATAGACCTACCACCCAGGAACGCTAGAAGGTCATCCCGTACATTCCTTAACCTTCACTTCCCCAGTTGTAAAGGCCTAAAATACAAACTAATGCATGCATCAAACTTCTCTTACCCAAGTACACAGCTATGGAACGCACTGCCATTCATCTTAAAAACTACGTATGAACTAACCAACTTCCGCAAATCCCTGAAGACCCACCTATTCAACAAGGCATACCAATAAGATCAGCTACTACCAATGTATTATATCACAACTTACTTACTATCAGGAATGTATTTGTCTATATCTGGTTATTTGAACTTCGATTACGCTATATTCCATGACATCTCTGCCACCCATTATCAACGCTTACCATTATCAGCAATGTTTTGCTTATATCTGCTTGTTTAAATCTCGACCACATTACCTTTATGGCACCTGTACCTATTATCAATATTGTTTTGCTTCTTATATCCAATTGTTAACTCTCGATTATGCTATTCTTTATGTAACAACAACTACTCTGTAAGCCACATTGAGTCTGCAAAGAGGTGGAAAAATGTGGGATACAAATGCAATAAATAATAATAATATTTTAGTCCTTTGCAGCTGGGGTAGTGGAGATTCAGGAATGCACGGGCTGATCTGTTTGTGTTCCTAGTTGGCAGGTCTATGAGGTCTGCCATATAGATTGGGGCTTCACCATGAACGATTTTGTGGACCAGGGTGCAAACTTTGAACGCAATTCGTTCTTTTAGTGGGAGCCAGTGAAGTTTTTCTCTTATGGGTTTAGCACTTTTGTGTTTGGTTTTTCCAAATACAAGTCTGGCTGCTGTATTTTGGGCAGTCTGAAGCTTCTTAAGGATTTGTTCTTTGCATCCTGCATAGATGGCATTGCAGTAATCTTGGTGGCTTAGCACCATAGATTGTACCAGGCTACAGAATATTTCCCTTGGGAAGAAAGGTTTGATTCTTTTTAGTTTCCACATTGAGTAGAACATTTTCTTTGCTGTGTTTTTCACATGGGTTTTGAGTGTGAGATTCCAGTCAATTGTAACTCCAAGAATTTTCAGACTGTCTGAGATATGAAGGATGTAATCTGAGGTATTTATGGTGGTGGGTTTGTTCGTGTTGTATTATGAGGAGAGAATAAGACATTGTGTCTTTTCTGCGTTTAGCTTTAGTTGGCATGCATCCACCCATGAGTTCATTATTTAGAGACTGTGTTTGATTTCATTTGTGATTTCAGTTAGATCGTGTTTGAACGGGATGTAGATTGTAACTTCGTCTGCATAGATGTACGAGTTGAGTCCTTGGTTGGATAACGTCTTAGCTAATGGTGTCATCATTAAGTTGAAAAGGATTGGTGAGAGCAGTGATCCTTGTGGCACTCTGCATTCTGGTTTCCATTGTGATGATGTTTTTGAATTTGATATCACTTGATATGTTCTTGCGGTTAGGAAACCGTCAAACCATTTGAGTACATTTCCTCCAATCCCGAAGTACTGTAGTATGTTCGATAGTATTTGGTGACTGACCATATCGAACGCGCTGGACATGTCAAACTGTAGGAGAAGCACATAATTTCCGGTTGCAATTGTTTGTTTGAATTTGGCTAGGAGAGTGACTAGCACTGTTTCAGTACTGTGGTTAGATCGAAATCCTGACTGATTCATGTAGTACTGTGAATTTGTTTAAGTAATCAGTAAGTTGTTTAGTTACCATGCTTTCCATCAGCTTGACTACAATAGGTATGGACGCTACTGGACGGTAGTTGGTTGTGTCATTTAATTTTTTCTTTAAGTCTTTGGGTATAGGGGTGAGTAGTATATTTACTTTGTCCTTGGGGAAAAGACCATGTTGTAGCATGTAGTTCAAATATGATGTGAGGTCTGTTATGTAGCGATGGGGGGGCGTATTTTATTAAGTTAGTGGGACATCCAGTTTACAGTGGGATTTGGCGAATTTATTGATTGCTTGAGTGATGGTTTCATCGTTTAAGAGATCAAAGTTTGTCCAGATTCGATCTGCTGGGTATTCATCAGGAGTAGGGTCCAGACAGTCCATGAATTTTTCGTGATCGGTGGTATTGAGTGGTAGCATTGCTCGTAGTTTTATAATTTTCTCATTAAAGTATTTGGCAAAGTTTTCTGCTGATGGGGGTGTCTATGCTGGTTGTGATAACCGGAGTGGTGTCTAATAATTTATTCACAAGTTGGTAGAGTTTGTGTGCGTCTTTGTAGTCTGGTCCTATTTTGGTTTTGTAGTATGCTCTTTTAAGGAGTTTGGTCTTTTCAATAAACAGGTCTTCAGATCAACCTCCTGGAATTACGAGCAATCTGGAATGCTCTAAAGGCTTTCAGAGATCGGCTGTCCAATCAAATTATCCTAATTCAGACAGACAATCAAGTTGCAATGTACTACACCAACAAGCAGGGGGGCACCGGATCTCACCCTCTGTGTCAGGAAGCCGTCTAGATGTGGCTTTGGGCTCACCGTCACGGCATGTTTCTCCAAGCCACTTATCTGGCAGGCATAAACAACAGTCTGGCCGACAGGTTGAGCAGGATAAATCAACCTCACGAGTGGTCACTTTACATGGACGTTGTCCGCAAGATCTTCTGAGCGTGGGACACCCCCTTGGTGGATCTTTTTGCCACTCAGACCAATCACAAGGTTCCTCAATTCTGTTCCAGGCTTCAGGCCCACGACAGACTAGCATCAGATGCCTTTTTCCTACATTGGGGGACAGGCCTTCTGTATGCGTATCCTCCCATACCTTTAGTAGGGAAGACTCTGCTGAAACTCAGGCAAGACCGCCGAACCATGATTGTGATAGCACCTTTTTGGCCCCATCAGATCTGGTTTCCTCTTCTTCTGGACTTGTCCTCCGAAGAACCGTGGAGATTGGACTGTTTTCCTACTCTCATCACCCAGAACGAGGGGTCACTTCTACATCCCACCTCCAGTCTCTGGCTCTCACGGCCTGGATGTTGAGAGCCTAGAAGTTGCCTCTTTAGGCCTTTCAGAGGGTGTCTCCCGAGTCTTGCTTGCTTCCACGAAAAAGAGTTATTCTTTTAAATGGAGGAGGTTTGCCATCTGGTGTGACAGCAAGGCCCTATATCCTTTTTCTTGCCCTACACGGACCCTGCTTGAATACCTTCTACCCTTATCAGAGTCTGGTCTTAAGACTAACTCAGTAAGAGTTCATCTTAGTGCAATCAGTGCTTACCATCAACGTGTAGAAGGTCAGCCTATCTCTGGACAGCCTTTAGTTCTCTTCATGAGAGGTTTGCTTTTGTCAAAGCCCCCGGTCAAACCTCCACCAGTGTCATGGGATCTCAACGTTGTTCTCACCCAGCTGATGAAACCTCCTTTTGAGCCACTGAATTCCTGCCATCTGAAGTACTTGACTTGGAAGGTCATTTTCTTGGTGGCTGTTACTTCAGCTCGTAGAGTCAGTGAGCTTCAAGCCCTGGTAGTCCATGCTCCTTATATTAAATTCCATCATAACAGAGTAGTCCTCCGCACTCATCCTGAGTTCTTGCCGAAGGTGGTGTTGGAGTTCCATCTGAACCAGTCAATTGTCTTGCCAACATTTTTTCCCCTTCCACACACCCGCCCTGGTGAGGATAAGTTGCACACCTTGGACTGTAAGAGAGCATTGGCCTTTTACATGGAGCGGACAAAGCCCTATCGACAGTCCGCCCAGCTGTTTGTTTCTTTTAATCCCAACAGGATGGGAGTTGCCATCGGAAAATGCACCATCTCCAATTGGCTAGCAGATTGCATTTCCTTCACTTATGCCCAAGCTGGGCTGACTTTAGAGGGCCATGTCACGGCTCACAATGTTAAAGCCATGGCTGCGTCAGTGGCTCACTTAAAGTCAGCCTCCATTGAAGAGATTTGCAAGGCTGCAGTGTGGTCATCTGTCCACACATTCACATCTCACTACTGCCTTCAGCAGGATTCCCGACGCGACAGTCGGTTTGGGCAGTCATTGCTGCAGAATCTGTTCGGGGTTTAGAATCCAACTCTACCCTCCTAGGCCCTTTTCTGTTCTGTTCCAGGCTGCACTCTCAGTTCTTAATGGTTTCAGGTCAATCTATGTTATGTCCTCACCGTTGCAAGGCCCAATTGACCTATGTTCATTGTTTTGAGTGAGCCTGGGTGATAGGGATACCCCATGCGTGATGATGTCCAGCCTACACAGCCTTGAAGGCTTTTTTAAAAGCCGGAACACGGACCGTGTAGGGACCAAATAAAATTGTTTATTGGAGCATCTTACCCTGAGTTTGGACTGATCTCTTGAAGTTGGTTTCTTTTTTCTTTTGTGCTGTTGAATTTTTTGTGGATTTTGTGAACCCCCTTTTGGCTTTGTGTTTTTTCTTCAAGTCATTTTTATTCCATTGAGCCCAACGCGGCTACATTTCGGTTTACGCCTGCATCTGGGGCATAAACAGTTGTCCTATAGCCTTATGCAGTTTATCTCCAAGTACTGAAACTATATCTGACAGACATGTTCCAATAATAAAGTACTTGATAACAAACTAAAGCCACAGAATTTTAAAACGCTTTGTCACTGAAGCAATAAGGCCACAGGACAGCTGTTCATGCCCCTGATGCAGGCATAAGCTGAAACATGGCTGTGTTGGGTTTGTTTGAATAAAGTGACTTTCACTATACTGCGCTGAACTATTTGTATTTATGCAACTTTTATATACCTTTAAAAGTGGGACTAGCCATAGTATCTCTGGTGTTCCCCCCCTTCAAAAACAAAAAAAACTAGATGGGAAAGGGAGTAGTGGCAGGCAGAACGGTTGAGTGTAGCCCTGTGGCAGACTGGTTTGAGGGAGGAAGGTATGTAGTGAGCGACACCGTGACAGAATTAGTGAGGAAGTAAGTAGTGGTAAGCTTTGGTGAGGAAGGGAAGCAGTGGCAGGTGTTGATGAGTAGAAGGGGGAAATTGCTGCAATTCTGCTTGATGAGGAAACTTCCAAAGATGATAAATTTAATTCCAATTGTTATGGAAGTTCAGGCAACTGGAAGTCTTGGTTAAAGCAAAAAAAAAAAAAAAAAACTTTTTTAAAAATTGAGAAAACTCCAAACATAGAAAAGTATAGTTTGCTTTTGGTGTGCACTTTTTTCAGCATCTTCATATCTCACTTGAAATATTTCAAAATACAATTAACATTAACTTACCATACTTTCCTTTTTATAAATGTATCTGAATGCCTTTTTAAAACTATGGATAGTTACTTTTATTCTGCTAACAATTCTTACACTAGTTGTGATATTTTCTTCTGTTTATGCTCCAGATACATATGTTTAATACAGACCCTGAAGTGTTTATTTTCTTGGTGAGCACACGAGCCGGAGGCCTGGGTATAAACTTGACAGCAGCAGACACAGTCATCATTTACGACAGTGACTGGGTAAGCAAGGTTAAGCAGGCCATACAGCTGTAGATGTGCCTCAGGCAACTAGAAACAAATAGGTTACAATCTGATTCCTGTTACAGAGCCAAACTTTTTAATAAATAGTAGTGTCTGCGGAAGACATGAAAGATGGCTGTCTATTATAGTTTTAGTACATATAAGTATTGCCACACTGGAAACGACCAAAGGTCCATCAAGCCCAGCATCCCGTTTCCGTGGCCAGTCCAGGTCACAAATACCTGGCAATATACCAAAAAAGTTCAATACATTTTATGCTGCTTATCCCAGAAATAAGCAGTGGATTTTCCCCAAATCAATTTAATAATGGCCTATGGACTTTTCCTTTAGGAAACCGCACAGACCTTTTTAAAACCCCACTAAGCTAACCACCTTTACCACATTCTCTGATAACAAGCAGCTCCACAGACGGAGTCATGAAGTTTCATGTTTGTTTTGTATAAACCAGACATGAGGTGGCCTGCCATTGGTTAGGTCATGGTAAGCTATGATAGCTGATAGATGGAGATGTTCAGAACTTGCCTTCAGACCAGACTTCTTCTGCTGTTTAAAAGTAGCCACATAGTATCTCCTTTTGCCTGCTATCATGAGCTGAGTTCCCCCCACCCCAGGAGAGAGACAGGTGCTCTACAAGAGGTTATGATATGGGGGAAAACATTGGGAAATATATTTGCACAAAAAAGGTGGTGGAGACACATAAAGCAGACTTGCTTATCTGTAATAGGAGTTCTCCTCAGATACCTGAAGAATATAGCCACACTGTATGGTGACATCATCCTAATAACTCCGGTGTGGGAATGTTCTTCCATAGTTCAGAAAAACCTTTGGTAGGCTTTCTGAGCTTGCACAGGTGTTGTCACACTATTTTGGGTCCTCCCTCCTCTCCAGGCCATAATAAAGCTGGCTTTATAATATAGAGAAGGGTGGGAAAGCGTGGCTGCATTCCTCTGCTGTCTACAGGGGAATCCCTAATACAGGTAAGAAAACCCACTGTAGAGGGATTACCAAGCTGAGGATTACCATGTGGAAATCTGGTGATAGTTAATCCAGGAAGAACACAGTAAGTAGACAGACTGTGAGCTCGATGGTGACTCCAAGCAGTGATGATTGGAAGATGTGTAGACAGAGGACCAAGTTGCAGCTTTGCAGTTGTGCTCTATAGAGGTCTAGCAGAGGGTGGCAAGCAATGTTGCTTTGCATGTTGATACAGGAGGTCAGCATATAGTGGCATTGCAGTAGCATGACTTCATGCAACCCATGTGTCAAGACTGGGGTTAAGAGACAAATAACTGCAAACACTTTGGATGTCTTTAGTGCCTTGAAGGTAATACAGCAGGGTGCATCTGCATTCTAGTGTGTACAATTTTTCTCTGCACCACTGGAGTGAGGTTTGGAGAAGAAAGCTAGGAGGATTTTGGTCTGGTTGAGGTGGAATTTGGGATAGGTACAGAGTACTACCATATTGAGGAAAACCAGGATACAAGGAGAATAGTGCACCAGGATTTACAGTTTGATTAACTCTTCAAGGATGTTATAGCATTCATGAATATCCTCTTCCAGGGTAGATACTCTAGTGGTGCCTGACCCAGTGATTCAATTGAAGCTTCCAGGAGCTGGGCAAAGATAATGATAAGGTTCCATGAAAGGGTTGGGTTGCATAGGGGAAGTTTCATGTTTGTTTTGTATAAACCAGCACAACATGGGGTGGCCAGACAGTGGCCTGCCATTGGTTAGGTCATGGTAAGCTACAGTGGCTGATAGATGGAGATGTTCAGAACTTGCCTTCAGACCAGACTCCAAGAGAAGAAAAAGGTTTAACAAAGTGCTAGGGACTGGGCTATGCATAAGGTTTTGATGATCAGCCTTGCACTGGTGGGCAAAGTCGTCCATTTGAACTGATAGGATTTTCTACTTGAGCTTCTCCTGGAGGTCAGGATATCTTGGACCTCCCATGGAACAAGAAGACAGGCAGTTATTTGCATCCAATGTCCATGCTGTTGGAGAAGAGTGTTGAGGTTGGGTTGTAACAGATGGCCTGCTACTGAGTCAGGAAGAAGAACTTGGTCCCTAGGGAGATTGGATAATTCACTGCTAGAGAGATCAGTCACAAATCAGATTTGTCTTGGACAAGTGGGACACCACTTGGATTACATGAGCCTTGTCCTGGATGATTTTTCTTAAGGACATCAGAAGGAAGGAGGAAATGCAAAGAGATGGCTTAATAAAAAGAAAAAGATACTATGCGTTAGTCTTTGGGAGGACTCATGGAGCAGAAAAAGGCACTTCTTGTTCTGTTGAGGAACCAAACACCTGAATAGTCGAAGGACAGTTTGTGGGGACCTAATTTTGAAGCTCAGTTTTTTCTGCTATCTGAGATCCCCCAGAAGATATAACTTGAAAGGTTGACTTCATGGAGACTGTAAGGCTCCATATTGTGGTTGCCTCCTGACAAAGCCTTTCATATCCTGAACTACCTTGTTTCTTGATGTAAAGCAGGGTAACCCAGTAGTGCAAATGAAGGTGTTGGTTTTCCCTTGATCTCTTCTCTTACTACTACTATTACTACTTAACATTTCTAAAGCGCTACTGTTTAACAAAGAGGACAATCCCTGCTCAAAGGAGCTTACAATCTAAAGGACGAAATGTCAAGTTGGGGCAGTCTAGATTTCCTGAATAGAGGTATAATGGTTAGGTGCCAAATGCGATATTGAAGAGGGGTGCCTTGAGCAAGGATTTGAAGATGGGCAGGGAGGGGGCTTGGCATATGGACTCGGGGAGTTTATTTAAAGCATAGGGTGAGGCGAGGCAGAAAGGGCGGAGCCTGGAGTTGGCGGTGGAGGAGAAGGGTACTGAGAGGAGGGATTTGTCCTGTGAGCGGAGGTTTCGGGTAGGAACGTAAGGAGAGATGAGGGTAGAGAGGTAACGAGGGGCTGCAGATCGAGTGCATTTGTAGGTTAATAGGAGAAGCTTGAACTGTATGCGGTACCTGATCGGAAGCCAGTGAAGTGACTTGAGGAGGGGTGATATGAGCATATCGGTCCAGACGGAAGATAAGACGTGCAGCAGAGTTCTGAACCGGATTGAAGGGGGGATAGATGGCTAAGTGGGAGGCCAGTGAGGAGTAGGTTGCAGTAGTCAAGGTAATGAGAGAGTGGATGAGAGTTCGGGTGGTGTGCTCAGATAGTAAAGGGCGAATTTTGCTGATGTTATAGAGAGAGAAGCGACAGGTCTTGGCTCTCTGCTGGATATGAGCAGAGAAGGAGAGGAAGGAGTCGAAGATGACTCCGAGGTTGCGGGCAGATGAGACGGGGAGGATGAGGGTGTTATCAACTGAGATAGAGAGTGGAGGGAGAGGAGAAGTGGGTTTGGGTGGAAAGACAATAAGCTCGGTCTTGGCCATGTTCAGTTTCAGGTGGCGGTTGGACATCCAGGCAGCAATGTCGGATAAGCAGGCCGATACTTTGGCCAGGGTTTCCACAGTGATGTCTGGTGTAGAGAGATAGAGCTGGGTGTCGTCAGCATAAAGATGATATTGGAAACCATGAGATGAGATCAGGGAGCCCAGGGAAGAGGTGTAGATTGAAAAAAGAAGGGGTCCAAGGACAGATCCCTGAGGAACTCCAACAGAGAGCGGGATGGGGGTGGAGGAAGATCCATGAGAATGTACTCTGAAGGTACAGTGGGAGAGATAAGAGGAGAACCAGGAGAGGACAGAGCCCTGGAACCCAAATGAGGACAGTGTGGCAAGAAGTAAATTGTGATTGACAGTGTCAAAAGCGGCGGATAGGTCGAGGAGGATGAGGATGGAGTAGTGACCTTTGGATTTGGCAAGGAGCAGGTCATTACAGACTTTAGATAGTGCTGTTTCTGTTGAGTGTAGAGGGCGAAAGCCGGATTGAAGCAGATCGAGGACGGCATGAGAGGAGAGAAAATCAAGGCAACGGCTGTGAACGGCTTACTGTTAAGAAGGCCCAAAGGTTCCATCTGGTTGAAGTAGAAGGCCATTTCTCTTTGTGCCTACAATTCCTTAGCACATAAATGAAGTGTACTTACCCAACCAGATGTAGATGCATCAGTTGTAAGAATGTTCTAGTACTGGTATCCATAAGGTCCACTCTGTGACCTTGGATACCTGCCATCAGCGCAAAGTACATTTTATGCTTAGCATTTGGATAACTGTAGGTAAGGGATTGGTGATGTTGAATGCTGTTGGAGTTAAAAGCTGCCACTGAAGCATCTTCATACATACCTTGCAAAGGAGAGAGCAGAGAATCTTCTCTGGGTACGTGAGAGATTTGGTGACATAAAGACTGAGATAGAAGAGAATATGTCTGTTTATTGATGGTCTGTTTTAATTTCCTTAAAAAATCAAAAATATTATTACTTTGTTTAGAGTCTAATATTTTGCTCTAGTTCTTTACAGCCCTAGAACATTAATAAGTATTAGATTGGTTAGAAAGTCTTAATTTTTTTTTGCCTTAATGTAGTATTCTTTCCTACTCACTGCAGGCAGATCTTTTAATTTATAATAAATTATCCAAATTAAGAGAACAAGAGGGAAATTTGTCACCACAAGGTATTTTCATTAGCAAGTGAGTAACCCTAAAGAAAACAAAATAAAAGCATGAAATATGCAAAATCTTCTTAAGGCCCTTTCCATTACATTCTATTCCCACTATGCCAGGACAAGTGGGTAGTTATGTCCATCACCCAGCAGGTGGAGATGTAAAATCCAGAACTGAGCCCTACTACCTAGCCACGTGCTAGTTGCCCAGTTCCTCAGTACCTTCTATCTCTAGCAGGTGGGTGGACATACTTCGTTTGTCTTTGAGTGGCAGTTGGGGTCTTCTGGTCCGGTTGATGACTGGTTCCCAGTGGAGTCTCCCCTGAAGAAAATTTAGACATACCTGGTGGTGCTGGGTCCCTGTCCTCCTCCGGCCTGGAGGCTATTTTCCCTTTTTTCCCTCCCTAGTCTCTTTAGTGCAGTGCCTGTACAGCAACCAAAAAAAATAAAAATGAAAGGCACTTCTATCCGCTCTTGCAGAGCGGCTCCAAACCGGCAATGTCGGTTGTGGCAGGGGAGGAGAGGAGGTGGGAGAGTCCTCCATTCTGCAGAATCCAGGCGGTGAGTGGAACGTTGTCGGTAGACCGGGGTGGCACTCGCGTGTTCCCTTGATGTGCCTTTTCTGTGTGGCGCTAGCGCTTACAAAAAAAAGAGAGAGAAGCAGCGTAGAATGGAAGCATGCTAGCTTTTTTTCCAGTGCACCTGGTTGGGTCGGACCAACAGCGGGTTGTTGAATCCCAGCGGCATGTTGGCCCCTGCAGAGAGTCTGAAGCGCTTTTCGTTCTGTAGGGGTCGACGCTTCTCTTCAGGCTCCTGCATGGTGTGTAGGTTGGGATCTCTGAGTGAAGGAGGGGACGTCAGCCATTTTGTTCCCTGCAAGCAGGGAGTGCCTGTGGCAGAGAGTGCAGCTATCGCTGCAGGAGTCTTGCCTGCTCAGGGGGTTCCTTTTTCTCCTGAGTTCGTCTTGTTGCTCCACCAGGCATTCTTATTGAAGCAGGGGGACGCTCCTCTGCCAGCTCCAGGGGGTGTGGAGTTGGACTTAGCCCCCCCCCCCCCCCCCCACAAGAGGTTTTGGACTGGCGTTCTGGATGACCCCTTGGAATGCATTTCCTCGGGGTCACCGGGGTCAGACGTGGAGTCCACATCCTCGGCGGGCCCCTCTGTACTGGAGCCTTTGGAGGAGGGGGAACTCCACTCTGGGGATGGGGATGACCCTTTGGTGCTCTGGCTTTTCTTAGCGGCTCTCTCAATTTCGTAGCCTGTGGGGGGGTCCAGCCGTCTGGCCCCATGAAGGGGCTGAGGGGGCCCTCTAAGGCGTTCCCAATGCATCCGGATAATTAAGATTTGATATCCGCGGAATGAAATACTCCTGATGCAGGCCTGCGAGTGGGCAGAGCCATGACCTGCTGGACAGGGCTCCCCATTCCTCTCCAATGCTCTGCAAATCCTAATGCCAACTCTAAGCTGGTGTAAGGTTTGCCGCAGCGGGAGCACCCTTGTTTGGCGTGCTGCCCCTTGAGCATTGGGAAGGAATATGTAATGCCCTGTTTAGTATGCATTTGCATGCTACTTGCAGTCAGAGCCGGCAAGCTCTTTTCACACACTCGCCAGCTCTAATCATTGGCGGGAGCAAACATGGGCGCTAGTATGGTGCTAATAGCCTCTAGTGCCTGCATTTGCTTCTGATCATTGGGACATGTGAATCGTGGAGGAGGTGGGGGTTAGTTTCTCAGCTCATTTTGTTAGTAATCATTTATTTAGTTATGAGAACTTATTGATTCCGCAAGTCCTAGCAGTAAGAGATGGTGCACTGGAATAGGTTCATCTTTCCCATCAATAGTCCATATCTAAGCCCTTTTAAAGTACCTGTGAAACAGTTTTTAAAAGGCTATGCCTTTAATGTTGTTAATAAGTCATGCCCCAGAGTGATTGGATATATTGTCATCAATGAGTCCTCCTTTCCACGTGATCAAATCCTGGTGTGCTATACCATAAAAAATGCAGATCTATTTGTAGAGTTTCTAAAGGCTATTGTATAATAACTGAAAGATGCAGAGTTCTAGCTCTCTGCTAAATATAGTGCATTTTCTTTTCCAGAATCCCCAATGTGATCTGCAAGCGCAAGATAGGTGCCACAGAATTGGTCAGACAAAGCCAGTTGTCGTGTATCGCCTTGTGACGACGAATACTATTGATCAGAAGATAGTGGAGAGAGCAGGAGCCAAGAGGAAACTAGAAAAACTGGTCATTCATAAGAGTTAGTTCTCAAGTTTTTGTTTTTTTATGAACAATTCGTAGGTTATGAGGGACTATATCAGCATTGGTGGCAGCAATATTGAAGTTAAATGGCAAAGCTATTTGTGTTACTTGGCATGAGAAGGGATTTTGCCAGACAGTGATACTGGACTACTGGGAGTTCGGAGAGGATAAGCGATACGACGGCTGCTGAGCGGGGCATTTTCACACTCGGCAGCCATGAGTTAAATGCTGTGCCTTTACATGGTTTAAGGCTTTAGCTTAAGCAATACTCTTTAGTTTGAGCAAAGTGCAATAATTAACTAAATGTAACGTGCACCATGAATATAGAATTGTGTGAGAAATGAAAGATAAAAAGATTTGTTTGCGAGAGGATTTTAATAGGTGATGGGTGCAGTTGTTTATATGAATGAGGGGAACATGTTCTTATGCAGACAGTGTAATCCTGTTTTTATGTGGACAGAGTAATTATGTTCTCCGAGGACAAGCAGGCTGCTTGTTCTCACTACTGGGTGACGTCCATGGCAGCCCCTTCAATCGGAGATCTTCACTAGCAAAGACGTTTGCTAGCCCTCGCATGTGCACGCACACTGCGCATGCGCGACTGTCTTCCCGCCCGAACGGGCTCGTGTTCGTCAGTCTTCTTTTTTCTGTGGCTTGGGACAGCTGGTGACATGCTTCGTGTGAAGGCAAAGAAGCATCGGCACAGGTCACCTTCCAGACGTGGTGTCGAGAGCTCTGGGTCGCCGAGGGATTTGGCACCCACTAGGCATTGACACCGGGAGGAACGCTCACCCTCCATTCAGGAGGTGTCGATGCGCTCTACCCTGGACAGCCCGGTACCGCCTCTGCGTCCCGGACAGATTCTGAGTCCGTCGCCTGGGATCCTGAAGGAGCTGTTGCGCCCTTCTCCGGTACCAGGGGTGCCTGCGCCTCCGGTGCCGTTGAGTGAGGTGACGGCTGGCCCCTTGCCCGTGGTGAGGTCTCAGATACCGGTACCGCTTGCGGTGCCTGCGTCGGCTGCCTTCCAGGCGGACTCCCCGACGACATCGATAGAGGGAGCTTCATCGCCGCCGGTGTGTCCACGGAGTCGAGGCGGGCACAGCTTTGGATGGAAGTTCATGAACTCGTGTCTGATACCGATGGTGAGGCCTCATGGGAGGCAGAGGAAGACATCATATATTTCTCTGACGAGGAGTCTGACGGTCTTCCTTCCGACCCCACTCCCTCTCCTAAAAGACAGCTTTCTCCTCCCAAGAGCTTATCTTTTGCGGCCTTTTGTCCGGGAAATGTTTACGGCCATTCCCTTCCCTGTGGTTACGGAGGATGAGCCAAGGGCTGAAATGTTTGAGCTTTTGGACTATCCTTCATCACCTAAGGAATCGTCCACAGTACCCATGCATCATGTCTTGAAGAAGACACTGCTGGAGAACTGGGTGAAGACCCTAACTAATCCCCACATTCCCAAGAAGATAGAATCCCAGTATCGGATCCATGGAGACCCAGAGTTGATGCGGACTCAGTTGCCTCACGACTCTGGGGTTGTGGATCTGGCCCTTAAGAGAAGGTCAAGAGTTCTAGGGAGTATGCATCGGCGCCCCCGGGCAGAGACTCTAAAACCTTGGATTCTTTTGGGAGGAAGGCCTACCATTCCTCAGTGCTCATCGCCAAAATCCAATCTTACCAGCTCTACACGAGCATTCATATGCGGAACAATGTGCGGCAGTTGGCGGACTTGGTGGATAAGCTCCCTTCTGAGCAAGCCAAGCCTTTTCAGCAGGTGGTCAGGCAGCTGAAGGCGTGTCGTAAATTCCTGGCCAGGGGTGTTTATGATACTTTTGATGTCGCGTCCAGGGCCACTGCTCAAGGTGTGGTGAATCGCAGACTCTCATGGCTGCGTGCCTCCAACCTGGAGAATAGGATTCAGCAGCGGATTGCGAATTCTCCTTGCCGGGGGGGATAATATTTTTGTAGAAGAGGTCGAACAGGTGATAGAGCAGCTCCACCAGCGGGACACCGCTTTCGACAAATTCTCCTGCCGGGCTCCTGCAGCATCTACCTCAACTGGTAGACGTTTTTATGGGGGAAGGAGGACTGCTCCCCTACTCGAGTAAGCGTAGGTACAAACCTCCCTCTCGCCAGCCTGCTGCTCAGGCAAAACCCCAGCGCGTTCGTTCTCGTCAACAGCGTGCGACTCAGCAGGCCCCTGCGGCTCCCCAGCAAAAGCAAGGGACGGGCTTTTGACTGGCTCCAGCAGAGCATAGCCGAAATCAAAGTGTCCGTGCCGGACAATCTACCGGTCGGGGGGAGGTTAAGATTTTTTCACCAAAGGTGGCCTCTCATAACCTCTGACCAGTGGGTCCTCCAAATAGTCCGGCTAGAATACTACCTCAATTTGGTTTCAAAGCCTCCAAATTCCCCACCGGGAGCTCAATCCTTCAGCTTCCAGCACAAGCAGGTACTTTAAGAAGTAGCTTCCTAACCTTGCTTCAATAGTGGAAAACGTTCTTTTGCTTTATTAATCCTTGTCCTGCCTTTGGACTGTCAACTCTGAAGTGACAGTAAAAAAACGTTAAAAAAAAAAAAAAAAGCCTGCTTACAACTTTGGCTAATTTGCAGTGCATTCACTTTCTCATGAAAACCCATCAGGCCCACTGGCGAAACGCTCTGCATCTGACCTTATTCAATGGCAGAGTGATATACTGGGAAACAGGCCAGGTTTACAATGGCCAAACGAGTGAATTGGACGGAAGCTTTGTTCTTCCCCTCTTTCTAGCTCTCCTTTTTATGTCAGTCTTCCTCTAGTTAAGCTCTGCTCATTTGTTTCAGCAGTGGCTCAAGGGCTTGGGAGGAGGGGTGTGAGAATTTTAAGGATCCCAAGTCTGGGAGAAGAACTACTCAATGTTTTTCTGTAGTGGGTTGAGTACCACCCTTTATATACACAGTAAAGCCATCTAATCCAATTGTCACCTTTACTAAGTAGAGTAACAACAGTGCCAAAGTTTTCTAATGACTGCAACACCCAATTGCCCCAGCTCTTACCATGGGAAGAGTTCACAGCAGAAACTGTAAGCAATTTGGAATTAAACAAAGGAAAGCAAAATAAGCTTTAACATGAAGGATATGAAAAGACCGAGGTCAGAAATATGTTTAATTTAGATCAGTAGGCAAGCAGTCTCCTCTGTTCATAAGGTGGGGCCTCCTTAGAGATGCACCTTCAACAGGTAAAATGTCCATTGTCTCTTCTGATGGGTCTTTACAAGGAAGTTCTTCTTAGTGAGGTATCGTACCTAAGGTATGCTGAAGATTTTGCTCCAGCCCCTACTCTCTATATTTTATTAAATCTCCGCCCTTCTCAGCACCAATGCGGTCGAGTTCGTGCCACCAGGGCAAGAAGGGCTGGGATTCTATTCCAGGTACTTCCTTGTGGAAAAGAAAACAGGGGGGATGCGTCCCATCCTAGACCTAAGGGCCCTGAACAAATATCTGGTCCGAGAAAAGTTCAGGATGCTTTCCGTGGGCACCCTTCTTCCCATGATTCAGGCAAACGATTGGCTATGCTCACTGGACTTGAAGGATGCTTACACTCACATCCCGATACTGCCAGCTCACAGACAGTATCTTCGATTCCGCCTGGGAACACGGCATTTTCAGTACTGTGTGCTACTCTTTGGTCTCGCCTCCGCGCTCAGGGTGTTCACAAAATGCCTGGCTGTCGTAGCGGCGTCTCTACGCAGACTGGGAGTGCACGTGTTCCCTTATCTCGTCGATTGGCTGGTGAAGAACACCTCAGAGGCAGGAGCTCTACAGTCCATGCAGATGACTATTCGACTTCTGGAGCTGCTAGGGTTTGTGATAAATTATCCAAAGTCCCACCTTCTTCCAGTTCAGAAACTCGAATTCATAGGGGCTCTGCTGGATTCTCAGACAGCTCGTGCCTACCTCCCGGAAGCGAGGGCCGACAATCTTCTGTCCCTTGTTTCCTGGGTACGAGCGTCTCAGCAGATCACAGCTCGGCAGATGTTGAGATTGTTCGACCACATGGTCTCTCCACAGTGCATGTGACTCCCATGGCTTGCCTTCACATGAGATCAGCTCAATGGACCCTAGCTTCCCAATGGTATCAGGCTGCTGGGGATCTAGAGGATGTAGTCCGGCTGTCCACGGACTTTCTTCAATCCCTGCATTGGTGGACAATTCGGTCCAATCTGATTTTGGGACGTCCCTTTCAAATTCCTCAGCCGCAAAAAGTGCTGACCACGGATGCATCTCTCCTGGGGTGGAGGGGAGCTCATGTCGATGGGCTTCACACCCAAGGGAGTTGGTCCTTCCAGGAACGAGGTCTACAGATCAATCTCCTGGAGTTGAGAGCGGTCTGGAACGGTCTATGGGCTTTCAAGGATCGGCTGTCCCAACAAATTATTCAAATTCAGACACAAATCAGGTTGCCATGTATTACATCAACAAGCAGGGGGGCACCGGATCTCGCCCTCTGTGTCAGGAGGCCGTCAGAATGTGGCTTTGGGCTCGCCAGTATGGCATGTTTCTCCAGGCCACATATCTGGCAGGCGTAAACAACAGTCTGGCCAACAGGTTGATCAGGATCATGCAACCTCACAAGTGGTCGCTCAATTCCAGAGTGATACGCAAGATCTTCCAAGAGTGGGGCACCCCCTTGGTGGGTCTTTTTGCCACTCAGCTCAATCACAAGGTCCCTCAGTTCTGTTCCAGACTTCAGGTCCACGGCAGACTAGCGTCGGATGCTTTTCTCCTGCAATGGGGAGAGGGCCTCCTGTACGCTTATCCTCCCATACCTTTGGTGGGGAAGACTTTGTTGAAACTCAAGCAAGATCGAGGCACCATAATCCTGATTGCACCCTTTTGGCCGCATCAGATCTGGTTCCCTCTTCTTCTGGAGTTGTCCTCCGAAGAACCGTGGAGATTGGAGTGTTTTCCGACCCTCATTAGGTAGAACGAGGGGGCGCTTCTGCATCCCAACCTCCGGTCCCTGGCTCTCACGGCCTGGATGTTGAGAGCGTAGACTTCGCCTCCTTGGGTCTCTCCGAGGGTGTCTCCCGAGTCTTGCTGGCTTCCAGGAAAGATTCCACTAAAAAGAGTTACTTCTTTCTATGGCGGAGGTTTGCCGTCTGGTGTGACAGCAAGGCCTTAGATCCCCGCTCGTGTCATACACAGACCCTGCGCGAATACCTTCTGCACTTGTCGGAGTCTGGTCTTAAAACCAACTCTGTAAGGGTTCATCTTAGTGCTATTAGTGCATACCATTACCGTGTGGAAGGTAAGCCGATTTCTGGACAGCCTTTAGTGGTTCGCTTCATGAGAGGTTTGCTTTTCTCAAAGCCCCCCATCAAACCTCCTACAGTGTCATGGGATCTCAATGTCGTTCTCACCCAGCTGATGAAACCTCCTTTTGAGCCACTGGATTCCTGCCATCTGAAGTACTTGACCTGGAAGGTCATTTTCTTGGTGGCAGTCACTTCAGCTCATAGAGTCAGTGAGCTTCAAGCCCTGGTAGCTCATGCTCCTTATACCAAATGTCATCATAACAGAGTAGTCCTCCGCACTCACCCTAAGTTCTTGCCGAAGGTGGTGTCGGAGTTCCATCTGAACCAGTCAATTGTCTTGCCAACATTCTTTCCCCGTCCGCATACCCGCCCTGCTGAACGTCAGCTGCACACATTGGACTGCAAGCAAGCATTGGCCTTCTATCTGGAGCGGACACAGCCCCCCAGACAGTCCGCCCAAATGTTTGTTTCTTTTGATCCCAACAGAAGGGGAGTGGCTGTCGGAAAATGCACCATCTCAAATTGGCTAGCAGATTGCATCTCCTTCGCTTACGCCCAAGCTGGGCTGTCTCTTGAGGGTCATGTCAAGGCATATAGTGTTAAAGCCATGGCAGCGTCAGTGGCCCACTTGAAGTCAGCCACTATCGAAGAGATTTGCAAGGCTGCGACGTGGTCATCTATCCACACATTCACATCGCATTACTGCCTACAGCAGGATACCCGACGTGACAGTCGGTTTGGGCAGTCGGTGCTACAGAATCTGTTCGAGGTTTAGAATCCAACTCCACCCCCACCCCCCCCCACCCCCCCACCCCCACCAGGCCCATTTTTATTCTGATCCAGGCTGCACTCTCAGTTAGTTGGTTAAGTTTAGGTCAATCTCAGTTATGTCCTCGCCGTTGCGAGGCCCAGTTGACCATGTTTGTTGTTTTGAGTGAGCCTGGGGGCTAGCGATACTACTACTACTACTTAACATTTCTAGAGCGCTACTAGGGTTACGCATAGCTGTACAAATTAACAGCTAAGGAAGGTCCCTGCTCAGAAGAGCTTACAATCTAAAGGACGAAATGTCAAGTTGGGGTAGTCTAGATTTCCTGAACTGTCTAAGCATATTCTATAACATACTGTGTGTAAATTTTAAGTCACATAGTTGAAAAGGGGCGTGGTCATGGGTGTGGAATGGGTCGGTCGTGGGCATTTCTAAAATCTATGCGCGTGCTTATAGAATACACCCGCTCCGTGCCTAATTTAGGTGTTGGAATTTCCACCAGATTTTACTTGGCTTAATTGACCGTGACTAAATTTAATCGCGTGGAGCGGCACTCTGCATATTCTATAAACCACGTGGAAATTTAGGCTTATTCTATAAAGTACGCCTAAAATAAGGTGTAATTTATAGAATTTAATTTTGGTGCCAAATTTGTAGGCGTGATTATATAGAATCTAGTCCTAAGGGGTCAATATTCAGCTGGTGGCCACCAGTATTATTCCTGGATATTCAGTGCTGGGCCATGTCCACACTTTGGCATTGAATATCCAGTTTATGCAGAACTGGCTAACATATAGGCGGTTAAAACAATATTCAGAACTTAGGTAGTGAGAACAAGCAGCCTGCTTGTCCTCGGAGAAAGCGAAAGCTACATACCTGTAGAAAGTATTCTCCGAGGACAGCAGGCTGATTGTTCTCACCTACCTGCCCGCCTCCCCTTTGGAGTTGTGTCTTCCCTTGTCTTTGTCTTTGCTCTATACTGGACTGACGAACACGAGCGCGTTCGGGCAGGAAGACGGTCGCGCATGCGCAGTGTGCAAGCACACGCAAGGGCTAGCAAACATCTTTGCTAGTGAAGATCTCCAATTGAAGGGGCTGCCATGGACGTCACCCAGTAGTGAGAACAATCAGCCTGCTGTCCATCGGAAAATACCTTCTACAGGTATGTAGCTTTCACTTTATCATGTAATTAAGTAGTCAGCAGCTTTATAACTCAGTCTTCCATTTTGAAGTCATTACAGAGAGTTATAGAACATATATTTTGAACTTTGTAGGCACTGTTATTGATTTACATTGCTGCAATTGTTTGTTTGTGTTGCACTTTTTTTGTTGTTGTTGTTGTTACATTTGTATCCTGCGCTTTCCCATTCATGGCAGGCTCAATACGGCTTACATGGGGCAATGGAGGGTTAAGTGACTTGCCCAGAGTCACAAGGAGCTGCCTGTGCCTGAAGTGGGAATTGGACTCATTTCCTCAGTTCCCCAGGACCAAAGTCCACCACCCTAACCACTAGGCCACTCCTCCACTCCTTTTGGATGGAAAACGTATTGAGAGGCACTGGGTGTGTTTAAAAAATTAAGATCAGTGTGAATTTTCAATGATCGAGAAACTTGTCCACCATTTAGGGTGGTAATCCACCTCTGTAGTGGATATCCCTGTATGGGTGAGTTGCATCTCAGAGAAGTTTCCACTTTCACTTAAAAAAAATTTTTGCACTATGTTTTCCTTTAAATACTGTAGTGGTTTCTATTCCTGGCAGCAACATAGAACAAACAATATAATTATATGGATTCAATAAGTGGATACATAAAGGAAGTGTCACCCAAAATTATAATGTATAAGAGAAGTTCCTACACAACCTTGTAATTTTAGTACTCCGGTTGTTTCTTTATAGTGGTTTTAGCATGACAGTCAAAGGGTATAAATTAAGCCTTGACAAATTTTCCTTGGATCTAGGAGCCAGCCCATAACGTTAGGAGCTAATGACTAGGGTGAAGAGCTGAGGGGATCTCTTTCCCAGGTCTGCTGCAGCTCCTTTAGACCCTGATTTACTAAGGCTGTTCTTTGATTCTGTGTCTGTGAAGCAGATTAATAAATTAGACCCTTAAATTCAATTTGGTGCAGGGTCTCCCCCCCCCCCCCCCCCCCCCCCCCACACACACACTTTTGTAACCTGTCCACATTAATCTCTATGATAATCGCACTTCTGTGCTCCAGTTTCTCTCTGTGTCCCCTGCCCCCCCACACACACGTTTTCACGCTCTTAATCCTAGTCTGTCTCTCTCTCTCTCTCTCTCGACACTGACTTGCTGTGGACATTAACCAAAGTAAATTTTAAATGTAGCTGTTAAGTTCTTTTCCTTGATCGCACACAACCAGTTCAGACCAGACAAGTAGGTTATGTCTCCCTGCCCGCAGACGGAGACAGAGAAAAACGCTCAAAGCTCACCCCGTTTCCCTTATAGGGGGCTGGTAATGCCTTCTGCTTTTCAGTATATCTGTATCAAAGCTAAAAATCCAGGATGTAAAAAAAATATATATATATGTTCTTTTGTTTATGCTTTCACAGCATCATTAAAAACCAAACCTAATGCAGCCAAAAGCATCTCTCCTTTGTCAGTAACCCAGAAGACTCTGGAGTGATCTGTTGTTTAAATTTCACCTTATTAGCCATATCAGACCAACCCAGACTAGTGGGAAGTAGCAAGAAAAAGCCAAGACAGCTCTCGGGACTCTTGCATTCAGAGCGGAGACATTCATGGCCTGAACACGCAAACATAAGTACTAAAATTTGGAGTGCAATGGAGATAAGACCTTGGTCCTGCCATTATTCTCTAGAAAGAGATTATGACTCTGCCTATAAGAACTCCTGCACCCTCACCAAGAGGTTCATCTACACTCTGGTACCTGTAACCTCTTACTGTTGTGGCCTGAGGCAGTTGCCCAGTGACCTAGAGATCAGTTCCTTAGAGATTGGCTAGGGATGGGTCCCAAAAGGCAAAGGAGTTTATCAGAACATGGAAGGATCTGGGAACCTACAACGGAGACTTATGCACAGCTTGGGCATGTCTCTTCCCATCCTCGTCTGACTCTCCTACAGTCGGAAATGATGAGCCTAAATTCATGCAGGCAGAAAAGGTATACCACCTTCCATAGGCAAACTTAGGGAGAGGGTACCCTACTAGACCTGAGAGGAAGGGAAATCAGAGCCACCAGGACTGACTGACTATTCTTTTCTATATGGAGACTTATAATTCACTTTTAAGCCCTAAAGTACAAAGCGGAGAACAGAATAAGAAACTTCCCAATTGGAAGGAATTTACATAACATTTTACAATTAAAATATAGCAATAAAAATACAAAAAATTACATAATCAGGATGAAGTGTAGGTTCCAAGAAGAAAAGACCACTTGAAATAGGAGTCTCGCATACTTTCCTCTGAATTATGTTTTACAGGGGGAAAACTCTGTCCTGACCCAGTTGAGGGCTAGAAGGGCTCTCAAGTATGTTCCCATCAGCTAATGGTGTCACATTGGCCATCGTCTCCTGGATTGCCATGTACCAGGCTAGTGTCCAGGACTACCAGAGCATAGACAGCTGACTATCCCTGGCCTACAAAACCAGATAGAAGCCCCCACCACACACAACACACACAGAGTGGGAGTGCTCTTTACTCCATTCCCCTTGAGAGCAAATAAGTTGTAGAGTAGTCCTGTATCCCATTTAGTGGGTCCAATATTCAGCCTTACTGCAGTCAGCAATTTTTACACACTGGCCATTGTGGGCTGAATCAGAATCAAACACCAGTATTCAATGTCGGGCCTAATCCATACACCTGTATTGAATATCCATGTTATGTATGTTTGCCAGAAGTAATCGGGTGCCGACTGATATTCAAACTGGCAGTCAGGTAACTATCCAGATACTTAGGGCAACTGTACTCTTGGACTACCCTGTCACTAGTTGGATAGTACAAAGAAAATATAAAAATGAAACATATGCAAAAAATATGTGAAAAGTGTGCTCAGAAAAATCCATATAACCACTCAAGATACAACACAAGGATACCTGATTCTCTATCATAGCACACTATTATGATGTCGATAACAGATTCCAAGTAAATGGGGAAAAAAAAAGATGACCACTTATCTTAGTATGCCATTCCAACCATGTTGACAATATTCCAAAGCAATAATTGGCATATAATTTAGAGATCCCTTGAATTTTCTATATAAAATTCAAATTATGTATTAAAAACCCCAATAGGGAACCTTATTTCACCGGAGCTTTCTCAGGGAGTGATGAGTTTTGATCATCAAATTTTTCATTGGTAGGGATTGCAACTCAGTAACCAGACAGTGCGACTGCAGTCTTCCCAAATTTTCAGCTGCACTACCTAGTTACATGACACTGACAATCTAGGGATCACTGGGTCACACAATTTAATTGGTCAGGAGCCTAGTATTTTAGTTTATGCATTGGTGGTGGGATGGAATAAATCTGTTTAAGGGATATACAGTAACATAAATCAGTGTGCTACTTTTCTAAAAATAAGCAGCCTCTGCATACATTGAAATGTAGAAAATGCTGACTCCTTTTGAGTGAGGAAGAGGAGGCAACTGCCATTGTGGGTATTGGAGAAAAACAGCACCACAAGGTTGAATAATGTTTTTAAAGTTCTCAAGATTGCATAGTAAGCAAATTGTTTCAGTGACCTTTCTCATTTATGAAGAATTCACATTTTTCTCTTTAGATAAGTTTAAAGGTGGTCAATCTGGAATGAATCAGTCAAGGAGCTTCTTGGATCCTAAAGAACTAATGGAATTGCTACAGTCGAAAGATTATGAAAGGTAGGTTGTAAGTATGCCGCAGCAGGCACCAGAATGAGTCAAGAGTTAGGTGTTCATGTTCATCTTGCAAGTTAACAAAGAGATGATTCAAAATAGCATCAATAAATGTGCGCTGTGCAAATTCCAGGTAATGCCATCTGAAAATGAGTGTTCCAGTGTAAGAGTCTTCTGTAGAATGTGCATGTGATTCTGGAAACGTGCCAAGGTGTCTTCCAGTTATGGCCAACACAGTCTGAGACCTGTAGCCATTATTTTAGGACCATTTCACAAGTTAAGTGCATACTTGGTGTTTTGAACATGAGGTTGCCCATTTTGACATGAGATTGTATTCTTTGCTGTCAATCTTTTTTTTTTTTTTTTTTTGTTCAATCATTTTTATTAATTTTTAAATAACAAAAAGAAAGGAAATTAAGTACCAGAGACTTAATAATAGTTTAACAAGTTTGATTATGTACACTGACTTGTAGAAGAATTATAGACATTTTTTACATCAACTCTAGGATCCCTGATTCTGTTTCATTACAGGTATTGTATATCTATAGGAATAAGCATATTACTAAATGTTAGAGGTGAAGACAAGAAACTATACATATATATGTAATTAGTACCCATTTATATTTGCATAGATTATAATAATTAATATTAACTGGATGAGTAATCGAGTATAGGAGACCAGGTTTTATTGAATGCTAAAAGGGAGCCGCATTTCTCTGCAGCAGCTTTTTCATATTTAGCGTAAAGACATACTGTATTCCACCACATATCATAAGATAACTTCGTAAAGTCCTTCCAATTTTGACATATCAGTTTTAAAGCAACTTGAATCAATATACGTAATAATTTGGCTATGTGTGGTTGTATTACCGTGTCTAAACCAAATTCTCCCGTGATTATGATTTTGTATGTTAGAGGGATCTTAAAATCTAGAATATGGGAAATAGTGTCCTCTATACGAGACCAATACTCATCCAGTATAGGACAATTGTAAATTAAGTGGTCTAAAGTACCTACATGGTTGTTACAAGACCAGCATCTATTTGAGACTTCTTTAGATATTTTGGAAAGTTTGTAAGGTGTCCACATAGCTCTATGCAAGATGTAGAATGATGATTGGGTAAGAGCAGATGATTTTGAGGATTTATATAGTAATGTCCAGATTTTTTCCCATTGTTCTGCAGTTATTTGAGAATTGAGTTCTTTGTTCCAAATGTTTTGTAAGGCTGAAGGAGAGTGAGAAGAGTGTTCTTGGAAGATTTTGTACCATTTAGATGCCGTTTTCTTCCCATTAGACAATTGATGACATAATGTTAGACAACTTGGAGTTTCGTCCTTTAATGAGTTAATATCGAAGTTTGCAGAAATGCAGTGTTTTAGTTGTAGCCATTGAAAGTAGCAGTGGTTAGGTAAATTATACTTTGCCTGTAGTGTAGAAAAAGGTAGCCACTTGTGATTATCCAATAGTTGATGTAGAAACCATATTTTTGCTTCAATCCATTTAGGCCAAGCAAAACATATTCCATTAATTTTTAGTTTTGGATTATTCCAAAGTTGTATCTTAGTGGTCGAATGGATAGAGATTTTAACACATGAGTCCAATGTGTTGAAAGATGATTGAGAAGCGAATATGATGGGATTATAATCCGAATTGTGTACTGAAGACCATGGTAAGAGAGGTGTAGGGGTTGCTTTAAAGATCTTTGCTTCCCATTTTATCCAAAGTGGGTCAGTATGTTCTTCATTTGAGGTTATCCATAAAGAACTTTGTCTTAGTAAGAAAGCCTTATGGTAGTCCAAAAAATTAGGAAAATTAACACCACCATTGTGTTTGGGGAGTTTAAGATATTTCAGTGCAATACGAGGAGGTTTATTAGACCACACAAACGTTGACAATATTTTTTCCATATTTTTATAAGTACTGGCATGTAACATAACCGGTAACATACTTAAAATATAATTCACTTTCGGTGCTATCATCATCTTTATGGTGTCTAATCTACCCCACCAAGAAAGTTTAAGTGGAGACCATTTATTAGTCATATCCTTCACACAATTCAAAAGGTATGTAGAGTTGAGGTTGATAGTTTCATTAATATTGGATCCAAATAATACACCCAGATATTTCAGGCACGTGGGCGACCATTTAAAATGGGACATTGTGAATTGGTATGATCTAGAGGCCGTGTTTAATGGTAACATTTCTGTTTTAGTGGGGTTTAGTTTGTATCCAGATATTCGTGAGTATTTGTTAATTACATCTAGGATGTGAGGGATGGATGAAGGAGTAGTATATATTAATACATCGTCAGCATATGCAGAAAGTTTGGCTGTAATATTTTCCAATTCTACACCTTTAATATGATCAGACTGTAAGATAGTTAAAAGTAAAGGTTCTAGAGCAATATTAAATAGTAATGGGGAAAGAGGGCATCCTTGTCTTGTACCTCTTGTCGGCCAAAAAGGAGGGGAATATTGACCATTAATAAACAATTTGTTAGATGGACAGGTATATAATACTTTTATCAAATTAATTGCGTTTTGTGTGAAACCAAACCACTTTAAGGTTTGAAACATATATAGCCATTCTACGCGGTCGAAAGCCTTTTCAGCGTCAAGACCTATGGCCACATATGGAGTGTTTGATTTTTGTGTTTGTATAAGTATGTTAGTAAATAATCTGGTATTGTCATAAGAATGTCTTCCATGCATAAAGCCAGTCTGATTAGTATTTATGATTTTTGGTAATATAGTTTGTAGTCTTTCTGCTATGATTTTAGCATAAATTTTGGCATCAATATTTATAAGAGATAAAGGGCGGTAGTTTTGTATTCTTTGGGGATCCTTACCAGGTTTTGGGAGCACTATAGTTGTAGCTTCGGTAAAGGAACCAGAAACTTCCCCTGAGGAGATTAAATAATTAAAGAAGGAACTTAATAAAGGGGTAAGTATTTCTTGAAAAGTAAGATAAAATTCTAAAGTAAATCCATCTGGACCGGGGGCTTTTTTTTTTGCCATGGACTTTATAGCAGATTTTATCTCCTGGTCAGTTATGGGTGATGAGAATAATAAATTGTCATCGTAGTCGATGGTGTTATGATTTATGTTATCAAAAAAGGATGTATCAATTTGATCTGTATTAGATTCTGATTTATATAATTCATCGTAGAATTTTTGGAAGGCTGATAATATTTGTTGGTTATCTGTTATACTGACATCATTAGAATCTTTAATATGAGAGATATCATTTTTTTCGGCTCTAGTTTTTAGGTAGCTGGCAAGTAGATGTCCAGATTTATTATTGCTGGCGTAAAATTGTGCTGATTTCATAAATATCTCTTTATTTGCAGTGTTGGCTAATAATATGTTGTATTTGTATCTATCTTTCCGTAGTTTGCTTAAAATGTCCATATTAGATGGGGATTGTTGGTGTAGATTTTCAAGGTGGGTTATTGATTTTTCTAGTTCTGTGATTTCAAACATTTGCTGTTTTTTTTTTTTGGCTGTAAAACGTATGATTGAGCCTCGGATAAAAGCTTTAAAAGCATCCCATCTTGTTATCCAGTTTGTTTCTTTAAGTGTATTGAACTTGAAGTATTCTATTATGTCATTCATAATCTCTTCTTTAAATTCAGGGTGTGATAATACACTAGCATTAAATCTCCAAGATTTTGTCTGTGCTTTGATTGATAGATCAGATAGTTGTATGGATATGTGTGCATGGTCTGATAATTTGATATTATCAATGTGTGTATCAATTACTTTACTTAATATTGATTCAGAAACTAAGAAGTAGTCTATTCGGGAGTAGGAATTGTGTGGTAAAGAGTGAAAAGTATAGTCTTTCTCATTATTATGTAAAATTCTCCAGACATCACATAATTTGAGGTGGTGAATTAAATCATTCAGAACAAACCATGCTTTAGTTTTTTTAAAAGGGAAACTTGATTTCCTATCTAATTCAGGATTTAAAATTGTGTTGAAGTCTCCACCAATGATAAGTGGCGTATCTCCTTCCTCTGTGATAAGGTTTGCTAGATTATGAAAGAATTCTGGGCAATCTGTATTTGGAGCATAAATGTTAAGTAAAGTCAAAGGGTCATTATCTACTGTGATACGGATTTTAATCCATCTTCCAATTGAATCTTTGTCTGTAGAAATGATCTTAATATTGTTTTTTTTTCTTATTAATATGGCTACTCCATTTTTTTTCCCATCAGCGGCTGAATAATATGGGATAACTGACCATGTAGTTTTAAGTTTAAGAGATTCCTGATCGGATAAGTGTGTTTCCTGAAAATAAACTATATCGGGTACATATTTATTTATAGCGTTTAAAATTTTTTTTCGTTTGATTGGGTTGTTAAATCCCTTAACATTAAGGGATATAATGTTAATCATTAATCTGCTCCAGACAAATAGATTAGATATGAGAACAGTTTACAACCACCTCTTACATTGTGGATTCTGAAGAGTTTTAAAAGTGTCACATTACTAAAGTCAGGTACATTAACAAATAACATAACCATGTAGGAACAACAAACATAGTATGTTTTAAACATGGGTTGTGAATACCAGGATGGACAGCGAAATCTCACTGACTCCCTTATAATGAAACAGTATGTGAAAATACAAGTTATTTGTGTAATACCAAGTCCTATAATAAAATATACAACACCTAGGAAAGAAAATAATGAGGCATGTTATAGCATTGTTCACTTGAAGGAATAAAGATCAAATAGTGAAGGCATAAATTATATACTATGTATATACACACACATACAATTTTTTTTTATACATTTCTATAACATCAATTGGTAAACTTCTTGAAAACTTGCTGTATGATGAAGGAATGATGATTTTAAAATCAATTAGTATCTGTTAAAAGTAGAGCAAAGCAAGTCTAGACAGCCAGTAAGAAATAATGATTATATAAAGTATTGGTAAATAATACCTGAACAAGCATTCAGAGATTGTATTTCTTGGTCCATGTGGAGATATTAGTCTCGCTCTAATAATGATCAACTATATTCCATTATGATATGTTGTCAATTGTACTGCGCTGAAATACTGGCAAAAATTTGCCTTTATGGTCTGCATAGAAGCATTTTTTAGGGACTTTTAGCAGCAGCTGCTGTTATAGTGTGAGACTGAATGAAACTTAGACGTCTGGAACTGCTTTAGTTATCATCGTGTGAATATCATATTCATCTCTGTCTTCATTGGCTGAATACTTTGATAAATATCACTATCGATGTAAAAGATTTATTCATGTTGTTTCAATTGAGTTTGTTAGAGTGCCAAAACTCAATATTTCTTGTGACTGGAAACACCATTGTAGTCAAAGCCTGATGAGCATTATGTTCTTTTGACCACTTCTTATATTATATGGGGGTTAGCATATGACAATCTTCCTTATTAGCAAACATGGATCATGAGCACAGTTTTATGGTGTTTATGATCTGGTAACCCGACACTAGCAAGGAGGCAGAGCAAACTCTCAGTGTGTTTTGTTCAAAGTGATTATCAAGGCTACCAGTGAAAAGAAGAAAAAGAAAAAAAAAATTAAACTAATGTTTACAAAGGATGCTGGCTGATATCAAATGTAAAGACAATCCTAAATTGTGTTAGGACCTCTTATTTCCATGCAGGAGTAATAGGCTTGTATTAGTAATGATCAGCTGTGATTCATCTCAGTAGTCAGACTTTTATATAGCGCATGAGTGTTGGCGGGAAACGCCATTATAGTCAGGAAAAGAAGCACTCTTAGAGGGTATTATCAGCTGTAGTTGTTAAAATGATTGGGCGATTCTGCTTTGCAAGCAAACATTAATCATGTGCACAGCTATTATGAAGTTTGTGTGCTGGTAGCACGAACACTATATCAACAATGATGATCAGCTGTGTTTCATCTCAGTGTTCCGTCTTGTTGTGTATCACCTGATTGCTGGCGGGAAACGCCATTATAGTCTGGAAAAGAAGCACTCTTAGGGGGTATTATCAGCTGTAGTTGTTAAAGTAATAAGGTGATCTGCTTTGAAAGCAAACATTAATCATGTGCACAGCTATTATGAAGTTTATGTGCTGGTAGCACGATCCCTACAACAACAGTGATGAACAGCTGTGTAACCTCTCGGTATTCAGCCTTTTGTGTACCTCCTTAATGCTGGCGGGAAACGCCATTATAGTTAACAATAGAAGTACTCTTGCAGTTGTCAAAGTTAATTGGTGATTTGTTCATGTCACTCTGCCTTGCTAACAGACCACAGTCAGCACGAGAAATACTCCAGGGACCACCAACTGCTGCAGATGTTAAAAGCATTACGGCGATCTATACATTCTATTCTGCCCTGCAGCAAACAGGATTCAAGTTCACAGCTTTATGAAGTTTGTATGCCGGTAGCCCGATCGCTATAACAACATGAAAGATACATAGAAAGAAATAAAAAGTACCTTGTGTTGTATTTATTTGATGTTTATAATAGAAGGAAAAAAACTCTTTAGGACTTCAGTGAAGAGTGTGGATTCAGCGAACGTCAATTGGGCTAGGAGCAATTTCTTCAAGATAAGTTGCCAGGGCTTCGGGAGTAGTGAAGTCTTTGGTGGTATTATTTATGGTGACTCTCATTTTAGCTGGGTATAACATTCCATATCTGGCATTGATTTGCTTCAGCTTAGGTCTGAATGCTAGGAGCTGTTTGCGAGCCTGAACAGTAGTTTTGCAGAGATCTGGTAGAAATTGTAGTTCCTGACCTTCATACTTCACAGGTGCTCGTGTTCGAGCACGTTGAAAGATTTCAGAAACTTGTGGAAAGCGGAGAACTTTCATTATAATTGGTCTTGGATATCTATCTTTTGGACCTCGTTGTGTTGGGATCCTGTGGGCTCTTTCCAGCTCGAATAGTCTGTTAAATTGAATACCCAAGATATCAGGGATGAATTTCTCCAAAAATTGAATCGGATCAGATCCTTCAAGATTTTCAGGTAAGCCAAGGAGTCTGATGTTATTCCTTCTTGATCTGTTGTTATTTTCTTCAATTTCCTTTTCAAGTATATTTATCTTTTTAATTTGTTTTTTGATTGTTTTTATCTGTTCTTCTGTCGCTCCCACTTTCTGTTCCATTGTTAGAATCTTGGAGTTGAGTATTGACAGATCTGAGCGAATAAGAGAGATGTCTTCTTTTATTTCAGTAAAACCATCTTTGGTTTCTGTCAATATATCTTTTAGTGCATGGATCTCTTCCAGTATGGCTGCAGTACTCGGATTTTCCATCTTTTCAGTTGAAGCTTTTTGAGGAGAAGGAGGTTCTCCTCTTTGCCTTTTTGAGTTTTTCCCTGATGCCATAAGTTCTTATATATGATAGCTTAATATTGGTTTAGTTTTAATAGCTTATTTTCACAATTAAACAGATTACTTTCAGGAGTCTGAGAGAGAGCTCAGCGATTATGCTGCCATCATGCTGGTGTTCTACAGCTGATAGACTCACTATGTTTACATTTTTTGCCATACTATGAATGTTATTTTACAAGGCCTATCTATACATAGTGCCATTTATATGAGTAAGCAGTGATTTTAGAAAAGTTGTTACTTTAAACATGTATATTCATATCATGCACAGTTTTGAAGGTAATGTGTTTTGGGCATGGTGTGGGCAGGCCTGAAAATTTGGTGTGTGATATTTGGATGCTGCAGTGTGGGTGCCCTTGACATTTGAATGTCCAAATGGCAGTGTCTAAAAGTTTAGGATTTTTTTACACTGAACTCTGGTGCAAAGTTCTGGGCTCACACACCAGAAAATAGGTCATAGCCGCTGGTCCTCACAGTCCTTGGAGCAGAAGGGAGATCATAGCTGTCACAGGTGATGCTTGTGAGGTTGCACTTCCCTCGGCCCCCGCCTGTTCCATTCTTCCTCACAAGCACTGCCTGGGGAAGCTATGATCTCTCTTCTGCTCCAAGGACCGGCAGCCATGATCTCTGTTCTTCAAGGGCTGCCACCCATAGCAGCCAGCCCAGCACATTTCACTTGGGGGGGGGGGGGGTGGAGGTGGGAAGATGTACAGACATCACTATTTGGGCATCCAAAAGTCCAGCACTAATGTATATAGGCACCTATATAGTGGTGGTGTCCAAAAGTCCTGCTTTGCTGAAAAGTATGTGTACGTTTCAGATTTTGCAACAGCAATTCTCACACATGTAGACATTGTCATTTAAACCTGTGCCAAGTTATGTTTCATTATTGAGATAACTGTTCATTTGTACTTCGACATAGACTTTGGAGAAGTGATTGATGGGGGGGGGGGGGGTAGTTGTGATTACTTCTGTTTAAAATCACCTCAGTAGAGTTTGGAACTAAGTTCCTTAATTGGCTTCCTGAGACATCCGTTTTTGTTTTTTTAATTTTAATTCCGTATTTACATGCCTAGGTTGTAAATTCCACCACTTAGACTTATAAGTGCAGAGTCTTAAGTGATGGTGCTCTTTATGTAAGGAGAAATTAGATCTTACCTGCTAATTTGCTTTCCTTTAGTCCCTTCGGACTGGCCCAGAATTCAACTGTTTTTTAAGTGTTAAATCCTTTAGAGAGCAGGAAGCCAAGGGCTCCAAAGGTGCCCTAGTAAGAATTGACAGGACCAAGTTCAAATCCCAAACTGGAAAGATAGCCCTAGAAGGAGGACGTAGGAACCAAGAAGGAACCAAGAAATATCCAGATGGCTAGGCAAACCCTTACTCTGAATGAGCCCTCAAAAACATGAGAGAGCCACTATTTGGACGTTGAGACGCTAGCGCCAAGCCTTTATCAAAACCCTGCTGCAAGAAATCCAAGACCTCGGTCATGGAAGCATGAAACAGTGAAATGCCGCAGTCAGAACACCATGCCTCGAACACCCGTCAAGTTCTGATATAATTAAGAGAAGTAGAACGATGATGCGATCAAAGCATCATGGCAATCACATTGGCAGAGTAACCTTATTTCGTCAACTGAGCCTGCTGAGCCAAACTGTAAGACAAAATCGAGCTAGGTCTGGGTGAACCACTGAACCCTGTACCAAGAGTCTGTGAGAGAGGAGCGGAGGGCCGATGAGAAGATGCATGAGATCGGCAAACCATGGCTTGCGAGGCCAATCCAGAGCTATCAACCTTACAAGACCTCTGTAAGAAGTCCCACCGGCCAGACTGAAGAAGAGCATCCACTCCACTCACCTTGTGGGTGTCTCCATCGACTGAAGTATTGAGTCACTTTTGCATTTAGATTTGAGGGCAAGAGATCCATGACGAGATGTCCCCAGTGATCCACGATTGCTTGAAATGCCTTTGCCCCGAGAAACCATTCTGCTGGGTCTAGAGTATGACGGCAGAGAAAGTCCACCTTGAACATTCGCTGTCCCTGCTACGTGTGACACAGAAATGGCGATCAGATGACTCTCCGTCCAACTCATGAGCTGCACTGCTTCCTGTTCCAGGAGACGATGACTCGTTCCCCCTTGACGATTGACATATACCACTGCTGTGGCATTGTCCGACAGGATGCACACCGATTTGCTTACAAGCAGAGGGCAAAACGCTTCCAGTGCCAACCAAATTGCTCTGGTTTCCAAGAGATTGATCAAGCAGGAGGCCTCCTGGCAAGACCACAAACCCTGAGCATACTGACTGAGACAGTGAGCTCCCCAACCTTTGAGACTGGCATCCGCTGTGACTGTGGCAGATCCAGAGGCATTCCTCTGGACAGGTTGGGTATAACATAGGCTGCTGAGTTCCCTAGTTCTCAAAGTCAATTTCACTAGTAGGGAATTTCTCTACGGAGACTATCTGGAAGCACTACAGAAAACTGCCACTGACCGAGGCCTCAAACTGTTGTTGCTTTTTTTTTTGTTTGTTTTTTTTACCAGGGGCTGCCTCTCCCAAAGCCTTAACCCTGAAGAGTTGAAGGCTGGCTAACAACCTGCAGAACTACAGATGCAGGGAGACCAAGGGAGGAGGTGGGGGATGGACCCGGCCACCCGAGTATGACACCCTTGAGGCTAAGTGAGACCCCTTCGGATCTCAGCCTCCACACACAGCAAGAGACACCGGGGCACAGAATAACTAGGTCATTCAATTTCAATACAGAAGAAAGAGAGGAAAGAAAGAGAGACTGAAAGGGCTCACCACCTTCCACCTGCTGGAGACTGATAATACTGAATCTAGTTAGTTAGCCAGGGCTCTTCTTGGCTCTCTCTAGAGTCAGAGTTTTCAGTCTCCACCTGTTGTAAGGCGTGCACAACCACTTATCTGCTACTTCCAACTGAACTGAACTGCATATCAGTTCAGTTGGAAGTAGCAGATAAATGGAACTAGATTTTTGGAACTACTAGTGTGTACGATATATTTACATACACTTTTGATAGTTTATACCCCTGACGCAGCCTGAGGGTGAAACGTGGCCACGTCGGGTATTGTTCCAATAAATGCATTTGATTCCACTGCTTTGTTGTTTTTTAACTCACAACTACTTCTGCTTTAACAATGACATCTATCTACAAATAATGGGCACCAGGACAGCACCCCAATATGCCAACCTTTTTATGGCTGAGCTGGAAAAGACATTTCTGAATACATACCAGACCAAACCCCTAAAATACTACCGGTACATCGATGACATTTTTATGATTTGGACTGAGGGGGAAGGAACTCTGAAATAATTTTACTATTCCTTCAATACATACCATCCTACAATCAGATTCAAAATTGACTACTCCCCAGAAAAAGTCAATTTTTTGGACACCACGGTCTCAATCAGCAATGGCTATATATAAACACCTATATACAAGAAACCCACAGACAGATGCAGCTATCTCCACAACTCCAGCTTCCACCCTTCACATACAAAGAGATCCATTATTTCTCCGAGGACAAGCAGGCTGCTTGTTCTCACGACTGGGTTGACGTCCACGGCAGCCCCCACCAACCGGAACAAAACTTTGCGGGCGGTCCCGCACGCAGGGCATGCCCACCGCGCATGCGCGGCCGTCTTCCCGCCCGTGCGCGACGGTTCCCGCTCAGTCTTTTCTTTTCTGCCCTGGAGAGAGCCGCGTTCGTCTCTCTCTGTCAGCTCCAGAAACCGGACCGCGCGTTCGCCGCGAGCTTTTCTTCGTTTTGTATTATTCACTTTTCTGAAAGTTGTTCAGCATGTTCTGGGAGCTTTCTAGGTAGGTTTAGATGAGGTTACAGAATAAATGTAACAGTCAAAAACAATTCCCAAAGATTCCGTAAGGCCCACTGAATCCACATAGTAAAGTAAGCTTTTTTTTTTTTTTTTGGGGGGGGGGGGGGGGCTTCCAGTGCATATGATACCATAATTTAAAAAAAAACTGAAGATTTAAGGCCATCTAATTTATGCTTGTGGCAGTCAATTCTACAGAGCTGTCTTTATAGTAATTTCAGTTGTTTAGTATACTGGAAACATACACCAATCTGGGTTGAGAGGTAAAATGCTGTTCCAATTTAGGGTAAGTAGTTTCCTCAACTTTTTTCTGACAAAAGCAAATTCTACAAACATAATAACTCCAGGCTCCGCCCTTTCTGCCTTGCCTCACCCCATGCCCATACGCCAGGCCCCCTCCCTGCCCATCTTCAAATCTCTGCTTAAAGCCCACCTCTTCAAGGTCGCCTTCGGCACCTAACCTCTACACCTCTACCCAAGAAATCTAGACTGCCCCAACTTGACATTTCGTTCTTTAGAGTGTAAGCTCCTTTGAGCAGGGACCGTCCTTTTTGTTTATTTTGTACAGCGCTGCGTAACCCTAGTAGTGCTCTAGAAATGTTAAGTAGTAATGTTAAGTAGTTTAAAAAAAAAAAAAAAGAACTTTGTTTTTCCTCGTCTTTTAGAGGGGACGTCTCGTTGCGGCCTTGTGGCTGCGCGGTCGAGTTATTTTTCGAGGCGTGAATTTTACCGCCACCATCGACGACTTTGACTTCGCCGACGCGATTTTTCCGTCGACGTCCTCGAAGGTCCCGAGTGGATTTGAGAAGTGTGGTCGGTGCGGCCGGCATATCTCGCAGACCGACACTCACGCTTGGTGCCTCGGGCCGGAGCACGATACCAAGACGTGCACCTTGTGTCTCGGTCTCCGGAAACGGACACAGGTGGCGAGGCAAGTTCTACGGGACCGTCTTTTTGGAACTTGCGCCGGCCCCTCGACTTCGATGGCATCGGTGTCGACGGCCGGATCTTCGAAACCGGTACCGATGTCCACGAAGACGGCACCGACCCCAGGAGCACGTGGCCCGCTGGTCTTCCGGAGACGGCAGGGGTGAGCGGCCGCGTGGGCAATCTGCCCCGGTCACTTCCTCTACCCAGGGCCCTCGGGACCGAACCCTGTCGGACCCGATCCCTCGAGGCCGAGGGGGATCTACTTCCTCCACTTCAATTCCACCAAGCGCCGATGACGGGCACCGAAAAAAGGCAAAGAAGCACCGTCATCGGTCGCCCACGGCGCATACGGCTCCCAGCGCCAGGGATGATTCGACGCCGAGGAAGCGGCAGCGCCGAGAGGAGAGGTCCCCCTCTGTGGTAGAGGTATCGTCACGCCAGGGTGCCAGCACTCCGGTGCCGTCTCCTGGACCCGACCAGCTTCCGGCACCAACACCTGTAACGGCCCCCTCGCCTTTCCCGACAGCGGGCCTAGACGAGTGCCTCCGAGCCATCCTTCTGGGGATCCTGGAAGGGCTGATGCGCCAGACTGTGCCGGCGCCGGGGGTGCTTGCGCCCTCGGCGCCGTTAATGGAGGCGCCGGCGTGCTCTAGCCCGGTGCCGAGGCCTTCGACGCCGCTTGCGGCGCCGGTCTCGACCGCCACGCAGGTGGAGTCGACGTCGATGGAGGGAGCTTCATCCCCGCCGGCGCGGGAGTCCACCGCTCGACGACGCCACCGAGGCCTCGGTGCCTCGACGTCGAGCCGGGCCCGGTTGAGGACTGAGCTGCAGGAGCTCATGTCTGACACCGAGGAAGAGGCCTCGTGGGGGGAGGAGGAGGACCCCAGATATTTCTCCTCAGAGGAGTCTGTGGGCCTTCCCTCCGACCCCACTCCTTCACCAGAGAGAAAGCTCTCGCCACCTGAGAGCCTCTCCTTTGCCTCCTTCGTCAGGGATATGTCGATTTGCATTCCCTTCCCCGTGGTCTCTGTGGATGAGCCGAGGGCTGAGATGCTCGAGGTCCTCGACTATCCATCACCACCTAGAGAGTCCTCCACGGTGCCGTTGCACAATGTCCTCAAAGAGACACTGCTTCGGAACTGGTTGAGACCATTATCTAATCCCACCATCCCCAAGAAAGCGGAGTCCCAATACAGGATCCACTCGGACCCAGAGTTAATGCAGCCTCAATTGCCTCATGACTCGGCGGTCGTGGACTCTGCTCTCAAGAGGGCACGGAGTTCGAGGGATACCGCCTCGGCACCCCCGGGGCGGGAGTCTCGCACTCTGGACTCGTTTGGGAGGAAGGCCTACCAATCTTCAATGCTCGTGACCCGCATTCAGTCCTACCAGCTCTATACGAGCATACACATGCGGAATAATGTGAAGCAACTGGCGGACCTGGTCTACAAGCTCCCCCCGGAGCAGTCCAGGCCTTTTCAGGAGGTGGTCAGGCAGCTGAAGGCGTGCAGAAAGTTCCTGTCCAGGGGTATATATGACACCTGTGGGGGGGGTCACGTGATGACGTAGAGCTGAACGGACGTCCCTGAAACCGGCTCCGGCTCAACAGGCAAAAATCAGCAAAATAAACAGCGATTAACCCCAAGAGGCAATCCCAAATCAGGTCCCTGAGCAAGGGGAAAGCAGGAGCAATAGAAAAAGCGTTCGCGGAACCGTTCCAGCTGAGTACCCGAAGGGTATGCCCGCAAAGACCTCGCGGGGAAAGAAAAACACCTGCACAGTGCGGTCCAAGATGGCGGAGGCGGCTCCGGAGACCCCGATGATCGGACCATTGCCGTCGGAGCTGGTGAGGGAACTAGCACAACAAATCTCCGCGATGCTGGAGTAAAAACTATCAAAACTCCAGTCGTCGGTGGATCAAATTCATGAAACGTTAGAGCGTCAGAGTGCCCGCTTGCAGCACGTGGAATAACGAGTGTCACAGTGTGAGGACGCAGCGGTAGGCACGAACGATCGGATAGTGGTGCTTGAACGGAAATGTGAACAGTTAACACAGAAAGCTGATGATCTTAAAAATCGCAGTCGGCGCAACAATCTACGGATCGTGGGAGTTCCAGAAACAGTAAAGGCAGCAGACCTCCGAAAGCTTGTGGAACAATGGCTCCCCCAGGAGTTAGACCTAGATCTTGGCGGGAAAGCCCTGCAGATTGAGAGAGTGCATAGAGTGGGAGCAATGCGGGCCAATGAAAACAGGCCGAGACAGGTGCTGGCAAAGGTGTTGAACTACTCTGACAAAGAGGCAATTTTGCAGGCGTACAGAGGTAAACAGAACCTTACCTATGAAGGAGGGAAAATACTTCTTTTTCAAGATTACTCCACTATTGTGTCAGACCAGAGGAAGGTAATGGGTCGCCATTGTAAAAGACTATATGACAAGGGGATCCGATTCGCTCTGCTCTACCCAGCGAAAGTAAGAGTACTACATGAGAACAAGACCATATACTTCACTGAGGCGGCAGAGCTGGAAGCGTTTGCAAATGGATTACAGTGAGGCAGAAATAAGGTATTGGAGCAATAAGGCTGGCAGCAACTGGTTTACCTAAGTGACTGGATATCAGAATGGCGGAGCACCTGACCTTTTGAGAGTCTCAGAGGAAGGCGAGCATTATCTGCAATTGCTCTGAACGCTTGAGGACTCTAAAGATTGGACGGCAAATAGTGAGAATGTTTAAATCGCTGAGGAGTTTTCTGAATCATGGAAAAGGTGTGACACCCTGATCAGCTTTGAGGTAACCAGCCAGCTGCTGCAAGAGGTGGGATTTGCTGAAGGGGAAGGAAAGGATAGTGCTCTAAGAGGGGAGACTGGGGGAGTTGGTGGTGTGTAAGGGGAATATGAGTGTTGAGAACTGGCACGACCGGAGGGTGTGTGTGGAACGGGGAAGAGGGGAGGGGAGGAGGAGGGAGGGAGGAGAGCACAAAGGTTGCGATTGCTTTTCATGAAGGTACGGGACCAGAGGGATAAAAGACAGAAGCAGGACCCTAGGTGGCCACAGAGACAAGGGAATAGGGACAGATCCTGGGTGCCCAGCTGGGAGGCACTTAGGATACATTATAAAAACATTTTTCGCTTAGATAACTGTTTTGATATAATGCATGGCTAATCTCAAAATAGTGACGTTAAATGTTGATGGAGTGCACTCCCCAGTGAAACGGGCGAAAATATTGCAAGCACTCAAACGCCAGAAAGCTGATGTAGCTTTGATACAGGAGACCCACCTAAGCAGATTAGAACACCTCAAATTAAAAAGAGACTGGGTTGGAGAAATATTTTTTGCCTCCTATAATGGGAGGCAGCGAGGAGTAGCTATCTTGATAAGGAAAACATTAGCTTTTGACATGCACAAGCTATACCAAGACCCAGAAGGGAGATATCTAATAGTGGCGGGGACGTTGCAGGGTAAAAAGGTGGGGTTTTGCAATGTCTATGCGCCTAACATTTACTCTCATAAATTTTTCACAACACTAATAGCTAAATTGGTCACGTTTGATAGCTATCAACTAATTGTTGGAGGGGATTTTAATATCATCAGTGATCCCTCCATTGATTGCAAACCCCCCAGAAGAGCAGGAAAAGATCATGACGACAAGGGGGTGAACCTAATGATGAGGGAATTAGAGTTGATAGACATCTGGCGGCATCAACACTTAGAAGAAACTGATTAAACTGGTCTCCCACTCGATGAGCTCAGTGGCAATACAAACGGGAATCGGAGAGCCGGATGTGTCTGATCATGCCCCAGTGTGGGTGGAGTTGAGTTGGGGGAGCAGAGAGGGATCGAAACGCTGGCGAATGAACCCGGCGTTATATCAGAGTAGGGAATTCCAAACTTACCTGAGAAAGAGTTGGACAGACTATATAATGGATAATGATGCCTGTGGAGATAGAGCGAATGATGAGGTAGGAAGAAGTACTGGGGGGGGGGGGGGGGGGGGGGGGGGGAAGGGTGAAGAGGGAGAGAAGAGGATGGGGGATAATCCTGCGACAAATACCGCCGACAACTGATTATAGGGAAAATGTTTTAGTTTTTATGGGTGCTGATGTCGGAAATAAAGTTGTATGGTTCATGCATGAGGCGGAGAAGCTAGATGAAGGGTTATAAGAAACAAGGCCCTGTGCGGCAGATCTTGCCATTAATCTACTGTCTCATGATGAAGAGTATTCCTGCGATCAATACCCTGAACAATGTACCCTATGGGTGGTAGCAATGTAAGAAGTTGATGTCGTGCATAACTCGAGGGGGGAGGGGGGGAGGGGAGAGGGGATGGGAAGGGGGATAAAGCCAAAACATTATTAAGCTGAGTTGAGATATCACGTTGATATTTGGATTTACATACTTTCAGTGTAAAATGTACATGTTTCGTTGTTCTCAATAAAAAAGATTTAAACATAATGGATAATGATGCCCAGTCAGTGAGCCCAAGAATATTCTGGGAGGCCGCTAAGGCAGTATTAAGAGGGAAAATCATAGCATATGTCGCCTCCCAAAACAAGAGCCGAGGACAAAAAATAGATGCCCTTACAGTAACATTAAGGGAGGCTCGCAGAGCCCTTATTGGGCACCCCTCTGAGTCCAACAAAAAAGCATATGCGCAGTGTAGAAAAGAGATACAGGGAATCTTGGATAAGAGTGCGATTTACAACATAAAGCTTTATAAATACAAGTTACATCAGTGGGGTAATAAAACTGGCAAGCTGCTGGCAACACTAGTAAGACAAAAGGCAACTCGAAAATTTATCAGTAAAATCAGAGCAAAGAATGGGAGAACCAGTACAACGCTATGTGATGTTCAGAGAGAGTTCGTGAATTATTATTCATCATTGTATAGGGAGGGCCCATTCCCAGAGGAACAGTGTACAGACTTCCTAGCAGGGGTGGAACTCCCGTCCCTAACGGAGGAGCAGCAGCAAATGCTAAATGTGCCAATACAGGGGAAGGAGGTCCAACAGGTCATTAAGAGATTGAAGCTGGCAAAGGCACCAGGCCCTGATGGGTTGGGAGTGGAATATTATAAAATACTCCAGGATGTCATTGTAGCGCCTTTTACTTCTATGTGTGAGGACGTAAGGGAGATAGGGGCTTTGGGAACAGTACTTAACCACGTACACATTGTAATGATCCCTAAACCAGGAAAGGACGAAGAACTGGTAGGGTCCTACAGACCTATTTCCCTGTTAAACCAGGATGTAAAGATCCTGGCAGCAGTTCTGGCAGATCGCTTGGGGAAGGTAGTCCCCTGCCTGGTACACCCTGACCAGGTAGGATTTGTTCAGGGACGCTTCGCATCAGCTAACATTCTCAAAGTAAGCCGCATTTTGATGGAGAGAAGAGGGATAAAGGGAGATGCTATAGTGGCCAGCCTGGATGCCGAAAAAGCTTTTGCTAAGGTGGTGTGGAGGTACATGTTTTGGATAATGAAATGGTTCGGCATCCGGGGGGAATTCTTGGAATGGGTTCAGGCGTTATACAGTGGACCAACGGCCCAAATTATAATTAACGACTCCTTGACTGAAGGATTCTCTCTGGGGGGAGGAACAAGGCAGGGATGCCCATTATCGCCCCTATTGTTTATTTTGACGCTGGAGCCGCTGGCGGCAAGGATACGACAAGATACAAGGCTGAAAGGAATCAAAGTGGGAGAAGAGGAGTATAGAATTAATTTATTCGCAGATGACATGCTGCTACTGATGGATGAGGCATCCCGCACATTGCCAGTGGTGATGGATATCATTCAATCGTTTGGGGAGTTTGCGGGCCTGAGCATAAATTTTGAAAAGTCAGAGGCCCTGCCGGTTAGTAGCCCATGTAAGATTAAAGAATCGCAGAACTTTCCTCTGAGGTGGGCCCAGAATGGCATTAAGTATTTGGGGGTTTATCTTGGTGCAGAACAACTATGGGTGTATAAAAAAAATGTGAAAGACAGACTGGAAGAGGTAAAACGATTATGTCACGGTGGAAAGATCTGCCATTAAATTTTTAGGTAGGATAGCTCTAGTTAAGATGGTGATGCTACCCAAGCTAATATACCCACTGCAGATGCTCCCGCTATGGGTGAGAACCACGGAGGACAAGCTGTATAAAAGTGTTATAGGCACGTTCATTTGGAACGCGAAGCGCCCCAGAATATCGTTTGCAAAACTGACCCGGGGTAAAGGGCAAGGGGGGCCTTAGATTACCAGACCTGAGAGGGTATAATGTAGCAGCTTCATTACGCTGGATCCATGAGCTGATCTCGGGACAAGGGTACTATGCCCCCCCGGGATTCTGGGAGAGCTGGTGTGGTCTGAATGACCCTTTCACAGTGCTGAAATCACGGGAGATGCAGGGAGCAAAAAAAATAGTGGAAAACCCGTACGTGGCAACCTTACAATTGGCTTGGAGATGGTGGAGAGAGAAAGGAGGGGCAGTGAAAGGAACCAGCCCATTCTTGCCGCTGGTAGGGAATATGGCCTTCCCTGCAGGAATGGGAAGGTCAGTGTTCCAGGGTTGGCGAGAGAAGGGTTGTAGATTTATAGGGCAGTTCCGGAAGGATGGAGAGGACGCCTTCCCCACTTTTGACATGGTCAGGCATGAACTGCAGATCCCTGGTTCCCAATTTTTTGCATATTTACAAGTGCGAGACTACATCTTGAGCATGGAGCGAAAGAGTAAAAGCCTTACCCGCTTTACACAATTAGACCACATATTCCTACAGATGACGCCACTCAATAACAAAATGGCAGGGTGGTACCAGGTGATTAGGGAACACCAGAGAGCACCCCACTTAACACAACTAGCGGAGGTGTGGAGTAGGGACATAGTAGAAGAAGTTACAGTGGAGCGATTGAGCGCGGTATATCGCAACCTGGGAAAAATCACCCCAAACGCAGCCTTACAAGATATACAATACCGGATTATAAACAGAGTACATATCACTAAGGTAAAGGGGAAGCAGCTGGGTATGTGGGAGGATGAGCGGTGCAACAAATGCAAAAGCAGGGTAGGAACATTCTTGCACTCATTCATGGAATGCCCATCACTACATGCATTATGGGTTGGAGCATTAGGGTTGGTGGAAAACATTTTACAATGCCAAGTGGAGTGGAAGTACTCGATCACTCTGCTAGGGTGTGGAGACTCACTTAGAGAGCAGAAGCTGGGAGTAGCCCAAGGTAAATTTGTGTTGTTAGCAATGATGTTGCTTAAGAAATGTGTGTTAAAAACATGGGTGGATGCTGAACCTCCGCACCTAGATATGTGGAAAAACTGTATGATTGAGATGGCCAATTGGGTGCGTCTTACCCTCAAATTTGCTGTTTCATGGAGGAACCGCCAGTACAGAGATATTTGGGGGAGAGCACTAGATCTGCTTTCGCCGAAGGGCCCAGTAAATGGTGATCAAACAGGAAGCAGCATGGAATAATGCAATAGCAGCCTTTGGGGGAGGGGGGAAGGGAGGTGGAGGGAGAGGGATTAAATGATAAAAAGATATGAAGATCAGAATGAAAGAGAAATGGATATCTGTTCCTGTGTGTTTTTTTTGTTTTTTCATTACCCTTTTGTAAAGATGGTATCGCATTGAAATTGTAATGATAAAAATTATTTCAAAAAAAAAAAAAATGACACCTGTGATGTGGCATCTCGTGCTGTGGCCCAAGGTATAGTGATGCGCAGGCTCTCATGGCTGCGTGCCTCTGACCTGGACAACCGCACCCAGCAGAGGCTGGCTGATGTCCCTTGCCGGTGGGATAATATTTTTGGTGAGAAGGTCGAGCAGTTGGTGGACCAACTACACCAGTGGGAAACCGCCCTCGACAAACTCTCCCACCGGGCGCCTTCAGCATCCACCTCAGCTGGTGGACGTTTTTCCCGGGCCAGGCAGGCTGTGCCCTACGCCTACAACAAGCGTAGGTACACCCAGCCGGCCCGAAGGCCTCATCAGGCACAGGGACAGCCCCAGCGCGCTCGTTCCCGTCAACAGCGTGCACCTAAGCAGCCCCCTGCGCCTCCACAGCAAAAGCCGGGGACGGGCTTTTGACTGGATCCATGGGAACATAGCCGCCATCAAAGTGTCTGTACCGGACGATCTGCCAGTCGGGGGGAGGTTAAAATTTTTTCACCAAAGGTGGCCTCTTATAACCTCCGACCAGTGGGTTCTCCAAATAGTGCGGTGCGGATACGCCCTAAATTTGGCTTCCCCTCCTCCAAATTGTCCTCCGGGAGCTCAATCCTTCAGCTTCCAGCACAAGCAGGTACTTGCAGAGGAACTCTCCGCCCTTCTCAGCGCCAATGCGGTCGAGCCCGTGCCACCCGGGCAAGAAGGGCAGGGATTCTATTCCAGGTACTTCCTTGTGGAAAAGAAAACGGGGGATGCGCCCCATCCTAGACCTGAGAGGCCTGAACAAATATCTGGTCAAAGAGAAGTTCAGGATGCTTTCCTTGGGCACCCTTCTGCCAATGCTTCAGAAAAACGATTGGCTATGTTCCCTGGATTTAAAGGACGCATACACCCACATCCCGATACTGCCAGCTCAGAGACAGTATCTCAGATTCCGCCTGGGCGCACGGCACTTTCAGTATTGTGTGCTGCCCTTTGGGCCCGCCTCTGCCCCACGGGTGTTCACGAAGTGCCTCATGGTGGTTGCGGCGTATCTACGCAAGCTGGGAGTGCACGTGTTCCCATATCTCGACGATTGGCTGGTCAAGAACACCTCGGAGGCGGGAGCTCTCCGGTCCATGCAGTGCACTATTCACCTCCTGGAGCTGCTGGGGTTTGTGATCAATTACCCAAAGTCCCATCTCCAGCCAGTCCAATCTCTGGAATTCATAGGAGCTCTGCTGAATTCTCAGACGGCTCAGGCCTTTCTTCCCGAAGCGAGGGCCCACAACCTTCTGTCCCTTGCTTCCCAGACCAGAGCGTCTCAGCAGGTCACAGCTCGGCAGATGTTGAGACTCCTAGGTCATATGGCCTCCACAGTTCATGTGAGTCCCATGGCTCGTCTTCACATGAGATCTGCTCAATGGACCCTAGCTTCCCAGTGGTGCCAGGCCACCGGGAATCTAGAAGATGTCATCCGCCTCTCCATCAGTTGCCGCACTTCACTGCACTAGTGGACCATTCGGACCAATTTGACCCTGGGACGCCCATTCCAAATTCCACAGCCCACGAAAGTGCTAACGACGGATGCATCTCGCCTGGGGTGGGGAGCTCATGTCGATGGGCTTCACACCCAAGGACTGTGGTCCCTCCAGGAAAAGGATCTGCAGATCAACCTCCTGGAGCTCCGAGCGGTCTGGAACGCACTGAAGGCTTTCAGAGATCGGCTGTCCTGTCAAATTATCCAAATTCGGACAGACAATCAGGTTGCAATGTATTACATCAACAAGCAGGGGGGCACCGGATCTCGCCCCCTGTGTCAGGAAGCCGTCGGGATGTGGCGTTGGGCCTGCCAGTTCGGCATGCTTCTCCAAGCCACATACCTGGCAGGTGTAAACAACATTCTGGCCGACAGACTGAGCAGAGTCATGCAACCGCACGAGTGGTCGCTCCATTCCAGAGTGGTACGCAAGATCTTCCGAGAGTGGGGCACTCCCTCGATGGATCTTTTCGCCTCTCAGACCAACCACAAGCTGCCTCTGTTCTGTTCCAGACTACAGGCACACGGCAGACTAGCGTCGGATGCCTTTCTCCTCCATTGGGGGGAACGGCCTCCTGTATGCTTATCCTCCCATACCTTTGGTGGGGAAGACCTTACTGAAGCTCAAGCAAGACCACGGCACCATGATTCTGATAGCGCCCTTTTGGCCCCGCCAGATCTGGTTCCCTCTTCTTCTGGAGTTGTCCTCCGAAGAACCGTGGAGATTGGACTGTTTTCCGACTCTCATTTCGCAGAACGACGGAGCGCTTCTGCACCCTAACCTTCAGTCTCTGGCTCTCACGGCCTGGATGTTGAGGGCGTAGACTTCGCTGCGTTGGGTCTGTCTGAGGGTGTCTCCCGTGTCTTGCTTGCCTCTAGGAAGGATTCCACTAAAAAGAGTTACTTTTTCAAGTGGAGGAGGTTTGTCGTTTGGTGTGAGAGCAAGGCCCTAGAACCTCGTTCTTGTCCTGCACAGAACCTGCTTGAATACCTTCTGCACTTATCAGAGTCTGGCCTCAAGACTAACTCAGTAAGGAATCACCTTAGTGCGATTAGTGCTTACCATCTTCGTGTAGAGGGTAAAGCCATCTCTGGAGAGCCTTTAGTCGTTCGATTCATGAGAGGCTTGCTTTTGTCAAAGCCCTCTGTCAAGCCTCCTGCAGTGTCATGGGATCTCAACGTCGTCCTCACCAAGCTGATGAAACCTCCTTTTGAACCACTGAATTCATGCCATCTGAAGTACTTGACCTGGAAGGTCATTTTCTTGGTGGCAGTTACTTCAGCTCGTAGGGTCAGTGAGCTTCAAGCCCTGGTAGCTCATGCTCCGTATACCAAATTTCATCAGAACAGAGTAGTACTCCGCACTCACCCTAAGTTCCTGCCAAAGGTGGTGTCGGAGTTCCATCTTAACCAGTCAATTGTCTTGCCAACATTCTTTCCCAGACCGCATACCCGCCCTGCTGAGCGTCAGTTGCACACATTGGACTGCAAGCGAGCGTTGGCCTTCTATTTGGAGCGGACACAGCCCCACAGACAGTCCGCCCAATTGTTTGTTTCTTTCGACCCCAATAGGAAAGGGATCGCTGTCGGGAAACGCACCATCTCCAATTGGCTAGCAGATTGCATTTCCTTCACTTACGCCCAGGCTGGGCTGACTCTTGAGGGTCATGTCACGGCTCATAGTGTCAGAGCCATGGCAGCGTCGGTGGCTCACTTGAAGTCAGCCACTATTGAAGAGATTTGCAAGGCTGCGACGTGGTCATCTGTCCACACATTCACATCACATTACTGCCTGCAGCAGGATACCCGACGCGACAGTCAGTTCGGGCAGTTGGTGCTGCAGAATCTGTTTGGGGTTTAAATCCAACTCCACCCTCCAGGACCCGAATTTATTCTGGTCAGGCGGCACTCTCAGTTAGTTGTCCTTCGTAGGTCAATTTCTGTTATACCCTCGCCGTTGCAAGGTTCAATTGACCGGGGTTCTTGTTTTGAGTGAGCCTGAGAGCTAGGGATACCCCAGTCGTGAGAACAAGCAGCCTGCTTGTCCTCGGAGAAAGCGAATGATACATACCTGTAGCAGGTGTTCTCCGAGGACAGCAGGCTGATTGTTCTCACCTACCCTCCCTCCTCCCCTTTGGAGTTGTGTTTTTACTAATTTTTGCTTGTCATTCAACTGAGCGGGAACGGTCGCGCACGGGCGGGAAGACGGCCGCGCATGCGCGGTGGGCGTGCCCTGCGTGCGGGACCGCCCGCAAAGTTTTGTTCCGGTTGGTGGGGGCTGCCGTGGACGTCAACCCAGTCGTGAGAACAATCAGCCTGCTGTCCTCGGAGAACACCTGCTACAGGTATGTATCATTCGCTTTCTCCAAGGACAAGCAGGCTGCTTGTTCTCACTAATGGGTCGACGTCCACGGCGGCCCCCACCTTCGGAATTTTCCAGAGGAAAAACAGCAAACTTTAGAATCCTCCAGAACGTGCAGCCATCTTCCCGCCTCAGTTTCTTCTTTTCCGCGGTTGGAGAGTGGCTGCTTGCGGTCTTTCTCCGTTTGGCCCCTGAGGAAACCTTCACGTGTTGAGCTTTGCTCATTCTTTCTTTTCTTTTTTACCTAATCCTGTTTCCTTTAAAAAAATATAGAAGTCTCTTACGTTTTAGTTTTGCCCTTTATAAGTTTTTGTTTGCTTTCGTCGCGGCTCTCTTAGGCTGCGCTTACACGTTCTTCCTTTTGTGCCCTTTTTCTTGGCACAATCGAGAATTTTGATTTCGTCACTGCTATTTTTCTGTCCATGTCATCGAGGACTCCCAGCAGCTTCAAGAAGTGTTCTCGGTGCAGCCGGGCGATCTCAGGTACCGACCCCCATGTGTGGTGTCTTCAGTGCCTTGGGCCCGACCATTGCCCAGACACATGTAAGTTGTGTCTTAGCCTTAAAAAGTGGACACAAGCGTCGATACAAGCTCATCGGGACCGTCTGTTTGGAGCTTCGCCCGGTTCTTCGGCGTCAACATTGGTACCAGCACTGGAGATGGCATCGACATCAGGAGCGCAGGTAATGGCTGTCCGGAGACCATCACACGCTGGGAGTAGCGATCTATTGAGTGGGTCTCCACCTGCCTTGACGACTCCTGCTATGCAGGCCCACCGGGACCGACCACTTTCGGACCCGACCCCGAGGAGGCATGTGGATTCCACGTCCTCCTCATCGGTACCGAGGAGTGCTGATGACGTGCATCAAGCGAAGGCTAAGAAGCTCCGTCATCGCTCTCCTTCTACATATGGTACCGGGAGCTCTGGGGCGTCTAAGGATTCGGCACCCGTGAAGCGTCGATGCAGGGAGGACCACTCACCCTCCATTCAAGAGGTGTCGGTCATCGGACAGCCCGGTACTACCTCCTCACTCTTCGCAGGTTCTGCCTCCAACTCCTGCACCGGCCCCACAGCCTCTCCTGGCAGAGACTCTAGACGAGCGCATCCGAGCCATTCTCCCAGGTCTTCTGGAAGGGCTGCTGCATCAGTCTGTTCCGGTACCAGGGATGCTTGCGCCCTCGGTACCGTTGATGGAAGCGGCAGCTGGCTCTCCGCCTGGGGTGAGGTCTTCGACACCGGTGCCACTTGCGGCTTCGGCTGCCACCCAGGTCGACTCCCCGTCGACATCGTTGGAGGGAGCTTCATCGCCGCCGGCATGGGAGTCGACCTCTCAACGTCGTCATCGAGGAAGTCATTCCTCGGAGTCGAGACGGGCCCGGTTTCGGACTGCAGTCAAAGAACTCTTGTCCGATACCGAGGAGGATGCCTCGTGGGATGAAGAGGAGGATCCCAGGTATTTCTCATCTGAGGAGTCTTGTGGTCTTCCCTCTGATCCTACTCCTTCACCAGAAAGAAAGCTTTCTCCCCCAGAGAGCCTTTCTTTCTCTTCATTTGTGCGGGAAATGTCTGTGGCTATTCCCTTCCTAGGACTGAGATTTTCAAGGTCCTTGACTGTCCTTTGCCACCTAAGGAGTCATCCACTGTCCCTTTGCATAATGTCCTTAAGGAGACATTGCTTAGGAACTGGATGAAACCACTAACTAATCCCACCATTCCCAAAAAAGCTGAGTCCCAATATCGGATTCACGGAGAACCTGAGTTGATTAAGTCGCAGTTACCTCACGACTCTATGGTTGTGGATTCCGCTTTCAAGAGAGCCAGGAGTTCTAAAGATTTTGCCTCGGCGCCCCAGGGGACGAGAATCTAGAACCCTGGACTTTTTTGGGAGGAAGGCATATCAGTCCTCTATGCTCTTGTCCAAGATTCAATCATACCAGCTCTACACGAGCATCCACATGCGGAACAATGTGAAGCAACTGGCGGACTTGGTGGATAAGCTCCTTCCGGAGCATGCCAGGTCTTTTCAGGAGGTGGTCAGGCAGCTGAAAGCGTGTCGTAAATTCCTGTCCAGGGGTGCTTACGACTTTTGATGTTGCATCTAGATCCGCTGCTCAAGGTATAATGATGCGTGCCTCTGACCTGGACAATTGAGTCCAGCAGCGGCTTGCGGATGTTTCTTGCCGGGGGGGGGGGGGGGGATAATATTTTTGGCGAGAAAGTTGAGCAGGTGGTCGAACAGCCCTACCAGCGGGAAAACGCCCTCGACAAACTCTCCCACCGGGCACCTTCAGCATCTACCTCTTCAAGTAGACATTTTTTCAGGGGAAGGAGGAATGCTCCCTATGCTTACAATAAGCATAGGTACAATCCGCCTTCTCAACAGCTTTCTCAGGCTCAGCCCCAGCGTGCTCGTTCTCGTCAACAGCGTGCGCCTCAACAAGCCCCTGCAGCTCCCCAGCAAAAGCAAGGGACAGGCTTTTGACTGGCTCCAGTTGAACATAGCTGCTATAAAAGTGTCTGTGCCGGACGATCTGCAGGTCGGAGAGAGGCTAAAATTTTTTCACCAACGGTGGCCTCTCATAATCTCCGATCGGTGGGTTCTTCAAATAGTCCGACTAGGTTACTCCCTCAATTTGATTTCCACACCTCCAAATTACCCACCGGGAGCTCAGTCCTTCAGCTTTCAGCACAGGCAGGTACTTGCAGAGGAACTCTCCACCCTTCTCAGCGCCAATGCGGTCGAGCCCGTTCCACCCGGGCAAGAAGGGCTGGGATTCTATTCCAGGTACTTCCTTGTGCAAAAGAAGACGGGGGATGCGTCCCATCCTAGACCTAAGGGGCCTGAACAAATACCTGGTCCGAGAAAAGTTGAGGATGGTTTCCCTGGGCACCCTTCTTCCCATGATTCAGAAAAACGATTGGCTATGCTCTCTGGACTTAAAGGATGCTTATACACACATCCCGATACTTCCAGCTCACAGGAAGTATCTTCAATTCCGTCTGGGAACACAGCACTTCCAGTATTGTGTGCTACCCTTTACAGACTGCCTGGCAGTAGTTGCAGCGTCGCTACACAGACTGGGAGTGCATGTGTTCCCTTATCTCAACGATTGGCTGGTGAAGAACACCTCGGAGGCAAGAGCTGTACAGTCCATGCAGATGACTATTCAACTGCTACAGCTACTAGGGTTTGTTATAAATTACCTCGTCCCAACTTTTCCCTTTTCAAAGACTGGAATTTATTGGGGCTCTGCTGGATTCACAGACGGCTCGCGCCTATCTTCCCGAGGCGAGGGCAGACAATCTTATGTCCCTAGTTTCCTTGGCCAGAGTGTCTCAGCAGTTCACAGGTCGGCAGATGTTGAGACTTCTGGACCACATGGCCTCCACAGTTCATGTTATGCCCATGGCCCACCTTCACATGCGATCAGCTCAATGGACCCTAGCTTCCCAGTGGTATCAAGCTGCAGGGAATCTAGAGGATACGATCCAGCTGTCCACCGAATTTCCCAAGTCCCTTCAGTGGTGGACAATTCGATCTGATTTGACCTTGGGATGTCCCTTCCAAATTCCTCAGCCTCTAAAAGTGCTGACAACGGATGCATCTCTCCTGGGGTGGGGAGCGCATTTAGATGGGCTTCACACTCAAGGAGCTTGGTCCCTCCAGGAATCAGGTCTTCAGATCAATCTCCTGGAGTTGCGAGCGATCTGGAACGCTGTAAAGGCTTTCAGAGATCGGCTGTCCAATCATATTATTCAAATTCAGACAGACAATCAGGTTGCCATGTACTACATCAACAAGCAGGGGGGCACCGGATCTCACCTCCTGTGTCGGGAAGCCGTCCAGATGTGGCTTTGGGCTCGCCGTTTCGGAATGTATCTCCAAGCCACGTATCTGGCAGGCGTAAACAACTGTCTGGCCGACAGGTTGAGCAGGATCATGCAACCTCACGAGTGGTCACTCAACTCGCACATAGTGTGCAAGATCTTCCAAGAGTGGGGCACCCCCTTGGTGGATCTTTTTGCCACTCAGATCAATCACAAGGTCCCTCAGTTCTATTCCAGACTTCAGGCCCACGATAGACTAGCATCAGATGCTTTTCTCCTTCATTGGGGGAACGGCCTTCTGTATGCATATCCTCCCATACCTCTGGTGGGGAAGACTTTGCTGAAACTCAAGCAAGATCGCAGAACCATGATTCTGATTGCTCCCTTTTGGCCGTGTCAGATTTGGTTCCCTCTTCTTCTGGAGTTGTCTTCCGAAGAACCGTGGAGATTGGAATGTTTTCCAACACTCAGAACGAGGGGACGCTTCTGCATCCCAACCTCCAGTCTCTGGCTCTCACGGCCTGGATGTTGAGGGCGTAGACTTCGCCTCCTTGGGTCTTTCTGAGGGTGTCTCCCGAGTCTTGCTTGCTTTCAGGAAAGATTCTACGAAGAGTTGCTACTCTTTCAAATGGAGGAGGTTTGCCATCTGGTGTGACAGCAAGGCCCTAGATCCTCGCTGTTGTCCTACACAGACCCTACTTGAATACCTTCTATACTTGTCAGAGTCTGGTCTCAAGACCAACTCCATATGAGTTCATCTTAGTGCAATTAGTGCTTTTCATTATCGTGTAGAAGGTAAGCCTATCTCTGGACAGCCTTTAGTTGTTCACTTCATGAGAGGTTTGCTTTGTCAAACCTCCACCAGTGTCATGGGATCTCAATGTCGTTCTCACCCAGCTGATGAAGCCTACTTTGGAGCCACTGAATTTCTGCCATCTGAAGTATTTGACCTGGAAGGTCATTTTCTTGGTGGCTGTTACTTCAGCTCGTAGGGTCAGTGAGCTTCAAGCCTTGGTAGTGCATGCTCCTTACCTCAAGTTTCATCACAACAGAGTAGTCCTCCGCACTCACCCTAAGTTCTTGCCGAAGGTGGTGTCAGAGTTCCATCTGAACCAGTCTTGCCAACATTTTTCCCCGTCCTCATACCTGCCCTGCTGAACGTCAGTTGCATACATTGGACTGCAAGAGAGCATTGGCCTTCTATGTGGAGCGGACAAGCCCATTCAAGCAGTCCGCCCAAATGTTTGTTTCTTTTGATCCCAACAGAAGGGGAGTCCCTGTCGGGAAATGCACCATTTCCAGTTGGCTAGCAGATTGCATTTCCTTCACTTATGCCCAAGCTGGGCTGACTCTTGAGGGTCATGTCACGGCTCATAGTGTTAGAGCCATGGCAGTGTCGGTGGCTCACTTGAAGGCAGCCACTATAGACGAGATTTGCAAGGCTGCGACGTGGTCATCAGTCCACACATTCACATCTCATTACTGCTTTCAGCAGGATTCCCAACACGACAGTCGGTTTGGGCAGTCGGTGCTGCAGAATCTGTTCGGGGTTTAGAATCCAACTCTCTCCCCCCCCCCCCCCCCCCCCCAGGCCCATTTTTGTTCTGTTCCAGGCTACACTCTCAGTTAGCTGTTTTCTTCGTAGGTCAATCTTTGTTATGTCCTCACCGTTGCGAGGCCCAATTGACCTTCTTTGTTGTTTTGAGTGAGCCTGGGGTGCTAGGGATACCCCATGAGTGAGAACAAGCAGCCTGCTTGTCCTCGGAGAAAGCGAAGATACATACCTGTAGCAGGTATTCTCCGAGGTCAGCAGGCTGATTGTTCTCACAAACCCTCCCTCCTCCCCTTTGGAGTTGTTTTCTCCTCCTCCTTGCTTTTGATATAACTGAAGTGGGACTCTCGCGCAGCGGGCGGGAAGATGTCCGCGCGTCCCACGTTCTGGAGGATTCTAAAGTTTGCTGGTTTTCCTCTGGAAAATTCCGAAAGTGGGGGCCGCCGTGGACGTCGACCCATGAGTGAGAACAATCAGCCTGCTGTCCTCGGAGAATACCTGCTACAGGTAAGTATCTTCACTTTGCAGCCAAGCCACAAGATACCACCGAACTGCATCCTTCGAACGGAAAGGCTACGAACCCAAAATAATCTCCAAGATTATCAAAACACCCAGGGAAAATCTGCTACAGTACAAGGGGAAAAAAAGCCACAGACAGAATCCCCCCTTATAATGGCATACAACCCAGAGCTGGAAAAATTAAGAAAAATCATAAAAGATCTTCAGCCTCTACTCCAGGAGGATAAATTACCGAAATAGATATTTCCATCCCCTCCAGTGCTGGCTTTCCGACAGCCACCCAACTTAAAACACAAGCTAATCCGAAGTAAACTCCCAAAACAGACTCAAAAAGAAGAGAATGGCACACATCCTTGCAATATATCCAGCTGCAAGCTATGCCAAAACATTTCACAGGACCCCACAGTCATTCATAAAGGAAAAATATTCAACATAAAGGAATCAGATGTCTCGCAAGGCTGCCGCTTGACGTCTCGGCAGCCATTTTCAGGAAACGGCGGCGGTACGAGGTCATTGGCAGGGGGCAGGTAAGAGTAGGGTTCTTTACTGCCCCCAAAGAGGCCACTAGACCACCAGGGCTACAAGGTAGGCCAGGGAGGGTCGGGAGAGAAAGGGGCAAGCTGCTTATGGAAGGAAGGGAGAGGAGAGAGGGACATGCCATACGGGAAGGGAAAAGGGGGAAATGTAGCACATGGATAGGGAATGGAGAGTAGACAGGGACATGCTGCTCAGGGATTTTTTTCTTTTGTTTTGAAATGTACATCTGCGATAAAACAGGAGCTTAGCCTAGAATGGGTGGCAGAGCCGGTGGTTGGGAGGCGGGGCTAGTGCTGGGCAGACTTATACGGTCTGTGCCGGAGCCGGTGGTGGGAGGCGGGGCTGGTGATTGGGAGGCAGGGATAGTACTGGGCGGACTTATACGGTCTGTGCCCTGAAAAAGACAGGTACAAATCAAGGTAAGGTATACACAAAAACTAGCACATATGAGTTTATCTTGTTGGGCAGACTGGATGGACCATGCAGGTCTTTTTCTGCCGTCATCTACTATGTTACTATAAAGGAATCCTTTACATGCTCATCTTCCAATGTGGTATACATCATTCAGTGTAAAAAATGTAACGAAGGATGCTATATCGGAGAAACAATCCAGATGCTAAAGACAAGATTTAATTTACATAGACATCGCATGAAAAATTCCAGTGCCAGATAGGATTCCACCCCTGTGGGGCAACACTGTACCAGTGATTTCATAGTAAGAATCCTGAAAGGTAACTTTAAAACAATACAGGAACGTAAGACCTTTGAAGTCAGAATGATTGAATATTTTGACACCCACCAGACAGGACTTAACAAAAATCTGGGCTTTCTAGCCCATTATAAACCATAAAGTTGTATTGCTCTGTTTGTCACCCTTCTTTCACCTATCCATCCCCATCCTGTTAGACTATCACTGAAATGCTTTGATGTTCCCATGCATATCTCCTGGTCTCTCATCCACCCCAACCTGTTAGACTGTCACTGAAATGCTTTGATGTTTCACTTATATATACTGTTATCTACCAACACTTGCTTATTTCCGATCTGACGAAGAAGGGAAACCTTCGAAAGCTAATCAAGAAATGTATTTAGTTATGTCTAGTAAAAAAAGGTATCATCTTATTTTCTTTTCCATGTTTTATTTTGTTTCTATTGATAAATAAGAGCCTAATTTTGACTTCCAGAACCTCTCTCCCACATTTTCCTATGTCATTGGTACCCACATGTACCAAGACAGCCGGTTCCTCCCCAGCATTATCTAAAAATCCTATCCAGGTGATGCGTGAGGTCCGCCACATTTGCACCAGGCAATCCTTACATCCTCCAGCCGCCCAGCTATCTATATGCCTAATGATCGAATTACCAACTACAACAGCTGTCCTAACCCTTTCCTCCTGGGCAGAACTTGGAGACATATCCTTGGTGTGAGAGGATAGTACATCCCCTGATGGACAGGTCCTGGCTACAGGAGTACTTTCTACTTCACCAGGGTGATGCTCTCTTTCTAGGAGACCTCCCTCCTCCAAGGCAGCACAGGGGCTACCAGATTGGAGGTGGGACTTCTCTACAACATCCCTCTCTGTCTCCCTCAGCTCCATCAAGTCTGCTACTCTAGCCTCAAGAGAACGAAGGAGCTCTTTGCATCGGCCACACACATATAACCGCTCACTTATCAATATATGATATCTAGCAGCTACCAGTGGAATGAGACACATAAACGACTGGTATAGAGGTACAGAACACTTTTCTCTTACATCAGTAGAAACATCTATGTTCCCAGAAATTTGTTTGTCATATTTTACATGCATCTAGATGTATGCCTTCCATGACTCAATTCCCAATCCTTAAAGCGGGTAGAGAGGTATGGAGATGGATGTGTAGGAGAGCGTATTTTTCAGCAAAAGTCACCCCATATATATCTATACAGGATAACCCAGAATTCCCCCCAGGGCAGGGTACAAGTGTGTTCACTTCATGGGCTCAAAAAGGTATTCACTATTTAAATCATGTTATTGATGATGAGGGACATATGAAATCTTTTGAGGCCTTAGAAACTGAATATAATATTCCCAATAGACATAACTTTGCATATTTACAGTTACGACACTATATTTCTTCACTCGCATGGACAGATCTCACTGAAGATGTAGTGGAGATCTTGGTGGAAGCCTATACACTTGGCACAGCAATGGGTACCATTGGTTTTCCACCATCAGCATTTGAAAGACACTACACCTAATATAGATTATGCTGGACTGACAGTGCGCTGGTCAGTAACATAGTAGATGACGGTAGAAAAAGACCTGCACCAGTCTGCCCAACAAGATAAACTCACATGTGCTGCTTTTTGTGTATACCTTACCTTTATTTGTCCTCATACGTCTTGTAACGCAAATCCCATACTATTCTTGAGCTTTTCTTTGCACCGCTTCAATTCTTTTTACATCCTTAGCAAGATAAGGCCTCCAAAACTGAACACAATACTCCAGGTGGGGCCTCACCAACGACTTATATAGGGGCATTAAAACCTCTTTTCTTCTGCTGGTCAGACCTCTCTCTATACAGCCTAGCAACCTTCTAGCTACGGCCACCGCCTTGGCACACTGTTTCGTCGCTTTCAGATCCTCAGGTACTATCACCCCAAGATCCCTCTCCCCGTCCGTACATATTCCTTGCAGGAAGCACTCTTGGAGTGTTACATGCTTGATAATCACAAGAAGGTGTTATTCATGGACCAGTGTGAAATGCTCTATAAATTTGCTTCCATATCATCATGCTGATCAATCCATAGACTGGTGGGTTGTGTCCCATCTACCAGCAGGTGGAGATAGAGAGCAAGCTTTTGCCTCCCTATATGTGGTCATGTGCTGCCGGAAACTCCCCAGTATGTTCTCTATCTCAGCAGGTGGTGGTCACACACAGCAGCAGCTCTGGCTAGGTCTCCAAGCCTAATTTTTAGGTTTTGTTGAGTACTGGGGTTGAGGGCTCTTCTTGAGCAAGTGCAACCTGGTTGCGCCAGGTCCCTCCTTTTCTCCCCCCTCCCGCTGGCTCCGTTAAAAAAAAAAAAATTTTTTTGAACGTCCTTAGGGCGTTTATTTCGACGTTTATTTAAACGTTTATTGCAGCTACTCACTGGGACACCAGGTCGTTACAGCTCGGAGCGAGAAGCAGGTAATTTTACTTTTTATAGCGGGCAGGGGGTTCCCCGATCAATCTCCACGTGGCCTATGGCGTCGGAGGGCGAGGACGCGAAGAATCGCTCCCCGGACCGCGTGTGCACTTCTAGCGGGGATGCGGGGGTTTTAAAGTCTGATTCGCCCTTGTTGGGTGTCAGTTCGGAGGCCGGTCAGTGTCCCGGGTCTTCCTCCGGTTGTGGCGGTTTTTCCCGCCATAAAACGCCCATCCCCCGCTGCTCGCCTCGCCATCTTGGCCGCCACTCTGCTCGGACGGCTTCTTCTTGGGCCACCCTTGAGCTGGGAGAAGTTAATGCCATGGCCGCCCTTGATTTGGACGACGGCAAAAAAGCGGCTAAAGTTAAGCGCACTTTCTTCCGCGCGGCTCCTTCGCGGAGTGTCACGTCGGACGCCATCTTGGATGCACAGCATGTTTCTACCCCCGCTCTTGCGAGCGCCGGTTGAGGGTGCGTCTAGGGCTGTGGCCCAGGCTGCTGAAGTGCACAGTCTGGGGGGTTTCTCCCCCGAGTTTATTTTGCTGCTGCATCAGGCCTTCCTTATGCAAAACGCTGCCCCTTCTCCCTTGTCCGATAAAGGGGTTGAGGCCCCCGGAAGTAAACGCCCTCGGGTGGATTCCCAGGCCTTAGAGGACTCTGTTTCCTCTGATGTAGATGAAGGCAGCGTATCTGAGTTCTCCCAACGGTCCTTTGGGGATTCCTTGGAGGAGACGGATTCCCGCTCGGATGGAGCGGATGACCCCTCTGCAGCGCGGATCTTTCGCTCAGAGGATTTGCCCAACCTGTTAGTGCAGGCCATGAGCATTTTGAAGATTTCCTCTCCGGAGGATGTCTCTCCCTCAGCCCCTGTTGGCTCCGCCATTATGCTGGGGATGAAGCGCCCGCCTAGAACCTTCCACGTGCATGATGCCATGCACACCTTAATTTCGGCTCAATGGGATGTCCCGGAAGCGAGCCTCAAAGTGGCTAGGGCTATGTCCCGCCTCTATCCTTGCCTGAAAGTGAACGGGAGGCCCTTTCTTTGGCCTACCGTGGATTCTTTAATCACTGCTGTGACTAAGAAAACGGCGTTGCCGGTGGAAGGTGGCACGGCCCTAAAGGACGCCCAAGACAGAAGATTGGAGGCGGCCTAAGGTCGTCCTTCGAGGCGCTGCCTTAAGTTTGCAGGCCTCAGTTTGCGGCTCCTATGTGGCCAGGGCCTGCCTGACGATTGTGCAGCGGGCTTCCCCCTCGGATCCTTCCTTGAGGGCTGATTGGCCGGCCCTGGAATCGGGCTTGGCTTATTTGGCAGACTTACTGTATGATGTCTTGAGAGCCTCGGCTAAAGGTATGGCTCAGACAGTCTCTGCGCAGCGGTGGCTTTGGCTGAAACATTGGTCTGCGGACCACGCCTCTAAGTCCCGCCTGGCTAAGTTGCCTTTTAAAGGCAAGCTGCTCTTTGGGGTCGAGCTGGACAAAATTGTGACCGATCTCGGCACGTCTAAGGGCAAGAGGTTACCAGAGGTCAGGGCTCGGGCCAGTGCTCGCCCGGTATCTCCAGAGGACGGTTTCAGGAAGCCCGTCGGTACCGCCCCCGGGCAAGTCGGGATCCTCTGCCCCCTCTTCCTTCAAGAGGACTTCTCCCCCAAGCAGCATTCCTTTCACAGAGACCGCCGTCCCGGAGGTGCGCCCTCCGGTCCTCCCCCCAGGGTCTTGTACCCAATGACGGGGTCCTGGTCCATGGCCCAGTGCAGATTGGAGGACGCCTGTCCTCGTTTCTGGGCAAGTGGACCAGGGTAACTTCAGACGCTTGGGTGCTGGAGGTCATCAGAGACGGCTACAAGCTAGAGTTCTGCGACCTTAAGAGACGGGTTTGTACTCTCTCCCTGCAAGTCTCCGGTCAAAGCTGTGGCAGTGCAGCAGACCTGGACAATCTGATCTGCCTGGTGCGGTCGTTCCGGTGCCAGAAAATCAGCTTGGCAAGGGACGTTACTCCATTTACTTTGTGGTACCAAAGAAAGGAGGGTTCTGTACGGCATATATCCTCGACCTCAAAGGGGTCAATCGGGCCTTGAAAGTGCGGGCACTTTCGCATGGAGACTCTCCGCTCTGTTATAGCAGCAGTGAAGGCAGGGGAGTTCCTGGCATCCTTGGACATAAAGGAAGCGTACTTGCATATTCCCATCTGGCCTCCTCATCAACGCTTTCCTGCGTTTTGCAGTCCTGGGCCGACACTTCCAGTTCAGAGCCCTCCCGTTCGGGTTGGCTACTGCTCCGCGGACTCTTCTCCAAAGTAATGGTGGTCATCGCGGCATTCCTGCGAAAGGAAGGAGTACAAGTCCATCCTTATCTGGACGACTGGTTGATCCGAGCCCCCTCTTATGCAGAGTGCGGCAAAGCTGTGGACCGGGTGGTTGCTCTTTTGAGCGCCCTGGGGTGGATCATCAACTGGGAGAAAAGCCAGCTGCGCCCGACTCAGTCCCTGGAGTATCTGGGAGTTCGATTCGACACCCAAGTGGGCAGAGTGTCCTGCCGGACAATCGGATTGTCAAACTTCAGGCTTCAGGTGGACCAGTTCTAGTAGCCTCTCCTCTTCGGGCTTGGGACTATGTGCAGCTGTTGGGCTCTATGACGGCCACGATGGAAGTAGTGCCCTGGCAGGGCTCATATGAGACCACTACAACTCTCTCTGCTGCAGCGCTGGACTCCGGTGTCGGAGGTTATGCTGTGCGCCTTCCCTTGGACCCAGCAGTGCGCAAGGCGCTGAGCTGGTGGCTGAAGACAGACAAGTTGTCTGCAGGGTATTGCCTCTTGTGACCCCGGAGTGGATTGTCGTCACGACGGATGCCTCTTTGACGGGCTGGGGAGCCCACTGCTTGGGAAGGACAGCGCAGGGGCTCTGGTCTCCTGCAGAGGCAAGTGTCTATCAACCTCCTGGAACTCAGAGGCCATTCGGTTGGCGCTTTGGAGTTCCTCCCGGTACTGGCATTGAAGCCAGTACGGGTCCTGTCGGACAATGCCACGGCTGTGGCCTATGTCAACCACCAGGGAGGTACCAAGAGCGCCCCTCTAGCCAAGGAAGCCATGAATCTATGCCAGTGGGCGGAAGCGAACCTGGAACAGCTGTCAGCGGCCCACATTGCCGGAGTCATGAATGTCAAGGCGGACTTTCTCAGTCGCCGTACCTTGGATCCCGGAGAGTGGCAGTTATCGGCTCAGGCGTTCTTGGACATCACGAAGCGCTGGGGCCAGCCGAGCCTAGATCTGATGGCGTCATCGGCCAATTGCCAAGTGCCGCGCTTTTTCAGCAGAGGACGGGACCCTCGATCTCTGGGTGTAGATGCTCTTCTCCAACAGTGGCCGACACAGGAGCTTCTCTGTGTTCCCGCCCTGGCCCATGTTGGACAGGGTACTAGACCGGGTGGCAAAGCATCCGGGCCGATTAATCCTGGTGGGTCCGGACTGGCCCAGACGTCCCTGGTATGCGGACTTGATAAGGCTATCAGTGAACGACCCTCTGCGGCTGCCAGTGGAGCAGGGCCTGTTGCATCAGGGTCCCGTGGTGATGGAGGATCCCTCCCCCTTTGGTCTTACGGCCTGGCTATTGAGCGGCAGCGTCTGAGGAAGAAGGGCTTCTCAGACAAGGTCATCGCCACTATGCTGAGAGCGAGGAAGCGCTCTACTTCTACTGCTTACGCCAGGGTTTGGCGTACCTTTGCAGCGTGGTGTGAAGCAGGCTCACTTTCTCCCTTCACTGCTCCAATTTCTTCAGTGCTGGCGTTCCTGCAAGAAGGTCTGGAGAAGGGCCTGTCGCTCAGTTCCCTTAAAGTCCAGGTGGCGGCTTTGGCTTGCTTCAGGGGCCGCCTGAAGGGTGCTTCCCTGGCTTCGCAGCCAGATGTGGTACGTTTTCTCAAGGGAGTTAATTACCTGCGCCCTCCTCTGCACTCAGTGGTGCCTGCGTGGAATCTCAACCTGGTGCTAAGAGCCTTGCAGAAGCCGCCTTTTGAACCCTTGTCGAGGGCATCTCTGAAAGACCTGACGTTGAAAGCAGTCTTTTTGGTGGCTATCACTTCAGCCAGAAGAGTTTCCGAGCTCCAGGCACTCTCATGTCGAGAGCCTTTTCTGCAGTTCACGGAGGCAGGAGTGACTATTCGCACAGTGCCTTCCTTCCTGCCCAAGATTGTTTCTCGCTTCCATGTGAATCAGCAGCTCTGTCTCCCTTCCTTTCGTAGGGAGGACTACCCAGAGGAATACTCTGCTCTCAAATATCTGGATGTGAGACGAGTCATCATAAGATACTTGGAAGTGACCAATGATTTCCGGAAATCGGATCATCTGTTTGTCCTGTTTGCAGGTAAGGGTCTGCAGGCTGCTAAGCCTACAGTGGCAAGATGGGTCAAGGAAGCCATTGCAGCGGCTTATGTGACCGCGGGGAAGGTGCCGCCTATTCAGCTGAAGGCTCACTCCACTAGAGCTCAGGCGGCCTCGATGGCAGAGGCCGGGTCCATCTCCTTGGAAGAGATATGCAAGGCGGCAACTTGGGCATCGGCCCATACCTTCTCCAAGCATTACTGCTTGACTGTTTCTGCTCGGGCGGAGGCCCGGTTTGGAGCTTCAGTGTTGCGGTCAGGGATTTCAATGTCCCGCCCTGGGTGAGTACTGCTTCGGTACATCCCACCAGTCTATGGATTGATCAGCATGATATGGAAGGTAAAATTATGTATCATACCTGATAATTTTCTTTCCATTAATCATAGCTGATCAATCCATAGCCCCTCCCAGATATCTGTACTGTTTATATTCTGGTTGCATTTCAGGTTCAGGTTTAGTCTTCAGTTCCTGTTCAGGAGGACTTCGTGTTCAAGTTTTTTCAATTGGATTCTTCAAGAGTTGAGACGAGTTTGTGTTACAGTGAGCTGCTGCATTCCTCTCCCCTCCGTTTTACGGGGCTGGATTGAGACATAAATTCTGCCTGCGCTTCCTCCCGCTTCGTGCGGCTGTAGGGCAGCTTTGTACCCCTCCCGCTTTGGCGGTGTTAGGGTCAGTCAGCTCCTCCCGTGATTGCGGTTGCAGGATAAGCCAGATCCCCCCGCATCGGCGGGGTGGTGTCCCTCCCCCGCTCCGCGGGGATGAGCTGGACGGATTCCCCTCCCCCACTTGTGTGGGGATGAGCTGGGTTAATTCCCCTCCCCCGTTTCAGCGGTGGTGAGCTGGGCAGAGTGTCCCTTTGTGGGTGTAATTCTCTAAGTGCTGAGTCCTGCGGATGGAGCTTTGATATCGACATACTGAGGAGTTTCCGGCAGCACATGACCACATATAGGGAGGCAAAAGCTTTGCTCTCTATCTCCACCTGCTGGTAGATGGACACAACCCACCAGTCTATGGATTGATCAGCTATAATTAATGGATAGAAAATTATCAGGTATGATACATAATTTTACCATTGCGACTACATGTATCGCCACACAGGACATTTTGGGTGACCATTATGCCTACGTGTGCGTGTATGAAATGTGGATCCAGCAGAGCAACACTTGGCCACATGTTCTGGCATTGTCCTATTGTACAGGATTTCTGGAAATTGATGCTACAGGTGATTCAGACTTACTGGAACTGTACAATTCAACAGATTCCTCTTATTCTTTTTGGGAAATATAGCTATACAACACAAGCTCCAGCTGTTTTTAAACAATTTGCATACAAAGCAGTGCTGTTTGGTGTGAAGACTATACTGCAATGCTGACTGGAGTCCATTGGACCAACTCTTCAGAAGTGGTGCTCTGTGCTTTTGTACCAGATGTGCCTTGAGAGACGTGTTTCCAATTTAGACAGTGCACTGGAATTTCAATTCCAGACTACTTGGGAGCCTGTTTGGTTGACTCTGTCCTCTAGAGCCCATGGTAGTATATTGAATTTATGATTTGATTATGTCAGTAAGATTAGAAATAATTTGGGAGGAGCCAAGGGAGGGGGGAGTTGTTGGGAATGGGGAGGAAGGATAGTTGGATAACATTTGTGGTATTGGTTATAATATTTGCTATATTAAGGACTCTGTCTTGAAACTTGTTTTTTTATTTATATGCAATAAAAATATTTAAACATATATATATGATTTTGAAAACTGCTTTGGAGGCACTATAGAAATTTTAAAATGAAACTTTATGTAATTTTAACCCAGAGTTCATACTCCTGTTTGTACAGGGAAGTGGCGGGATCAACAGGCAAAGTGATCACTGACAAAGATTTGGAGTTGCTGTTGGACAGAAGCGATCTGTTTGGTAAGTAAAATACAGGACTGCATCTTTCCATGTTGAATTTTGTAGAAGTAGATCCTCTGCATACAGTATATAGCTGTATTGCTGATGAGTTTGAACTTTGAAAAGCAGATTGATTTTTCTGCTACTGGTTTATGTGCAAGTTTTAATGACCTGATGGGAAATGCATGGAAGTCTTATTATGATTTGAGATGGGTTGGTTTACCCACAAAAGGCTTTAGGTGTAATTGTATATTTTTTTATTGCACCATTATGTCAGTGATGTTGGTGACGCTGTATCCATTGAAGCAAAAGGCCAATAATAGAACAGATATCAGAGTCCCTTTCACTATATCATCCATCATATCCCATAAAATCTGCTACGGAATAGCTTCCCATGTCTGAGAATACATCCAACTCAAATGAGACAGCAGTGCTTACTAAAAGGCAAGGATCTTGGGACAATCTCATATACAATGTTTATATGTTGCCTCCACCACACCACATTTAAGATACTTCCTATTTGACTGAAGTCAGATTTTCCTTGTTGGTGGAGCGTGTATATATATCCAAAGTAGGAATTTATAATAAAGTTCCTGAAGCTGTATACTTTCTGCCAAGCCCGAACCATCACATAAGCTACGCAGAATTGTATCTATAGAGTAAGTCCCAAAATCCAGAGTCCAATTGTCTAATAGGTATCTTTTTGTTTGGTTGGGTTTTTGGGGTCTTTTTTAAACATCACTGGATTTGTGTGGATTGAAAAGCATATATAGACTTTTGCTGTTGGATTCTCTATTGAAAGTTTTTCATAGATTGTCTTCTTGCTACTGTTGCTTTTGACAAATTTTAGCTTCTACAGTACTCAAGTTTAATTTACTGCCTCACCCCCTTTATTCTTGATGCTGCTATGGAAGTTTACCATAGTGCCCAAGAGGGAAGATTTTCATTATCTAATAATCATAATAATCCAAGTGTCCGGCAAAGACAAAATTGTATTTTGAGGTGATGGAAGAATTAACATTTTCAATATTTTATCATTTTTATTACTACTAAATATGTACCGTTTCTTTCACTGTCTCTCAGTGTAAATACTTTGGGGGGGGGGGGTTGGTGGTGGTGTTTTGGGTTTTGGGGGGGGGTTGTGGGGGTTTTTTTTGTTTGTTTTTTTAGTGCTGAGCAGCAGATTACTGCAGTGATTTTTATTTGAAATATCTTTATTGCCTTCATCCACAAATAATAGAACCACAGTTAATGCTCTCGCTACAGCAAAGACAAAAAAAAAAACAGTAATAATGGCAACAATGCTTTTTCTGTTTTCACTCCCCTACTATCCCCAGATTCCCTGCACAGACCCCCCCCCCCCCAATACTGCGCCAAGCTCCCAAGCACTACTTCTAAATAAATATGGTCTTAGGTATCCTAAATCTATATTTCCATGATTAACATAGAAGCTTTTGATGTACCAGGATGTTCAATAATGCGGTGCACACCCTGATAGTTAACGTACTAAAGTAAGGGTCCCATACTTTAACAATCAGCTTCTTTGCTTTGTGGCCCCTAGTATCAACAGATATCTGTTGTATTTTCAATAATTTATGCATCTGATTATGCCAAAGTTTTAAAGCTGGTGGGTCAGGATGCAACGCTTAGCAATAAAACGTGCTTTGCAAAGAAAAGGTGGTTGAAACACCAGTCCCCTCTATAATATCTCATTCATCTACCCAATCCCTTCAGTCCACTAGGGTTATTTCAATAGATGTGTCCAAATGGTCTTCATTCCAGGTCCAGTCATTTAACTTCCCTTTCCAAAGTCATCAATTCCATGAAAAAAAAACTACCTGCCCACTGAATCCTATTCTCCCCCCCCCACCCCCCCCCCCCCCCCCCCTCGTCCTGGCTTACCTTTACCAACCTAGCCCTATATCCTTTTGTCCTTTCCCAAGTCATCCTCAGTCACCACATGTTCTATTCTTGCTCAATGGAAGGCAGCTGTGGTACGCCCTGTTCTGAAGAAGTCATCCATTGGTCCATCCATTCCAGCCCTTTATCAGCTTGTCTTGAATCTGTTTCCTGTCTTGTTGAGAAAAATATTTTGTTCAGTTTACCCAATTCACAGATAGCATTTTGGCTTTTCATCCATGGCAATCTGGTTTTAGACCCTCCTGTAGTACAGAAACTGAACTTATAGCAGTTCTTAGTGAGGTTCATACTAAATTAGACAAAGGTTACATAGCTCTTGCAGTATCTCTGGATCTTTCGGTGGCCTTTGATGTCATTGACCACTTACTCTTGCTGGATCACTTCTTTGGGTTTCTTGGACACTGTTCTTTGTTGGTTCCAGTCTTTTCTCACTGGTTGCTCCTGTACAGTTGTTGTGTCTACTGAATAATCATGCCCTAAACCTCTTTTATTTGGGGTACCTCAAGGATCTATCTTCTCTCCTGCCCTGTTCAGTCTCATTGTTTGTCCTTTGGCTGCACTGATCTAAAGTTTTCCTATATCTTTTCATTTCTTTTTTCTTTTTTAGTAATCTTTTTATTGGTAACAGGCAGGACATTCCAATACAAACACCTCTTAAGTTCCTTCCAGTATACTACTACTCTATTACACAAATCCAACTAATCCGGATATTTCTCATTTGCAGTCTTTTCTTAACTCTGTTGCCCAATGGCTACAATCATATCATTTAGTCTTGAACCCAGATAAGACTGTTGCTTGATGGCTCATTAGTCATTGTTCCTGCCCTTTCTCTGACCTTTGCCTATTTTGTACTACAATTAGACCTGTCAATTCATTTCGATATCTTGAGGTTACCTTAGATTACCAGCTCACTTCCAACCGCAAGTGACTTCTGTGGAGGAGTAGCCTAGTGGTTAGTGCAGTGGACTTTGATCCTGGGGAACTGGGTTCAATTCCCACTACAGCTCCTTGTGACTCTGGGCAAGCCACTTAACCCTCCATTGCCCCAGGTACAAATAAGTACCTGTATATACTATGTAAACTGCTTTGAATGTAGTTGCAAAAACCACAGAAAGGCGGTATATCAAGTCCCATTCCCTTTACCTTTCTCTCTGTAAGATGGGTTACTTTATACTTGTATATCAAAAACATCTTCACTAATATTGGAATAGCAAAAAGCTCAATGCTTTACAGTAACTGGATATATCATACTGGTGGAGGAAAAAGCCTCAACAGACTCCTCTTAAATAGGCTCACAAGTTCTTAAATGTACGAAGTGCTTGCTGTCATCACTAGCATAAAAAACCTCCAGAAGTTGTTGAAATCTAAGTTTTTCAAGCTTAAACAATCTTAAAGTTCATGAGATAACAACATATCTTGCATTGGTGCACAGCATCTTAGCTCTCTCCACGGTCGACAATGGCCAAAGTTTCGTTCACTTCGTCAGGGTCCGTGGTCCGTGCAACTATCAATCAAAAAGTGCAATTTAACTTCTCATGAACAACCAACATTCTCGTAACCTAATACATAATATTCCAGTGAAAATACCTCGCTGTTCTTCCATGGCTTGCCTCGGCATTCAACACCGTGTTAAGATGGCGCTAGAAATATATAAAGTGATGTCAGACGCCGTCAAGTTAAGCATCCAATCACTAGCACATCAACATTTAAAGCACCTACCATTCAATAAAAGTGTCACCACTCTATTTTGGAATTTAAACCCCTTGGTTGCATCGTTTGTAATCGAAATATCCACTTCTGTTCTTGTAGAAGTTCGTGCTTTTTGTCTCCACCCTTAATCCTGCAGTCAGCTTGTAGAATAACGCATTGTAGAGACTCAAAAGTGTGCTGCTTCTTATCGCAATGTGCTGCTAGGGGTGCTGTGGTCTTCTTGATGTTGATATTGCTCTTAACCTCGTCACCAGTTTTCTTGAGGTTTGTCCAACATACAGACTATTACAGGGACATTGAATGCGATAAATCACACCCTTGAAATGCATGAAGTTTTTGATCTCAAAGTAAATCTATTCCCAGATTGTGGGTCTCTAAACTCAGTCGTAACAATCATCATGTGGCACATTTGACGGGTTCCACACATATCATGATCCCCTTGATTATCATCCTCCTGATTCAATGGTCTCAGTGCCGTTGGCGCTAAAATCTCTTAAGTCCTTGCCTCTACTGTAGACAAATCTCAATCTTGTGCATTCAAACATCGGTAGTGTCTGTATGATGTGCCAATGTTTCCTAATGTCACTGGACACTCGTGATGCTGTAGCTGTGAATTTCAATACACAGGTTGCAATATTCTCCCTCATCTTTGTTCCTTGGTATCAGCAGGTAGTCCCGGTTGTTGAAATTTACCCGCTTGTATGCCTTATTCACTACATACTTCAGATAACCTCTCTCCAGTAGTCTCCTCTTAAAACCAGCTGACTGATCTTTAAAGTCACTATCATTAGAGCAAATCCTACGATATCTCAAAATTTGGGACAGGGGTAAGCTGTCTCTCAATCTCTTCGGGTGACAGCTCCTGTATTCCAGGAAAGTATTCCTGTCAGTACTCTTGCGATTGTCGTTTCAATACCCGTTCCATTTTTCTTGATCAAAACATCCAAATAAGAGATGCTGCCCTTATTATGTTGGAAAGTGAACCTAAGTGTAGAATGACATCTATACAGGTACTGGACAAAAGCTTCAAGCTCTACTTCTAATCCACTCCAGATAAAAAAGATGTCATCAATTTATCTGACCCAAAATGTATCGAAAAAAGTGGAACAGTAGACACACCACTCCTCAAATTGTGCCACAAACAAATTAGCTATCGAGGGGGCCATCATTACCCCCATAGCTACTCCAGACATCTGTTGAAAAAGCCTTCCCTCCATGCTGTCTGAAGTTATCTGGCTTATGACTCATTCCATCATAGACGCAGCAAAAGGTTAGTCCATATGATTGTATATATAGTTTTTTTTTATACTTCACAGTCACCAATTTAGGTATCACCATTTATGTGTCAGTCACTTCAGATCACAGTACTGAGACAGTATTGGGTGCTCTCATTGCTTATGGAAAATCATTACTGAGTAAGGGACAAAATGCTATCATTATTAAGTTTGATCTTTCTTCAGCATTTGCTCTAGTCGATCATTATCTTTTATTTAGATTGAGCAAGCTAGGTTTCGATGGGGTTGTGCTTTCTTGTTTTAAAGGCATTTTGGCTGAATGTAGCTGTATGGTGAAAAGGCAAAATTGTTTTCCTTTGAGCTGGAGACCAGGTTGTGGGGTGCCTCAAGGGTCGGCATTGTCGCCTACTCTGTTTTAATACCTACACTGTTGTGGTAGTATTCTGAGAAACCTACCTAGCAGATAAGAAATATTTACCCCTTCTTAAAAAGGAACATAATTATATTTTATAATTAAAATATGTATTACATGAAAAGGGAGGTCTTGCTGTTGTATAATCAATACAAAAGATTTCCTATTTAATTCAGTAAGATTAAATAAAAAGTTGGGTAAGCTCTTTATGTAGCAGTTCTCATTAACTTTTAAATGCCAGGTTCTGTTTCATGCTGTATTAATATTCTTAATTGTGTGTTCACCTGAAAATAGTCAAAATAATAGTGAATAACCAAAATACTTTGTGTGCCCTCTTCCCCCTTTGGTTTTCCATAAAGCTGCCAGTTCCTACTTAGTTCTGTATTCCCCCAGGTCTGAAAATGTAAGCAAAGTAAAAAAAAATATGAGCATGGGGAGTGGTAGTGATCCTTTGTTTAAAACACTTGGTGAGGATTCACTGACTGGAGAGCCCTGAGCATGCTGAAATATCTACTAAGGATGTGCAAGGGAAAGTGGCGTGTTTCCAGAAAAATCTTGGGAAAACAGATTCAGGTTTTAAATGCTGAATTTTTTCTGGAACTATATTCATTCTGCTCCTTTGTTTTAAAGTGAGGGCTAGGAATCTATGACTTTAGAGACAAAAATACTCAATCGACTCCTGTTTTTTGTGATTAAATGTCTCCTTTTCTTTTCCTTTAGATCAAATGAAAAATGTCAAACCAATTATAAAGGATAAAAGTGCTGTGTTCAAGATTTTTGAAACTTATGAAGACTCCAGTGTAGAACCTGCTTTGTGACTGGAAATAAAGACTAGTTAGAGATTTTAAATAAATTTAAAACTTTCAGTGAGGGTTTTTACATGTTCTGAAGAATTTTGCAAAAGTTTACTGTTCACTAATGACCTAGCAATCAAAATCTGGGTTAAACAGGTTTGTTTTAAGATTAAATAATAAAGTAGTTGGTAACATAGTAGATGACGACAAATAAAGACCAGTTGACCTTTTGAGTCTGCCCAGTTATAGAAGTCCACATAGCCAGGAATATATTCCAGTTGCTGACCAATAAAAGTTTGACTGCTGTAGGATATATAACTCCTTACCCAAGTTGGTTTTTGTTTTGCCCTTCATTTGTTTTCTGCCATCTCAGTTATGTAAGAAATGTTTGTTTTTATATTTGGTTTTTATTTGGTTTTAGGGATTTTATAAGTTGTATTGAAACTTCTCTGGGCATTCCTTAGTGGGTGGGGAGAAAAGTGGAAACACCTTGAAGATAGGTACACACATAACAAGATTTTATGTTTAACATCCACCCATGTCTTTCCAGCAAGCTTTATAATAATCTGATCACTTACCATAGCTATTAAGGTTCATGCCTGAACATCCAATTGCATAGGCCCCTGTGGTTACCTAGGTAGAACCTGGCCACCAACAGTATGGACACGTTTGGTTTCTGAGTTTTATGTATATACATATATAAAACATAACTTAGAAACAAAATGTGTCCACCAGGTCATGCTTCCTTAATTTATAGAATAACATTTTATTGTATCACCTTGGTTTACCACATTCATTCTATATAGGGAACTTATTTTGAGATTAACTCTCAAAGATAGGTAAATATTGAAAATGGAAGAAATAGGTGAAAAGTCATCTTTTAGTATAGTGTATGATAAACATTATTAATGCTTTAACCGATTACCATGGCTGCTGTTGCACAGTGGCTTTAGCTGGGACTTACATTATCCTTTTTAGTTCTTAATAACTATATTAAGCAGGGATATTCTGCTGAGGTTTTGCTGCATCATGATCAACCAAGAACATGTAATGGTGTGGTCAGTTAGTATGTACAGCATATACTATGACTTATGATTTGGTATTTGCCAATATGTAAATGTTTTCAAGTTGAATTAGAACTAATAAATGTGTTATGAAGATCTGTGTCCTTTTGCTTCCTCCAGTTTGTACTACTGGTTGCTGTTTTCATCTGGATTTATTTTGGGGAGTACCACTTTGCTGACGACTTTGGTATTTGACTGCTCATTTGTATTTTATGTCTGGACAGATTAGGCCACTTCTGGTGCACCTGTAGTCTGTGCTGGATTAAGGCACAGGAATGCTAGGTACATGCTTAGTTCTGAAATATTTAAGGGGACTGTCAGTTTTGCTTATGATTGAATAAGCTAATTTGCCAGCTATCTGGCTCTTTTCCAAAAATCTGAATGGCCCTGAAAAGAATGACTGAAGAGAGTGAGAACTGTCCATAGTTTAGATCTCTATTTGCAGCTCTCAAATCATCCTGCCTGCTTCCAGTATCACAGCACCAGAAATCCAGTCAGTTCTGGTGCAGTAAAGACCCAGAGCAGTGGCAGCTCTAGTCACAGGAAGGAAAGAGGTGAGCAAGTAGAAAGCGGCTATTCTGTGCAGGTGCGTTTAGAAGGGTCTGAGCTCTGCAAAGGGGCACTTAGAGCCAGTGAGTGTCTGGAGGGGGTGGGGGGTAAAAAGGATTAGGGATGAGAAGAGTGAGTGGGCAGCTACAGGCTGGGAAAGAAAGTTGTCAGCAATTGCCTTTCTGTGTTTTTTGCAACTACATTCAAAGCAGTTTACATAGTATAAACAGGTACTTATTTGTACCTGGGGCAATGGAGGTTTAAGACCCAGATGCACTAAACCTTAACGACCCTTTACTGACCCTTAACGAAGACATTTTCAACCGTAGCATGCATCAAAGGCCATTTTCCGACGAAGCTAGCAGCTAACGAAAACGGACTGCAAACGAGAAACTACCATTGGAAATGTGGACAATTCGGAATGCACTAACCATACCGACGATTGCAACGAATCTTCTACCGTCTGAAATTTAACGTGAGCTCAGACCTGTCGTTAAGGCCTGAGCTGTCATCTCCCCGCTGCCCCCTGCACCATAAAAATCATGTTTAAAAAGAAAAGTGAGCTCCCCGCTTCCCTCTGCCTAAAATAAAAAATGAAACTAACATCAAAAAAGGATCGGGAGGGGGCAAAGGTGCTCATCAGGAGTGTCCTGTATGGACGGCCTTGCCACCCCCCCCCCCCCCCCCCCCCCGAGGTCGCTGCTGCTCCCCGCTTCTCCCTGTATGAAATAAAAACTCTTTTAAAATAAAAATCAAACTTTTGCAGCGTCGGGCCCCCCTCCCTTCCTGTCTCTCTCTTCTCCTTCTCCCACCACTGCTCCGCCTCCCGCCATCCTCCGCCTCTGTGCCCCGCCCCCCTGAGTTCGTCGCCGCCACTCCTCCTCCGCCTTAATGGCCAGTGCAGCGCCTCTCACCTGTGTGTGAAGGCGCTGCACGGGATGGAACAGCTGAGCATCGATCGCTTCTGCCTCCACCGACGTCTCTCTTCTTCCTGTGCCCACCCTCCTCTGACGTAAATTACCTACGTAGATAACTTACGTCAGAGGAGGGCGGGCACAGGAAGAAGGAGAGAGACGTTGGTGGAGGCAGAAGCGATTGACGATCAACTGTTCCATCCCGTGCAGCGTCTTCACACACAGGTGAGAGGCGCTGCACCGGTCATTAAGGCAGGGGGGGGGGGGTCCGGTGGAGGGGGGACCGGCGGCGACGAACTCAGGGGGGCGGGGCGTGGAGGATGGCGGGAGGCAGAGCAGTGGTGGGAGAAGGAGGAGAGAGAGACAGGAAGGGAGGGGGGCCCGGCTGCAAAAGTTTGATTTTTATTCTAAAAGATTTTTTATTTCATACAGGGAGAAGCGGGGAGCAGCAGCGACCTCGGGGGGGGGGGGGGCAAGGCCATCCATATAGGATGCTCCTGATGAGCGCCTTTGCCCCCTCCCGAGCCTTTTTTGATGTTTGTTTATATATGCAGGGGAAAGCGGGGAGCCACATGTTTGTGTTTTTTGGGGGGTTTTTTTTTGGTTTTGACGTTTGTGGCATGCGCAGAGCAGCCAGTATAATGCTTGGCTGCTCTGCGCATGCTTTAGGGGCCGATTACCGACGGGGATTACGAATCTTTGATACATTGTACTTTTCAATACCACACCAAACATGTGCGACTTGTTTTTTTGGTGCATGCTTCGTTTTTTCAAATTCGTTAAGGACTTTAACGTTTTAGATTTTTTTATGTATGGTTGATGCATCTGGGCCTAAGTGACTTGCCCAGTGTCACAAGGAGATGCAGTGATAATCAAACCCAGTTCTCCAGGATCAAAGTCCGCTGCACTAACCACTAGGCTGCTCCTCCAGTATATATGATAGGCAAAGTAAACAAGCAGCAGCAAAACGGTGGGAACAGTATCATAAAAGTCCACTGGTACAAAAGTAGCTATGCAGATATTAAGGGGAGGAAGGAGTTTTCAACCTAAGGGATTTACCTAGGTAACTATTTCATTACCAGGACAAATTCTTTTGAAACTCCCCTAATACTTCCAACCCTCTATATCCTGTCAGAAGCTCCAAAGAAAGCTAAACTATTTTCTGTTGCTTCTCCGTTAGAGAGCCTTTTTCACACTCAGGGACTTTTTTACTGACGTGCTGAATCTAGACTTAGCACATTTTAACGTGAGAGTTTCCTATGTGCCAAGCCAGATTTAGCAAGCACATTTTTGCATTTGAAAATATATTTTTATGCAGGGAATGTGCTAATGTGTGGCGATTAGCAAACATGCTACCTGCTAGGGTTAACCCAGGAGCAATTACTACCTCCTATTATAAGGTACTATGTGCTCCTGCATTAATTCTGTGTTACTTGGTTAGTGCACACTAATTATAGCGCGCTAGCTGAATAACGCATAAACATACTCTCCACCCCTAATGCACCCCATCCACAAAAATATATGTTTTTAAATGCATACACACACTTGGCGCATGAGACTAGAGAAATTACTACAAAGCACTCCCAGAACTAAGTCCTGCAGTTTTCCTTTCACTGCTGAAGAGAAATGTGGGGGACCTAGTGGGGAAGCAGGGAGAGTGAATGTGAGTTCAAGAAAATAACCAAATGAGTCCATGGTAGGGGCCTACAAATGTTTGCCTATAGTTCCAATGTTACTATATATTTAAAAAAAAAAAAACATTTATAGATACAAAGAGGCACATCAAGGACTCTTTCTAACTGGTAGCCTTATTTAGTTTTGAGATACCCAGCTACACTCCCTTAGAAGCAGTTTTCAAAACCATCCATGCAGGCAAATATTGACCTGTTTGAAATCGTCCCACCAAAGTACGTGTGATGTTTACAGTACATTCATGTTTAATCATACTAAAGAGGCATTCGGTTGGGCATGTTCAGGTAAGGAGAGATACAAAGCATGCATAAATAATGTTTTGAAAAATACATATACAATTTGCTCACCTGGGCCTCCCACGCAAAAGGATAGATGAAAAATAATTCTCCAAGGACAAGCAGGCTGCTTGTTCTCACCATTGGGTGACGTCCGACGGCAGCCCCAGATCAGAAGATCTTCCTAGCAACAAAGTTTGCTAGCCCCCACGTGGACATGCGTGAACCGCGCATGCACGACCATCTTACTGCCCATAGCACGAGCGTGCTCAGTCTCTTCTTTTCCGCGGCTCAGCACGGCTGTTTTATGGCGGTTCTGTGTCCCAGAGAGGCCCTCGCGTTTTCGCCACGTTTCTTTGTCTTTTTCGCTGAGTTTCGGCGTGTTTACGAGTTCGCTCGTGTTCTGTAAAAAAAAAAGTTTCCCTTATTTCTTTAGTTTTTCCCCGTAAGTTTCCTTTCTTTGTCGTGAGCGGCCATTTTGGCCGCCCGTGTGGGGTTTTTTCCCCTTTTTTGGTGTCTGTTTTCGGCACAATCGCGAATTTTGACCTCGCTGGCACAATTTTTCTGCCCATGTCCTCGAAGCCTGCCAGCGGCTTCAAGAAGTGCACGCGGTGCAGCCGGACAATCTCGCTCACTGATAGGCACGTCTCGTGTCTTCAGTTTTTGGGGGCGGGTCATCGTCCCAACGCCTGCACGCTGTGTCTTCAGCTGAAAAAGAGGACCCAGGCGGCGAGATCGGCTCAGTGGAACTTGTTGTTCGGAGCCCAGTCCGGTCCTTCAACGTCAATGGAGCCAGTGGTACCAAGGTCATCACCGGTATCGATGTCGGCATCGGAGGGTGCATCGACGTCCGGAGCCCAGGTGATGGCTGTCCAGAGATCCCACGCTGGTAGCAGTGAGCCATCGAGTGGGTCTCCACGTGCCTCGAGGGCTCCTGCGGTACAGACCCCCCGCCCCCCCGGGACCGCCCTTCTTTGGACCTGGCCCCGAGACGTGTGGATTCCATGTCCTCGTCTGTACCGGGAGGTACCGCTGACGTGCTTCAAGTGAAGGCGAAGAAGCACCGTCATCGGTCACCTTCCTGTAACGGTACCGAGAGCTCTGGGGCGCCGAGGGAATCGGCACCCGGAAAGCGTCGACATCGGGAGGACCACTTACCCTCCATTCAGGAGGTGTCGATGCGCTCTTCTCCGGACAGCTCGGTACCGCCTCCGCGCACCAGACAGATTCTGTCCTCGTCGCCGGTTCCGACCCCACAGCCTTGCTCGATGGGCAATCTAGACGAGCGCCTCCGAGCCATACTTCCGGGGATTCTGGAAGGACTGCTGCGACCTGCTCCGGTACCGCCGGTGCTTGCGCCGTCGGTACCGTCGAGAGATGCAGCGGTTGGCTCCCCGCCTGTGGTGAGGACTGCGACGCCGGTACCGCTTGCGGCATCGGCGTCCGCTGCCATCCAAGTTGACTCCCCGTCAACGTTGCTGGAGGGAGCTTCGTTGCCGGCGGCGAGGGAGTCTTCTTCTCGACATCGCCATAGAGGACTTAGTTCCTCGGCGTCCAGACGGGCTCGGCTTCGGACCGAAGTTCGTGAACTGGTGTCCGATACCGAAGGTGAGGCCTCGTGGGAGGCAGAGGAAGACCCCAGATATTTCTCTGATGAGGAGTCTTGTGGTCTTCCCTCTGATCCCACTCCTTCGCCAGAGAGAAAGCTTTCTCCCCCTGAGAGTCTGTCTCTCTCGTCATTTGTCCGGAAAATGTCTACGGCCATTCCCTTCCCAGTGGTTACTGAGGATGAGCCCAGGGCTGAGATGTTCGAGGTCCTGGACTATCCTTTGCCACCTAAGGAGTTGTCCACTGTTCCCCTTCATAATGTCCTGAAGCAGACATTGTTGGTGAACTGGACGAAACCCTTAAGTAATCCCACTATCCCCAAAAAGATTGAGTCCCAGTATCAGATCCACGGGGACCCAGAGTTAAATAAGACCCAGTTGCCTCATGACTCTGGAGTTGTGGATCTGGCTCTCAAGAATGTCTAGAGTACTAGGGATTACGCCTCGGTGCCCCCAGGGCGGGAGTCTAGGACTGGACTCTTTTGGGAGGAAGGCCTACCATTCTGCTTTGCTCGTGTCCAAGATCCAGTCATACCAGCTCTACACGAGCATCCACTTGCAGAACAATGTGAGGCAGCTGACGGACTTGGTCTATAAGCTCCCGTCGGAGCAGGCCAAGCCTTTTCAGAAGGTGGTCAGGCAGCTGAAGGCGTGTCAAATTCCTGTCCAAGGGTGTTTACGACACTTTTGATGTTGTGTCCAGGGCTGCTGCTCAAGGTATAGTGATGCGCAGACTCTCATGGCTGCGTGCCTCTCACCTGGAGAATAGAGTCCAGCAGCGGATTGCGGATGCTTCTTGCTGGGGGGATAACATTTTTGGTGAGCGGGTTGGACAGGTGATAGAACAGCTCCACCAGTGGGACACCGCATTCGACAAGCTCTCCCACCGGACGCCTTCAGTATCTACCTCTTCAGGTAGACGTTTTTATGGGGGGGGGGGGGGAGGAATGCTCCCTACGCTTATAATAAGCGTAGGTACAATCCACCTGCCCGCCAGTCTGCTCAGGCTAAGCCCCAGCACGCTTGTTCACGTCAACAGCATGTGCCTCAACAGGCCCCTGCAACTCCCCAGCAAAAGCAAGGGACGGGCTTTTGACTGGCTCCAGGCGAGCATAGCCGATATAAAGGTGTCCATGCCAGACGATCTGCCGGTAGGAGGGAGGTTAAAGTTTTTTCACCAAAGGTGACCTCTTGTAACCTCCGACCGGTGGGTTCTCCAAATAGTCCGGCTAGGATACTCCCTCAATTTGATCCCCAAGCCTCCAAATTGCCCACCGGGAGCTCAATCCTTCAGCTTCCAGCACAAGCAGGGTACTTGCAGAGGAACTCTCCACCCTTCTCAGCACCAATGCAGTTGAGCCCGTGCCACCGGGGCAGGAAGGGCTGGGATTCTATTCCAGGTACTTCCTTATGGAAAAGAAAGCAGGGGTGATGCGTCCCATCCTAGACCTAAGGGCCCTGAACAAATATCTGGTAAGAGAAAAGTTGAGGATGCTTTCCCTGGGCACCCTTCTTCCCATGATTCAGAAAAACGATTGGCTATGCTCTCTGGACTTAAAGGATGCTTATACTCACATTCCAATACTGCCAGCTCACAGACAGTATCTTCGATTCCATCTGGGAACACAGCATTTTCAGTATGTGTGCTACCATTTGGTCTCGCCACTGCGCCCAGGGTGTTCATGAAATGCCTGGCAGTCATGGTGGAGTCTCTATGCAGGCTGAGATTGCATTTGTTTCCTTATCTAGACGAATGGCTGGTAAAGAACACCTCGGAGGCAGGAGCTCTACAGTCCGTGCAGATGACTATTCAACTCCTGCAGCTACTAGGGTTTGTGATAAATTATCCAAAGTCCCATCTTCTTCCAGTACAAAGACTCGAATTTATAGGAGCTCTGCTAGACTCCAAGACTGCTCGTGCCTACCTTCCCGAGACGAGGACAGACAATCTTCTGTCCCTTGTTTCCTGGGTACGAGCATCTCACCAGATCACAGCTCGGCAGATGTTGAGATTGCTCGGCCACATGGCCTCCACAGTTCATGTGACTCCCATGGCCCGTCTTCACATGCGATCAGCTCAATGGACCCTAGCTTCCCAGTGGTTTCAAGCTGCGGGAAATCTAGAGGACGTGATCCAATTGTCCACGAGTTTTCTCACCTCCCTGCATTGGTGGACAATTCGCTCCAATTTGACCCTGGGACGTCCCTTTCAAATTCCTCAGCCGCAAAAAGTGCTGACGACGGATGTGTCTCTCCTGGGGTGGGGAGCTCATGTAGATGGGCTTCACACTCAAGGGAGTTGGTCCCTCCAGGAAACAGGTTTTCAGATCAACCTCCTGGAGTTGCGAGCGGTTTGGAACGGGTTAAAGGCTTTCAGAGATCGGCTGTCTCGTCAAATTATTCAAATTCAATTAGGTTGCTATGTACTACATCAACAAGCAGGGGGGCACCGGATCTCGCTCCCTGTGTCAGGAAACCGTCAGGATGTGGCTTTGGGCTTGCCAGCACAACATGTTTCTCCAAGCCACGTATCTGGCAGGCGTAAACAACAGTCTGGCCGACAGGTTGAGCAGGATCAAGCAACCTCCCGAGTGGTCTCTCAACTCGAGATTACGCCTAGGACTCTGGACTCTTTTGGGAGGAAGGCCTACCAAGATCTTTCAAGCGTGGGGCACCCCCTTGGTAGATCTTTTTGCCATTCAGGTCAACCACAAGGTCCCTTAGTTCTGTTCCAGACTTCAGTCCCATGGCACACTAGCGTCGGATGCCTTTCTCCTTCATTGGGGGAAGGGCCTCCTGTACGCACATCCTCCCATACCCTTTGTAGGGAAGACTTTGCTGAAACTCAAGCAGGATCGTGGAACCATGATTCTGATCGCTCCCTTCTGGCCGTGTCAGCTCTGGTTACCTCTTCTTCTGGAGTTGTCTTCTGAAGAACCGTGGAGATTGGAGTGTTTTCCCACCCTCAGAACGAGGGGGCGCTTCTACATCCCAACCTCCAGTCCCTGGCTCTCACAGCCTGGATGTTGAGAGCGTAAACTTTACCTCCTTGGGTCTTTCTGAGGGTGTCTCCCGAGTCTTGCTTGCTTCCAGAAAAGATTCCACGAAGAGGTGTTATTCTTTCAAGTGGAAGAGGTTTGCCATCTGGTGTGACAGCAAGGCCCTAGACCCTCGTTCTAGTCCTACACAGACCCTGCTTGAATACCTTCTGCACTTGTCCGAGTCTGGTCTCAAGCCCAACTCTGTGAGGGTTCACCTTAGTGCAATTAGTTCTTTTCATTATCGTGTAGAGGGTAAGCCTATCTCAGGACAGCCTTTAGTTGTTCGCTTCATGAGAGGTTTGCTTTTGTCAAAGCCCCCTGTCAAACCTCCTACAGTGTCATGGGATCTCAATGTCGTTCTCACCCAGCTGATAAAACCTCCTTTTGAGCCACTGAATTCCTGCCATCTGAAGTACTTGACCTGGAAGGTCATTTTCTTGGTGGCAGTCACTTCAGCTCGTAGAGTCAGTGAGCTTCAAGCCTTGGTAGCTCATGCTCTTTATACTAAACTAGTAAAAAAGGCCCGTTCATTTCTGGAACGAATGAAACGGGCGCTAGCAAGGTTTTCCTGGGAGTGTGTATGTTTGAGAGAGAGAGCCAGAGTGAATGTGCGGGTGTGTGACAGAGTGAGACTGTCTGTGTGACAGTGTGTGTGTGAGAATGAGAGTGTGTGGCAGGGCCCCCTCCCCTGTTCCTAATGCCCCTCAACCTGTTCCCTCCCCTCCTTTTCCTCCTTCCCACAGTTTGGGTTCCTTAAGGCTTTCAAAAGTCTATGTACCCCCGTGGCCCTAACACCCAGTATCCGGATACCCCACCGCGTTCCTCCTCACCCCTCCCCCAAGATGTAATACTTTCACGTCCTTCATTTTTTTTTTAAAGTGTCCTATCTACCCTGTGTACAAATGCCCGGCGTTCAGATTGTGTTCCTCTCGTAAATTTTCATTTATTCAGAACTCCCCCCCCCCCCCCCCCCCGGAACACTTTTGGTTCCTTCAGTCTTTTAAAACTCTCCTATGTACCCTGTGTCCTAATGGCCAGCATTCAGATTGTTTTCCTTTCCCAAATGTTCATGTCTTTCAGTCGTTCAGAACTCCCCCCCCTCCCCCCCATTTAACACTTTCGGTTCCTTCAGTCTTTTAAAACTCTCCTATCAACCCTGTGTCCTAATGGCCAGCACTCAGATTGTTTTGCTTTGCCAAATTGTCTGTCACTGAGGTCAGTGCGTGCCTGCCTAGCAGACCACTTCTGGCAGGCACGGTCCCAGGCACATCCTGTTGGAGGTGAGAATTATTATATAGGATTTCATCATAATAGAGTAGTAGTCCGCACTCACCCTAAGTTCTTGCCAAAGGTGGTGCCGGAGTTCCATCTGAACCAGTCAATTGTCTTGCCAACATTTTTTCCCCGGCCTCATACACGCCCTGATGAACATCAGTTGCGCACATTGGACTGCAAGCGAGCATTGGCCTTCTATCGGGAGCGGACAAACCCATTCAGACAGTTCGCTCAAATGTTTGTTTCTTTTGATCCCAACAGAAGGGGAGTGTCTGTCGGGAAACGCACCATCTCCAATTGGCTAGCAGATTACATTTCTTTCACTTATGCCTGGGCTGGGCTGACCCTAGGGGGGTCATGTCACAGCTCACAATGTCGGAGCCATGGCTGCGTCGGTAGCCCACTTGCGGTCAGCCTTCATTGAAGAAATTTACAAGGCTGCAACATGGTCATCAGTCCACACATTCACATCTCATTATTGCCTTGGGCAGGATACCTGAGGCGATAAGTCTGTTCAGGCAGACTGTTTGGGGTCTATAATCCAACTCACCCTCCCCCCCCAAGGCCTGATTTATTCTTTTCTAGGCTGCACTCTCACTCAGTTTATATATAGTTTCAAGATAATCTGAGTTATGGCCTCTTTGTTGTTTTCTGTGAGCCTGGACGCTAGGGATACCCCACTTGTGAGAATTAATGGCCTGCTTGTCCTCGGAGAAAGTGAAGATACTTACCTGTAGCAAATATTCTCTGAGGACAGCAGGCCTTATATTCTCACAAACCCTCTCCTTGGTGTTGTCTCCTATATTTACTTTTGTTTTTTTATGCTGTAGTATTTAACGGCAGTAACTGAGCTCTCGTGGCGGGCGGGAAGGCACTTGTATATGTGCGGTGGAGCAACTCTCGCATGCCACAAAGCTATGGGGTTTTTTTTGTTTGTTTGTTTGTTCCAAGCTCCAGACTGGGCAATGTGGGATTGCGCTACCCAATTGTGAGAATATAAGGCCTGCTGTCTTCGGAGAATACCTGTATCTTTGCTTTCTGTTCAGGCATAACTTCCTCCATCTCAGTCAATACTTTGAGGTCTAGCTGGAATTGAAATACTCTTTTACCAGAAGCCTAGTGTCAAATCCAGCTTTCATCACATAGGAGGTCTACTCCCAGTGCTACTGGAATGCACATGAAAAATAAAGGACATCACTTGCACGGTCATTTTATTCCTCCTGCTCCTCACTGAAATTAAAATAATAGGAAGCAGCATAAATTCTGATAAGTAAGGCAAAGAGATACTTTGAAAAGAAGATTGCATTGGAGGCAAAAACATATAGTGTGAATTTTTTTAGGTAAATTAATTAATGAATGAATGATTGATTGGGATTTATTAACCACCTTTATGAAGAGATTTACCCAAGGCGGTGTACAGCAGGTACAGTTTAACATAAAACTTACAATTTTCTTAACAGCATAACAAAAGTAAAATGACCAAGAATAAATATAAATACAATAAATTAGGTAAACTTGAAAACAGTAAATTGAAACCTAATAATATAACTACCATAAAGCAGTATCAAAAATATACACAGTTAACAGCACTGGAATTCAAACACCAGAGAGATAATACAATGTTAGCATAATACTAATGATACACCTACTAAGCATGCATTAGAACATTCAACTAACATAGATATGATGCTAAAGATTTTCTACACTACAGCTTACCATATGGCTGAGGGACCAAGAACAGATATATGATGGGAACAAGAACAGTGATACAGAGTCAGTTTGAATAATTTGATGGTTAGTGAAACTCGATGGAAGTTCTTTGTATAGTTAAGCAAGAAATAAGATTGAAAAATGAACTTGCAGAGCTTTTGTTAGTAATATGTAATTTATCTTTAAAATCAAGCATGGAGGGTGGCCAATGTAATGCCAATTTTTAAAAAGGGTTCCAGAGATGATATAGGAAATTATAGACCGGTGATCTTGATGTCAGTGCTGGGCAAGATGGTAGAGTCTATTATAAAGAACAAAATTACAGAGCATTAACGTACACATGGATTAATGAGACAGACAACATGGATTTATTCACAGGAACTCTTGCCTTACCAATCTACTGCATTTCTTTGAAGGAGTGAATAAACATGGATAAAGGTGAGCTGGTCGATATTGTGCATCTGGATTTTCAAGAGGCATTTGACAAAGTACCTTATAAAGACACCTGAGGAAATTAGAAAGTCACGTGATAGGCGGCAGTGTCTGATTGTGAATTAAAACTGGTTCAAAGAGAAGAGAGCGTAAGGTTAAATGGCCAGTATTCTCAATGGAGAAGAGTAGATAGTGGGGTTTCCCAGGGGTCTGTGCTGGTACTGCTTTGCATGCAGTGAAGTATATGCAAGTTCCCTTGACAAAGCGAGGCACCGCGAAACAGGTTCCTGTCGGGAATGGAATGCTGACAAGTGAGATCCAAGTAATGCAGGAAGGCTGAATCCACAGCATGAGCTACAGATAATAAAGCAGCAGGGGGGTTTTCAGCCAGATAAGTCAAAACATTGATCCTGCTTGACAAGTTTAAACATTGTTTCTGCACGAGTTTAAGCTCTGTATATAAGCTACAAATGATAGTGCATAAAAATTTACAACAAATTGATATAAACCAAATAATTATTTGTTATATAAGCACAGTTGAAACATGGATTAATTTATTGCAGCACACTTATTTTGAGGTGGTTGACAGCACTATCGGTGGTTGGGGGTAGTCGATGATTATAACTGAGTCACTAAAGCTGAGGCTTTAAGGAAACACAAAAAAGAAGTGCCTGTGTGACAGTATGAGACGTCCCCTTATTAAAGCATAAATAAGTGTGAGCTGCTCCACTGACAGTTTGTTGTATGGTTCAAATTATAAGTGGTGGAAGGTTGCCATTTTTTGCTATATTTTTTGATTATTCTTATGAAGGTCATTGGTTACACTAGAGTTTAAAGTATTTAGGATTGCTACAAGGGAGTGGTGGGGATAGCACATGTATACATTTTACCAATAATATCAAATATATATAAATCATAAACTTGAAAGATAAAAAAAACATTCATAAAGGATAATAAAAACAGAAGAAAAATAAATCCATATTTAGTCCACAATATTAAGGGATCAAGACAGAAATCCAATGAAGAAATATATATCTATATATATATATATATAGATATACATCCAGTGAAGCAGCATAAACTAAACAATAGCCTGCAGCCAGCTCGATTTACTCTATAGGCAGGCTATCAGAGATTATTATTGCACCACCACCTTCTCTAGCCACAATAAAAACAATCGTTTTGTCTCAAAGAAAATAAAATGTTTTGACTGATATGTAATACAACCTTTAAATAACGAAAAATATATAAATTAGAGCCTAAAAATTGATAATTAAGGTGAGGGAAATAGAATTTCAATACATAAACCCTATCATGTTCCAAAGTGAAAGTCACTAAGAGGGTCATCCTAGTTGTGATAACCACCAAAGAGCTTTCTAGAAAAGCTGTTAAGTTCAAATCATCTGGTCCATCTTCATTTTCTCAAATTGGAGTTGAGCTTCCAGGCTTCAACCCTAAGGTTAAATATAAAGTTCTTACAAGAGGGGGTATGCTCTCAGATGGTATCTGCAGAACCTCTTGGAAGTATTTATGCACCATCTCTATAGGAGAAACAATCAGAGATCTAGGGAAGTTCAAGAACCTCAAGTTGTTCTTTCTCAACTGGTTCTCCATATATTCCAACTTCCGAGCCACCAATGACCTTGCTTTTAAAAAAGAAGTTTCCAACTGTTTCATTTCTGCCAATTGTTCAGCCTGGCTCTCCAATTGCTCTCCCTGTGAGGCTAACAGCTCTCCATGACTCTCCACTTTAGAAGAGATGGCCACAATATCCTTCTTAAAACTCAATCAATGCCAGTTTAAGGTTGGTATCCACATCTTTAACAGCTTGCCACAGATTTTCATAGTGACCACAGCTGATATTACAATCTCTCCCTGCAATGATTCTTTACCTCCAGAAGCTGCCTCCTCAGCTCCCACAGCCAGTGGCACAGATTGCCCCATGGCCAGGCAAGACTCCACAGCCTCCCGCACAGTCACCTCTCCTTTGAAGCAGCATCCACCAACCTCTTGGGGACGGAGAACTGCCTCCAACACCCCTATTGGTAAGCTTTTAGGGCTCAGCCTCTGTTCCAGGCTACGAGACACCCAATCTAAGCTCAGGTCTGCCGGCTCTCTCGGCGTCCCTCCCAAAGCAGGCTTTGTAGTTAAGGGCCACGATACCGCTCCCTCCAATGTTGTTTGCACCAGATGCCTCTGGGCCATCAGAGCCAGAGGGCAGCTCCTCAAGGAACCTTTCTGCTTCCCCATTCTGCCAATACAGCTGGCAGGAGCAGTAGCTACAGGGGCTCGCACAGGTAAGAAGCAGCAGCACAATCACACGTCTGCTCCCAGTGCCACCTTGACCCCACATACCCCAATCAAGTTATTCTAAGGTATTTAACTTTTACATTTAAATTGCTGAGGATTTCTGGTACATATTTTGCACTTGGCTACTGCAGGGACATCCATGTCTGGATGCATGGAACACACACTGTTTTAATGCATTTTACTTCCACTTTGCAAGTCACCAAAGATGAGCATTTTGGTACAGAATATAGATTGTTTTTAACCACTATCTATTCATAGATAACAGGTTAATTTACCCTCAGCTGCTTATCTATTTTACTTAGAATCTGTACTGCATTTTGCAATAGCTAAATAATGTGTTCAAAACCACAGACTGTGCATTTAGGGGTACTTTTACTAAGCCATGGTAAAGTGGCCTGCGGTAGTGCGAGCTGGGCCATTTTTTTTTTTTTTACCATGTCTAGGAAAAAGGACCTTTTCTAATGGGCCGGAAAATTGACGTGCACTAAAATTCAATCCAGCGTGCATCCATTTTCGGCCTGAGGCCTTATCGCCAGCCTTTTGACCTAGCGGTGTCTCACATGCGTATGCCAACTAATGTTTACTGCTGGGTAAGTGCCCCGTGGTAGAAAATTATTTTCTATCATGGGATTCGGCATGCACCAAATTTGGAATTATCACCTGGCTCAAGCACTAGCCGGGCAGTAGTGCTGATTTGGCGTGTGCTGTATATGCATAGGTCCTTACGCAGCTTAGTAAAAGGGCTCCATTGTGTTGATAATGTGCATTGTTAAATTACTGCAAAATTTAGGACTGTTTTGTGTATAATCATTGGGGTTAAAAAAAAAAAAGGCATCATTGGTATCCCCAACATGGTAAGAGCAGGCATTAGTTTTCCCTCATATCTTTGGGAACAGCATTTGCCAGTAACCCCAGCATACTGCACCAAGGACACCAACCTCCCCCTTAGCCAAGCAAGCAGGAGATGGCATGTGTTCACTCCAGATCATGCAGCTGATCCCTCATTGAAGCTCTTACACTTTCTGGCACAAGACACCAACATATCTGGACAATCTGTATGCTGCTCTCTCCTTTTAGAAGTATAAACAGGTCTGATTGTTGTAGAACAGTGTTTCCCAAGTCCAGTCCTGGAGAACCCCTTGCCAGTCAGGTTTTCAGTATATCTGCAATGAATATGCATGAATTTGATTTGCATACATTACCTCTATTACATGCTGATCTCTTTCATGCACATTCATTGTGGATATCCTGAAAACCTGGCTGGCAAGGGGTACTCCAGAACCGGACTTGAGAAACACTGTTGTAGAAAACAAGGGCACACAATCGAAAACAATGCACTCTTTCCAGCATAGCTTTTTGATAATTCATTTTGGAGGCAAATGACATGGGAAACGAAACAAAATGAAAGTGTTTGGGGTTGCACAGCCCTTACAGAAAATAGCTTGAGATATACTATGTGGGTCTGGCACAGACATCTCTGTCCTCCCCTTGGTATTCAATTCTTGATTGGTTTTGAAGGTGAGACAGATTGCGATGAATTTTCTCCATTCTTGCTATATTCAGACATTATATAACAAAGGGTAACTATAATTTCAATATAGCTATTGTCATGCTCATACTATTTCTCAAAAACAGCTATGCTAATAGAAAAGACTTTTTATATCACAACATTTATTATGAAATTAATGCAAAATTGTTTCCCCAACACTTCACTCTATAAAATACCTATACAAATACAATTCTTCAACACACAAAATAAATCTGCATGAGCATTTTGCCTGAAAATAGACCCTCATATACTATTCAGTTCCTAATATATTGTCCTTAAAATTGTCCAAACTTTCAGAAAAGAAATTGCAAGTGATATGAGATTCAAAGTTTATATAGGATGCTATTCATATAGGACACTGTTGTAACAAAACCAATACTTATCTTGTCCAGCAGACAACTTCTGCTGAAAGATAGAACTTTAAATAGAAGTGATAGTGATCAGTGGTGCTGATGTGAAATCTTCACATCAAGAAAAGTGGACAATTCCAAGATAAGTATTGGTTTTGTTACAACAGTGTCCTATATAAACTTTGACGAATCTCATATCACTTGCAATTTTTTTACCAAAAGTTTGGACAATTTTAAGGACAATATGTTTGGAACTGAATAGCATATAGGAGTGAATTTTTTCAGGCAAAATGTTAATGCAAATGTAGAATTGTATTTGCTTGTATAGGTATTTTATGGAGTGACTAGTAAAAGAGGCCCGTTTCAGAGCAAATGAAACGGGCGCTAGCAAGGTTTTCGTCGCCAACCCCCCCCCTCCCTGGCCAACCCCTTCGTTGTTCTGCCATTGCTCCGCCCCAACGTCATGACGTTTGACGCGAGGGCGGGGTCTGGAGCGATTCCCCCCCCCCCCGCCTCCCTCCCTGCCAACCCCTTCGTTGTTCTGCCATTGCTCCGCCCTCGAGGGCGGGGCCTGGAGCGATTTTGGTGGCTTTACCACCACGAACCTTCGAACCTTTTTGAAGGAAGTCAGGGCTTGGCTTCACTGACGTCAGTGTCCTCAGAACGTTGAGGGTGAGTTTTATTATAGTAGAAGTGTTGGGGAAACGTATTAATTTCATCATAAATGTCGTGATATAAAACATCTTTTTAATTATCATAGCTATTTTTGAGAAATGGCATTTTTGCTGTATGGAACAAGGGTATCATGACACATGGGCAGCAGAAGATGATGTTCAGCCCATGAGACTTAACTGTTGGAAGGAAAACGAAGAATACATCAACTAAGAAAAAGAAAGTTCAGCAAATAATCACACAAAGGAGCCAGGAATCATTCAATGCAACGTTTATTTTGAATACTGTTTTATCATAACTCACTGCAAGAAAAAAATCGAGAAGAAAAAGTGTGTAGTGAAGTGGCAGCTAGAAATAATTTCATTGCATGTGTTAGAAATAGTATATGGTTCTCTCTCTCAGGTATATTCTCTGTGAATGTATCCCATTCTATGATTCTAAATATTGCTGCATAAATGAGAAAAGCAATAAAACGTCATCAAAGAGATTCAAAATTACTTAGAGTGGCTAGATGGCACAATGTGTATTTCTGAGCAGTGCTGGGTGAGTATTCTATGCCAGGGCCTTCATGTGAGAGCATATGCAATTCCTTCATTTAAATAGTGTGCAGAATTTTCCAATACTGCTGTATTTTCTCATTCAATCTGTTTAAATTATGTTTTCTACACTAGGAAAGTTCCTGTCCTGTACAAGCTCAAATATACATATATACAGTGATACATCTAAAGTAAAGACGTTCTCTTGCCACGTCTCATGCGGCCAGACGGTAGAAGAGAGTCCTTGTCTTTCTGAAAACGCCTGATAGGAAAACATTGCAAGGCATACTACGAGCCCTAAATTCTCTTAATTATTTTGTATAAAAGCATCAGCATAAAAAATAGCATCTCATATTAATAAATAAGTTCAGTAATGACAAAATAGCAAAGATTTTGCTCTTAGTTTAATATCTGGTGGAAGAATCTGAAAACTTTTGCAATAAAATAAAAATAGAATTCTCTTCAAGAATTCAAAGGACACTGTGCAGTAAGCGTTCTATGATGCAGCTGGGAAAATCCTGTATTATACAGTAGGTATACTGTAGGCAGGTGAGCTCTGTTACACAGCTGGCACTGAAGCAGGATCAGCCCTGCGTTAAACAGCTGGGCCCTCTATGATCCAGCCATGGCTATTATGACTGTGGGCCCCCTGTTATACAAACTTAGGAAGGGACTAAGCCCGTGCTACACATTTGGGAGAGAAGAGCAGTGCGCCTTCTTAAACACTGCTGGGGTAGCAGCTTTACTCTTCCCCTACAGATAGCTCGCAGGTGTGTACTGGCCTCTCTCTCCTTGCAGGTCCACCTCTGAAGAGCTTCAAGCTTTGATCTTCTCTTGCAGTTATGCTTCAGCTCCACTGTCTCTCTGTACATACATCTCAGGTGTTGTTTCAGCCTTATTCTATTCCACCAGGTTTACTTCAGAAAGTGCCTCAGTCTTTCTATTTATGGATACAGCTCAGACAGTATTGCCAGCATATACACCTCAGAAGTTCCTGCCCCCAACTTCCCCAAGTGATATATCTCAATGGTGCTACAGCCTTGTGTATCCATATGGACACACTGCAGATATGCTACATCCTCTCTTTTTCCCTGCAGCTACACAAAGCTATGTGGAACTTGCTCTTTCCCTGTTAATACATCCTACCATGATGATTATTACATACTTTGTTTTTCTTATAATGTTCCTGTCTTTTATTCTCATAAAATACATGGTTCCTAGTTAGTATTAACACTTGAATCATGTTTCAGATCTGTAAACCATATCAAGAGGCATCACAGTACCAGACAGCTATTGTAGTGTATGCTCAACTGGGATTCTAAATTTCACACAAGCAGTATTTGTTTTACAGAGTTTGGCTGCTTCTCCTTATATCGTCCCAGATATGTGTACAGGACTTGTCACTTCTTATTAAAATAATCAGTGTTAGGAAAATGCATATAAGAAGAATAAAAATTAATAATTATGCTTGATTGAAGATAAGGCTGTATGCCCATCCAATACAGTAACACATAACTTCACGCATTTTTTTTTTGTTTTCTATTGCATCTAGAAACCATCTGCATATCACAGCAGTGAGAGCCGTATAGCTGTTTGTACACTCTGATTTGATTCACTTGTCCAAGGCCTTCAGAAATAAAGAGGCTTCACATAATTGCCTGGGAAAGTACCAAAACTTCTCGTTCTTCTGGATGTTCCTGTCAATTAAAAAAGAGCGTGTGTTAAAGGCATTCTGAACATTTCATATAATCAACTAGATTTATCATAAGGTTATGGGAATGCAGTGATCCATAGTAGAGTTGATTAGTACCCATTCCCCCCTTTCTGTCATTTCAGTTTAGAACAGACAGAAAAAGCACTGAGCTAGGTTAGTACCAGGGATGCGATCCCTCATTCCATGTAATTCTGCATCATCCCAGACCATCAACTTGTAGTGCTATAATTTCTGGAAGCAAAGACACCGCAAGGAAATGAATACCAGAGCAAGTATGAGATAACTGATGTTTCCAGTTAAAGGACCTACCTCGGGTCCCAGTGGGGACAGATAATAGTTTAATAATAGAGACCAAACCAAAAAAAAGAGAGATAGTTATCTGAAATCTCTATCAGGGATATGAATTTATTACTGTGCATTTGATTCATCAGTGCATAAGTATATAATTATTGCCATACTGGGACAGACCAAAGGTCCATCAAGCCCAGCATCCTGTTTCCAGTGGCCAATCCAGGTTACAAGTACCTGGCAAGATCCCAAAACAGTACAATACTTTTTATGCTGCTTATCCTAGAAATAAGCAGTGGATTTTTTGCCATCTTAATAATGGCTTATGAATTTTTCTTTTAGGAAGCTAGCCAAACCTTTTTTAAACCCCGCTAAGCTAGCCGCTTGTAACGCATTCTCTGGCAACTAATTCCAGAGTTTAATTACATGTTGAGTGAAGAAATATTTTCTCCAATTTGCTTTAAGTTTACTACTTTGTAGCTTCATTGCATGCCCTCTAGTCCTAGTATTTTTGGAAAGAGTAAACAAGCGATTCACGTAAACCTATCCCACTCCACTCATTATTTTATAGACCTCTATTAGCCTTCAAAACGTACCATAAACAAAATTGATTTAACACATGTAAAGTTGGTTTGCATGCTTTAAATAGTTTTTTTTTTTAATTAACAGGAATATTTGAAATGAACCAAAATAGAAAACTGGACGAAAGGACAAAAATCCAACAACATTTTTCCCTGTGCACATTCCTATTTTTCTAATAACTGGTTATGTATTTCTGCAAGTATAATCAATCCTTAATATGTATTTCTGCAAGTATAATCAATCCTTAATTCAAACTGGTGAGGGTTTCTATGTTACACACTTCTCTCATATTTTAAGATAGGCTGTACAGAGATGAGAGGAAGTTGCTATACAAAGAATAATAGAAATTAATGGCAGCTATTGGTTTGATGGGGGAACTGATAAGGGGTGGGGAGGGGGGTAATTCAATAACTACATACTCTTTAAAGGGGAAAAAAAAAAAACAATTCATGAAGTTTACTGCGAAACAAATTTGGATGTCTTCAGAAAAGAAATGTGCAAGACTCCGGTGCTTTTGTTTGACTTTAAAGTTTTGTATTTGTACACTGTTGACCTGGTTTCAGAGTTCATTGTATTTTATTACTGTTTAATAAAGACTCATATAAATTTAAAAAAAAAAAAGAAATTAATGGCAGCTCACTGGTAGGTCAGTACCAGGCAAAGCACCAGAAAAAGGCAAAGAAAAAACCAAGGTCAATTCCTAAACGCGGCCTGAAGACATGGAAAATAAAGGAAAGTTAAAATTTGGGAAAAAATAGAAATTAAGAATGTACTGGAGGGAAAAAAGGAAACCCAAGCATGGGCACACCAAAAAAACTGAACAAAACAAACTGAAAAGCACCAAAAAAAAGCTCTTTTTCAGACCAGACATGAAGAAACGCCACAAAAGCAGCTTCCCCTCACCACGGTAGAAAAATAGCAGTAACCATGCTCTTGCAACGGGTTGGAAGGCACTCATTCATGTGCAATGGAGCAACTCTCTCGCTCCACACAGCTCTGTATTTTAGCTTGTTACAAGCTCTGGACCGGGCAACACGGGATCTCATTACCCAATTGTGAGAATGAATGGCCTGTTTGTCCTTGGAGAACTCATTCCAGAGCTCAGTGTTCATCTGCAAGCATACAAAGCCATATTAGCTACCCTGACACTTGGCTAACAAACTGAAAATGCTGGACACTTAATTTCTTCACTACTAGTAGCTTCTATAATTTGAAAGATGACACACATGCCATCTGCCTTTCTAACTACTAAGTACAAAGCAGCTCTATCCGAAAATTCACAAACTGAAAAACCCGAACTTCATTACAGGGAGGGATCTGGGCCGATCCGGAGGGAAGGAAAGCTCACACAATCATGCCCTGTCCCCATACGACACATACATAGCGTCCTCGAGGTCCCCAATGTCCATTAAGTAGCTCCAGAGAAAAATGTCTAGCACTGCCTGTGGTGACGGTACAAACTGTACAGTGTGTGCAAAACATTTAGCAATGCCCCAGGGTGCAAAATGTATTTATTTGAATCTTGCCTTTTTTTCAGTAATAGCTCAATGTGAGTTCCAGTCTCACAATCTAATCCTGTAGTTGAGACAATGGGAGGAATTAAGTGAGGTGCCCTAGATCACAAGAAGCAGCAGTGGGATTTGAACTGGGCATCTCTGGATGTCAAAGCCCAGTGCTCTAACCATTAAGCTACTTCTCCACTCCATTCTGCAATTCAAAATGTTTAGCACTGCTCTGGGATGCAAAATGTTTTGCACGCAAGAGCAAAGCTAAACACATTTTGCATGTCAGTGAAGGAGTAGCTTAGAGGTTTGAAAACTGGGCTTGCCTTCCAAGGGTTGCTGATTCAACCCCCCCTCAGAACAGTGCAAAACATTTAGCAGCCAGCTTTTTTTTTTAACCTTTAATTACTTCTCCCTGCACAGAACCGGAACAAGATACATACACCATAAGGAAACATAATATAAAGGGCATCAAATCACAAAAAGCAATTAATTAAAAAAACGCTGACCCACCCAAATCTTCTATAAACAACTCTGGCTCATGTTTCGGCACAGGTGGTCCCTCTTCACAAAAGTGGTGATAGGGAAGAAGCTGGAAACTACAGGCCGGTAAGCCTCACTTCGATTATTGGAAAAGTAATGGAAGCAATGCTGAAGGAAAGGATAGTGAATTTCCTGGAAGAAAATGAGTTGCAAGATCCGAGACAACATGGTTTTACCAAAGGGAAATCGTGCCAAACAAATCTCATTGAATTCTTTGATTGGGTGACCGGAGAATTGAACCGTGGACGTGCTATAGACGTAATCTACTTAGATTTCAGCAAGGCTTTTGACACGGTTCCCCACAGGAGGCTCTTAAATAAACTGGATGGGCTGAAGATAGGACCCAAAGTGGTGAACTGGATTAGGAACTGGTTGACGGACAGGCGCCAGAGGGTGGTGGTGAATGTAGTTCGCTTGGAGGAGGGAAAGGTGAGTAGTGGAGTGCCTCAGGGATCGGTGCTGGGCCGATTCTGTTCAATATATTTGTGAGTGACATTGCCGAAGGGTTAGAAGGTAAAGTTTGCCTATTTGCGGATGAAACTAAGATTTGTAACACAGTGGACACCCCGGAGGGAGTGGAAAACATGAAAAAGGATCTGAAAAAGCTAGAAGAATGGTCTAAGGTTTGGCAATTAAATTTCAATGCGAAGAAATGCAAAGTGATGCACCTAGGGAGTAGAAATCCAAGAGAGGCATATGTGTTAGGCGGTGAGAGTCTGCTAGGTATGGATGGGGAGAGGGATCTTGGGGTGATAGTATCTAAGGATCTAAAGGCGATGAAACAGTGTGACAAGGCGGTGGCCGTAGCTAGGAGGTTACTAGGCTGTATAGAGAGAGGTGTGACCAGCAGAAGAAAAGAGGTGTTGAAGCCCCTGTACAAGTCGTTGGTGAGGCCCCACCCGGAGTATTGTGTTCAGTTTTGGAGGCCATATCTTGCTAAGGATGTAAAAAGAATTGAAGCGGTGCAAAGAAAAGCTACGAGGATGGTATGGGATTTGCGTTACAAGATGTATGAGGAGAGACATGCGGACCTGAACATGTATACCCTGGAGGAAAGGAGGAACAGGGGTGATATGATACAGACGTTCAAATATTTGAAAGGTATTAATCCGCAAACGAACCTTTTCCGGAGATGGGAAGGCGGTAGAACGAGAGGGCATGAAATGAGATTGAAGGGGGGCAGACTCAAGAAGAACGTCAGGAAGTATTTTTTCACGGAGAGGGTGGTGGATGCTTGGAATGCCCTCCCGCGGGAGGTGGTGGAGATGAAAATGGTAACGGAATTCAAACATGCGTGGGATAAACATAAAAGAATCCTGTGCAGAAGGAAGGGATCCTCAAGGAGCTTAGCCTAGAATGGGTGGCAGAGCTGGTGGTTGGGAGGCGGGGCTAGTGCTGGGCAGACATATACGGTCTGTGCTGGGGCTGGTGGTTGGGAGGCGGGACTAGTGCTGGGCAGACTTATACGGTCTGTGCCGGGGCTGGTGGTTGGGCGGCGGGGATAGTGCTGGGCAGACATATACGGTCTGTGCCAGAGCTGGTGGTGGGAGGCGGGGTTGGTGGTTGGGAGGCGGGGATAGGGCTGGCCAGACTTATACGGTCTGTGTCCTGAAGAGGACAGTACAAATAAAAAAGTAGCACATGTGAATTTATCTTCTTGGGCAGACTGGATGGATCGTGCAGGTCTTTTTCTGCCGTCATCTACTATGTATGTTACTATGAACCATAGAAGCGGTCAGCCTTGGTACTCCGACATAATAGCCCCAACAAAATAGCCATTGATAAAAATAAGAAGAATACTAAAAATTCTGTCTCCTTCCTTCTGGGGGGTTCAGGATCTCTTTTCCCTGTTTATTCCCTACACAGTTGTTGCAGCAGCAGCAGGAGAAGAACAGGTAAAACACTCAGGGACAGGCCATTTTGTCTGCTGCTGCATCTGAGGAAAGAGTAATTTAAAACCAGTAGGTGAAGCATTGTGTCAACACCACTGAGTTCAGTTTCAAGCCCATGACGCAGCCCTTTGAGAGGGCGAAAAATGGCTGTGTTGGGCTTTTAATTATTTATGTATTTATTATCTTAGTGGTGAATAAATTGAACATTTTGGAGTTTTTTTTTTTTGGAGATGTACTGCTTCTTTTTTTCTGTGCTGGATCTTGTAGATCGATTGCCTATTTGTTTTCTTGAACCTTCATGCTGATAACCAGACAGGACCACAGAATGGACCCGCTGCACTCCAGAGGAGGAGGCAGAGGGGGGTCATGTTAAGGGGCAAGAGCTATTTGGCATGGTATTGGAAGGTGGGAGGTAGCAGGTGTGGAGATAATGAGGTTTCAGATGACAGACCTGGGCGGACAGAAACAGCAATCAGGCTCACAGACTCTCACTCAGCTCTCTGACAGTCAGCACCAATGCAAAGAGTCATAGGGACATGCTGGAGGTGGTCTTAGGTCACAACATTGGATGTATGTTGGTATACTGTCTGGAATTACTTCCCGTACTGCTTCTGTCAAATCTCTGTCGGCCCTATACGTTTTAGTGGCTTAAATGTTTTGTCCTGCCCATTTGTAATATATTGGCTTATACATTTTGGCTGCTAATACTTATAATGTGCTGGGATTGGGACGTTTAAAGCATGAATAGCGATTGTAAAATGACTGCCATAGTGTATCTTCATTTTCAGAAAGATTTTGACAAAGCCCCTAATGTGCTGGGATTGGGACGTTTAAAGCATGAATAACGATTGTAAAATGACTGCCATAGTGTATCTTCATTTTCAGAAAGATTTTGACAAAGCCCCTCATAAGGAAATTCAAAAGAAATGGGATAAGAGGCAATGTCCTGTTGTGGATTGGGAACAGGGTGAGAGAGAGAAAAAAAAGTGTAGGATTAAATGGCCAATTTTCACAGTGGAGGAAAGTGCACCAAAGGGATCTATACTGGAAACAGTGCTTTTTAACATACTTATAAATAATATGGAGATGGGAACAGTGAAGTGATCAAATCTGCAGATAACAAAAAAAACTGAGTTATTCAAAGTTATTAAATTACCTGTGGATTATGAGAAACTGCAAGAGGACCTTGTGATACAGATAGTCATATGATTAGGAAAGAATAAGCCACATTACAGTTACATGATGCTAGATTACACATGAGGAGTCACCACCCAGGAAAAGGATCGAAGTGTCAGTTATTAAATTACCTGTGGATTATGAGAAACTGCAAGAGGACCTTGTGATACAGATAGTCATATGATTAGGAAAGAATAAGCCACATTACAGTTACATGATGCTAGATTACACATGAGGAGTCACCACCCAGGAAAAGGATCGAAGTGTCGTCATGGACAACACGTTGAAATCTTCTGCTCAGGGTGTGATGGCAGACAAAAAAAGCAAACAAAATGTTAGGAATTATTAGGAAAGGCATAAAGAATTTAAAAAAAATCATAATTCCTCTGTATCACTCCATGGTATGACTGCATCTGGAGTATTGTGTGCACATCTGGTTGCTGCATCTCAAAAGAGATATAGCAGAATTAGAAAAGGTATAAAGAAGGGTAATCAAAATGATTAAGGGGATGGGACGACTCTCATATGCGAAAAGGTTAAAGAGATTACGGTTTGGAGAAGAGACACCTAAGGGGAGATGTGATAAAATCCTGAGTGGAACCATTTGTTTCACCTTTACAACCATTATTTCTTTTCTGTTTTGTATTCAAAAAGTTTTTGAATAAAAAAATAACATTAAAAAAATTCTGAGTGGAATAAGTAAATGCAAATCAATTGTTTATTATTTCAAAACATACAAAGATTAGGGGAAGTTACTAAAGTAATACATTTAAAACAAATAGCTCTGGAACTCATTGGCGGATTTGGTAATATAGCTGAGTTAAAAAAAAAAAGGATTAGACAAAATTCCTGAAATAAAAGTCCATGAACCGTTATTAAGGTGGAGATGGAGAAAATGACTGTTTATCCCTCTCTCTTGGGGCAAGAAGCATGGAACCCTGTTGCTTTATGGGATCCTGCTAGGTACTTGTGACCTGGATTGGTCAATGTTAGAAACAGGATGCTGGGCTTGATGGACATTTGTTCTGATCCACGATGGAAATTCTTATGCGCAATGGGGCAATCAGACAACCAAACTTAAATTAAGCGATCAGAAACAAAATTGTAGGAAGGGTGAAGGGGGCCACAATGGAAGTACAGGTGGAGAGTGGGAGTGGATGGGGGGGGGGGGGGGGGGGGGGGGGAGAACAGTGCAGGAGGATCGAAGCAATGAAAGAAGTGCTCACCGCACCACCTACTTTTGTTTTTTTTTAATTTACCCATAACGACCACTGAAAGAAATAAAAACTAATAGTACAAATCTGCACGCAATTTATTTTTAGAACACATTTTGGCATTGGGTAATGCAATTTTCAGATTTTAAGGCAAAATTATAACCATAAAATATACTTGCCCACAAACCAGCCATCATCGCACTTCTCTATCACATCCACCACGTCCCCTATCCGAAGCTCTAGCTCATCAGCATTCCGGGGAACATAGTTATACAACACTTGAAAACTGGACCTGAGAAAAGCATTTCAAAACTCCGTTTCAGGCACATGCATTTGGGTTTATGACACTTGTACATGTGTAAAAACTGACAATTTTACACATTTAAATGGCTGTTGTAAAGAGCTGCTATTAACATCTGGTGATTCACAACACACATACTTTCCAAGTAGTTATGCGTTTCCAGTTTTCTAGTGGCAATACACCCATACTTTACAAATTCTAGATTGTCTGGTGTAGAGAGCTGCATGGGAACGGGGTTATCCCCTTGTGGTCCATGGAAATCCCTTGGGGATGGACGCAGGTACTGCAGGGTTCCCATGGTAGGGTAGTGCCATGCCAGCCTACCCTCAGCACCGCTTCAAACTCTTCCTCTTTGGCGATCAGGTTCTGCAGAGATTTGAACCACACGGTGCAGAAGTTGGGGCAGTCTCGCGGGACTTCAAACCACGAGACTTCTCCAACTTCCTGCACCGCACGGCTCAAGTATCTGCAGAGCTTAATTGCCAAAGAGGAGGAGTTGGAGGCAGAGCTGAGGGTAGGCTGGCGTGTGAGTACTGGCTGGAGGGGGGCCATGGGAGAGATTTGGGGAAGGATGGAAGGAGACCACAGAGAGACTGGGGGAAGGATGGAAGGAGACCGCAGAGAGACTGGGGGAAGGCTGGGGAGGGGGGCATAAAAGAAACTGGGGAGGAGGCATGACAGAAACTGGGTGAAGGCTGGGAGGGACATAAGAAAGGCTGGGGATGGGAGTATAAGAGAAACAGTGAAGGCTGGGGGGGGGCATGAGAGAAGCTGAGTGAAAGCTGAGGAGGGGGGCATGAGAGGCTGGAGGGAGATGGCTGGGCTGGACCAATAGGAAGTAGACAGGAACAGGGACACAGGAGAGAGGTGATGGATGGGACAGATAGGGACAACACAGATAGCAGAGAAAGAAGAAATGCCAAATAGACAGAAGGCCTTAGAAAGGCAGGGGAAACCCCCCCCCCCAGAGAAAATCAGAAGACATAGACAAAAATCGAATGGAAAAATAAAACACTCACACTACAAAGGTAGAAAAAATATTTTATTTATCAACTGAACAATATCAGGTTTGAGAAATTATTGCTGCCTGCGCTGGGTCCACAGAACGGGTCCTGCCAGACAGGAAATGATGAAAGCACTGGCGGGACCCGGCTGATGGAAGCCTGCAAAGCAGTGGCGTAGCTACGTGGGGCCTGAGGGGGCCGGGGCCCCCGCAGATTCACCCCAGGACCCCCCTCCCGGCGAACCCGCCCCCGCCGCCACCTACCTTTACTTTTGCTGGCGGGGGATCCCACTCCCTGCCAGCCGACGTCTTCTCAGTCCTTCCTGCTCTTCAATTTGTTTGCTGACGTCCTGCACGTAATTGTACGTGCAGGACGTCAGCAAACAAATTGAAGAGCAGGAAGCGACTGAGAAGAAGACGTCGGCTGGCGGGGAGTGGGATCCCCCGCCAGCAAAAGTAAAGGTAGGCTGCAGTGGCGGCGGGTTCGCGGCGGGAGGGGGGTGCGGCAATGTCGGCGGTGGGGGGGGCGGCGCCGGGGGAGGGCTAAAATGTGCCCCCTCCCCCCGGGCTCTGGACCCCTCCCCCACGGAAGGCTGGCTACGCCCCTGCTGCAAAGCTGGCACAGGCAGCAATAATTAAATCACTGCAGGTACCGGGGACACCTGTAAGGTACACCAGGGAGGGATGGGGATCAGCAATGGGCGGGCAAATGCCAGGATGCCGCAGAGAAGGAGAGATGTTGATGTGAAGTACCGCCGTTGGGAGGGCCTGTGCCCACCCGTAGCTATGCCACTGCCCTTTCTGCAGTCCTATCTGCCCAGTTAGCTATGTGGGCACCAGTGCTGAATATGGCCAGTGCCCACATAAGTGCCGGTTCCTTCCTGATTCCATCTACAGACCGCCCTGGCACTAACTGCACAATGCAGTGGTAGTCAGAGAAGACATTCAGCAGCACTGTGCAGTTAAACACTGCTCAGTGGGCCTTCCCTGGACAATCAGTGGCACTTAAGTGGATAGGAGCTTCTCTTGCCCATTTAAATCCCATTGAATATCTTCCCCATGATGCTTATTACTGAGAATGACAAGAGTTCTTGTACTTATTATTGAAGCTGGTGCTTACTGTTTATGGAAATGATAAAGGATTCAAGTGCTTATGACTGTTTATTCTAGTGTTTATTTTCGTTCAGGTGATTGTCACCCTTACCCTTTCCTGGTAGAATTAGGTATAAAGTAGTAACTATGTGGAATAATCCTGGAGAGCTCTATCGGTTGTGAAAGTCACAGAAAATGATGGACTGTGATAAGACTTTTCATGATGACAGGAAATTGAATTTTGGATTAAAATACAATGTGAGCAAGCAAATAACTTACCTATCCGGCGGCGTTTGTCTCCCACTATGACTGGCGACTCCCTGCTGGGCTTGAGGTTGCTGAGAAATGATTAAACATTGTTTATTGTGATAAGATGATCTCTTATGTTGAGGGTCAAAAGGGACAGAGATAGCACTGCAGTAATGAACAGATTTCTCAGCAATGTTAATAATCTCATTACAGACGGTTTCCTGTCATCCAGAGAAACACAACAGGACAGTCAACAAGAACAAGACAAGAGGAGACGGGACATTCCAGAGGCACCATATAAGGTCAGCAAGTACGTGAGGCAGAGATCCAGGTACAGTCCAGGAAGTGAGGTGAAGAAGATTCCAGATGCAAGCATAGAAAAACAGGCAAGATATAAAAAATTATGTATATAGTATCAGGTCATTAAAAAGCAGATGGAAAGGATGCAATTAGTCAACAATTCTGAACACTATCCCCCCCAATATTCAGCGCTATTTAATCAGCCAAGAATAGCTCCTGCCCAGTTAAATAGCGTTTAGCCGGCTAACTGCTAATATTCAGCAGGAAATAGCCAGTTATCTCTGCTGAATATTTGAGGTTAGCACATAGCGGCTATATTGCGCGATATAGCGGCTGTATTGCGTGATATAGCCGGTTAGCGCTGATATTCGGTGCTGGGTTAAGTGGTGAAACAGGATTGCGTAAATAGCAGTTCTATCTTTAACCGCTAGGAACTAAACAGGTTAACGCTGAATATTAGCTTTACTGGTTCCGGTGGCCAAAAATGAAACTGGATATTCAATGCTAGTCGCTGGAAATGGCCCAGCATTGAATATCCAGGGTTAGCATCGATCATGGCACTTATGCGTTCTGCCTCTCACCGACTGAATATCGGCCCCTATAGCTCCAGTAAAGTAACACTTACAGAAACACTCTAGCTATGCACACCTCATTGATAGTAACATTCTGACACTGGGATGCTGGGGTAAGCTTTATAGGTGGGAGTACAGTAACTGCTTCTAGTCCACAAACAGAGGAAACATACACCCCCAGGGGACGCTACAGCATACCCAGAGATGCTAGTTCTACCACTCCTCCCCTGAAATTGATCTCTTCTCTGAAAAGTTCTTTTAAACTAAAATCTGTCTTTTGACATGATTGAATCTCTTGCATAGTGAGCACTGTTTCAAAGAAAACAACGTTATTCCCTGTTGCAAGTGTACTCCAAGGACAGCAGGATGAATATTCTTACTCTTGGGTGACATCATCTGATGAAGATCGCACTGGGATGCTCCCTAGAAACTATTCTAGAAGCTTTTGGAAGTGGATCAATGCACATGAATGTCTTCCTGTCTATCACCGTCAGGACCACATCAGTAGAGTATAGACAACCGATAGAAAACGGCTCCAAGGGGAGGTGGGTGGATGAGCAAGAATATTCATTCTGCTGTCCATGGAGAATACCTGCTACTGATGAGTAACTTTGTTTTCTCCAAGGACAAGCAGGATAGTAATATTCTTACTCTTGGGAATTCCTATAAAAACTATAATGGAAGGGATCTGAAGCAAGAAATGAATGACTCAGAATGGAGACGTGTATGTTTAGAGGTTAAAAAGGCCTCGGTGTGTGGGTTAATTAAAGCAAACGCTTATAAGGTACTGAGCAGATGGTACTATATGCCAGACAGAGTGAAAATTATGTATCTGGGGGCTTCAGATTTATGCTGGAGGTGTGGGACAGGAATGGGTATCTTCTATCATATCTGGTGGGAGTGTATATTGTTGCAAGCTTTTTGGACAGAAGTTACTAGGTTATTGACCAAGGCCTTGGAATCACTGTCCCCATGCGATCCTAAGTGGTGTTTACTGGGCTGGGGAAATCAGAGAGGGCAGAATAGGTCTCGCTGCGGCGAAAACCACTATAGCTTTGTATTGGAAACAGACTGCAGGACCGACTGTACACAATTGGATAGCGAAAATTAGAGTGGTCTCAGCATTGGAAAAACTGACAGACCGATGTAGGGGGATATATAACCCCGAAGCAGAGGAATGGAAGCACGTAGATTGTATTCTGAATAAAGAAACAAACTGAGGGGTCTTTTAGACCAATGGAGTGGGGGAGTGAGGGGAAGGGGAATGAAAGGGAGGGGGGGTTGGGGGGGATGGGAGGAACGGGAGGGGGGATTAATGAGGGTCACGGGGAAAATGTTAGTATGACAATGTTTTGCTTTTATGTACATTATGAGGTGAAAATATTTGGGGAGATTTGAGCTCCATGCTGTTGATGATATGCTATTTTCAATAAAAATTTATAAATTGAAAAAAAAAAACTATAACGGAGCCTGCAATAAGCAATGCCTAAGAACATTATAATCAATAAGGTAGGTAAAATGTATTTGTTGGGTGGGGGAGGGGGGCCTGAAACAGAAAGAAATGGGTCTAGCGGGTGCAGTTGGATTCTAGACCATGAAGAGATTCTGAAAGACTGTCTGATTAAACAGACTATTGCATCAGGAGTCCTACACCAAACAACAGTGAGATGTGAATATGTGGACTGAAGTCTACCTGGCAGATCTGCAAATTTCTTCTATGGAGGCTGATCTCAAATAGGCTACCGATGGTTCTGAAATTATGAGTACAGGAAAGTAGGGGTGGACCGGTCAATCTCATCAGACGAAGATCAATAGAAGCAACTTTATTCAGCACCAGATATGTATATTACACTGGGCCGTGTTCAGGGGTCAAACACTTGCGAACGGAAATCACAAAGTATGGGTGCAGAATGCAGAGTGATATACCTTGTAATGATAAAACCGCTGTGAAGAAGTGAAAAGTCGATGGATGCTACATGGATCTAGCTCTAGAAGAAGAGGGAACCATACCTGTCTCGGCCAATAAGGTGTGATTAGGATCATGGTTCCTCAGTCCTGCTTGAATTTGAGGAAAATTTTCACTATGAGAGGGGTAGGAGCATATCCGTATAGAAGACACTTCCCCCCCCCCCCCCCAATGGAGGAGAAAGGTCATCAAGGTTAGTCTGCAATAAGATCCTAATCTGAAACAGAAATGAGGAACTTTCTTGTTGAGGTGAGTGGCAAAAAGATGTTTTGAGGGAGTGTCCCATTCTGAAAAGATCTTCTGGGCTACACCCATATCTAGAGACCACTTATGAGGTTGCATAACTTGAATCAGAATGTCCAGACAACTGTTTTTTCCTGCCAGATACATGGCTCTGGGCATCATCCCATGTGAGATGGCCCATTTCTACATCCTGACTGCTTTCTGACACAGGAGATACAACCCCATGCTTCCCTGCTTGTTGACATAGCACATCACAACCTGATTGTCTGAATGAAAATAATCTGGTTCTCCAATTGATCTCTGAAAGCCTTTACAGCATTCCAGATCACTCTTAGCTCTAGAAGACAGATTTAATGTAACCTATCCTGAGTACACCACTGACCATGGGTATGGAGCTCATTTACATGAGCTCCCAATCCTAGGCTGGATGCATCCATCATAAGAGTTTTATGAATTTGACGGGATTCGTGAAAGAACTGACATCCTGAAGGTTCTCCCTGGCCTATGATCGTTGGAAGACAGGGCCCATTGAGCTTGCCTCAAATTAAGATGTGCCATGGGAGTTATGTGAACAGTGGAGGCCTCATGGCCTAGCTGATACCCGCTGACACTAGTGCACTTTTGTAACCACTGAAGTCAGGGACTCTACCCACCACTGAGAAAGAAATGTGGAGGCTCCTATGAATGCCAATCATTGGGATGAGTAGAGCTGGGATTTGGGATAATTTTTGATGAATCTTAGTAGCTCCAGCACCCAAATGGTCATGTGCATAGATTTATTTGACCCCTTCCTTTGATGTGCTCTTGACCAGTCAATCATGTAAGACGGGAAACATGTGCACTCGCAGTCTGCATAACAGTGCTACGATGACTGCTAGGCATTTTGTGAAAAACCTGGATGTGGATATGAGGCCATATGGCAATATGCAGTACTGGTAGTAGTGCTTTCCCACTCAAAACTGTAAATAATTTCTATTACTGAGATGTATCTGTATATGGATATAAGCATCCTTTAAGTCCAGTGAGCATAGCCAATTTCCTTTGCGAATCATAGGGACTAGGGTGCCTAGGGAAACCATCCTGAACTTTTGTCTGGCTAGATATTTCTTCAGAGCACTCAGGTCTAGGATCATTTTTGTGATCAGGAAGTACGTGCAGTAAAATTCCTTCCTCCTTTCCCTTGGTGGTATGGGCTTGATCGCATTGGCCTATAAAAGGGAAGAGAGTTCCTCTGTAACCAATCCCTGATGCCGAGAGTTTAACTTTGATCATCTTGGTGGGCAATTTGGAGGAATCCTTTACAATTAAAGATTGTAACCTTTCCAGACTATTTTCAGAGTCTACTGGTCTGAAGTTATAAGGGGCCACCTTGCTTGTAAAAATTTCAGCCTCTCTCCTACTGGAAGGCCATCTAGGATGGTTTCTGAAACAAAGGCTATGCTCTCCTGAAACCAGTCAAAAGCTCAACCCTTGCTTTGACTGGGGAGTTGTCTGAGACCTCTGGGCCCTCTGCTGCCTTGGGTGGGAGCAAGACCCCTTGGATGTCAGAAAAGTGTGGGAAAGTGGAAGGTACCTATGTCTTTGAGAGTATCAGGACCTTTGTTGCCCTCCAACATACCACCTCATAGATGTGGAAGCCAAGCTGGGGAGTTGGCTTAGAGAGTGACTTAATTGTATCTGAATGCTTAGTGGGCTACAGAAAACAAAGAAAACTATAAAATGCCAAAAAGGATGCTAAAGAGTAGATGCCCCAAATGACAGGATTTACACAGTGAAAAAACACAATGGAAGAAACAAAAGCAAATTCAAATACAACACGTAAAGAATTTTCTGACGTGAGCAGTAGAGAACAATGCAAAGATGTCCAGCTTGCTCTGCAGAAAAAAAACAAGACTGATCTGGTCCCACATGACAGCAAGTGTTTGTCGGGGAGTGTTTCTGCACAGACTCTGTTAGATGACATCACACAAGAATAAAAATATTACCCTCCTGCTCATCCTTGGGGAATCTCATTTGCATATTACCAGCCAAGCTTAAATTTAACTTCCAGCCTCAGCAGAGAAGCACTATGATCCTGAAATACTACACGATTCTTTTGCTCCGGGTTGGATATAAGATAACGTAGACTGTAAACTGATATGTTAATAATGCAGTACCATTTACAAACCAATAACCACACTAGGATGCATTAAAAGTTGTATTACATGTAAAACAAAAGTAATTCTTCCTTTCTATTCAACGTTGGTAAGGTCATCATTGGCATATAAAGGAACAAATCAGAGAAAGTAAAAGCTGTAGAATCTGTTACTGGATGACGTAGTCAAAGTGATAAACATTCAATGCAAAACAGAACAAGGGAAAAAAAACTTACACGGAAAAAATGTGATAACACACAAACCCAAAATGTATCCAGTAAATCCGAGACAAGTGATTATTCACATAATTACCAAATGAGGAAAAAAGACCTTCAATACCTGAACACCAATATTATGTAATTTTTCTATATATTTTAAAGCGATTTTGAAAACAGTTCTTGAAAAAACCACAAAGTTCTTGACCAATGACTGAACCTATTACCACAGAAAATGCCATAATATTGGTGTTCAGGTATCTGAGGTCTTATTTCCTCATTTGGTAATTGATTGTGAGTAATCACTTGTCTCAGCTTTACTTGGAGAAAAGACAGCTGAGGGGAGATATGATAGAGGTCTATAAAATAATGAGTGGAGTTGAACGGGTAGATGTGAAGCGTCTGCTCACGCTTTCCAAAAATACTAGGACTAGGGGGCATGCGATGAAGCTACAATGTAGTAAATTTAAAACGAATCGGAGAAAAGTTTTCTTCACTCAACGTGTAATTAAACTCTGGAATTCGTTGCCAGAGAATGTGGTAAAGGCAGTTAGCTTAGCAGAGTTTTAAAAAAGTTTGGACGGCTTCCTAAAGGAAAAGTCCATAGACCGTTATTAAATGACTTGGGGAAAATCCACTATTTTTGGGATAAGCAGTATAAAATGTTTTGTACTTTTTTGGGATCTTGCCAGGTATTTGTGATCTGGATTGGCCACTGTTGGAAACAGGATGCTGGGCTTGATGGAAAAAAATTATTAACCAGATAGTCTTGGGGAAGCTTTCTCTTGTTCCGCAAAATGAGCTATGAGAAATTGGATCTACTTTTTGGGATTTGCCAGGTATTTATGACTTGGACTGGCCACTGAAGGGAAAGGATGCTGGGCTCTATAGACTTTGAACTGACTCAGCATGGCTTCTTATGCTTTTATTAGTAATACGTATCACACTTCAAGAAAGATGTGGAAAAACTGGAGGAAGGCCAAAGAAAAACAGTAAAACTGATAAGAGGTCTAGATAACAACTTATAAGTATAGGCTATAGGAGCTGGCTTTGGTTGGCCTTGGAAAAAGACTGACAGGTGACTTGAAAGCAATATTCAAAAGCACGATGTCTCTGGGTGGTTTATGCAATGAATCAGTCTTTTCATCTGCACTATGGCCAAGATTCCTTTTACAGTAGTACTTCAAGAACATGCATATAGTCATCTCTGGTTTTGATCTGTTGAGCAACCTTGAAAAATGCATTTCCACTCCCCACCATCACCTTTAAAATATTTTTTTTCTTTTTCCTCCTTCATCTCTGAGCCCCTCTTTTTCTGGATGTCACCCCCAGGTATATTACTGCCAACCTGAGGGTTGGAAGAGAATCAGCATCAGTGCTACTTTTTTTAGCCAGCAGCAGCTACAGTCAACTGGCTTCTCTTTCAGGCCTATGCTTACTTCTTCTGTGGCATACCAAAGCCCACCTGGACGCAAAAGATGGGAAATCTAAATCTAGTCCTCGATGCTACAGTGCACAGTACTACAGCCTTTAATCCCTGAGAATCCTTGTCATCATCAGGGATGGAGGAATCTCTCTACCAAGCTGATCCCTTGGCATCTCTCTTTATGACTGGCAAAGGATACCACAGATGTGCCAACTTCCTCCCTCGGATAAACTGCATCTGAAAAACCCCAGCCAGATCCTGTGGCCAGGAGACTTGAACCAGAGGCTCCTACACTGCAAATCTAGAGCTGAATTGTAATGCTAGCCATGGACCAACAGAATTATTACTGACAATAACTCTCTGCGGCAAGACTAACGTGTTGACTGTAGAGATCATGAGTTAAACTCATGACTTACGTATTTGTTTTTCTCTTGGCTCCTAACTTATGGCTGTAACCACCCCCCGTATAATAATGCAGCTAGAAAATTCTGAGTCTAAAACTTTGTAGGATACCTCTTGCTGATACATCTTAGCATCTTATAAATGGCTGGCTTACCACATAGCTCTTTTCAGACTCTGTGAGATCAGGTCCTGCTCTCAGTGAGTGATGAGGCAGCTGTGATCATTAAGCAAATTATAAGAGACATAATAATATTATGAGATCTAGAGGAATAGAAGGCTATCAATGTTTTTTTTTAAATATACCTACTGTGCCTGCATGTAACTCATCTCGAGCCACTAAGAAAAGGTGTTAGACAAATCTAAACATTGTAATAATAATATTGCTAGTACTCTATGGAATAGATTTTTTTAGGATGATACAACCACCAAATTAAGGAGGTAGGCAGCTAGATTCTGCAAGGGGAGGTGGTGGAATATGATGCCTCTCAGTGATTACATTTAGTCACCTGGTGAGCATGCAGCACTACCATATCAGGGTGAAACTGCTGTAAGGCAAGAGCAGCTCTAGAAAATGCCACTGCAGTGGTGGTGTCACTTGAGCTCCAAGTCAGCTTAATCCCAGCTACCACTGCCACTTCTGCAGGTTCCAGGAAGAAGCAGTGGTAGTGATTAAAAAAGAAAAAGGCATGAAGCCTATTAGCCTGCCAGTCCTGCCCCCTTCCTATTTTGGAGGGCAGGCCTGGCAGAACCACTAGTGGTGTGCACATGCTAAAAGCCCCCTTCACTTTTTCTGTTTTATAGTCACTGCTGCTATACATCCTGGGAAGCTGCATCGGTGAAGGCAGTGCCAGCATCTGCGGAAGGGAAGAAGGAAGACGCCAGACAGTAAAAAGGGAGGGAGGATAGGGATACAGGCAAGATGCTGGATAGTGAAGGTGGGAAGAAATAGGAGATAGGGATCGGGGAGGAAGGAAACGGGATGTGCTGGCTTTTTGGAGGAGGAACCTGAACACGGGCAAGTTAAAGTAAGGTTAGAGAGGGTATATGAAGCCTCAGGGGAGAAAACAAAAAAAAAGAACCGGGCCGGGAAGGAACAAAGTGACAAGGAGATAGATACTGGATACATGGTAGAGATGCTGGACATAGAAGAGGGATAGGGACACAGAGTATGCTGGAATTGAAGAGGGGAATAAAGCCATAAAGGGGGAATGCTTGACATCAGGGAGTACATGAGGGATGCTGCTCATGAGGGGAATAGGGAGACAGGGGAGCTGCTGGACATAAGAGGTCATTAAAGACACAAGGGGTTTGCTGGACATGGGGGATAGGGAGAAAAGTGAGATGCTGGACATGGAAGCAAGAAGGATGAAATGCTGGACATAGGGGGAAAGAGACATAAAAGGAGAATCCTGGAATAGAGAGAACAGGGATACAGATAAGATGATGAATGCAGGAAGAGAGAAGATGCTGGACATGATGCTAGAAGGGATATGCTAAAGATAGGGAAGAGTACAGTGATAGAAAGGAGATGCTACACACAGGGTAAGAAGACAGAAGTGGGGATTCTGGACTTGGGAGACAAGAGGAGAGATGACTGATGAAGGCAGAGAGAAGGGAGGGGAAGAGAGGGAAGATGCTGAGTGAAGGGGAAAAGAGGAGATACTAGGAGAAAGAGAAAGGGGAGAGGAGGTGCTACATGGAGGGGGGAATAAGGGAGAGTTAGATTGTGGAATAAACAAATGAAGACTGGGAGGGCTGGGTGAGGGAGCGAGGTAAACAGCTGTATGCAGATGCAGTAAAGAAAGGGAGATAGAAGACTGGATAGTGAGGAGGAGGAGTGAAATCTGAGCAGATAGAGTGAGAGTAAAGAGAAGACAGAGGAAAGCAGAAACCAGAGACTGGGACCAACACAATTATAAACATTAGGTGGCCAGATATCAAAAGGTACAAAAAATAAGTTATTTATAAATTTAGTGTTTGGAATATATCATTTTTTGAAATTCACATTTGCTATCTTTATATTTTGCACAATAGAGGGGAAAATATATTCTATTTCTCTGGTGTTGCACTGCGTGCAGAGTGGAGATTCCTAGGGCTTCAGTTTTTGTCTATACTTTTCTATTTTTAATTTGTAGTAATTTATTCTGTACTAAGTGAAGCTCCATTTTGTTTTAGCCTGTTTGACCAAGGCCAGGTATTTTGTTAGCACCGAGAGGGAAATAAGACAGGTGCTAATATTTATATACAAGTTACAAATGTTAAATGTTCTAAATACTAGAATATACACAAGTATGTGCGCACATACACACCTGTTTGCAAAAGTTTTATCTAAGCACCATTCTGTAAATGCATGCCTACCTTGCATAGCATGTATTTGCAAGGGGGTATACACATGGTATTTTATAAAGGAAAATAGGCACCTAGTTTCTTTTGCAGAACCTGGTCCTCTCCCAGGAGCCCTCTGGGTGCCCAATTATAGGTGCTGTGTTATAGAATTGCCCTTTGAATGTCTGTGTAGGGGGAGTGGAGGAGTGGCCTAATGGTTAGTGTAGAGTAGGTTGCAGACTTGGGGAATTAAGTTTGATTCCCGCTGCTGCCTGATGGTTGGCAATGGGCTTAGATACTGGGGAACCAGGTTTAATTTCCTCTGCAGCTCCGTGTGACCCTGGACAAGTCACTTAACCCTCCACTGCCCCATGTACAACAGTAGTACAATGTACCACCTAGACTGTGAGCCAGATAGGGACAGTCCCAGTAACTGTAAAGTGAAGCTGTAAACCGCTTAGGTCTAAGCGGTATATAAATACTCGAATGAATGAATGGTAGTAATCCAGCATGTTTAGTTTTCTAATAAAGTACACTGATGTTCAAGGGCCCACTGCAATATACTATAACTAACAGATTTGCTCAGTCCTGAGTGACTTTTGTAAGGTTTTTTATTACTTCAGAATATGCCCTGGTACCGGCAGCTTCTAGCTTCTTTCCTCCTCTTGAGAAAAATTCTAGTAATAATGTAAATTAATGGGACACTGAATACACAATAACATTGCATATAAAGGCTTGATAAAGCAGTCAGCAGGGCAGAAAGTTCCATGCAGTTGTTAAAGGAAGTAATGGTACAATCAGAGAAGGAGCCATGCAACATGGACTGAAGTAATTCTCTTAGCTGAGGAAAACATCCTTTCAGGCAGGGAATTCTAATAAGGAAGGGAAAAGGAACTTATTCTGTTGACACCCTATCTACTTACTGACAAGGAAGGAAAGCTACAGATCAGAATCAGGGCTACCAACAAGTACCTCACTCAGAGAAAAAATGCCACTGTGCTTACCAGCAACAAAATACAGTAGTAGACAGAAGCACAATCATTGAAATGCAGAAGAAAAAAAGTTGTGTAATACACAGAGAAACAGAGAAATTAAGGGAACAATGTTCAAATCTGCACATTTTGATGCAAAGTTCACAAGTACTTTCCCTGTGAATCTGGCACCAGTGGTCAAAGGGAAAGTAAGGGTGTGCTCTCTCTTTAACAACTATCCAAGGAAAAAGTACCCAAAAACATTTGTGCCTGTTTTTCTGTGGATACTCTTTCCAGTAAAAACAATGTAAGTAATTTTGAAAATATAACACTGCACTGCTGCTTCCCCAACTTACCCCCACCCTGCTTTCCATGAAAATGTGGGTAAAAGCAAGCATATGGACTTTTACCCACACATAGGATGGGACAATTTCAAATAGTCCTTTACTTGTGAGCATAGGCATTTAAACAGATAACTGGCCTTCACTAAGGCTACATCTCAGGCTTGGAAGGGGAGGGGCTGAGTTTGGGTGGTTGTGTATCTTGCTTTATATAGGACAGTTCTATCCTTAAGAGATGATCTTACACTCTTGTAGTTCAATATTCATACAATTTCACCCCTTCCCTACCCCGCCACCACCTACCCTTTCCCAAAACCAACCATCATTCTAATCTGAAGGGCTTGGACTCTTATAGCTCCACAGTAAACAACTTTCCCAAAAAGCTTTCCACCAAAATCCCTCCCATCCCAGCCCATAATTCCCCCTCCCTTCTCTCCAGATGCATTAATCCCCACTTCCCTAATTCCAAATCCTCCCCCACCTCTAACTCAAGAAACCTTTAAAAGCTATAAGGACATTGATCTCAGAATTAGTTACATATACTGTCTAGGAGTCGGTGAAGAGGATTCTCCCATCTGATTCAAAATAAAACTATGCACTTTTGGATGGCGCATCTGAAGATATTAAAACCATACAGTCAGAAAAAGGGAATGATGCTTAAAGGATAAACCTAACTCTTAGCTCCATCAAGAGGAGTTTGTACAACCTATTTTGCCAATGTCGATAAGATAGCGATTCATCCTGTGTCCAGAATTGCAAAATACACCACTTCCCAAGCATACAAGCCTTAGTTACCTAACAGCTAGATCCTTTACCCTTTACTCTTATCAAGGATACTTGGCCTAGCAAGATGCCGAATGCCTTGAAATTGCACTTTTTGCTTGAGGACCCTTTCCAAAAACCTCACTAACATTGTCCAAAACATTTGGATTAGGTGGCAGCCCCAAAAGGCATGAAAGAATGTATTACCTTCTTTTTTTTTTTTTTTTTTACAGTTTGTACACCGTAGACTATCCACTCCCCTCATATTGTATAATTGTGATTGAGACATGTGGAAGGGCATTTTCGATATGACATCTAAATCCAATTTTGGACGTTTTGCAAAATATGTTCAAAAATCCAATAGCATGCTAATGTGGCCATTTTCTAACCAGAAAAACATCCAACTCTTTCTTTCGAAAATGGCCATTTGCTAGATGTTTTTGTGCTCAGTGTGTTTTATCTTTTAGGACCATTTTTGAAGAAAAAAAAAGTCCAAGAGAAAAAATGCACAAAAACAAGCCACTGGGACGTATGAGTAGACTGGCCACATAGACATCCTAGCAGAGCAGTGTGGCACCCTAGGGGGCACTGCAGTGGATGTCACATAAAATGTCCCAGCTACACATCTCACCGTTACCCTTTTATATTGTATGGTGAGCTCTCCAAAACCCACCAACTGTGTACTCAACTGTAAACACTACAATAGTCCTTATGCCTGCAGGTTTTTTGGTGGGTTTTGAAGGGCTCACACTTTCCACCACAAGTGTACCAGTTAGAGTGGGATATGGGCATGGGTGCCCTTCTCTATAGTCCACTGCACCAACCACTAGGCTATTCCAGGGACCTGCTTGCTGCACTGACTAGTCATAACATCTGAAGCTGTCAGAGAGGCTGGTATGTACTGTTCCTTTCACATCTTTGGGGGATGGGAGGGGGTCAGTGATCACTGGGGGTGTAAGGGGAGGGGTCATGCCTTAATCCCTCCAGTAGTCATCTCATCAGTTAAGAAACATTTTTATGACTTAGGCGTGATTGAAACAGGTCTAAGTAAACCGTCAAATTTTTAGCCCTACACGTTTTTGCTTAGTTCCATTATGGCAGAAAAAGGTCCAAGTTTTGGGAATGCCCAAATCCCGCCCCTGATTCGCCCTCATATGATTTGGACGTACTGCAGAGAAAAATGTCTCAAATCCGAGTTTTGAAAATTGTGATTTGGACGTTTTCCAGAGAAAAAAACTTCCAAATGCTATTTTATACCGTTTGAGACTTTTTTTTTTCATTTGAAAATGAGCCCCATAAATTCTATGTAATACCCTGTGTATTGGCACTCTCTCAAAGATGCACAATTTTTGTGGTATGTCCTTCAGCCAGCGAAATATATTCAGTTGCTCCAAAAGAATTCCCAGATCAATGCTCCTGCGCTGAACAACAAAAGAAAAGTCTTTAGTTGGGGAATCCTCTTCAATCTTTTTATGTAATTTAGAAACTGTCAGAGATTCCTCCTCATCCATAAAGAATAGCTTCCTACATTTGGACCCCACCTTTACTAAGTGCTTGCTGATTTAGTGACTGTGTGTAATACCTCAGCTGACAATATGCAAAATGTTCCACTACTGTCCCTTACTTTGCTAAAGAACAGATCTCACGTGGGCATCAGCATCTAGAATTTTCCAGTTTCTTACTCCCTCTTTCAGTCAATCTAGCATCAGAGTTTCAGAGCCTGGAAGAAAATCCATGTTACCACCAATTGGTAGCAAACCGGTGCAACCATAATCCTAACCCCAAAGTCTAGCTAAATCTTGCCATACAAGTCACATCGAATTGACCAATATGCTATTCAGAAGATATTTTGGCAAAGTAGACTGTTGGGCATGAAGCAAATAATTCAACTGCCATGGATATAGAAAGCTTTCCCCACATCCAGAAGAATGCATACAGTACTATACATCAACCAGTCTCCCAGATGTCTCAGGAGGCAGGCCATATTATATTTTCTAATGTCTGGCATGCCCAAACCAGCTCTTTTCTAATTTTCCAGTAAAAGATGGCATTTCAATTTGGCTTTCCTTCCCCTAACAAAATTTAGACATTAGCCTGTAGAGGCCTTTGTTATCCTTCTGTTTTAAACATAGTGGGAACAGTTGTATATAACCGTTCAGGAAATAGGGTCATATGGAAGAGGTTGATTTTACCCATCAAAGATAAAGACACATTGGACCACCTCTCTAGACAAGGATGAGTATCTGGAAACAATTTATCAACATTAAGCTTATAAAACCATCCAGGTCGGTAGACAATTGGATAACCAGATATTTAAAGGAGCCTTGAGCCCATTTTAAACAGGTGTTCTGACACCAGCTATGGTTTGTCAAAAGTTGGGATTAGAGTACTTCAGATTTAGAGAAATTTAATGTGAAATCTGAAAAATGTTCAAATTGTGCCAGTAGAGAACGCACAGACTTCACAATATGTACCAATAAATGTCTGCAAATGCAGAAATCTTGAAAACCGTAGGTCCAATCTGTACTCTCCTAATAACTGGGATAGTTAGTACGTCCTGAAAGAGCAGATCCAAGGTCAACACAAATAACAAGGGCGACAACAGACAGCCCTGTCTTGTCCCTCTAAATATAGTGAAGGAGTCTGAGGACTGTCAACTAACTCCAACCTCCATGGTTGGTTTATAGTATAAGGCTTGGAACACATCATAAAATGATCCTAAAATACTGTAAGACTGCAGCACTTCAAACATGTAGTTCCATTGAATTTTGAAAGAGCCTTTTCTGTTCACTAGTTTTGATGTAAAGAAGGCTCTTTCATTTTATGGATCTGCTCTAGGGAAGCTATTACATGTCTCAAATTGTTTTCAGGATGGCGAGAGTGCACAAAGCCTACATGAGGAGCTGTCACCAAACTAGGGAGGATCTGTGCCAATTTATTGGCTAGTATTTCTGCAAGTGTTTGCCTCAAACTTTTACAAGAGAAATTGGCCTGTATGACTCTGCTCAGAGGGGGTCTTTCCCTGACTTTAGTAGCACAACAAGAGACTGGGAGACTCAGCGTCCAAATGGTAGATGACATTTAATGTGAGCAAGTGCAAAGTGATGTATTTGGGAAAGAGGAACCCAAACTATAGCTAAGTGATGCAAGGTTCCACTGCTGGTATATACTCTCCTCTATATGAATAAAATCACCCTGCTCATTTTGCAACCGTACTACCCTTCTAGAGTCCTCCCATGTTTTTGCTAATTGAGCCAACATTTTCCTAGCTTTATTGGCATGTTTTTTTATAATTGAAACTTGTAGATCATTTTGCCTTGGCATGGATTAGTTTTTTTAATGCCAACTGTGTCAAGAGTTGGGTTTTATTTGCAATGGTAGGGGATAACCATAAGTCCATCTGTCCTGTCAAACTTTAGCCTCTAACCAGATAATCTCTCTTTCCTGAGTTTTTGCCTTATAAGAGGAGTAAAATATAACCTCACCCCTCAACGTTGCCTTTCCAGCTTCCCAGTAGAGTACCGGTCTATCTTTAAATTTCAAATTATGCTGTTTGTATTCTTTCCACTTCCCAATTAGAACATCATAAAATCTGGTATTGTAGTATAAATCTAAGGGAAATCTCCAATGTGATGGCCCTATTGGACAATCTTGTGGACTAGTCCAAATCATGGCATGATCTGAGACAACTGTTAGTCCTATCTCTGCCTCCTCTAACTTAGAGGAAACTGATTTGGACAATAAAAGATAATTACGTGATTGTGTTGTGTGACCTCTCAAGAGATGCGTGAAGTCTTGTCATTGGGGTGCAAAAATCGCATGTATCCACAAGTTCCAACAGATCATATAACATTGGTATCCCTCTTGAGGTTTCTATAGGGGTGACAGAAGATACATGGGATTTGTCTATCAAGGGATCAAAAGACACTATTAACCTTCCCCCCCCCCCCCCCCAAAAAAAAAAAAATCAGTATGGGGACATTTTGAATTTCTGCAGGTGTGATAATAATGATTTATAAAAAGATATAAAAAGACATCACACTGATCAGGTATATAGATTTGACAAATGGGCAAGGATTGTTGGTTTATAGAAACATATGCTAATATATATCTGCCCTGTACATCAGCAACACTTTTGTGTTTTTCTAATGGCTGAGGGGGGATATGATTGAGGTCTACAAAATCCTGAGTGGTGTAGAACGGGTTAAAGTAAATTGATTTTTCACTCTTTCAAAAAGTACAAAGACCAGCAGACATTCAATGAAATTACATGGAAATACTTTTAAAACAAATAGGAGGAAATATTTTTTTCACTCAAAGAATAGTTAAGCTTTGGAACTCATTGCCGGAGGACGTGGTAACAACAGTTAGCATATCTGAGTTTAAAAAAAAGGTTTGGACATAAAGATCATAAGGAGAAAAAGCCTGTTACTGAGATGGGCATGGGGGAAGCCGCAGCTTGTCCCGGGATTGGTAGCATGGAATATTGCTACCCATTGGGTTTCCGCCAAGTACTTGTGACCTGGATTGGCCACTGTTGAAACCAAGATACTGGGCTACATGGATCATTGATCTGACCCACTATGGCTATTGTTATGTTCTAATAAACCTTTTCAGAACAATATAATCATCCCTGCTTTTTAAAAATTATTATTATTATTATTAATTGTGGGTCCCTGTGCAATTTACAGTGTTCTCCTGAGGTGTGCTTCCTGTAATAATACCACTTGCACATTCTGTCTATTCACTATTCGGAGTATCTTGCTTCTTCTTATGGGGAAGATGTTCCCCCCACTTTCCAAATTATAATTTATAGCCTTCACTCCCCCTACAACAAAGGAGCCGTGAAAAAGGAGAAACCGTGCAATGCTCCCCCTTCCTAATTGCCCGAGATCATTAGTACTTTGATGCTACCCTCATTTTACATAAACCTTCCCCTTCCCCTAATCTCACCTCATTTGTAACTCTCACCCTCTACCCTCACCTTCCCAGACCACCTAAGAACCCAACCTTTTAAACCCTTCAACTTTTTATGGAAACAAACCATTTTTATTTGGGCTAATTTCAACGAATGTGGTAATGCTTGTGATACATGGTAAAGCTTGTGTCCTTTAGTGCCTTCCACTTTACAGTAGCTATTACTAACATTGAGATTTTTCATAAATATGAAAACTGCAAACTGGTTGTAAGAAATGCAGACAATAAAATATATACAGGTATGAGCTTACCGGAATGGGGCTGGAGGCGAGGGCATGTGGTGGGGACTCTGGGAGCAGGGCAGGACTTCTGGAAGTCGGTCCTCTATGTCCATCGGGCTGGAAAGGTAAATGGGGTGAATGGTAAAATAATCAAGCAAATACACAATATCCCAAGAAGATAGAGAGGAAAGAATACAAAACCTTTCAATGAAGGTGTCTATCAGCTCAGAGCTGAAGCAGTTGCGCAGTGGAAATGGCAACATGAATTTGGACTCGGAACCATTTCTTACATGCTGTTTGATAGAATACGTAGCTTACTTAAAAGGTGCACATGTGTATCTTAATATAAATTACTTCAATACATGGAGAGGGCAGCCCAGAAATCTCTTCAAAGTAACAACAACCTGTTTCTGTAGACCTAATTCATAATCAAGGTGATTCGGAAAGTCTGTAGGGAGCTTGTAGTCCTGAGGTATATTGCATCTAAAGGATTGCAAGCTGGGTTTTACATAGGGTTCCACTTCGAAAATTGGTGGGGGGTGGGGTCACTGGCTGTAATGTGGATACGTGAGAAACTGCATCTTCTTCCAGTGGGGACAAAGGCCATGGTTTAAACCATCTGTATGTGTATGGTCAGCCAGCTCTACCCTCTCCATCCTGGGATCTACCCTTAATTTCTTTAATCAGATCATTTAGGGCCATGCATACTAAGCCATGCTGTAGACGCGGTAATGCTAGAAACACCCATATATTCCTATAGGTGTCTCTAGCATTAGCATGTGCTAAAAAGCGCGCCTACAGTGTGGCTTAGGAAACAGGGCCCTTAGACGTAAATTTATCACATTTTTAGGCATACTATCTAATTTTCAGACTGAGGTTCATAGATGGAGAAGGTAATTTTGAAAACATTTTATCTAGGCACCTAAGCAGTTACTCAGGTAACACCAGTGCTTAAACATTATTCACTCTCACACCCATGCTGTTTTTCAGTGCAGGCAATTTTACTTGTACCTAAAATGAGCTTGATAATGGAAGAGCTGGGTGACAAAGCACAGAGTTCATTCTGAAATCCTGAATGCCATTCATGCATGATCTCTGCAGGACTAATGTGCCTGTGGTACTAGGCAGCCCCAAATTTTCTAAAGGAAATTCCATGGGGCGCTTCCCTTTGAAAATATACTTGCAAAGAAGTACCTGCAGGCCTGCAAGCAACCTAAGGGGGTTTAAAAATTGCCCCATAGTTATTTGCATACAGCTGCTCATAAAATGCTTTAAAAATATTACAGATCTCCCCATCAGAATGGACCAAAGTCCCATCACTCCCTTGCATTTTCAAAAATGTTTTAGGGCCCTCCTAGAGCCTAGTCATCTGAGCCAGCATTCCCATTTCTGTTCCCATGCTTGTATAATTGGTAGTTGAAACACTGAGCTGATTTTTTAGCTGTTAGATGATGCTCATTCAAGGCTGTTTGAGTACTTAGAAGATTTCCCTATCACAGGACTTACACTTATTATAATACCTAATAATTTCACCATGGAGAAGCCTTGGCAGCCTCCCAGTACAAAAGCGGCTCCTGTTCATGGAGGTGGTTGCAAGTCCTATAATCCATCCACTTTGTCAAAAGAAATGCACAAAAAGCCTCATCGTGATACAAGTTAATAGGAAAGTTCCACATCCTTCATTGAGAATCACAACTTTCCAGGGACAGCTTCACCCAAATCATAGCGTAATCAGACATCTTGTAAGCTCCTATCACAGCCTGGACAATAACAGATCCCTGGACAATTACAGGTAATCAATCTGAGATTGGAAGGAGTGGGCTCTCGACAGGTGCGTATAGTCCCTATCTGAGGGGTGCAGTATCCTCCACTCATCTAAGAGATAAAGCAGATTATAAAGCAGAGCGATTCCCTGCACTACCTCCCCCGCCTCCACATCTATCCAGAACTGGGTCAGCTACCATGTTAAAGTCACCATCCAGGAGGATGGGCAGGTTATCAAAGCTAGTTAAATGAGATATCAAGAGTCAGACAAAGTGCGTATCGTAGGTGTTAGGAGCATAAACACTACAAAGCATCAGCTGGTGCCTATCCAATATTATCTGAGCTATCAAAAATCTACCCAGACCATCAACCACAAGTTTGTGCAAAGTACAAGAGATACCTTTTCGAATTAAAATAGTCACTCCCACTTTTTTAGCCACTGCAGTGACCCCATAAAGAGTCCCTACCCACCAGTGCTTAAGCTTATCATGTTCTGTTGAAGTTCAATGAATTTCCTGGTAACTAAGTACATCAGCACACTTCCTATTTAAGGCTTGTATAATTTTAATTCTCTTGATTGGAGAGGAAATGCCTCCCACAGCCCAAGAAAAAATATTTACCCTGTCATATGGATACAGGAGCATTGAGACAACCAATGAATAAGACATACCACCTTGGATAAGGAGGGTCATCCCAGCCTGCTACACACACCTCATCCTTAACAATCCCCAGCCACATCTCTCTAAAAAAAAAAAACAAACACCCATTCCCACCCTCCCTCCTCCATCTCCCCACAACAAAATTACAGCCCCATCCCCCTCACACATTCCCCATTTGTCCATGGAGAAACAAAGAAATAAACAACACAAACAAAACCAAATTCCCCCCACCCCACTTCCTTCTATCCCGAACCTCCCCCATGGGGAATGACAACTTAAGAACACCCCCAACCCTCTCCTCCCCCTCCCTCCAAATGCCAGAAAAATCTCACAGTTCTCTTACAGGAACAATCCTCAAATGCTGAAACCAAAAAAGAAAGAAGGAAAAATGAAAGGGGCTCCTCCTGTGGAGACAACCAGGCACTGACATACTGTATCTGAAACAGGACAGAAAGTTCAGTACTGAAAAAGTGCCAGTGTAAAGAAAGCCTAAACAGAAGTGTAACCCAAATACCATCCATGCATATTGTCAACAGCGTCCAGTACATCAAGTAATACGTATTAACAGCATACTCTTATTCCCGCAATGAGCAAAAACAGGGTCTCCAGTGCATGAAGATAACATGAAGCGAAACAGCAAAACATCCCCAAAACATAAGGCCCTTAACAAAAGCACAAAAGCAGATTTATACAGCTAGATTGGTATTCTCTAGTGAACTTGACATACCCTGATACACTCATTAAAAAGCATGACGCACTGGGGGAGATTAAAAAAACAAAACAAAACCCAAAACAAAACCCGTCCCCTGGTAAAAGAGAATGATAGATCCCAGCATAGGAAGCCCAGAAGCGATCATGCTGTATTGTACAGTCATGAACCCGGGCTCCAGCGAAGACATCCAAAAACATGACCAAGGCAGCACCACAAAGATGAAGAAAACAAGCTGCTGCCACCATGAGAAGTATATCCAGGGCATCCACAACACTTGGTCTCAAAGTCCTAAGAAGAAGGCTAGAGTCAACAAAGCAAGCAAAATCAAAAGTCTCTGAAGAACCCCCTAAAGCTCACACTGTGTCCTGGGACACTGCGAGGTGGGCCAGGTGACACACTCCAGAAAATGCGAGGTATCCTCATGCTCAACTCACAGCTTCGCTGGGTACAACAGCAAAAGCGGATCTTTTTCTTGAATAGGATCTTGCATACTGGACTGAAGTCTTTCCTCTGCGCTGCCACCTTAGCGGAATAGTCCTGGAAACAACGTATATGATGTCCATTGTATGTGAGTGATGTACCCAACCTTAGGGTCTGCAAAATTTCCTGCTGTTTGTTATGTCACCTACTACTAGATGTATGTGCCCTAATGCAGGGTTTTCCAAGGTCTGGTCCTGGAGTACCCTTTGCCAGTCAGGTTTTTAGGATATCCACAATGAATATGCTTGAAAGAGATTTGCATATAATGGAGGCAGTGTATGCAAATCAAGTTCATGCATATTCATTGTGGATATCCTGAAACTCTGACTGGCAAGAGGTACTCCAGGACCAGACCTTGGGAAACACTGCCCTAAGGGACCCTAGTAGTATAAAGTAAAGCCCCTGACGCAGCTTCTTAGGAGGTAAAATGTGGCCATGTTTGGTCATTTGTTTTGAATAAAGTTGTGTGTTTACTGAACGTTGATTGCGATCCGTTCTGTTCTTTGACTAAAATAAAACATATACAATGATAAAAGATAACTCCCCTTATAAAGAAAATCTCTACCATAGACTAAGAAAACAAAAAGAAAAGAAAAAATTATACATATAATTAAAAAATAAAATTTAAGGGAAAGCTCTATTAAACCCCAGTCGAGGAGAGAACAAGAAAAAGAAAATTGTAGAAGAAATAAAAAGAACAATTAATCATAAACAAAATGGAGGACAAATTAAATCTTATTACAGTTACTTAAGAACAGTCTAATTGTGTCAGTCAGGCTGAAGGAACATCATCATCTTTTCAGAAAACTACAACTAATGTTGTCGGTGAAACATCAAAATCTAAAGAAGTCTGAAGAGCTCAGGGCTTGCTTTGCTCAGGCAGGTAGGAGTCTTTTAATGGCACTGTATTCTGGATATCAGATGGTGTCTAAGCCTTTTTTTTTTTTTATCAGTTGATCAGCTTTTTTGCTGCATTTCACTGTTCTTGAATAGAGATCTTGTGTTAGTTACAGAATATCCTGACACTGGAGTTAACTGCATTACCAAGTACTGACACTAGGTTTTTCTGGTTAAAGCTTGTTGTATTTCAGTAATTATTCTGAATCTACGACTAATTTTAGGATAGGCAGTGGAAGGGGTGGGTCCCTGGGGCTATGACCTGACTAATTTTTGGCTTCACATAGCTTCAGAAACTAGGCTCTCAGAATGAAGGAAGAGGTTGGTTAGCTTGGCCCCCCCACCACTGTTCCACTGTCCTTGAATTCCCAGGTTATACCTGATCCTCACATACTCTTAGGTCTCCTCTAGTGCTCCCATTAACTGAATTCCTGCACACTCTTTCCTAGCTTGCCTTGATCTTCTCATGGTCTGTCATTAACTGCATCTGATCCTTGTGCACCTTTCCCATACAGGGGACATTTCTACCAGCGCCCCCAAAGGCACGCTGAAAGAACTTATTCTATAACAGCAGCTGGGTGCCCACATTACCATAACTCAGCATCACTAAACCTTATATTCTGGCACCTCAGCTACACTAACTATAGATCTGGAGTAACTGTGGAATCATTATGGATAGAAATTCCATGTGTGAACGGAAGGAATATTCTCGTAGGGCTGTACTACCGTCCGCCAAGACAGAATGAATAGATGAAGAAATGTTTACAGAAATTAGGAAAGCTGGCAAATTGGGCAAAAGTATAATAATGCTCCCTTGCACTAATGTACCATGCCACCTACATGAATAGTGCTAAGTCGATGTGCTGCCAATTACGTGCATAAGTGTACAATTACCTGCAAAAGTGCTGGTATTCTGTACATTTACGCATGGAAGTGGTACGTATTTGGAAGCGCCCAGTTACAGACTTGCCCATACATTGTCTTAATCCGCTCTTGAACCCTACATGCCCTCTTATCATGCATCTGAATTATGCATGATTTTTCTTGGTCTAACTCAGAGCTGTCAATGGGGCTATCCTTTTTAGGAGGGAGATTTTCAATTTATGACATCAAACCCTTCCATCTGACCCCCTGGTACTGGTACTTTATATCCACCCCAGTGATAACATGGCTGAAGGAGAAAGAAAGATAACAGCTACCTCCCCTACCATTCCAGCTAACTTGTGTAGGGGGGCCCTTTGATTGCTTTCTAATCTCTTGGTGCCAATCCAGCCATCTTGTACTTTGAACCATGGAGGACTGACAGATCACATGAGATTACAGGGTCACTGTGTGGCTCAGATCTCAATATGGCTGAAAAAGTGCCTGCAGTCAGACCACACTGAGAGCTCTCACTAACTTGCATGTGTCTTCCATATCCCAAATGCAAGGAGTAGGGCCAGTTTAAGAAGTTCTGGTGCTCTGAGCCAACTTTTGTGTCCCTTTCCCCCATCTTGGGATGGGGTAGATCAGTGACACCAGAGGCAGCATAAAAACAAGGGCAGCAAATCCTCAAATAAACAATTCTTATCCATATGTTCTCAGCCTGTCTCTCATTTCTGCATGCTTTTTTACAGTCTGTACCAGAACTTTGCGTGCTTTCTCGCTGCCTATACAAGACCCCCCCCCCCCCCCCCCACTTGGCTCTTTCCTAGCCTGCATCAAATCACAGTACATATTTTCATACTGTTTCAGCAGTATTCCTATGTATGTCTCCTGTACAAATTATGCTTATTTATGCCATGTAGAAGAGGTAATTGGCCGCTAGAAAAGGACTAAATGTTTTCTCTAGTTACTTCCTGCAAGAGCTTTGTTAAGTAGCACAGCACACACATGCATCAGTACCTTTCTTTCATCTGTTGCAGTATCTTTCCGTTGATTACTGCATTTTCTCTTTTCTATTTTCTCAGTATCCGGTCCCAGAACAATACTAAGCAGGTCCTGACACAAGTCCTGTTCCTTACGGGATGCACATGACAGCATTTGCTTTGGGGTCCAGTCCCTGTTCAGTTGTACAGGCCTTTCAGATCCCTTTCCAGCACTTGCTGGTGTTTCACTAATTCTTTTATTTGAACATTCCCAATCCTTTGTGTCACTATCTCTCTGTTCTTTCTTCCTTTGCAATTGGAATTGGTTATTGATGACATCATTCAACTCTGAGAGAAAACTCTCAGAACTTGCTGCTACTGAGTAGGGAGATCTGTAGGAACTCACATCATGTGAGCCAGGAGATCCAACTTTATCTTCGCTATGTGAGGGGCTAACACTTAAAGTTTGGGCAGAGTAAGGTCTAGAAGAGCAAAGAGTGAGTGGAGAGAGAGAGGGGGTGGGGGTACAGCTGCCAGATAGAAGAGGGGATGGGCTATGCCCAGCAGAGGGTGTGATATTGTCTGTATTATACAGGAAGGCTTCAGGAAGTGGAGGCAAAGGAGGAGTTAAGCCAGGAGTGCTACTACGTGAGCCTCCCATTGTGAGAGCAATCCACTCAGATGTGATAGCCTGCACTTCTGGAGAGAGAGCCCTGCTCAGGACAGGTAGAGGTGGTGGGATTGGTGTATGTTGCCTGTCATAACCAGGAAACTTAAAGAAAAGAAGAAAAAGTGAAAAATTAATCAAGGATAAAAGCAGAAAATAAACAAGAGAAAGATAACAAAGGAAATACACAACTCAACTCTCCTTCACCGCAAGGTGGCATACTCATTTGAGAACTATCGCCCTCCTAACCACATCATTTTCCTCCATACACTTCAGTACATCTCCATCCTAATCACATCATTCAATTTCATAGAGTTCAATCTGCTACCTTTTGTACCATGCCACTCATCCCCCACAGACTTCAATCACCAAACCTCCTTAAGTGAAAAAAAAAAGAGAAAGCATAGAAACAGAGAATATCAGGAGTCATGACAGATATAAACCATAAAGCTCATCTGGTCTACTAACTTCCTCTTCAACACCACTGAGCCAAGGACCCTCTGTGTTTATAACATTCACTCTTGAACTCCAATACTGATTTTTTTGCCTCCACACTCTTTTCTGTATAAAAATATCTTATGCTGCTCCTCAGTTTTCAGCTCTCATTCTAGGATTTGCTTTCCATTGAAAAACAAAAACCCAAACAAACCTGTTTTTGGTAAACTGATTCTATATTTGAGGTGTTTTAATTGGGGCTGTGGAGTCGGTACACCAAAGATCAAAGAAGAGCGACTAAAATGATAAAGGGGATGGAACTCTCACATGAGGAAAGGCTAAAGAGGTTAGGACTCTTCAGCTTGGAAAAGAGACAGCTGAGGGGAGATATGATAGAGGTCTACACAATCCTGAATGGTGTAGAATGGGTAAAAGTGAATCGAGTTTTTACAAAGGCTAGGGGGATACTCAATGAAGTTACATAGAAATACTTTTAAAACTAATAAGAGAAAATATTTTTTCACTTAACGAATAGTTAAGCTCTGGAACTCGCTGTCAGAGGATATGGTAACAGTGGTTAGCGTATCTGGGTTTAAAAAAAAGGTTTGGACAAGTTCCTGGAGGAAAAGTCCATAGTCTGCTATTGAGACAGACATTGGGAAACCACGGGATTGGTAGTATGGAATCTTGCTACTATTTGGTTTTCTGCCAGGTATTCGTGACCTGGACTGGCCACTGTTGGAAACAGGATATTGGGCTAGATGAATCATTGGTCTGACCCAGTATGGCTATTCTTAGGTACAGTAAGCATTTCCATGTCCCCAAAGGTCCTACATTATTTAACACAAGGCTACTCTTCCATTCTTGTGTCTTTAAAAATTTAATTTTGTCCTGAACTTCAAAAACTACCCAAGAGTGTAAGACACATAAAATGAACATGTTTGGACACTTTCAAACACAAAAGTACTTCAGAGAAACGCTTTACCAAACATGGACCTGATTTACTAAGGCTTTTGTTTTCCTATTCTGTGTCTATGGGGGAAAAGCTTAGTAAATCAGGCTAATAGAAACATAGAAACTGATGGCAAATATAGAACATTAGATCTATCAGTCTGTCCATCCAGATTAATTAAGCAGCTCTACAATTCATTCCTCTCTTCTATGCTTGTCCTGTATGCTTGTCCCATATTTTCTGCAATTCAAACTCGTCTCTACCACCTCCATTGGAAGACTGATCTACACACATGCCAACCCTTCCGTAGAGAGACATTTCCTTAAATTATTCCCGAGTCCATTTCCTTTAAACTTTCTTCTTATGATCCCTCATTCCACGGCTTCCTTTCAAATCAAAGGAACTTGCCTTCTGTTCATTTTTACCATGGAGGTATTTAAATGTCCCTATCATATCTCCCTTCTCCGCCGTTCTTCCAAAGAATATGTATTTAGGCCTGTCTGTCCCCCTCTGTTCTGAGGTGGATCTCCAGAACTAGATACAAATACTACAAATGAGGTCTCTCTAGATACTTATATAGAGGCATTATGACCTCTTTTTCTTGCTGGCCATTCCTCTCCTTATGAACACCAACATCTTTCTGGCTTTTGCTTTTTCTACTTCTTCAGCCATCTTAAGATCATTAGATATGATCACCCCCAGATCCTGCTCTTCTTCTGTGCACAGAAGTACTTCACCCCTGATACTGTATTGCTCCCTTGGGTTTTTGCAACACAAATGCATGAGCTTGCATTTTTTAGCATTCAGTCTTACCTGCCATAATCTAGACCAGGGGTGGGCAACCACAGTCCTCGAGGGCCACAACCTAGTTGGGCTTTCAAGATTTCTATAATGAATATGCATGAGATTGCATACAATATAAGCAGTACATGCAAATCAAAGAGATCTCATGCATATTCATTGTGGAAAGCTTGAAAACCTAACTTTCTTTTAAATTCAGCTATGCTAACTGCTTTTACCATATCCTCTGGCAGGTAATAAATTCCAGATCTTAATTATGCATGAAGTGAAAAAAATATATTCTTATTTGTCTTAAATGTACTACTTAGTTACTTCCTGATGTGTCCCCTAGTGCTTGCACTTTTTGAAAGAATAAACTGATTTCCACTTACCCGTTGAACTCTATTCATGATTTTATAGACCCCTCAGCCAACTGTAATCCGAGCTAAGAGCCCTAACCTCTCTTTAAGCCTTTCCTCTTAGGGGAATTACTCCATTTCTTTTATCATTTTGTCCACTCTTCTTTTACTTTTTCTAATTCTGCTATATCGTTTTTGAAATGCAGCAACAATATTCAAGGCGTGGTCACACCATTGAATGGTACAGAGGCATTATTATAATCTGTAATAATTTCTAACATTCTGTTTGCCTTTTTGGCTGTCACTGCTACACAATGCTATGACATTATACAACAGTTTACCAATTTCAAAACAAATACTACACCACCATTGTAGCGCCACTTGTAATTAATTTATATAGTCAGTCGTCATCCATATTTCATTCTGCATTGCTCTGATGAAAGGAACAGAGCTGCTGAAAGCCAGTCACAAGCTTATTTAGCCCAGTAAAAATGTATTAGCTACAGCTTGTTTGTTGACATGGTCTACCGTGTTTCCCCGAAAAAAAGACATCCTCCGAAAATAAGACCTAGTAGCGATTTTGCTACATTTGTAAATATAAGGCCTCTCCCTGAAAATAAGACCTAGCAAACTTTTTTTTTGCAGCAGGGCCGCCGAGAGCCGGACAAGACCGCCCCCAGCCCCCCCCCCAACTGAGGTCGCCGGGCCCCCCCTCCACCCACCCTCCGTCACTCCGGAACTAACCTTAAACTCCTTTCACCTTCGCAACGCAAGTTCCCAGCAGCAAGCAGCAGCAGGGCAGACCTCTCCTTCCTTCCATGCCCCGCCCTCGCCTGACGTTACGGTACATCAGGCGAGGGCGGGGCATGGAAGGAAGGAGAGGTCTGCCCTGCTGCTGCTTGCTGCTGGGAACTTGCGTTGCGAAGGTGAAAGGAGTTTAAGGTTAGTTCCGGAGTGCGGGTGGAGGGGGGGGGCGGCGACTTCGGGTGGGGGGCGACTTCAGGTGGGGGGGGGGCGACCATGATCCCAGAAAAATAAGACATCCCCCCCAAAATAAGACCTAGCGCGTTTTGGGGAGGATAAATTAATATAAGACAGTGTCTTATATTCGGGGAAACACGGTATGTACCAAAAGGTCGACAATCACTGAAGAAAACAAAAATACGCAATGATAAATCCAAGAGAAAGGCACAGCGAAGGTGACAAGGTGGATGATGTCAATAAAACTACTACTGGACTCGAAATAAGTTCACAACAAGAGTTTATTGATAAAGACTGGAATCGACACGAATCGTGTTTCGGCTGCTCTGGCCTGCCTCAGGAGTCCCTGTGTATTGATGTTCAGTTGGTTCCTGAAGAGAGAATCTGAAATATTTAGTAAAGCCGAAGTTCGCTCGGTGCCGCTCGTACTTATGTGCTACAGTGAAGTTACTTCACCAGAGCGAACTTCGGCTTTACTAAATATTTCAGATTCACTCTTCAGGAACCAACTGAACATCAATACACAGGGACTCCTGAGGCAGGCCAGAGCAGCCGAAACACGATTCGTGTCGAGTCCAGTCTTTATCAATAAACTCTTGCTGTGAACTTTTTTCGAATCCAATAGTTTTATTGACATCATCCACCTTGTCACCTTCGCGGTGCCTTTCTCTATGTATCAAAAGAGCATTAGTGTTCATGGCAGCATTAACTATCATCCATGTTCCATATGCTGCAGCTGCATATACATTAGTGCTATCACTGGCTCCCAGATGTTGGTGCATCTCTTGAGACAGGACATACCAAGTAGAGAATTCAGAGAAGTATATCTTATTGCTACCCCGACTCCTTAGGGTCTGCTGTGATGGAATTCTCCTAATTCTATAATAGCAGGAGATCTATATAGAGTAGATGTAGATATCTTGTTTGAATTTGATTGAGATAGGATCTTTTCCCTCTCTCTCCTAATGCATTGTTTTAGTTGAGCTTAGAGGAAGCGAGATATTGTCCTGCTGCCCCTGTAGATTTTTTTAACGTTTTGCTAGCTTTGGAGGAGGTAGGAATGCTAACCCATTTTCCTGTGCATTTTCTTTAAATGTTAAACTTTTGGAACTTTTATAGTTCAGTGGGTGAAAAAAATGGAGTTTAATAGCTCTTTTATTCTTAAACACTAAAGGCATAATTCTAGAGGAGAGAGCCATTACATATGACTGGAAGTGCCTATTTTCCTCTGTGCTATCTTATGTGTTATGGAAAGGAAATTTTCAATCCCAAGGAGGAAGGAGAATGACAAAAATAGCAAGAAGTTTCCCTATCTGAAAAGAACAGTTACACTAGTGTTAAAGAAAGACAGGAGTTTACAGATTGCCAGGGTGGTATCTGACTAGGAGCAGGAGGAAGTTAATGCTGATATATAAGGAGCATGACCTGAGGGGAAGTTTGGAGAAATGCTCATAACATGTCCATGTGTGAAGGAAAAGGATATAAAGTCATAAGGGAGCGTCAAGAGGAGCAAGCCAACAATTCCAGGTGTAAAACAATGGAGTAGAAGATTTTCCCAAAAGAGTTGTAACTTATGACCTTTGGTGACTAAAGGGAAAAGATAAATATAGGGATCACAGAAACAGATTTTTATATAAGCAGATTTTTATATAAGCACTGCCAAGCCAAGTAGTTGTAATCAAGACTTTCACTTATACACAGGTTTGGAACTGCACCTTTCAGTGTCATGCTGGACCACCACTTGGGGACTTTGCTTGATTCTTGCCTCACAGAATCTGCTATTAGGTTAGGGATGTGCATTTGGTTTGTAAAATGTTGTATTTATAAGAAACATATATTATTACATTGACTTTACATGCATAAAACCTCCAAATTAATGCAAAGATAATTTACACATATCATTTTTCTAGGTGTGTTCATCAAATTTCACAATTAATTTCTGAGACATGCTAAAAAAATCAGCCAAATAAATTCAAAAAATTAAATAAAACATGATCCAAAAAGGAACAAAAAAAGATTTGTCCATTAACAGCGTCGGCCATCACATGAGTCCAGGAGACAGGACTTCCCCTCCCCCACCCATGAGAGAAACCTTAGCTGGGTTTTCAGAGGAATATCCATGAGGTAAAATTGCCTCAGTATTTAGTGACCCCTGTCTCACTCTAGACAGTGGAAGAAGACTATCCTGCGGCAGGAGTTACACTAACATCCATCTAAAAGGCCTAATTATAAAATCCAAGCATACAGTGTTAGTACTTGTAATGCTGAACAAAGCCTACTAGAACACTGTAAAGGTGCCTGCATCTTCTGGAATCACAGTTAACTTTCGCAGAGATGGAAATCAATCTATGAAGTTATACAATGCTTACTCAACAAATGAAGAAAAGAATGTTACATGTGTTAAAAACCCATAAAGAATAAAACATTTCAAACACTGATAATCCTTGCTTGGAATTACTAATAACACTGACATTTTCTGCATTCTGAAGCTGAATTAATGATTAATATCCTCAACTTTGTCTGAGTCAAGTAGTAAACTGTTTTATAAACTTTTCTTCTGCAATACTGTTAATAATTTTTTACATCACTGAGGCACAATCTTAAATGCTTTCTCTTTTTTTTTTTTAAAGGAGGGTTTATTCTATAGTTGATAGGTTTCTCATCTAACCACATCATTCACCTCACTGGACTTCAAACCATTCAACCTCCAGAGACACAAATGAATATCCATTGAAACCATGTCATTCCCTTTCATAGATATACAGTAAATGCACTACTCTGAAAAATATCACCCTGGAGAGCTCAGCAGGTTGAGAGGTAGGAGATCACTTTTTTTTCCTAAATAAGTACAGTTGTTATTGACTGTAGAATTCCAATGTCATTTAAAGTAGTACATAGAGGAATTCATATGGAAGGCCCAGATCCTGGTAGTTTTAATATATAGGTCCAAGGTATTTTAATGGTTATTAAACAAGCCATAGTTCACATAGGGGATAGCACACAGGTCAAAGAATGGTTTGGATTCAGACCCTAAGTTGCACAGGGGAAAGGAAGTAAGGACCAGGTCATGGGAGGATTATTACACAGAGGTAGATTTTCAAAGAGAACTAGCAATCTAACTAAAGAGTTAAATGGCCAAATCTCATGGAGGCATAAAACGTCCACCCTATCAGTGGTTAAATTTAGCTGCTATAAAAATGAAGGAACCTCTACACTGGTGCCAAGGATATAGAAGGGCTGGATTAATACAATACAAGAATCAAGGAGAAATGCACAATTTACCTGTGGTGATGTTGTCATACTCCTGCTTGGGGAATGAGAAGCTGAAAAATCAGGAAAATCTGTTGCATTTTTCACTCTTGGTCTTTTCAGGATAGTCACATATGACTGCGGGAAGATACCTTGACGATGAGTGCCAGAGATTTTCCCTTCAAACCAGTTTTCATCAACAGATCGTATTAATGTGATTCTTTCACCCTGGAAGAAAGATGGGATTAAGAAAGTCAGTGAAAATGTGCCTAGGCAGAGGAACAACGAGATCCCATGAAACACAAGAGAAATAGACCTAGCAATCCAGAGATGGATTCATTCTAACAAGCATGAAGTTCACCGAGCGGATCTTTAATTCCAACGGTCTTTTTTTAAGACCGATTTGTATTTTCAATTTTTCATAATGTGTGTCTCGTATTTTTGGAAATTGTCATATGATGGATCATTTACAGAGATTCCTGAGGCAGGCCTGTGGCAGAAACACATTACTCTGTTGAGTCTCCTGTCGATAAACGTTATCTAAATAGCCAAAGTTTCCTCTTCCATCTCTGAATTGCTAGGTCTATTTCCCACTCCTTGTCTGTTCCCAATAAGAAAGTCAGATCAGAAAACCAAAATACTTGAAGATTGGGGGGTGGGGGGTCTCCATCCCAGAGAAACTTGACTTTATACTCTTCAAATGACAGAGCTGTCGAACTCCACCGCCAAGAGATGCAGGATGGCTTCTTGGCTCTTGGGGAACTAGCACTGAGCAGGCAAGCCCTTCTCAAGGGTTCTGCATTGAACACAAAAGTTCCTCAGATCCAAATGATCCTATACTGAGTAAGAACACTCTTTATAACTCAATGGTCCTGCATTACACACAAAAACTTCATCATTCTTGACAAAGCCATGTAAGTTCAAGAGATTAATTATTCTCCATTGTGTGACTCCCGTGTATGGCTATCAGTAAAAAAAAAATGCATGGTAATTAGAACACTCTATGGCCATATGAGAATGTCATAAGACTGAGTTCCCTAGTATAGGGAAATTATATGTTCGCATTTGAGCTCTGTGCTCATTCTGAATTCTGCAATGAGGTGACAAACAGTCTTGAAGTTCTGGCGATTTTACTGGGGAATGATGAAGGTAAGATCTATTAAAGAGACAATATTGACTGGAGTTAGAGGAATGAGATGGAAAAGACCCAGGAAATGTGAGACTTGATTTATTAACCCTTATACCCAGCCTTTAATACAACACACCTTTCATACAACACAAAAGCAGCTCACTTTATAATAAGAGAGGGACTGAAAGAAAAGGTGCAACTTTGATTATAAGCTCTCTTCGGCAGGGAAATAACAACAGTAGTTGAGTGTGAAAATTATCTTAAGCTTGGATTTTGAAAGGAAAGTAATAATGATATTTTCAAAGTTCATAGATTTACAAAGTTACATATAGCTTTGAAAATGAGACTAAATCTAAAAAAAACAATTCAAGAAAGAATGGAGAAAATTGAAAGAGATGAGAGAGAGATCAACAGTGAAAGAATACTTGTAAAATGGATGATAAATAAATAAATAAAGGATGGTCAGAAACAGAGAGGGAAGGCAAGGCATACAGGGAGAAGGGAAAAGTAGATGGAAGAAGAGTCAAGAAACATAAGGAGTTAGAAAACTGAAGAAAACAATAAAAGAGAAAGGGATTGGGGTTGAAAGTCATGAGGAGACTGATGGCAAAGAGCAAGAAAAATGTTACAAGAAAGAAGAAATCCTAGAGAACAACAGCCAGCCACAACAATCCCAGAAAAATAGGTAGTCCCCCCCCCCAAAAAAAAAAAAAAAAACAACAAAAAAAACAGCAGAAAAAGAAAAATGACAACATACAAGACCTAGTGATAGAGCAACTGCAGTCCCAGAGAGGCCATGACAACTGAAAAATTTCTTTAGAATTGCTTATATTGAAATATTTATTTTAGCTTACTTAAAAAAGCAGACTTGCATATTCCCTGACATCAAATAGATACAAAACAGAATTGCTGAAAGAATAAGCAAGGAAGAGTACAAGATGAATGAAAGGAGTAAGCAAGGAAGGCTGCAGAATGACTAAAATTCAGTCAGACTGAAAATTGTGCAAGCAGGAGGAAGACATTTTTAGGTAGAAAGAAAGTTATAAAAATGTGTTGAGAAAGCAGGAACTTGAGGATAGTAATCTGTATTAATGAATACCTAGAGCTAGAATAGTAAGGATGTGCATTTGTTGGAAATTGAACCAAAAACTGCAACCAGACTGTTTCCTTTTGGGTGGTTTACTTTTCAACCCTGAGCCCCTCCCACGAGCCAGTGGAGGATAGAGAAAAGTGCAGGACTAACTACTTGCAAGCAGATTTCCAAGCCTAACACCTTAAAGGGAACTAGAAAAAAAAGCTGCAACAGACATCATTTTGCAGTCATTTGTTTGAAAGATTTCAGACCATGTTGAAGCTATTTCTGAAGTTCCCCGAGTTCAGGAATAGTCAGAAAGGTTTTAAAAAGTATTCAGCGATAGGGTGCCCATCACTGCAGTCTGCTTTGTACTGTTGCTTAGTGTGCATCTGTCACGAAACGCCTAGCCACCTGCCTGGGGTTACCCCATGGCCAATTAGAGGGCCTATCCCCAGCACAGCTCAGGTCTGCCTGCACCTGCCGCTTGTGCTGTACACAAGCACCCTCCTCCTACTGACTGTGTCCTATCACTTCTGGGCGAGTCTCCCGTTCTCAAATTATCCCCAGTGATTCCACAGTTCTTAGAAAGCACCCACAGACTCAACACACAAACCATCAGGATACTTAGTCAGTCCAGACAAGCAGAGGCAATAAACTAAAAATGTGATCAGAAAAGATGCAATCTGCAAACTGTAACAAGTAACTGAATATGGATCAATTATAGAACTAACTAAACATTTGTTTACTATCTAAACAGTACCTGGGGAGATCAGGAACACAGGGCCTCAGCAAAGAGATCATTTTCTCTTTTCTCCCTGGCTAAGACTGGGGCAAAAGCCAGTACATCCTAGATTAATTGAGATCCTGGGCCAATCAGAGCCCAGAACAACAAGTTTTAAAAGTAGCTGGCCACATCACTACAGGTTAACTCTTATCTGTGTGAGAGCTACATTACAAGTTTCTTTTGCATTTCTATATTCCTCCAGGGTGTGCCTACTGGACTCAAATTGCTACTACAGACCTGATGCAACCCTGAGTTATATATTTGGTTTTACCCGGTCGTGCTGGCTTTTTGGAAGTCCTTAATTGCTTTTTAGAATCTCCTTTGGAAACGTCCCGAGTTGTGTCCCAGAGAAAGTTTTTTGAAAATATGACCCGGAGAAGCCTGAACTTGTTGGCTACTCAGGATTCCTAGCCCGTGCAGTGTTGATGGATTGAAGTGTGATGCTTCAACACTGGCTTTCTTCGGAACCTCCCTCCTTGGCTATGTGGCAGCAGCAGATGATTCTTTTGTTACAGATGCAGAGACTTGGTATGCAAGATATTACGTCACCCCCAGGGATGTCAATTTCAGAGAATCTGGGAGCGCTTCTGGCAGACCCTGACTCCCAGGGAGCACAGTAGAGTGCTTAATCTATCTTCCCAAGTTGGTATATATGTTTAGAGCTATGATTCTGGCTGTTCTAGATGGGTGAGGGGATTTTTTATTTTTGGGGGTGGGGGGTGGGATGGTCATGTTTCTTGTATTTTGGAAATATGTGTTTGATCTAATTGATTGTTTGTGATAATGGTCTCAATAAAAATGATTTAAACATAAAGATCATTTATTTTTTAAAAAATCACATTTTCTTGTACCTTTGTGGTCTGACCATTTTGTTTTTCCACTTGGGTTGCCCTGGGCTCTTTTTACTACTTTCTCTGTTTGTTTTCTCCTAAGTCCCTTTTCCAGGATCTAATTTCTATTTTCTGTTTTTCATTGCCCATCTTCTTCCCCCTTTCTGTTATATCGTATTCTGACTCTGATCCTTGTTTCATTTTTTTCTATTTCTCTCATACCCCCTCCCCCCTTTTTTTTTTTAATTTACCTGTAGCTAGATTTTATTTCTCCTTTTTCCCCAGCCACTTTTTTCTAGCCCCTAAATCAGGGCCATTTTCCAAGCCCCCGCACCCATCTCCTGCCCAGCTCCAGCTCAGCCCCCTTCTCCCACCTGGCTCCCCATTTTTTTGTTACATTTGTACCCCACGCTTTCCCACTCATGGCAGGCTCAATGCGGCTTACATATTGTATAAAGGTACTTATTTGTACCTGGGGCAATGGAGGGTTAAGTGACTTGCCCAGAGCCACAAGGAGCTGCCTGTGCCTGAAGTGGGAATCGAACTCAGTTCCTCAGTTCCCCAGGACCAAAGTCCACCACCCTAACCACTGGGCCACTCCTCAAGCCCCCTTCTCTCACCTGGCTCCAAAGTTTGAGCCCACAGCTCCAACCCTAGTATCCTTCTCCTACCTGGCTCCTCATTTTCAGCCCCCTTCAGCCCCCAGCCCCAATACCGTTTTTCCTCTGGCTCCCCCTCTCCATTTCAGTGCTCAGCTTCACCTGTAATGCCCTACTTGCACTTGCCCCAATGCTCTTCTACCTCTTGCCCCCCTTTTTTAGCTCCCAGCTCCAGCTGCGATGCCCTTCTCCATCTTGCTCCCCCCTTTTCAGCTCCCAGCTCCAGCCATGATGCCCTTCTCTCTTACTCCTCCTTGCTTTTCAGAACCAGCTGCCATACCCTTTTCCATCTTGCTCCCCCCCACACTTTCAGCTCCCAGCTCCTGCCACAATGCTCTTTACAGCTTGCTCCCCCTTTTCAGCTCCAGCCACAATGCCTTTCTCCCACTTGCCCCAATGCCCTCCCCTGCCCGGTCTGGCATCAAATCTCACCTTCACTGACCCCCTCCCCCCTGTACCAGCTTAGTATCTCTCTCACTATTCCCTTTTCCTTTTCTGGTAGTTCTCTAAGCTTGCAACACAGGATGCCTTCCCTAGGTTGCATTCTGTCTTTGTGGCAACAGGAAGTTGCATCAGAGGACGTGGTATGCAGATGAGGGAAACGAGTCTGGTTGAATCACTGGGGCTGCTAGTGACACCCAGCAAGCTTAGAGAACCACCGGAAGAGGAAAAGGGAAGGATGAAAAGGACACCAGGCAGGGAGGTGGGGGAAATTCAGAGAGGGTGAGAATCGATGCCGGATCCACAGAAACTGGAGAGATGCTGAACCCAAGGGAGCTGGGGAAGGGGGTGAGAGAGTAGCCCAGCGCAACAAGCAGCATAACCTGCAGCAGATTTTGGCATCTCCCCCGCCTAGCTTACCGGGTTGCACTGACCCCGAGTGTTAATTTCAGGGGAGGCTGGCCTTAGTCTGTGAACCCCACCCTCCACAAAAAGCAAGAGCATCAACAGTACAACATAAGAACATAATAACCATAGTAGGTCAGCAATAAGTAGCGGCTTGCTCCATGTCTATCTTAATAGCAGATTATGGACTTTTCCTCCAGGAACTTGTCCAAACTTTTTTTTTAACTCAGATACGTTAACTGTTGTTACCACATCCTCTGGCAAAAAGTTCCAGAGTTTAACTATTCATTGAGTGAAAAAATATTTTATTCCATTTGTTTTAAAAGTATTACCATGGAACTTCATGGAGTGTCTTCTAGTCTTTGTACTTTTAGAAACAGTAAGCAATCAATTCATGGTTTACTCGTTCTACTCCACTCAGGATTTTATAGACCTCTATCATAACCCCCTTCAGATGTCTCTTTTCCAAGCTGAAGAGCCCTAACCTTTTAGACTTTCCTCATATAACAGAGGTTCCCTTCTCTTAATCATTTTGGTCACCCTTTCTTTGAACCTTTTTAAATTCCAATATATATATATATATATTTTTTTTTTGAGATATGGCAACCAGAACTGCACACAATACTCAAGGTGAGGTCACACTATAGAGAGATAAGAACATAATAGCCATACTGGGTCAGACCAATGATCCATCTTGCCCAGTATCCTGCTTCCAACAATGGCCAATCCAGGTCACAAGTACCCAGCAGAAACCCACATCTACTGGCAATGAGTTCCAGAGCTCAACTATTCTTTGAGTGAAAAAATATTTCCTCCTATTTGTTCTGATACTCAAAAAACTACCTGCTTGTAGACTAATACATTCACATACTCAAGTACAACAAAGTCTGCTCTCAAATTGCACAATTACAAATTATTTGAAGTGGAGGAAAGACTTTAGTAGAGCAGCGTTAATTTTATGGCATAGCTGCTGTATAACACACCATTAGTCAGAAAACTTCCCGCTTCCTATTTTTTATCTAATTTATCCTTTAACTTCTGAGTACATCTCACCTTTGTCGCTGTCGACATGCCTCTCCTACTCTTCTCCGTACTCTCTTGCTCCTTCTCTCCACTGGGGATAGACCCAATCCTGGTCCTCCACATCAGCTCTCATCCTATTTGTGCAGGTCACGCTGTGATGTCTCCAATCTAATTTCTGTTCCTCTCCTCCCCCCTTCCTCCCTGCCTTTCTCAAATTCTCTGTGCAATGCCCACTCTGTCTGCAACAAACATTCCTACATCCATGACCTCTTTATCTCTCGTACTCTCCATCTGCTTGCCCTAACTGAAATTGGCTTTGCCCTGAAGACTCTGCTTCAGCCATGGCTCTGAGTCATGGAGGTTATCTTTTCTCCCATTCTGCTCACCCAGTTGGCCACGGAGGTGGTATCGGGTTACTACTTTCACTCTCCTATAGATTTCAACCTCTTCTTCCACCTCAGTCTCACTGCTTTTCTTCCTTCGAAGTCCACTCCATCCATCTATTCACACCTCTGCCTTTCCGAGTAGCAGTCATTTATCGATAAGTCCCTTGCTTCCTTTCTCACTGACTTTGATGCCTGGGCCTGGCTTTCCTTCTTTCTTGAACTTTCATCTCCTTCCCTATTTTGGGGGATTTTAACATTCACGCTAATGATCCCTCTGACTCTTATGCTTCTCAGTTTCTTGTGGAGGAGTAGCCTAGAGCAGTGGCGTAGCCAGAAAGCAATTTTTGGGTGGGCCAACAGGTTGGATGGGTGGGCACTAGAGTTGCCAACTTTTTTGAAAAAGAAAAAAACAGCAAACCTGATGCACCCATGCTCTGTCCCTACCCCACTCCCCATAACTTCAATGAGGGTTGCAGTGCAGGTTTCAGTGGCTGCAGGCCAATTGAGAGCTAAGGGAAGTACAATAGACTGCACTATTCAGCCCCACTGAGCCATGGTCCTCCAACACTTATATGGTATTGAAGCCAAACACATTCTGCATCCAGAGAACCTCCTGGCTGTCCACCAACAATGGATACAGAGCACAGCAAGGACAATTCTCCATAAAACTCATCATATAAAGAAATTTTGTTTTCTAGTGTAATCTCAATTACAGACATATTATAAATTAACTTTAAAAAAATCTATAAAACAAAAGTCACTCAGAACCTAGAGCAAATCTACCATGCCAACACTAACTTCCAAAAACAAAGATCCTACCTATGAAAAAGAAGTGCCTTAAATATTATAGTAGGGCCCTAAAATACAAATACATTTATCAGGAAAGCTGAACAAGCCAAATTACTACAGAATGGTACATGGAAACTTCATGCTAACAGAATACCTCAGTCACACACACAAGACACAGAATAAGTGACCACAAACTCTAGAAATATAAATTAAATGGAAACCCCAAGAAACTAGACCTTGCATGTAGTACAACACCAGAGAAACAAGAAAGAAAGGCATTTGCTCCTGTGCAAAATATAAAGATGGCACATGCCAGGGATGGTGTTAGAGGATGCAACTAGGGCAATTGTGCTTGGTTCCTTGGCCAGAGAAAGCCTGCATGCTGGAAGCTGAAGGCGCAGCCTGGTAATGGACTTTGGGGTCCTTTCCTAGATTTCTGTCCTGGACCCCAGCCATGTTTACCATCAACTTTGGCAAGATGTACACTCCAAATCCAACATATTATATTCACAACATTGAAAATAAAATATTTTTTATACCTTTTTGTTGTCTGGTCATTTTTTCTCAAATCATATTGGTCCCAGTCTCTGGTTTCTGCTTCCCTCTGTCTTCTCTTAAGTCATTTGCCAGGGTCTCCTATTTGACATTTCTTCTTTCTTCATGTCCATCATCCATCTCCCATCTCTGTTTTCCTATATTTCCTTATTCAGTATCTCCCCTGTGTTCATATCCCCTCATCCATCATCATTCCTCTGTGCACCTATGCACCCCATGCCCAGTATATCCCTTCTGCGTTCCTATTCTCTCCCTTGTCTTGTATCTCTCCCCCCCCCCCCCCGTGTCCATATTCCCCCCTCTCCAGTGTCCAGCATTTTATCTCTATTCCATATCCCCGTTCCCCCCCCCCCCCCCTTGGTCAGGTATTACCCCTCTGTGCCCATGTGCCATCTCCATACAGCATCTCACATTTGTGTCCCTGTCCCCATGCTCCCACCTAATGCCCATCATCTCCCTTCTGTATCTGTATACTTCCCTATGTCCCCTTTCTCCCTCCTCCACACCAATGTGTCCCTCTCCTCTCTGATCCCACCCCCCAACCAGCTTCTCTTCCTCTCTTTCCTTCCCCTTATGCATCTGGCTCTTTCTCCCTGCATCTCTCTCCCTTCCCTCTGCATATCATCATCTGCATATCCAGCACCTCTCCTTCAGCCCCCCCCCCCCCCCCCACACGTCCAGCATCTGTCTTCCTTTCATCCAGCCCCCTTACATGTTCAGCACCTCTTTCCCTTTCATCCAGCCCCCATACATGTCCAGCACCTCTCCCCTTCACTTCAACCCTCTACATATCCAGCACTTCTCCCCTTTCCCTCCACCCCCCCTGCATATCCAGCACCTCTCCCCTTCCTTCCACCCCCCTATATATCCAAAACCTCTCCCCTTCCTTCCAACCTCTCCCCTCTGCAAATCCCAAAACCTCTCTCCTTCCTTCCAACCTCCCCTCTGCAAATCCAAAACCTCTTCCATTCCCTCTGCAAATTCCAAAACCTCTCCCCTTCCTTCCAACCTCCCCTCTGCAAATCCCCAAACCTCTCTCCTTCCTTCCAACCTCCCCTCTGCAAATCCCCAAACCTCTCCCCTTCCTTCCAACCTCTCCTCTGCAAATCCCCAAACCTCTCTCCTTCTTTCCAACCTCCCCTCTGCAAATCCAAAACCTCTCCCCTTCCTTCCAACCTCCCCTCTGCAAATCCCAAAACCTCTCTCCTTCCTTCCAACCTCCCCTCTGCAAATCCAAAACCTCTTCCCTTCTCTCCAACCTCCCCTCTGCAAATTCCAAAACCTCTCCCCTTCTTTCCAATCTCCCCTCTGCAAATCCCAAAACCTCTCTCCCTTCCCTCCAACCCTCTGCCCCTGGCAAGTCCAGCACCCTTCTGTTCCCTCCCCTCCCTGCCTCCCCTTACTTCTAGGCCAGCACGCAGCACCCCACTGACTTCCTCACCCTCTCCCACCCCTGCCGCAGCGCTTCATTTAATGTTGTCGGCGCTGCAGTTACAATTTCCCACCCCCGCGGCGGCGCTTTACACTTTACCGACAGCAGCGCTACAGATGCAGCGCTGACGTCCGACGTCCTGCTCCGGGGCCTTCTGCGTCCCGCCTCCGTAACAGGAAGTTACATCAGTGTGGAAGGCCCCGGAGCAGGACGTCGGACGTCAGCGCTGCATCTGTAGCGCTGCTGTCGGTAAAGTGTAAAGCGCTGCCGCGGGGGTGGGAAATTGTAACTGCAGCGCCGACAACATTAAATGAAGCGCTGCGGCAGGGGTGGGAGACGGTCACGGTAAGCATCTGCTTCTGGGCGGGCGGGCGGGCCTGAGGCTAAACTGGGTGGGCCTGGGCCCATCTAGGCCCACCCGTAGCTACGCCCCTGGCCTAGAGGTTAGTGCAGTGGACTTTGATCCTGGGGAACTGAGTTTGATTCCCACTGCAGCTCCTTGTGACTCTGGGCAAGTCACTTAACCCTCCATTGCCCCTGGTACAAAATAAGTACCTGAATATATGTAAACCACTTTGAATGTAGTTGCAAAAACCTCAGAAAGGTGGTATATCAAGTCCAATTTTCCTTTCCCTGTGCTCAACTACCCCCACTCACCAGAATGGCCACTGTCTTAATCTTATCTTCTTCTCCAACTGTTCACTCTCTAGTTTCTGTGCCTCAGCTCTTCCCCTCTCTGACCATCATCTGATAACTTTCACACAAACACCCTCCCTCCCCCAATCCCATCTAATCTACTCTCAACCAATACATTTAGGAATCTCCAGGCTATTGACCCTTCTACTCTGTCCTCCAGTGTTTCAAATCTCTTCTCAACCACTATGTTATTCAAGTCTGTCAATGAGGCTGTCTCTTCCTATAATACTACTCTCTCCTCTGCTCTGGATACTGTCGCTCCTCCCATTCCCTGTTCTGTAAGGCATACCAAACCCGAACTTTGACTGACCTCTAGAATCTGCTACCTATGTTCCTGTATACACTCTGCCGAACGTCTTTGGCTGAAATCCCAAGTCCATGCTGACTTCATACATTTCAAATTCTTGCTGACCTCCTCCCAGTCTGCTGTTTCACTTGCCAAACAGGATTATTACATCCAGTTGACAAATTCTCTTGGCTCAAACCCTCAACGTCTCTTTGCCACAGTGAACTCTCTCCTCAAAGTGCCTTCACTCCTCCTTCACTTTCTCCCCAGACTCTGGCTGAGTACTTTCACGATAAGGTTCACAAGATTAAACTTGAATTCTCAACGAAGTCACCTCCAGCCCTCCTTCCCTTAGTCCAGGGGTAGGCAACTCCGGTCCTCGAGAGCCGCAGGCAGGTCAGGTTTCCAGGATATCCACAATGAATATGCAGGAGATAGATTTGCAAGCACTGCCTCCATGGTATGAAAATGTATCTCCTGCATATTCATTGGGGATATCCTGAAAACCTGACCTGCCTGCGGCTCTCGAGGACCAGAGTTGCCTACCCCTGCCTTAGTCCATTCTCTCAATCCTCCTTCAACCCTTGACTCATTTTCTTCCTTTTCTGAAATCATTGGACGAAACTGCACATTTTCTTCCTCCTCGAAACTGACTACCTGTTCCTCTGATCCTATTCCTATCCATCTACTCAGCACTATCTCTCCTACTGTCATCCCTTTTATCTGTCATATCCTCAACCTTTCACTTTCCACTGCAACTGTTTCTGATGCCTTCAAACATGCCATAATCACACCACTCCTCAAAAAACCTTCATTAGACCCTACCTGTTCTTCCAACTATCGCCCCATCTCCCTCCTCCCTTTCCTATCCAAGATACTTGAACGTGCTGTTCCACTGCCGTTGTCTTGACTTTCTTTCATCTCAAGCTATTCTTGATCCACTTCAATCTGGCTTTCACCCTCTTCATTCAACTGAAACAGCACTTGTTAAAGTCTCCAATGACCTGTTCCTTGCCAGATCCAAAGGTTCTATCCTCATCCTTCTCGGCCTATCTGCTGCTTTTGACACTGTTGATCACTGCCTACTCCTTGATACGCGTCCTCACTCGGATTTCAGGGCTCTGTTCTTTCCTGGTTTTCTTCTTATCTCTTCTATTGTACATTTAGTGTATACTCTGGTGGATCCTCTTCCACTTCTATCCACTATCAGTTGGTGTACCTCAGTGATCTGTCCTGGGACCGCTTCCTTTCTCCATCTATACTTCTTCCCTTGGTACTCTGATCTCATCCCATGGTTTTCAGTATCACTTTTATGCTGATGACTCCCAGATCTACCTCTCCACACCAGAAATTTCAGCAGGAATCCAGGCCAAAGTAGCAGCCTGCCTGTCTGACATTGCTGCCTGGATATCTCACCACCATCTGAAACTAAACATGACCAAGACTGAGCTTCTTATCTTTCCCCCTAAACCAACCTCTCCTCGTCCCCCATTCTTTGTCTCTGTGGATAACACTCTCATCCTCTCTGTCTTAACAGTTCGTAACCTTGGGGTCATCTTCGACTCCTCTCTCTCCTTTTCTGCACATATTCAACAGACTGCTAAAACCTGTTGTTTCTTTCTCTATAATATCACCAAAATTTGTTCTTTCCTTTCTGAGAACACTACCAGAACCCTTATCCACACTCATTTAGTATGACTAACTGAAGTAAGAGGCTGAAAAAGTACAGTCTCCTGAAGAAATACCAATGAAACATGGCCTGTGTTGAGACCTAACTGTTTGTGTACAGAATATGGTATGAATGAAGATTAATTGTGACAATAGATTGCCTTAAAGCAGTGGGAAGTTCTTTCAAGCTTTACATCAGACTGGAATTTCAAAGCTGGGAATCTCTCTGTTTAATGCATACAGATTGGAGGAGTTTGCAACCTGGAACAACTTTATTCCAATTGTTCATCATGAGAGTGAATATTTTGAAAAAGAACTTCTTTGTCGTATGGACACTCTACATGCACATAACTGTTTTAGGGAGTGGGTGTAGTTTTTATTTGGGATTATAATGTGTAATAAAGTTTATGCTTTTAAGCAAGTGGTATTTAAGATGATTATTGTATTTGAATAGTGAATGCGTGTTTATAAAATCTGAAAGGTAAATGCATTAGTCATGTGAATAGTTATACTAAAATTTTTTCTAATACAAATATTTATAGCCCTGTTTATATATCAATCATACATATTCATTGCAGATATTTTGAAACCCCAACCAATTTGTGGTTCCTAAGGACAGGTTTAGGAACCACCATTCTGCAGCAGCAGATTATGTCTGACAATCCAGTGTTACCTTTCTGAATGACATTTCCATCTGGGTGTCTCCATTGAAGTTGAACTTTGCCATAGCTTCTCCATACTCCAGCACTTGCACTGGGGAGAGTTTCTTAGGCTGCGCTTTCTCTGCAAGCGGAAGGAGCTAAAACAAGGACATTAAACACCAGTTATCTTTCCAAATATTAGATATGAGAATTGTAATAACAGAATATTAATACGAGAATATTGAGCCTTGGTAAAAAGAAAACCAAAAACCTGATAGTACCTCTATGTATGATCTGGGGAAGATTCCTACTCTCCCATGGTGCTCGCCTTCATACCAGTTTTGATCGATCTGCTTATAAATGTATACCACATCTCCCTTCTGTAGTGGAAGCTCTCTGATAACATATAACAACACTAGAATCATTAAGGGAGAAGACTATGTCTCTCCTGTATTCTCTTCATGCCTATGTATAGATGTTGGGGGGGGGGGGGGGTTGCAATAATCACCTCAACATTTTTTTTAAACATTGATAACTAATAAATTGAACATAATAAATAAATAAACAAACATCAATAAATAATTCCCACAGAGGATTCTGTTTTAACTTAGTGTTCCTTCCCTGGAAAAATTATGCATAAAAATGACATCTGCTTTTTCTACGTTTAACATTTCCATCAGATAACATGTGTGTAGCTTTGATCATCCAAAACTATGCACGTAACTCCAAACTCTGCCCTCTCTCCACCCCTGGTACCACACCTCTTTATTCCATGAGTTAAAGCATGCAGGTTATTCAATAATGCACATACTTTTATATGCAACATTTAAAGGCTTAACTTTTGAGGATAAATATTATTTTACTAGTAGAAAAGGCCCGTTTCAGACACAAATGAAACGAGCGCTAGCAAGGTTTTCCTTGGAGTGTGTATGTTTGAGAGAGTGTGTGTGAGAGTGACTGTGTGAGAGAGAGTGAGTGAATTTGCGTGTGACAGAGTGAGACTGTGTGTGAGTGTGTGTCTGTGAGAGAGAGAGTGTGTGTGTGTGCCTGTGGCCCCTCCCTTCTCACCCACCCAGTTCCAGTGTCCCCCCTTCCTCCATATTCCAGGGTCGTCGTCCCCCCTCCCTCTGTGTTCCAGGGTCGTCCCCACCCTCCCTCCGTGTTCCAGGGTCGTCGTCCGCTGGGTCCGCCCCGTTTTGTGCTGATTTGCTGCTCCCTGCATCGCAGCTCCTCCCCTCTCCCTTCTATTGGCCAATCTGATGTCTCTTCTCTTTTTTCTCCTTCCCCTGCTCTTTTCCTATTGGCCACTTGTGATTTCTGTTCCTTCTCAACCCCCCCTCCGAGTTCCAGACTCCTCCCTCCCGTTCACCGAGTTCCAGACCCCACCTCCCTGGTTCCTTCCGATTTGCAGACCCCCTACCTCCAATTTCTAGACCCCCCCCCCCTTGGAGTTCCTGAACCCCCCTGCCGCGACCCTTCCCGCCGCCAACCCTCCCCTGCCTCCGTCGTCAATTCTGGTTGGTTCCGCCCCGTTTTGTGCTGATTCGCTGCTCCCTGCATCGCGGCTCCTCCTCTCTCCCTTCTACTGGCCAATCTGATGTCTCTTCTCTTTTGGCTCCTTCCCCTGCTCCTTTCCTATTGGCTACTGATGATTTATTTATTTTATTTTTTATTTTTGTTACATTTGTACCCCGCGCTTTCCCACTCATGGCAGGCTCAATGCGGCTTACATGGGGCAATGGAGGGTTAAGTGACTTGCCCAGAGTCACAAGGAGCTGCCTGTGCCTGAAGTGGGAATCGAACTCAGTTCCTCAGTTCCCCAGGACCAAAGCACAAAACCCTAACCACTAGGCCACTCCTCCTCCTCCTTCTCTCTCCCGTCGTCGATTCTGGCTGGGTCCGGGCTGTTTTGTGCTGACTCGCTGCTCCCTGCATCGCGGCTCCTCCCCTCTCTCTTCTACTGGCCAATCTGATGTCTCTTTTTGTTTCTCACCCGGGCTCCCGTCATAATGTGTCTGACATCATCTGATCTACACAGCCTAGCAGACCACCTCTCAATGCGCCATGGTCCCAGGAACAGAACGTTGGAGGTGAGAATTATTATATAGGCAGTGACGTTCCTAGGGGGGCGGACACCCAGGGCGGTGCCCCGCCCCCCCGGGTGCAGCACCCCCCCGATGCAGCTTGGACCCCCCCCCCACTGGGTGCATGCCGCTGGGGGGGGGGGGGGGGTGCCGCAGCGCACGCCTGCTCAGAGTTCTGACTTCGCGCGTTCGCTGCAGCTCCCTCTGACCCGGAACAGGAAGTAACCTGTTCCAGGGCAGAGGGAGCTGCAGCGAACTCGCGAAGTCAGGGCACTCTGAGCAGGCGCGCGCCGCAGCACCCCCCAGCGGCGTGCACCCAGGGCGGACCGCCCCCCCCCCCTTGGTAGGCCACTGTATATAGGATGATGAGAAGGCTTTGATAACCGCCCTACATAACAGTATGTAATTTACTTACTGAATTACATTGTATCTAAAATACCCTATAAAAGCTAGGAGTCATTCCATCTATTCCTAGGTAGCATCTTCCAGACCATGACTGACAAATATAGTAAAATTTGGTATAACCATTTAAATTTGTGTAGTGTACTTTGGCAAAAGGACATCACATCATCATATTCTGGACAAATCTCTCTTATCATCCCCCTTCTCCTCCACTGCTAACTCCAGGCTTCGCTCCTTTTCTCTCACGGCACCTTATGCCTGGAACAGACTTTCTGGACCTATACGTCTAGCTCCATCTCTACCTGTTTTCAAATGTATGCTGAAAACCCACATTTTCACTGCTGATTTTTAGCTCCTAGCCACTACTCAATTGCCCTCCCCTTGTCCCTTCCTTCCTTCTCACCCATTACTTCCCTCACCCGTAACTGTCTTGTCTGTCTGTATTATTTAGATTGTAAGCTCTTTTGAGCAAGGACTGTCTCTTTGTATCAGGTGTTCAGCGTTGCGTGCGTCTGGTAGCGCTATACAAATGCTAATAATAATAATAATAATATCCTATGAGAAAAGCACCAAACATCTGGTAGAGACCAAAGCAAAATGTTCACACGTTAGAAATGAAAAGCTAACCGTTGTTAACAGTTGAGAAATAGCCTGCAGGGAAGAGCAAGCAGGCTGAGATGCAGGGAAATCACTTTTCAAATCTGGCTTATGCTCCTCATGACCCTGAACAAGTCACTTCACAACTTCATTATCACAGGAACAAACTGACAGCCTTATTTACTAACATAAACAAGTTAATGCACATTAATTTGAGTTAAATACCCATGGGTCAATATTCAACTGGTGTGGCAAATGTTTAAATTTTTTTTAAATGCTGGTCAAGGTTCTGAATATACACAGAGTCTGCTGACTGCTTCATTTTTGCAGTCTTAAATCAAACTGCAAAGCTATATGGGTAGAGCTGAATATCGCCGACTATCCATAAAGTTAGGTGATATACCCACTCTCTGCCTGGATAGTGCTGGAATGCTTTGCAAGAACCTTCATCAGCGTCATTGGCTTCTGCAAATTCACAGATAGAGCACTTATCTGTACAGAGTGATCAAAATAATGCCAGTTTTTGAAAAGGGTTCCAGAGGTGATCCATGAAACTATAGACCAGTAAGCCAGATGTCTGTGTGAGGCAATACAGAACTATTATAAAGAAAAAAATTACTGAACATATAGACAGACTATAAATTTAGCTAGGAGCAGTCTTGCCTCACCAATCTGTTACATTTGTTTAAGAGATTAATAAACACGGATAAAGGTGAACTGGTTGATAGTGTATTCATAATTTCAGAAGGCATCTAGCAAAGTTCTTCATGAGAGACTCCTGAGCAAATTTTAAAAAGTCATGTGATAGGAATGGGAACTGGTTAAAAGATAGGAAACAGAGTAAGGCTAAATCGTTAGTTTTCTCAATGGAAGAAAACAAAAACCAGTGGATTCTCCAGGAATCTGTACTGAGACCGGTGTTTTTTTTAGCGCATTTATAAATGATCTAGAAGTGGGAATGTGTGAGGTGATAACATTTGCAGATGAGAAAATTATTCAAAATTGTTAAATCAGAAGTGGGTTGTGAGAAATTTTAGGATGACATTGTGAGACTGGGCATCCAAATGGCTGATGAAACTGAATGTGGTCAAGTGTAAAGTAATGCACATAGGGAAAAACATTCCAAAATTTAGCTACCCAACGCTAGGTTCCATATTAGGAATCACCATCCAGGAAAAAGGCCTAGGCACATAACAGACAATACACTGAAATCTTTTGCTGTGTGTGTGGTGGCAGCCAAAACAGCAAACAGGATATTGCGAACTATTAGGAAAGGTACAGAGAATAGAATAGAGAATATCATAATGCTTTTTTATTGCTCTATGGTGCAACTCCACCTTCAGTACTATGTGAAATTCTCACAACTAGAAAAGGTACAGAAAAGGGTAAGCAAATGATAAAAGCAGGGCAGCCCTACCAATTGGCAAACCTAGGCAGTCACCTAGGACACTAAAATATGGGGGAAGGGGATTTGCAAAATGGCCTAGTAGAACAGCATGTGGAAATCCTCATGCCCTGCCAGCTGAAAAGAAAGCAAGTTGGCTGGGCAGGGCAGCAAAAGCCTGTGCTATGGCTCTCCACCACTGTATACAGGGAATGCTTGTTATCATGAGTATGTACATGGTTCAAAAATCACAAATGGGTTCTGGGACTTTTAACTGAGATCTCAGGGGGAGGTTGCTTTATTTCTCCCTTACATTTATTTTCTGTTCAAACAGGAGAAAATGTAGAGTACTGACATGTTTCACAAATCAATATGCAAATTCTAAACTGAATCAGATTTCTTAAAAATGCAGTAGAGGTTATAGCTGCTTTTCTACTTTCCCACTCACTGTGTCTTAGGATAAAGAAAAACTTTCAATTCCTTGATGATATTATTCACAAAAAGCTGAGACGGTGTATCACTGAAATGTATGACTTCTGCAAATCCTTTCATGAATGGTCTTTTGGAAGATTTCTGCTGCAGGAAGGATGCCAAAGTTCAAATGCTTGTAGTATCTTAATACAATATGAGAGCTGAAAGTAGTTCTATAGCCCACAGGTATAACTTCAAGAAAATCTGTGCTCCACTGAAACTCACATTGTCATCATTCTCTGTGGCTGTGTGATATGTCCTGTGAAGCCATCAAATGAGAATGACCTACCAGACACAAAGCTGAGTTTTGCCTGACTGCCCAGGTTTCTGGATGAAAATGCCAGAAATGAAGAAGCCAGAAACAGTGAAGACTATTACCAGATTATCATTTAATGTAAAAATTAGAAAGGTGAATTAGGGACCAACATAGTTTTGTTTAGGTGAACACCTGAATAGGAGCAACTTAGGCACTCTAAAAACAGAACAAATATGTAACAAACATAATTAAAATAAAATAATAATTTAACAAATAGTAAAAAAAAATGTAAAAATGAATAAAAATATTAAATATACATTAGCATACAAAACATATTAAATTATAAAACACACACATTATATCATCAGCAAACAGTGCTGGTTTATGTTCCAGTTCTCCAACATCAATTAACATCAATTAATAAATGGATTTTCTGTGCCAGAGGTTCTATAAACATAGCAAACAACAAAGGGGAAAGCAGGCACCCTGCTTCGTACCCCACTCAATAGGAAAAACGGAAGATTATTCCCCATTAATCTTAAGCCTCGCGACAGGAGCCTCATACAAACACATTAACCATCCCAAAACACCATGACCAAACCCCATATTCTGCAACATGTCTCTGTTTTATTTGTTACTGTGCATGTATGTAGAACTCTAACAATCTCAATCATATAACCAATAGTTTTAGGAGAAGAACGCAGCGGACATTTCCTTGTTTTTATACTTAAGGCTCAGTCTTTCAGGGACTGTGACCATCCACTCCGATGTTTTGGGGGCAATATCCTCCAGACGCTTTGCAGCCTCCGAGGATTGATCACATATCAACACTAACACACACATACCAAATCATTTCAGGTGTTTCTTCAGGTACTCTGTTCTATTCTACTTCATAGATACTTTGGCTTGCATCTCTACACCTGGTAGGGATATCAGCTATGTGTTTGTCATATGGCCAGGGCAATAGCTTCACATGGATGACTTAAATGATATTCAGATTTTGAATGTAGTAGCGCCCAGAGTTAGAAGTCAGGTGTTGAATGAGTTGGAGTGAATGGGGATGATTGTGGAGATAGAGCGAATGGTGAGGTAGGGAGAAGTACTGGTGGGGGGGAAAGGGTGGGGAGGGAGGGAAGAGGATGGGGGATAATTCTGAGACAAATACCGCCGACAACTGATTATATGGGAACTGTTTTAGTCTTTAAGGGTGTTGATGTTGGCAATAAAGCTGTACGACTCATGTAAGAGGCGGAGAAGCTAGATGAAGGGTTATAAGAAACAAGGCCCTGTGCGGCAGGCCGTGCCTTTAATCTACTGTCTCATGATGAAGAGTTTTCTTATTATCAATACCCTGAACAGTATATCCTATGTGTGGTAGCACTGTATGAAGTTGGTGTCGTTTATAACTTGAGGGGGAAGGTGGATGGGGAGAGGGGATGGGAAGGGGGATAAAGCAAAAAACGTTAACAAGCTGACTTGAGTTATCACGTTGATATTTGGATTGATCTTCTTTCAGTGTAAAGAATGTACAAGTTTCGTTGTTCTCAATAAAAAAGATTTAAACATAAATGATATTCAGATTTAGATTACACTCCAACAGTGTTCTGGAAGGGTTCTAAAATATAAACCAACTCAAATGGATCAGTTCTCAAATGTCTTATATTTTGCTCTCTTAAATGCTGCCTTCTCTGTAGGATCCAGTCACTGGCTTCCCTGTCCAAAACTTTTGCTTGTTCTTTGCCTTTTTGCTCAAGTGGGTGCTTACATTTATGTGTGGATTACATGCGTAAATGATTAGAATAATGCCACATATGTGCATACATACCAAAATCCCACCTAAGTGCTACTGTGTAAATACATGCCTATCTTACATAGCACGTAGTTCACAGTTAGGTGTACACATAGATGGAATCTGGGTACAGCATGCGCAAGACTCACACTTACGCGCATAACTTAAAGAATACAATAAGTTACGAATGCATTTCTAGCATCTGCCACAAGCACTTACGGTAAGCCCGTAAAAACGGGCGAGTATTGCAGCCCTCCTCTCTCCCCTGGCCTTACCCCGTCCACCAATCCTCCCCCCCATATCCAGCAACCCTCCTCTTTCCCTTGGCCTCCCCCCTCCCCCCATGTCCAGCAACCCTCCTCTCTGCCCTGCTCTCACCCCATGTCCAGCAACTATGCCCTCTCCCCCCTGCCCTCCCCCCATGTCCAGCTACCCTCCTCGCTGCCGCTCCCTCCCCCCTCCGTGCCGGGCCCCCTGCACTGACCTGACAGCACCTCTCACCTCCGTGCATGGTTCTATTAAAAAAAATACCCAACTTATATCTCCTGTTCCTTTTGAGATGGTATGGTGACATAGATGGCAGAGCTCTTTGATTTTTCTGAGATTCAAAGTTATGGTCTCAGTTCATGTTGATGCACTCAGGTACACTATAATAGGCAATCCATATTTAACCAGCTCTTTAATAGTAATACAGATCATCTGATTTCTGATTAGTATGGTTAAGATGAATCATGAGACCATGTCATGATGCACATGTAGCAGCTTTCAGTACCATGTAATCAAAGGCAATAGTCTTGAGTGACTAAAGCTCGCTCTCTTGGAAACAACTCCTTGGCAATGTTTGCAATGTCTAATCCAGTCTTGAATATCTTTGTCTATGCTCACCTAGCAGAAAGCTTTTCTCAGTTCTTTATAGTAGTCTCAACTCTGAAATGTCTAGCTTTTGAGTCTCAATAGAGAATCCACAAAGCGTGGAGAACTCAAAGAAGACCCACGGATACTTTGTAAAACAAACAGAAAAGTGGGCACAAAACCAGGAGTCTCACCTCAAATACTCATAAGAATGTAAGAATAGCCATACTGGGTCAGACCAAAGGTCCATCAAGCCCAGTATCTAGTTTCCACAGTAGACAATCTTGGTCACTAGTACCTTACAGGATCCTGAAAGTAGACTGATTCCATGCTGCTTACCCCACGTCTATATTAATAACGATTTATAGACATTTTCTCCAAGAACTTGTCTAGTCCTTTTCGAAATCCAGCTACGCTGGTTACATTTTCCACATTCTCCAGCAATGAATTCCAGAACTTACTCACTCTATAAAACATTTGATGTCATCAACCGATTGACTTCTGTACCATCTTGATTTTGGGGTAATTTTATAAAGATTTTGCCACATGCAATGTCTGTTTTATGTGTGGTAAAGGCCTTTTATAAAGTTGTGTGGCATATAAATGCAGGCAGTGGCAAGATGGCTAAAGCAGAGTGCAGACACACAAAACTCAAAGTACTTGATTTCATACATGCTGATTTTAGTAAAACAGAGGAGTACTTGAGGAAAGAGCTGGTGGGATGGGTAGACATAGGAGAAATGGAAGGGCAATGGTCCAAGTTGAAAGGAGCTATTAATATGGCAACATAAGGCCCCCTCCTCAGATCTCCCATGTCTCCTGCCCCCCTCCCCAAGGTCGCCGCTGCTGCCGCCCCTCCCCCCCCCCCCCCCCCGGAGTCTCCATCGCCCCCCTCCACCCGGCTCAGGCCCTCTCATCGCTATTCAACTTACATCGCTGAAACCGCAGCAAGCAGATCAGCTTTAGCTACCATCGGCCTTCCTTCACTGCCTCTGTCCCGCCCACGTGTGGGAGATCTGAGGAGGGGGCCTTGCAGCTGGCTGGGAGGGAGGGACGGAGGGGGGCCTTGCAGCTGCAAGGGGCCTTGGAACTGGGAAGGAGTGCGGGGGGGGGCCTTGCAGCTGGGAGGGACAGAGGGTCTTGCAGCTGGCAGGGAATGAGGGGGGCTTCAAGCTGGGGAGGGGGGCCATGGAGCTGGGGAGGGGGCCTTGGAGCTGGGGGGAGGGAAGGGGGGCCCTTGGAGCTGGGAGTGAAGGGCAGGGGGCCCTTGGAGGGAATGCAGCCTTGGAACTGGGAGGGAGTGCGGGGGGGGGCCTTGCAGCTGGCAGGGAATGAGGGGAGCCTTGGAGCTGGGAGGGGTGGACAGAAGGGGGCCTTTGAGCTGGCTGGGAGGGAGGCACGGGGGGCCCTTGGAGCTGGGGGGGGGGCAGGGGGCCATGAAACTGGTAGTAACAAGAAATTCTTGATAGGATTCACAGTTTGTCTGGTTATGCTGGTTTGTGATGACAACTATTGTATAGTATATAATAAATGTTCATTTTTTTTTGTTCAACAATAAATGTGAATTCTTCTTCATGAAAAAATAAGACATCCCCTGAAAATAAGACCTAGCGCATCTTTGGGAGCAAAAATTAATATAAGACACTGTCTTATTTTCGGGGAAACAGGGTAAAAGCAAAAGGATGCCAACTCTGTGTATATGCACTACACTGTGTTGAAGAAGCAGTTATTTGAGTGTTTCTTTTAACATTAATATTATGCCTTGGGCTTTGCAGCAGAGAATGCTTTGCCCCCCCCCCCCCCCCCATCAGATAATCAACATCCAGATCTTATATGGACCTTCTGACATGAAGATATGGATCCCAGTGAGCTCCCTAGTTACCACATACACCTAGGAGGGGACTACACATGCAATCAGAATGTCTGCTTTCCTACATCATTACCCAACCTGTGTGTGCAACCTGATGAAAAAAAACCCAGTTGACTCCTTGGTGGTGCTACTCCCAAAATCTGATATGAAACATATACAAAAACTGAACTAGAAGGCAACTAGTTCGTGGTTGAAACTAGTGGAAGATGCATCTCATGGCTACTGCAGGAAAACTTAAGACAATTTGCTGAGATGTTAATACACACTCCAGACACTTAACATTTGAAAAACAGAGATACTTACTTTAGCGATTGTGCTTTAAAATCAAACTTGGCTCTGGCAGGTCTCATCTATACAAGGTAAACACACAGAGAAACAAACGTTAAGATGACAGGACATTTCTGGACATTAGAGTTGGAATGTACTGCTGCTACTAGAACAAATGTGCTATGTGAAGCACTCTAGTGAAAGCAAATACATTGAGATCTGAAACCAGGTATTTTAATTTTATCCATTCCTTTAAAGTGTTTTATTTTTTTGCCTTGGTGTTCAGTTATCTAAGGTTCAAATTAAGGGCCTCCAAAGCAGAGGCCCAGGAGAGAAGGATGGGTCCACCTCAGAAGAAATGGGAGAAGCTGCAAGTGGGCCTCTTCTTTTCTTGGAACACATTGCAATGTATGGGCTGCCTGGCAGAACTTACACCACTGCTCACAATCCTAATTTCTAGCTCAGGAGTTCAAAGGAAGATAGACATTGGGGTCTTTCCATTGCAGTGCATAGGTTGAGCTTTCTCATAGGACCCTACTCTGCACTCTATGTACAAAGACAACTAGAATTTCATAGAAGGTACACGCTGTGGGGGTAATTTTCTATATGTAAAAGCTGTTTTTATATACAGAAAAGGGCTTTTATAAAAGTGTACAACTGAATATGCATATAAAAAGTTCATGCACCAAAAGTGTGAGCCTACGCAACGTGATCTGTGCACAGGCATTTCTGGGGGCATAATATGGGCAGGGAAGAGGCAGAGTTGTAATGTATGTGTTTATTCTATAAAATATATGGGTACACACATAGGGCATTATTTATGCCTTTTTCGGACCAGATGTAAATATGTGCACGGGCATACGTGTGCTATTGGTGTGGTTCTGGGAGACTATTTTATAAAGGCACAGAGGGGAATATGGTGCTTTTATAAAATAGATGCCTTTATGGACTTCTCATATAGGCAAGATCAATACAAGTAAGCCACCCCGAAGAGATTCGTAAGGTTAAGTTCATTATAAAGATAAAACACGTTTCACCCTCAGGCTTTGTCGGGGAAATACACTGCTGAGCACAGAAGCTCCAGTGGCATCAGTTACTGTTATTTTGTGAACCCCCATTCAATTGTATACACTGATTGCTATTATTACTGGTATTGCCAGTATAGTTATCACAAATTTTCAAACAGCTTTGAAGACTTTTCAATGTTCTGAGGTGTATTACCACTGACGCAGCCTGAAGGTGGTCACATCGGGTTTTATCTTCACAGTAAACTTGACCTTAAGAATCTCTTCAATGTGGCTTATTTCTTGTATTGGTCCTGTGGACTTTTTGTATTGCCTAGCCTCTGTGTGTGCCTTCTCACATAAGCATCCTGTTATAAAATCACCTCATGTACGGTATTCGTAGGGATGTTTAAACTCTCAGAGAAGTCCTCCACTTGGGGCACTCTACTGTAGCAGATATATAAAGAATCATAGGGATCCCACATTGCAGCATGTTTCTCTTTACGCTTAGGTCATTCTGATATCTAGAAAGTAAATTTTCAGTCCCCTCAGAGCAGTCTGCAGGTGCTCATTTGTCAAAGGAGACTTCCTCATGGAGTTTCCCTTTAAAAGTCCACTGGCATGTTTTATACTTGGCCATGACCTAAAACTGTACTTTAGCCTGTCTTCATACTGCATCTTCATAATACGCTATAAATACCTTATACTATATCTATACCTTACATCATATGTTAATCATTTATTTTACACATTGTACTTCAATATATAAGTCATATACTAGATCCATAACTAAAAGCTATTCTCCAGGAGGCAAGGATGAAAGACCCTTTCCACAGCTTATGTGTTTCAACACTAACAGGCAAGCAAGGCTGTAGATGAAGGCAACAAACACAGACCTCTGAGCCCCAGCTCCTCTTTGTTGCATCATCAACATTAAGCAGGTCTCCGAATCGTTCATTAGTGATAAACTGGTGGTGTGTTGGGATGGCCCCCATGTGCCGTCTAGCTGCAATATCCGCCTCTTCCTGTTCACGTTTAAGTCGTCTCTGATCCTCTAAAAGTTTCTGCCATAAAATTAAGACAAGTCATAAATAAGCTGCAGCAGGGCAGAAGAACTACTACACAACAAAAATGTCAGAAATGGAGATTCTAATCGGGATGAAGTCTCTGACAGGATAAAAATGCTTCACACAGAACAGAAGCAAGATAACCTGGACCGGGCCAATATTCCGCTATGACCCCTGTGGTGAGTCTAAAATGCAGGACAAAACTAAAAGATGATAATATCCGCACAAGCCAAAGATGGAAAGAAAAATCATAATTATTACAAACCCCTCCCATAGTCCAGATATTTAACGTGGAGAGGGATAATCAAATCACAGTAATACATAAAATCATGAAATCAATTTTATTTATTTAGTTGTAGCATTTGTATCCCACATTTTCCCACCAATTTGCAGGCTCAATGTGGCTTACATTTGCCGTAATGGCGGTTGCCATTTCCGGGTAACAGAATTACAAATGGTGTTGCGTTAAGGTGCACACATACATGGTAACATACATGGAACAGATCATGGTAAAGATGAATACATTATGGTATTGCATGAAGGTTCCTGAGTAATAACTGGATTATAACATACATTAGGTCGTCGACTATGGAAAAATTGATTGCATTGGGTCTCATTTATACCCCTATTTTCAAACATAAAAAATGTCATCTTTTTGGTTCCAAAATCGCTTTTTTCTAAATGTTCTCCTTTTGGGACCATTTTGGAAAATAAAACGTCCAAGAGAAAAACGCCCAAATACCAGCCATTGGGATGTCGGGGGGCCATCATTCTTAGTAGACTGGCTACACAGACATCCCAGCAGAGCAGTGGAGCAGCCTAGGGGGCACTGCAGTGGACTTTACATAAGGGGTACACACATCATTATAACCATCTTATGTTGTATAGTGAGCCCTCCAGGAGCAGAAAAATACCTACTATACCTCATTGTACACCGCTACAATGGCTTTCAAGCTTGCAGGTGTCACCTATATGTAGGTATAGAAGATATTTAGTGTTTTCTGGAGGGCTCACACGTTCTACCATAAGTGTACAGTGGAACATGAGCCTGGGCCCCCTTATCTAGTCCACTGCACTCCTGGGCTAGGCTACTCTCGGGATCTGCTTGCTGCTATAACAGGAATGCCCATCATATCTGAACCTGTCATAAAGCCTGGTATGTACTGTTACTGTCACATCTTAGAGGGTGGGGGGGGGGGTCAATGGGGAAGTAAAGGGGGTTATGCCTTAATCCCACCAGTGGTCACTTAGAGCACCTGTTGATCACTTAGGGCCTCTTTTACTAAACCGCTCTAGTGATTCCCGGCGCGGCAAATGCGACGCAGCCCATTCAATTTAGCTGCCTTGCATTTGCCGCGTGGGAATTGCTAGCGTGGTTTAGTATAAAAGGCCCCCTAGTCATGAAAGAAAAAGGGCTAACCAAAAACGTTTTAATTTTGGCCCTAGACATTTCATTTTGTTCTATAATTGCAGAAAAACGTCTATCTTTTGGTGCCAATCATTCCCCCCCCCCCCCCCAAAAAAAAAAAAACACATGCACCTGACGCCCTTTTAAAATTTGTACGAACTATGGAGCAAAACGTCTAAAATCAGGGTGTTGAAAATCGCAACTTCGACGTTTTTGAGAAACATCTTTCTGTCACCTTTTGACTTTTTTTGTACATCTTTTTGTTTTGAAAATGAGCCTCACAGAGGGACATAATCGAACGGCGCCGACCATCTATTTGGCCAGTGCCGTAAAGCGGCACCTTGACTGTATTATTGAAAAAAGATAGCTGGCTATCTTTTGTTTTGATAATACGGTTGGAGCCGGCCAAATCTCAGCATTTGGGCCGGCTTTAGAGATGGCCGGAATTGGTTTCCGGCGATAATGGAAACTAATGCCGGTGATCTCAAACCCGGCCAAATCCAAGATATTTGGTTGTGGGAGGAACCAGCATTTGTAGTGCATTGGTCCCCCTCACATGCCAAGACACCAACCGGGCACCCTAGGGGGCATTGCAGTGGACTTCAAAAATAGCTCCCAGGTACACCACTACCATAGCCTTAAGGGGTGAAGAGGGGCATCTACATGTGGGTACAGTGGGTTTGGGGGGGGGGGGTTGGAGGGCTCCCATTTACCACCACAAGTGTAACAGGTAGGGGGGGATGGGCCTGGGTCCACCTGCCTGAAGTGCACTGCACCCACAAAAATCTGCTCCAGGGACCTGCATACTGATGTCATGGAGCTGGGTGTGACATTTGAGGCTGGCACAGAGGTTGACAAAAAAATATTTTTAAATTTTTTTTATGAGTGGGAGGGGGTTGGTGAGCACTGGGGGAGTAAGGGGAGGTAATCCCCGATTCCCTCCGGTGGTCATCTGGTCAATTGGGGCACTTTTTTTGAGGCTTGGTCCTAAAAATAAATGGACCAAGTGAAGCCGGCCAAATGCTCGTTAGAGCCGGCCATCTTTTTTCCATTATCAGCCGAAGCCGGTCATCTCATAACCACGGCCCTGTCCCGCATTCCAAACCCTTCCGAAACGCCCCCTTTAACTTTGGCCGGCTCTGCAACGGAAAGCAGTTGGAGCCGGACAAAATCGGCTTTCCATTATACCGATTTGGCCGGGTTCGGGAGATGGCCAGCCTTCTCTTTCGAAAATAAACTGGCCAGTGTACCAAATGATAGGCGCCTATCTTTTGGTGCTAAACAGGGATGAAAAGGCACTTAGGCACCCATGTGCACCTAGGCACTATTCCATAACTTGGCTCTTAAATGTTCTAGGGCCTAACTGCAAAGGGAGCATTCACGTGGGAGGGGCAAGGAGGTTTAATGACAGGACGTCCAGCAGCCCACATCTTAATATGTCAAAAACAAACTTATCAGTTGCTGCATCCATATTGTTGTTTTTCATTGTTATTTTATATCAGTTTTACAGTTAGAAACATGGTGGCTTGTGCAGCATATGGATGTACACAGAGGTACTGTCAGTACAGTGAGGCTTGAGCAACCGTGCTGCTGCAGCCCACCGAACCCCACACCAGTGGCAATGCTGCCCCAGCCACTGTATCTCCGCCCTTATCCAGATCAATTACACGCATGGTGTCCTGCCCTGCCTACCCCACATCTCCAGCGGGAGGTGGCAACTCGTCCTTCCCCGGCAACAGAGTGCTGGGCTGCTTGGAGGTGCAGCAGTGCTGCAGCCTTGCCCTGGCACAGAACTTGAGCTGCTGTGGCAAGCAAAAATAAAGGCACAGTTTTTCCACACTTCAAGATTCTTGGCCCGGAGAACCCAGCATTCACCCTGCCTTTCAAAATTGCTAACATGAAAAGAAGTACCACCAATAAAAACTAAAGTAAAAAAAGGCATATAGAACGGACGACGTGGGAGGTGGGGAGAAGTAGAAGCTTCCAGGCATTACACTGGTTCATACAGAAATTACTTCTGACCAGGGGCGTACCTGTAATGGGGCCAACGGGTGCCTGGCCCCCGTACATTTGGCCCTGGCCCCCGCTACCGCCGCCAACCCCCCCCCGTGCCGCCAATGGAAGCCTATGGGGGGGCGAAAAACGGCCCCCCACTTCGGGCTCTGGCCCCCCCTACCAGGGAAAGTCAGATACGCCCCTGCTTCTGACAAGTGTTATCACACCCCAAGTTCAGCAGCAGGCACATGAAATGAGCACTTTTAGATGATTTCTGCAAATGATGTGGTGATCACATTTTAATGGTTCAAGTTATGTTTGTTTACTCATGCTTCACCAAAACCTACAATACAGCATTACAAATAACAAAGCAAGCTATTGAGCAGTGAAAAAAACATTTTGAATATAACTCTCCCCACCTCTACAGACACTTCAAAAACTACTCAACAGATAGAATGCAAGACCAAGGCGGTTTAGTAAAACTTCACAAGTTTGCTATTGTTTTCAATAGCGTTTGCTATTGTTTTGGACATATCAGTATACGTGGAGGGTCATAATCGAAAGGAAACGTCTATCTCCATGGGCGTTTATCTCCAAGAACGGGTCCATGAAGGGGCGGGCCGAACCGTATTTTTGAAAAAATGGACGTTTTTGAGCTGGGCGTTTGTTTTTTTTTAGCGATAATGGAAACTAAAAACGCCCAGCTCAAAAACGTCCTAATCCGAGCCATTTGGTCGTGGGAGGGGCCACGATTCGTAGTACACTCGCCCCCCCCTGATATGCCAGGACAGCAACTGGGCACCCTAGGTCAGTGCGGTGGACTTCAGAAAAAGCTCCCACATGCATAGCTCCCTTACCACGGTTGTTGAGCTCCCAACCTCCCTCCCCCAAAACCCACTACCCACAAATGTACAACACTACCATAGCTCCTAGGGGTGAAAGGGGCACCTACATGTGGGTACAGTGGGTTTTGGGGGCCTCCCATTTACCAGCACAAGTGTTACAGGTGGGGGGGGGATGGGCCTGGGTCCACCTCGCTGAAGTGCACTGCGGTACCCACTAAAAGTGCTCCAGGGACCTGCATACACGTAGGCCTCTAGGACTTGTTACTGCTGTATAACATTGGCACACCAGTTTACACCTGAAGACTAATCTCTCCGAAAACGTCCTTTATTGGAATAAGCATGCTTACTCACAGTTAACTGCAGATCAGAGGTTGTGCCCCACCACTGGCAACGAGTCTCCCTGGTACTGAGATTAGCAGGTCAGAGCTGGCAGAATGCTGTACAATGCCCTCTTTCAGCCACATTCAAGGGAAGAACTAAGTTCTCTAACGTGGCTAACACATGGAAGGGATCTAAAACTGGCTAACAAAAATGGCCACTAACTCATGGACTACCGGAAACACAACAGGGCACACTCTGACCCAGTAGGCAGGGGGGAAAGCACCATGGGAGAAGAGCATACCAACTTCCAACATCGTGAGACTGTAACACAAGCTAATGAAATCACCGAGCCCAATACCCTACACCCACCACAATACAATGCTGATGTGACCCTGTAGTACACCCGAGAGCCACATCTGACCCAGGGAAAGGCTGTGAGAGGATCGAACATATTCTGCTGTCATGGAGGTGGGTACGGCATTTGAGGGTGCCATACAGGCTGGAAAAAAAGTTTGTAAAGTGGGATTTTTTTGGTGGGAGGGGGCTAGAGATCACTGGGGGAGTCCGGGGAGGTCATTCCCGATTCCCTCCAGTGGTCATCTGGGCAGTTGGGGCACTTTTTTGGGACTTGTTCGTGAAAAAAAAAAAGAGTCCAAAAAAAGTGACCCAAAATCGTGGTATAAACGCCTTTTTTTTTCGATCATCAGCTAAAGACGCCCATCTCTCCTCGGCTGATAACCACGCCCCAGTCCCACCTCCACCACGCCTCCAACATGCCCCCCTCAACTTTACCCGTTTCTGCGACAGAGTGCAGTTGGAAACGCCCAAAATCGGCTTTCGATTATACCGATTTGGGCGCCTTTGCGAGAAAACCGCCCATCTCCCGATTTGGGTCGAAATATAGGCGTTTTTCTCTTTCGATTACAAGCTGTATAGTAACATAGTAGATGATGGCAGAGAAAGATCTGTACGGTCCATCCAGTCTGCTCAACAAGATAAACTCATATGTGCTGCTTTATGTGTATACCTGACTTTGATTTGTATCTGCCATTTTCAGGGCACACACCATAGAAGTCTGCCCAGCACTAGCCCCGCCTCCCACCACCACCCCCCCACCCCACCCCCGGCTCCCACCCCGCCACCAGCAAGCTCCACCCACTGGCTTCAACCCAGATAATGGGCCAGATAGGTTCATGCTGTCTCCTGTGATTAAACCTCCTTGGGGAGGGGCATGAGTTTTCCGACTGTTTAAGCACATGCTTTATTGAATACTGTCAGTTAGGCATCTAACTGCTGCATTTAGGCACACCTGTTTACAACAGCTATAGGGCAAGCGTAAGTGGTAGTACCTAAATTTAAGCACCTAATTGCTGTCTTATGCTAGTATTCTGTAATGGATTAAGTGCACAAATTTGCTGTTATAGAATACTAGTTTAGCACCTTTAATTGAATTGCCTCCTATAGGGTAATTTACAATTTCAATTCAATACCTCTACTCACCACAAAAAGCTGCACGTTATGAACAGGCTTTAAGCTGATAAATTATAATTGCTGGAAAAGGGGTAGGTTTTGGGAAGAAGTGCCACCTAATAAACTCCACCCACTCAGAAATCCTAGAGTTATGGGTTTAGTATTTAGATCCAGTAAATCTAACACACATTAGAAGATCCCTGGGTTACAGACAGAGTTTAGGATTCCAATAAAACAAACCACAAATGTGGGACATCTGTCATTTATGGGTGGTATTTAGTTTCAAGTTTACTTGCTATACAACATATCAGTACACCCTCTAATACGGTGATTCCCAAACCTAGTCATGGAGGTACCCCAGCCAGTCAGGTTTGCAGGATATCTACCATGAATATTCATGAGAGAGATTTGCATGCACTACCTCCCTCTTTAAATTCTCTCCACACATTGTGTAACTTTTTCTCACACTTCAGTGACGTCCATAAGCGACACTTTTTAAAAAATACATTAACAGTCTTTATAAAGGTAAGGCATGTTCGTTTTTTTGGGTTAGTTATGAGGAGTGGGTACAGGAGGTGATATTGTTAGGGATGCAAGGATGGGCCAAGGGCACACCTTCAATCTCATATACCCCTTTCAATTAACTTTCAGGCGCCTACCTCCCTCCTCCTGAGATTCTGATAATCAAACTCAATAATCATGATCATCGCAGTACCATCCCTCCCTCAATAATCCTGTCAAAATGCATAACTGGACATTATGGGCCCAATATTCAAAAAACCTGAGCTCTTAAATGTATGCCCCTATGTTAGGCTAAAAATGAGGCACAAATTTAGGAGCCTAAATATTCAGCTGAAAATTCATCTTAATTTAGGAGCTGAAAATTTATGCTTATACATTTAGGCTTGCCAATCTTTTGCTGAGACCTATGAGCCTAATTTATGAGCCTAGTGCTGAAAATCAGTGCAACTTTTTCCCCCACCCTAAATCCACTCTTGTTGCTACCCACTTTTTATGTTTCTAAATTCTAGTGAAATTTTGAGTATAAATTTAGGCATGCATCCCTAGTAAACTTTCAACAAGGACAATTTAGGAGCATAACTCTCAAAGTTAGGAGCACAACACTGCCCCCCCCCCCCCATACTTATTAAACTTTCTGATGAGGCAATTTTCAAAAGTCATTTAACCAAGCAAATAGGCTATTTGAAAACTGCCCATTCTGCCTGCAGGTAATCAAATGTGATGATGGTTCTTTTGGGTTTGTGTGGATTTACAGAATCTATTGTTTTACTCTGATTGTTGCTTTTTACCACACCTCAGAAGCTGCTTCCCTAACAGACTGTCCAGTCTTGCCTAATGGTTAAGCCGGCCCTAGAGGGATGTGAGGAAAGGTGGACAGGAATAGGGTGCGGGAAAAGCAGGACTGGGTATGTGATGTGGGTGGAGATGGTACTGTGAGTTAAGGGAGGTCTGGAGACGAAGGAGAAGATAGCAGAAGGGATATATAAGACCTAAGTGATAAGTGGTCTGCAAAATTGAGTTGAGATAGGCTGCTACTCATGGCAAGAAAGTGTGGCTGGGCCTCATAATGAGATGCCACCAAATGGTGAGAGATCACAACCTATTTGGAGAGCTATCAGAATTTCTAGGTTTTTCACATTAATAGGCCAGAGAATTCAGAGAGACAAGAGAATGGGGAAGGATGCCTGGGTACAGATGCTTTAATTGGTTACTTTCATAAAGAGGGGAAGAGGGAAATGGTGTGGAGTGGAGGAGTGGCCTAGTGGTTAGGGTGGTGGACTTTGGTCCTGGGGAACTGAGGAACTGAGTTCGATTCCCACTTCAGGCACAGGTAGCTCCTTGTGACTCTGGGCAAGTCACTTAACCTTCCATTGCCCATGTAAGCCGCATTGAGCCTGCCATGAGTGGGAAAGCGCAGGGTACAAATGTAACAAAAAAAAATGGCAAGTTGGCCCTGACACTGATTCCAATAGGACATACTCACCTCTTTGTCATTGAGATACCTGCGAAGAAGTTCTTCAGGGGCTTCTGTGAACTCATGGGGTGTGAATCGCCCAAGTGACTCAGAATCTGTCACAAAATAGCACAGTACGTTAGTAAAGAGAAAGCAGCTCTGTGATCGGGAAAATGCTGTGCCACAAAAGAAAACTCATCACTGATAATCTTAGGTGCTTTATTTATGACAGATTCAGATCAATCAATTAACTTCCCTTCAGTCTAGAACTACAATAACAAACATGGAAGCAGAAGTTGTTAAGAGGAAAAGAAACACACAGCAAACTCAATCTTCAAATCCTTACCTGATCATGCCCTTCGCCATTGCCACAGAAAATCTAGAGAGATCCCTGCATATGGTATGAATGCTGAATGCAGGGATTTTTGTAGAATAGAGCTTATCTGCAGACACATAATGTAAGACTAAACATTTTAAATTTCCATCTCTCTTTCTCTTCGATCAGAAGCCCACAGACGTGCTCTGATCAACTACAGGTTAACAGACTTGCCTCCCTAACCACAAGACTACAACCTCGCCTGAACTAGAGACTTTTAACCTCATCTCCCCAACCACAGGACTGGAAGCCTTGCCTCTTCAATCACAAGCACAGGTACAGTTTCATCAGTGGGAAGACAACTTCAATAATGCACAACCACATAGTTTTATCAATGCCAACCTACAGAATTATTGACACACAAACCTACAGCTTTGGGAAACATTGTGTTTTGACAGTCTGTTATAGGTTAGTACTGAGCAACATGCAGGACAATAATAGCACACATTAGAGCCAATGTGCTGAAATGCTGAAAATCTTGCAAAGTTTGTTACACCCACCAAAGCAGCAAATTATTGTTACATGGGATAGTATACACCAATTGCCAATTCAGCATGCAAAGTGGACTTTGCAAAAATTTTCACCTTCACAAATAATAAAATTTCACGTGTAGTTTTACACTAGCAAACTTTTATTCACAATGAATAATGAGAAACTGCAATGAAATGAGCTGCTTTGCATTAGTTAGCTAATAGCATAGCACAGAATAAAACTACATACTAAATTTGCTTTGTAAACTTGCAAAATAAATAAACAAAAACTATATATATATATATATATAAATACACACCTCAGGGCCCTTTACCAAGCTGCAGCAAAAGGGGGCTGGCGCGTGTGTCTCGCCTTCCTACAGGAAATGGCCGTACGTCAAGTAAAGCACTTGCCACGGGGCCATTTTGGGGGGAAGCCTTTACTGCCACCCATTGAGGTGGCGTTAAGGTCTCTCGTGTTAATCCGGCGGTAACTGGGCAGTGTGCTGCACTGTCTGATTACTGCCAAGTACACTCTGGCACTATAAAAATAGCTCCTCCCACCGAAATGGCCACGCAGCAAGTGCTTTACTTTCCACATGGCCATTTCCTGCAGGAAGGCGAGACTTCCCTTTCACCAGCTGCGGTAAAAAGGGGCCTCGGCGCACTTGTAAAACACAACTTGGTAAAAGGGGCCCTAAGGGACCTATTTACTAAATGGCAATAATGCCTTAATTCCTGCTGAACATCTTTAGTGCATATTAATTCAGCGTTAATGTACGCTAAACATTTGAGTATTTTTTCATCAATGTGTTTTTAAATGACAGTTTTTACTTTAAAATTTAAAGAAGCTGGTAGATAGGATAATCAGTTAATTTACATTTTAACATGGCTCACATTAATGAAAGAATTAATATTAATATGGTCATAATAGCACAAATGTAACTGACCTTAAGCGATGCATTTAACCTTTTTTTTTTTTGTTAAAAGTGAGCATTGCAAGGCTAACACTCCAACCAAAGTTTCATCTCAAACTGTCCTTTAAGGGCCAGTACTAGCCCAAAGTAACCCCCTTGCAGAGCCCCCTCCATGAAGCATCAACCCACTTCCCCAATCATATGCCCCAAGCATGCCCCCCAGAGCAGAATAATCCTTTCTTTGCCTGAATCATCATCTTCCCAAGGAAGAACCCTCCCAGAATGTCAACCTATCAGAAATTCTTCTCCCCTACTCCAGAGCAGAACAAACATCTCCACCCATCATAAATCCCCAGTTGAAGTTCCCCATTCCTCCCGGATCCCACTCTGCTAAGTGCTCCTACCCCACAGAAGAGGTCTCTGGATTTCTGCAGTGAAGTGAACCCCGTTCACTCCTGCCCCACCGCTTCCGTGGTGTTAAATGACCTCATATTTTCCTCTGTTCCAGGAGTTGGGTGGGGGCCAATGCCCTAGAGACATTCCACTTATGCGTTACCAGCTATGGTAAAACCAGATGTAGGGTCTTGTTTACTAAGGTGCTCTAGCGTTTTTAGCACATGCTAAAAATTAGCACACATTAATGCTTGAGACATCCATAGGAATAAACAGGTGTCTCTAGCATAAGGGTGTGCTAAAAATGTTAGTGCGCCTACAATGCAGCTTAGTAAACAGGGCCCTAAATGTAATATTTAGTAAAAGCTTAATGCCCTTTGGCAGATAGATTGTTCAATGGCCTGCATTTATTAAGTGGCCTTTTATAGTGATTGAAACCCTGGAAGCTGCTGGCCTCGACATTGAACTGCTTTGTAATGCAGTGTGCAAATTCTTTAAAAGTAACGTATTGCCAGGAACATATACACAATGCCAATATGTAAGAAACTGGTCTGAAGCTTCAAATTATTTAGATTTGATTTGATTTATTGCCTTGGTATACCATCTTGCACAACAGTATTAAACTAGTTGCCATATAGGGTACATAGAGTACTGTATGTAAATTAAGGCAGGAAATAAAATCTCACATTCTGGGTCATATGTTAAGACCTTGAAAATTCCTCAGAGAGAATACTAAGTGATGATTAAGAGAGATGCAAGCAATTATTCAAATTGTTCAGCAGTTGTTAACGAAAGTGAGGTCAGTGCTCAACAGCGGCAGGGGGTTTAGACCCTTGGTCTTCGCTCCCAGCCCTCTGAGCTGCCAATGCGTTTCCACTGCCTCCATTGTGTGCAAATCTGTATCACATATAAATAAATAAATAAATCACATCTATTCATCAGGGATATCCTTCAGTTTGAGACCCCTGATCTATCCTGTCTGACCCTCTCAGTCCTCGAAGGCCATTAATGGGTAGGTTTTCAGGATATCCCTAATGAATATGCATGAGAGAGATTTGAATATGATGGCGTTAGCAGGCAGCAAATATCTCTCATGCATATTCATTATCATTATTACTCAGCAACTACATAATGTACAAAAGCTTTATTCCATTTTACAACCTTAAATTACAAAAACTGCGTCTGTTCACGCTTTCCAAAAATACTAGGACTAGGGGGCATGCGATGAAACTACAGTGTAGTAAATTTAAAACAAATCGGAGAAACGTTTTCTTCACCCAACGCATAATTAAACTCTGGAATTCATTGCTGGAGAACATGGTGAAGGTGCTTAGCTTAGCAGAATTTAAAAAGGGGTTAGACAGTTTCCTAAAGGACAAGTCCATAAACCACTACTAAATGGACTTGGGAAAAATCCACAATTCCAGGAATAACATGTATAGAATATTTGTATGTTTGCGAAGCTCGCCAGGTGCCCTTGGCCTGGATTGGCCACTGTCGTGGACAGGATGCTGGGCTCAATGGACCTTTGGTCTTTTTCCAGTGTGGCATTACTTATGTACTTATGTTCATATCACATACTCTTGCTAACCTCACATTCACACCATAAGATATCCCCATTCAAGCAAATCACTCTTAAAAACCATTGATCCCCTGCATCCAGTCCACCATAATAGCTGAAGACTCAGTACTTATCTTGGTGACAACCACCAACGATCACACAGTCACATGCGTTGGCGTACTGGTTTGGCGCCATAGCATGAGAGCCAGAGGGAGTGCCCTGCCCCCCGTTATGCCAAACATGGACCCCTGAAGATGCTGCTATAGTGAAACACAATTCATGTAGGGTCATGGCAGAATGGGATTACTAGCAGTGGAATTGGAAAACATATTTAAAGGATTATTCCTCTGCACTGGGCTGTCTTAAAAGAGTTTTGATGAATAGTGGAGGACTTACAGTACAGTACTGAAAGAATATATGAAAAAGTTCCGGTGGAGAAATTTGTTAACTGAGGACTTGGAGTGGATTCTATAAAGTGATTTAACTACAGCAACATTCATGATTCAAGGTGTTTCCACAGTGGACTGTGTGATCATTGGCGGTTGTTGCCAAGATAAGTACCGAGTCTTCAACTATTATGGTGGACTGGATACAGGGGATTGATGTTTTTTAAGAGTGATTTGCATAAGTAGGGATATCTTAGGGTGTGAATGTGAGGTTAGCAAGAGTACGTGATATGAACAATATTTTTTAAAAATAGTTTTTGTAATTTAAGGTTGTAAAATAGAATAAAGTTTTTGTACATTATGTAGTTGCTGAGTAATAATGAGTTTATGCAACTAAATTGAAAATGAGAAACCCATATATTAGTGTATAATGCATATTCATTAGGGATATCCTGAAAACCTACCCATTAATGGCCTTCGAGGACTAAGAAGACCTGCAGATCAGACAGGATAGAACAGGGGTCTCAAACTGAAGGATATCCCTGATGAATATATATGATACAGATCTGCACACAACAGAGGCAGTGGAAACGCAAATCTCTTTATACACATAAGGGAAATATTGAAAACCTGACTGGTTTGTGGCTCTTGAGGACTAGAGTTTGAAACCCCTGGAATAGTCCAGAGCCTAGCATCAGAAAGGCACTGGGGAGACAGAGAGGTAGGTGTTGATGCCACATAGATGGAATAATATGGGGAGAAGATCACATTAAAATCCACCTCCAAGGAACACTCCAAACTCATTGTCACAGTGGCTTATTGTGTCAACACTGTGAGATAAAGAATGGAAAGGAACTTGAGCACTTAATCTCCTGGAGGTCCAGGACTGCAAGATGATTCAGATGTATGTTGGGCAAGTGGGGCTTGTCACTGGAACACAACTTGGCCAGAGAGCTCTGGGGGTAACATGTTGCCCTTTGGCTTCAATATGTCTCTCTGGATCTTGGCATCCTGCTCCTGGTTTCCTGCTGGATGTGCCTGGGATTTTTCCCTTGGATGGTGCAAGGAGGATTTCTTTAACTGAAAAGGGATAGGACTCATGAGGTACATATTTCTGAAAAGAGATGTGTTTGCCTGTAAATCCATTTTAGAGTTTCGAACCTTGTTCACTTGCTGGTCTGGCTGGCTGGTGGCCGTTAATGTGGTGTAGGAAGCTTGGCAGGATTTGTTGCAGGTTCTGGGCTTGTAGAAAGGAGCAGAATTGCTGCCGCTGCTGTCATTGGACATGCTAGAAATGCAATCCATCTCATCGGTGCAGGTGGAGGGCAGATCTGTAGGTGTATTATCACTCATCTCCCATGCCACATCCTCTAAGATGCTACTAGTGGGAGAAACAAGGCACAGAGCAGCATCTTGTGTCGTTTTCTCAACAATGTTTGTTTCCATGTCTACTAGAGATTCTATAGAAAAGGCTAAGTCAAGACCTTGCTGTTGCAGTGCATGTCTTGCAGGCTGGCTCGGTTCACTGCAAACATTCAGAGATGGCAGTGATCTGGACCGCTGGATCAAATGCTCGAAGATGTTCACGTTTGATGACACTATGTGCTTTGGGACATCCTTCACAATTTCATGGATGACCTCTTCAGAGTTGTTGGCCCTCTGCTTCTTCTCAAACATGGAAGCAATGTCTCGAACACTACCAGCAGCAGTGGGGCCCTGAATTTCTTGCCAATTAACATCGTGCATGTCCTTATACAGCAGGGCAAACTCAATTCCATTTTTCCTAGGGCTGAAAGTCGCAGCTAATCTAGAGCTCACACCACACTCTTGAAGGCTCATGCTGCTACTAGACTTCAGAGCATATCCTGTCTTAGATTTCATTAACATATTTTCAATCACCACCCCTGTCTCTAGCAAAGAACCATTTCTTCTTCTGCGTAATGCAACACAATTCTGAAGATTTTCACAACTTTGTGCTTTTTGCTGAGATAACACTGTGCCCTTCTTGTCCTGCAGGGAAGAACCTGCTGGAGCTAGGTTGGGCTTGAATTTGGAGGGCAGGACTTCAGGGACACAGGCTTTTGCAACTGACAAAGGCTTCTTATGTTTAGACATGCTACCAAATGTATTACTAACATTAAACACTTTGGTATTAACGGAGGAAGGTAAAATGATGTAAGCATTCCCACCTTTCTGATCCACTGATAAGCATGCAAGACAGAAGAGAAAACAACCTGTTAGCTTTAACTGCAGTCACAGAGCAGAGCAAACATGCATTGCACAGAAATTTAGAGAGAAAAATCAGTACAAGCCCTCTTTCAGAAAAAAAAAGCGCCTTATGATACATAAATATGAATGTAAGGCTGCTGAATTTTCCCATAGGGCTAAAACTGCTCCTATATCTATCTAATCTAGTTCATATTGACTTTTCAGGTTTGTATATTGTACCATATTGACATTGTTTTAATGAGTGCACATGCGCTATTTCCAACTGAATTTCTGTACATAATAATGTTGATTATAATCCATTTTCTCAGTTTCATATGCTGATAGAATGCTCCATGGACTAATGTAATAGTTCTTGCCACCTTTTAGATGGTCATTGTATATTCTCTGTTGTTTGTTCTTCGGTAAAAATTTTAATAAAAATTTGGTGAACTAAAAAAAACATGAAATAAAATTGAACTTTCGACAGTTTGATGGCAATAAGCTTGCTTGATCAATTTTTCTAGCCTGTACTGTATAATTTAGGAGACGTGGAGGGGCATAATCGAAAGGGGCGCCCAAGATTTCCTGAGGACGTCCTCGCAGGACGTCCTGGCGAAGAGGAGAGGAAACCCGTATTATCGAAACAAGATGGGCGTCCATCTTTCGTTTCGATAATACGGTCAGGGACGCCTAAATCGCAAAATTAAGGTCGACCTTAGAGATGGTTGTCCTTAGAGATGGTCATCCCCGATTTTCGGCCATAATGGAAACCGAGGACGCTCATCTCAGAAACGACCAAATCCAAGCCATTTGGTCAAGGGAGGAGCCAACATTCGTAGTGCACTGGTCCCCCTGATATGCCAGAACACCAACTGGGCACCCTAGGGGGCACTGCAGTGGACTTCACAAATTGCTCCCAGGTGCATAGCTCCCTTACCTTGTGTGCTGAGCCCCTCAAAACCCACTACCCACAACTGTACACCACTACCATAGCCCTAAGGGGTGAAGGGGGGCACCTACATGTGGGTATAGTGGGTTTCTGGTGGGTTTTGAAGGGCTCACATTTACCAGCACAAGTGGAGCAGGTAGGGGGGGATGGGCCTGGGTCCGCCTGCCTGAAGTCCACTGCACCCACTAAAACTGCTCCAGGGACCTGCATACTGCTGTCACGGAGCTGGGTATGACATTTCAGGCTGGCATAGAGGCTGGAAAATATATTTTTAAAATTTATTTTGGGGGGGTGGGAGGGGGTTAGTGACCACTGGGGGAGTAAGGGGAGGTCATCCCCGATTCCCTCCAGTGGTCATCTGGTCAGTTCGGGCACCTTTTTGAGGCTTGGTTGCAAGAAAAAATGGATCAAGTAAAGTCATCCAAGTGCTCGTCGGAGACGCCCTTCTTTTTTCCATTATCAGTCGAGGATGCCCATGTGTTAGGCACGCCCCAGTCCCGCCTTCACTATGCTTCCCGTGAACTTTGGTCGTCCCTGCGACGGAAAGCAATTGAGGACGCCCAAAATCGGCTTTCGATTATGCCGATTTGGGCGACCCTGGGAGAAGGACGCCCATCTCCCGATTTGTGTCGAAAATGGGCGCCCTTCTCTTTCGAAAATAAGCCTGATGGTACTCCAGTTTTTTTTGAGGGGCCCTTTTACTAAGCCGCTTAAGCGTCTATGTGCACCCAACGTGCACCAAAATGGAGTTACTGCATGGCTGTTGCGGTAATTTCATTTTTGGCAGGCGTCCGATACATGCGTCCGAAAAATAATCTTTATTTTCTGCCACGTGTATCGGACGTGCGCCAAGTGGCATTTGGCATGCATAGGGCATTACCGCCCGGTTACTACGTGAGACTTTACTGCTAGGTCAATGGCTGGCGGTAAGATCTCAGACCCAAAATGGACACACTGCAATTTTGATTTTGCCGCACGTCCATTTTCGGCAAAAATTTTTAGAAGGCCTTTTTTACAGGTGCGCTGAAAAATTATTCTGCACGAGCTCAAAACCTGCACCTACACTACCGCAGGCCATTTTTCAGCGCGCTTTAGTAGAAGGACCCATAAATGAGCTAACACTTCTACCAACAAAGGACAGCTTTAGAGCAGGTAAGTTTAGTTTTACTTTATCAATACCGATGGGAGACTGTGGATTTATTTTTTTGTTTGTAATATTAGTATTGAGCATTTAGCCATCATTTTGGAGGCGGAATAGAGAGCATTTGTGTGGCTGAGTACAGTTTGAGTAACAACACTATTGTTATTTTTTTACATTCACAGACATGGTCACTTTAATGATGAGCTTGAGAATGTAGTAAGGAGCTTTAAATGATCGCCTGTTCTGGGCTTATTTATAAAATTGCACTGAGGGGTCCTTTTAGAAAAGCATGCTAGCGTTTTTAGCATGTGCTAAATGCTAGGGACGCCTATATATCCCTACGGGTGTCTCTAGCATTTAGTGCGTGCTATTCATTAGTGCACACTAAAAACGCTAGTGCACTTTTGTAAAAGGACCCCTGAGTAAGCAAGCAAGGGCATTCTGCCTTGGTTGGGTAAACTGAGAGCCACCATTACATATTTAATATTTATTTGTACTGTGGTATTTACTCTCTGGCCTCGCACAGTAGTGGGATTTTTTTAAACTTCTTGTATAATCTATTTTCTTTATTTGGACTCACTTTGAGTGAATAAGTGTGTATGTAAATTGTAGTATTTTATAATCTATGTGCATATTTGTATGCTCTCCCCATGTGCTGCTCAAGCTCCAAACCTGTTCATGCCATCATTTCAAAATGTGTACTTTTGCACTAGTCGGTATTTTATAAGAGCTCACTGACATGTGTATGTGGCCACATCTGACCTTAAGTAACTAAAATACTCCAAAGTGGGCATGTACTTTACCTCTTAAAGCAAGCACCAACTTATAAAATTATTCCTCACTTGGCCTAAGAAATTTAAAGAGAAGCACTTAAACCAAGGTCGACTGCATATGTGCTTTTGAAAATCTGACTTTGCATGGGCACAACAGGAGAGAACAGGTACCTCACAGATTGTCAGGACAAACACATACAGTAGGGATGACCAAATTAGTGTGGTGTTTTTTTCATGTGAGCACAGCTTGGCATTTTCGTTAGAGAGACACTGCTTTTTTCCCATCTTAACTGTGGTTTTTACACTAACTGTTCCACACTGCCTACTGTATTATCCCAGAATTATGGACTCCTGATGCAGGCATTATTACTGAAACATGGCCTGCTTGTCCTCGGAGAATGACTTATACAACAGCAAAAATCACTGCTAAAGTCACCTCTCATTTATCCAACCCCCATTAAATATAAAGGAATCGGGTCTATTTTGATTATATCCTTGCTCAGAAAAATCAAGGCTTTTAGGCTTAGCTGTAAAATAATCCTTCTTTTTCATTTTGCTCAACTGTAAAAGAAATGATATTTTGGGAAAACATGACTAAAGTCGCAGATCCAAACTGCTGAGAATGGGCAATTTTCATGTCGTGGGACCATAAGCAGTCAAAAAAAGTTACATTTAAAATTCTGCAACTTTTTTTTCCATACACAAAGGATTGGGGTTGGACTGTTGTATAATTGTTTGCTCTAAGAGAATTCATTAACATAACAATAATATTTATATACTGCTGTAACCAAAAAGTTCTAAGCAGTTCACAGATCAGACGAGAGACCGAGACAAACTCCCAGGAATTATAATACCGGATTCAATTAAAAAATCATAAATCCTTAAATAATTTAACTAATGACAAATTTCTGAAAAAGCCAGGTTTTTAGATTTCTCCTTAAAGGGTAAATATGGAAATGAAAAAAACAAACTGAGATTTCCCGCCAAAATTTAGGAGCGTGATATGTTTTTTTATAACCTTTAACAGAAGGAAAATTAAATGGGAACTATTAATAATTCTCCTATTCCTGGACAAAATAGTAAACTGAAAATTGTCCAGCATATATTCAGGACAAATCCCATCTAGAACTTAGTTTTTGATTCAAGATACCCAGGAATATAAGATTGTAATAGTCCAATTTTGACAATATCAGCAACTGGACCAAAAGTCTGAATTTATCTAATTAAAAAAAATCATCTTACACATCTCAAGATGCTCCTTGAAGCTGTCTCCTATCTAGAAGGTAGTTTAAAATTTTCTAGGTTGAAACTTCTGTACAATGTGCTTCAGTTAATGTTACTTTGGCACAGGGACAGAGGAGGCCTCAGACTATCCTGACCTCCCATTCTCTACCAACTGTTAAGTCGAATTATGGTTGTCATGTTAGTCCACTTGTATATGTTAAAATAAGTATACGTACAAATAATTTATAGGTGATACCTTTTTAGTAAACTAATTTAATATCAGTTACCTAATGAAGACAGAATAGCTCTCAATAGCTAGTCACAGATATATTAAGTTAGACCACTAAAAAGGCATCACCTGTAAATTGCTAAACATTATTTTCACAAACTGTGTACATTCTGCTGGTGGAAAGTTATTCCCTACCACATGCAAAAGCTGCAGCCATGACAACAGATTTAAGAAACACATTCTTTTCCTGACAAAGTGCAAAGGCAATCTGGAAAATGAGTGATTCATGAACTTACCTCTAGTGGAAGAGGAACTGGAGGGTCTCTTGTTTAGGCTGCTCAACCCTTGAAAGGGGATGTCTCCGCCTTCTAGAACATTCTTATAAATCTGTCGTTCATTCTCCAAGTCCATGTGACATGTGGGTGCTGAGTTTGGTTCTTTCTTTGTTCCATTGGAAGCAGGTGAACTGGAGCTGGGAAATATTACCAAACTGTTATTTTCAGTTCACTTTTCAGTGTGAACTGGGAGATTACAGCAGAGAAAAATAACATCAAAACTAATAATTCACCTATTCATAATCTGGAGATATTTTAATTGTATGGCATGTGTAGCAACCTCCAAAAAGTGGTGTTCTCTCTTTGAAAGGTATGGTTAAAAAATGTGAGCACACTAAGCAGTGTTGCATACTGACTGAAAGTTTAATAAAACCCAAATATTGAGACCACTTCAAAATCTGCATTTAGTGGTGATTTTAGACTTAAATGAAATGTAAATGAACATGTCCGAATGAATAGAAACTAACTGGTCAAAATTCAGCTGGCGACAGTCAACGTTTCTTTAAATGCTGACCGCTGCTGACTAATTAAGACCTGGAAACTTAGTGCAGGGCCCTATCTGTGACACCAGCACTGAATATTTGGGTCTTTGGCAGTGCCCAGAAGCTATCCAGATACAGATGATTGAACAGTGGCATTACAAATAGGGCAGTCAGTAATTCATCACCATGCCAACCACATAAAGGTAGTTTTATATGATGCAGTCACATGAGTAAACCAATAATTTACTATATCATCACCCTTATGATGCCCCACTCCCAGACCATTGAAATACACAAAACCCGCACTCACAGTATACGATATAAATTACACATCCTTGATCCTGATTCATCTTTGCCATTTTGGGGGCACAGACTGTAGAAGTCTGCCTAATACTAGTCTTAATTCTCAACTACTAGAGCTGATGTCTAAGCATCACTCCACTCCTGCCCATCATAACACATCAATGGCCTTGAAATAATTTAAGATTTGTTTTGATTCCATTCTCTTTCTATATAGGGATCTTCTGTGTTTATTCCATGCATTTTTGAATTCCATCACTCTTTTTGTCTGCATCACCTCCACCGGGAGAGAATTCCAGGCGAAGTATTTTCTGATGTTACTCCTAAGTCTACCACCCTGCAATCTCAATTCATAGTAGAGGAGTGGCCTAGTGGTTAGAGTACCAGTCTTGCAATCTAGAGGTGGCTGGTTCAAATCCCACTGCTGCTCCTTGTGATCTTGGGCAAGTCACTTAACCCTCCATTGCCTCAGGTACAAACTTAGATTGTGAGCCTTCCTGGGACAGAGAAATATCCAGTGTACTTGAATGTAACTCACCTTGAGCTACTACTGAAAAAGGTGTGAGCAAAATCTAAATAAACAAATATCATCTGGTTCCCCATCTCTGAAAACGATTTCTTTGTATATTAAGACCTTTCATAGCCTTACTCACATAGCTAACTGGACATAATTAGGATCGATTTTAATGCAATCCAACATGCCCATTTAGCTATGTGAGCAACACCATCGAGTATCACCGATGCCAGCATAACTCCCAGCTCCACCTCAATTCCACCCCCAAACTGCCTCAGCACTTACCGGACAATGCCATAGTAGTCAATACAGGTATTCAATGGCACTGTCTGGTTAAGTGCCACTGCATATGAGCTCCTGGGCTGGCCGGCACAATTTAACCAGGCAGGTGCCTCTCCTGCTTAGTTAAATTATTTTTGAATATCGACTCCTGAACCCATTCTGTCCCATCGTTTTCAGCTCTCTCTGGTAGCACCTTAATTCTGATCATGAGAAAGTCAGAAACAAACATCGCTTTTATCTCCAAGTGGAAAAGCTTCCTAAAATGTAATTTTGCATCAGTTCATAAAACTTGAGCTGATCTCTCATACTCACTGATCTTTTCAAGCCACACAAACTATCCAACCTCTTCTGTGATGGAGTTAAGCATGCCTGGGATGGATATAGGTGGCAAAATTAGCCCTTTCCTGTGATTATCTACTGGATTCTTCATATGGGACTAACCTACATTGAATGGCAGTGACAGCACTAAATAGGAATATGATTGCATCGTCAATGAAAAGACATTAAGGAAACCTACATGGCTACTTTGAAAGGATGGGTGAAGGACACGGACAGAGGGTTCTATATGGGAATTTGTGTACGCTGGGCCACACCTATCTGCACTCATTTACCGTGTCACTAAGATACAGCCAGGATAACTTCCTCTGAAAGCATATTTCACAATACTACTAACAATGTAAACCATTTGTGTCTCTGGAGATAAAACCTGCAGTCTGGTTTCAGTGGTACCCCCTTGTGTCTGACTAGGGAAATGACTCGTTTGTTAGGTAGAACAAGCACAATGACTATATTTTTATCCATTTGTCTCTATAATAAATAGAATATGTAACAAGCTCTCTTTAAGTTCATTCAAAAAACATTAGCTCACTTAACATAAATAGTTATTGTTGAAAATATTAGTAACAATTATTATAATTACTGTATGTGAAAAATAATATCAGAACAGCTGAAATGCAGGGAACCTGAGGAAAGGAAGAGGTTATATGGATTCTTCTGGAAAGAGAAGATGAAACCTGTATCAACATGGGTGTTATTTACAGACTTCCGGCACAAATGGAGGATAAGCTGGACAAGGATCTTATCCAAGATATCCATAAGCTTGGAATTAAAGGGGAGGTGCTGTTGCTGGGAGATTTCAACTTGCCTGACGTGGATTGGAATGTCCTGTCGGCAGAATTGAAAGAAGCAGGGAGATCATGGATGCCATGGTGTTCCTTGATCGGCTGGCACCCGGGGTGGATCACCGCTGTGCACCATCCCCCCCCCCAATGCAGCGTCGTCGTTCTGCCGGCGCATCACCTCAAACTCCCCCCGGGTGCATTGCCTCTTACCTCCTGGGGTGCTGGGAGCAGATGCACGGCTGTCAGCTTCACCAATTCCCTGCTCCCTCTGCCCCGGAACAGGAAGTAACATCAGAGGGAGCAGGAAACCAGCAGAGCTGACAGCTGCATGGCTGCTCCATGCACCCCGCCTGCGGCATGCACCCGGGGTGGAACGTCCCCACTTCCCCGCCCTCGGTACGCCACTGCATGGAAGCCTGTCAAAGTGCTTTGAATATAAGAACATAAGAGTAGCCATACTGGGTAAGACCAATGGTCTATCTAGCCCAGTATCCTGTTTATGAAACAGTGGCCAACCCAAGTCACAAGTACCTAGCAGAAACCCAATTAGCAGCAACATTCCACACTACCAATCCCGGGGCAAGCAGTTGTTTCCTCATGTCTGTCTCAATAGCAGACTATGGACTTTTCCTCCAGGAATTTGTCCAAATCTTTTTTAAATACAAATGGTGACCGAAACCCACGAGGGAAAGGTTGACACTGGATCTAGTGCTCACAAACAGAGGAAGTGTTTCAAACATCTGGGTGGGTGCCCACCTAGGCAATAGTGATCATCAAAAGATATGGTTTGATATAAGAGCAAAAGCAGAGTGCAGATGCACAAAACTCAAAGTACTGGATTTCAGACGTGCTGATCTTGATAAAATAGGGGAATACCTGAAGGAGCTGATGGCAAGGGTAAGCATTGGAAAAGTGTAAGCGCAGTGGTCCAAGCTGAAAGCTGCTACAGCAACAGATCTGTATACAAGGAAAGTAAACAAAAACAAGAGAAAGAGGAAGCCTATATGGTTCTCCAAACAACTGGCTGAAAAAATAAGGGCAAAAGAGGTTTCGTTTAAGAAATATAGAAGAATGCAACAAGAGGACCACGAAAAAGATTACTGGAATAAACTCAAAGAAGAGAAGAGAGAAATAAGGCTAGTGAAAGCACAGGCAGAAGAAAAAATGGCTAAAGATGTAAAGAGATGTAACAAAACCTTCTTCAGATATATTGGGAAAAGCAGAAAAGCTGGGAATGGAATTGGTAAACTGAAAGATGCCGAGAATAGCTATGTAAAGAATAATGAGGATAAAACGAACATGCTAAACAAACTTAGATTGTGAACCCTCCAGGGACAGGGAAATACCCAGTGTACCTGAATGTAACTCACCTTGAGCTACTACTGAAAAAGGTGTGAGCAAAATCCAAATAAATAAAAGATAAATACTTTGCTTTAGTGTTCACAGAAGAAAATCCTGGAGAAGGTCGTGGTCAACTGCCGAAGGTTTATCTGGGAATGGAGAGGATATTGGACCATTCACAGAAGAAAGCATTTATAAACAGCTTGAGAACCACAAAATTCTACTGCTTTGCCACCTTTTTATCTACCATCTATCTCTCCCTGTCTCTCATCCACCCAGCCCCCCTCCGTTTCACCTAACCCACCCCACCCTCTTCCTGTGTCATTGGAATGCTTTTGTGTTTCACTTATATATACTGATATTTGTCAACATTTGTTTATTTCTGATCTGAAGAAGGGTTGCTTTCAAAAGCTAATTAAAAAATGTATTAAGTTAGTCCAGCGTTTCCCAAACTGTGCGCCGCGGCGAACTCACAGGGGTACCAGGGGGCAAATGGGAGGTTAACAGGCTCAGTTTTTGCCCCCCTGCACCTCCTTTCCTCTTGTACTGCCAGCTTGGCGCCATTAAGTTTTTTTAAGCAGTGCACGTAAACGTCAGCAGGAATAGGCTGTTTCAGCCAATCCCGGGGCCTTTCTTCAGCCCTCGGGGGCTGGACATGCTGAAGGAAGGCCCCTGGGATTGGCTGAAGCTGCCTGTTTCTGTTGATGTGTATCAGTACTGATTAAAAATAATTAATCACGCCGTGGCCGAGTGTGTGCTTGCTTCACAAAAGCAGGGACAGGGAAGACTATAGGCCGGTAAGCTTCATGTCGGTGGTATGAAAAATAATGGAATCGCTGCTGAAGAAAAAGATAGGTAACTTTCTAGAATCCAGCGGGTTGCTGGATTAGAGGCAACATGGCTTTACCAAAGGAAAATGAGCCTGATCGATTTCTTTAACTGGGTGACCACAGAACTGGATGAAGGATGTGTGCTAGATGTAATATATTTGGATTCCAGCAAAGCCATTGATACGGTTCCTCACAGAAGACTGTTGAATAATCTGAGTGGGCTGAACTTAGGATCCAAAGTGGTGAACTGAATTGGAAACTGTTTGACTCACAGGAAGCAGAGGGTGGTGGTAAATGGAATCCGCTGAGAGGAAAGGAAGGCAAGGAGTGGAGTGCCTCAGGGGTTGGCACTAGGGCTGATTCTGTTTAATATATCTGAGAGAGACATTGCTGAAGGGTTAAAAGGGAAAGTTTGCCTTTTTGTGGATGACATGAAGATAGCCAATAGAGTGGATACCCAGGAGGGAGTAGAAACTATGAGAAGAGATCTTCAAAAATTAGAAGAATGATCAAAGGTCTGGCAGTTAAAATTTTAACGCCAAGAAGTGCAGAGTGATGCACTTTGGATGCAGAAACCCAAAGATGATGTACCAGATAGGAGGAGAGGATCTCAAGGTGACGAAACAATGTGGCAAGGCAGTGGCCATAGTTAGAAGGATGCTAGGTTGAATACAGAGGGGTATAACCAGCAGAAGAAACGAGGTGTTGATGCTCCTGTACAAGTCACTAGTTAGGCCCTACTTGTGAGTATTGTGTTCAGTTTTGCAGGTCAAATCTTGCTGAGGACGTAAAAAGACTTGAAGCGGTTCAGAGAAAAGTGACTAAAATGGTATGGAGTTTGCAATGCAAGACATAGGAGGAGAGACTTGAGGACCTGAACATGTATACCCTGGAGGAAAGGAAAGACAGGGATGATATGATACAGACGTTCCAATTCTTAAAAGGTATTAATATACAAACAAATATTTTCCAGAGATGGGAAAGTTATAGAACTAGACAAAGTGAATTGAGGTGGAAGGGGGGGGAGGGCAGACTCAGGAATAATATCAGGAAGTATTTTTTCATGGAGAGGGTGGTAGATACTTGGAATGCCCTCCCACGGAAGGTGGTGGAAATGAAAACGGTAACGGAATTAAAAAATGCATGGGATAAACACAAACGAATCCTGTTTAGGAGGAATGGATCCACAGAAACGTAGCGGAGATTGGGCGGCAACACCGGTAGTTGGGAAGCAAAGTCAGTGCTAGGCAGACTTCTACGGTCTGTGTCCTGATCATGGCTAGACAGATTCAGCTTCAGTAACTGAAGAACAAAACCAGTGCCGGATAGACTACTATAGTGTGTGCCCTGAAAATGGCAAGAACAAATCAAGATCAAGTATATGTATGTAGTATCACATCATATCTTATACTGAGTTTATCTTCTTGGACAAACTGGATGGACCATACAGGTCTTTATCTGCCGCCGTCTACTATGTTACTATAAATAAGACCTCTCGGTGTGTCACAATATGTCCACAGTAATTAATAGAACATGGCACAGTATATACAACAAAGAACACTGGAGAACGTAAACTTTATTGAAGAGAAGGCTGGAGAAAAACCGCTTGGTAGGAAAACACTCAAGGCCCAGATAGCATTTATTCAGCAGCTGTAAATGGAGTACGCTAAAATCCTTGGAAGACTCTAGTACTGAACTTATCAAGGACTCCTTTGTAGTTTTCAGATGAAATCCTGCCCAGGTCTTTAGTGAGGCTCTTAAAAAAACTGTTGACTTTTTCAAATAAACATTCAATAGTGCTTACAGAAACACAGCAGTCAGGCCTAAATATTAAAAGCAACTAAAATACATAAAATACAGAATTATCTTAAGAAAATAACGCCATAGGAAAGACTGATTCTTAGTCCACCATCAAGGGCAAGGGAGACAAAACTCAGAAAAATACTCCAGGAAAAAAGATTTGCCATCAACAGATGCTACATCTTTGCAAGTCTTTTATAGAGTGTAACAAGGGACTTCTGCTGCAACTGTGATGAAGACATTGGTTCACATATAACGAGAGGATGACGGTGGAGAGTGTGATTCAAGCTGTCTCGGCCCTGCAGTTTGGGGAGAAGAATTTGGTCTCCAAATTGACAGATACTCACCATGGCTCCAGGATGAGTATCTGTCAATTTGGAGACCAGACTAGGAGTTTCACTTGGGAGATAAAGAGAAGGTGGAATCCAGAAAAAGGATTTGGGGAGGAGTGCTTGAGGAGAAAGATGAGATTTGGAGGTGCAGCAGGGGCATGTCTTTTTCTGTCTTTCTTTATGTGGATTTATTTACCATCTTTTTTGAAGAAATTCACCAAGGTGGTGTATAGCAAGTATAAGTTGAACATAGACAATAGATAATTACAGCAGTAAAAGTATTTAAACAGTACATAGTATGACACAGAATGTCACTTACAATGTCAACAAAACAGGAATAAAACATTTTAATAGCATAGGGTTTAAGCAGAGATGGACCATATAGACAGATATGCTAGAGTAACAGAAGTTAGAAAGTAAAGGAACTAATTTTAAAGGAAGTTGTGTTTGACCTGCACGGAAATGGGGTTAGCGGGAGGAGGAGCCTAATGGTTAGTGCAGCAGGCTTTAATCCTGGTGACCTGGGTTCGATTCCCACTGCAGCTCTTTGTGACCTTGGGCAAGTTAGTTAACTCTCCATTGCTGCAGGGACAAAAACTTAGGGTTTTTTTTACTAAAGCTTAGTTTTCCTATGGGCCCTGCTGCAGATAATTCCAGGTAAGCTTTAGTAAAAGATCCCCTTAGACTGTGAGCCCTCTAGGACAGAGAAAGTACCTGCATATAATGTGTACAGTGCTGTGTACATCTAGTAACGCAATAGAAATGATTAGTATTAATAGTAGTAGCAGTACAAGGCTTCCCAAACTGTTTTGAGGATGCACAAACAGTCTGGTTTTTGGAATATCTGATATGAATATGTATGACATATATTTGCAAACACTGAAACCCAGTATATATCCTATATAATAAAAAGCACCTCCAACGTTCTGAAGCTGAGAAAGTGAAGCCTTGAAGCATTCGTGCTCCTGCTGTATCCATCTCCTGAATTGATGTAACGTACTTCCGTGTACGTCACACACAGCACTGACCAACCGCATGCTACCAACACGAGGCCCTGCCCCTGCTGCACTCGCCACCACACAGGCAGCAGCGAAGTAGAAGGTGGTAGGCGGGTTTCAGCGACATCACGGCTTTGTACAGAAGGAATACTGGGAATTGTGGGCTGTGTGTGCGTGGGTCACGGGCGTCCCTGTGCAGCTCTTTATGACCTCACTGGCGCTACCTGCGTGGGAGCGGGATGCTTTTAGTGACCGCAGGTAAGGAATGAAGTCCCGACGGCAGCCTGTCAGTGCTCCGGTCTTTGCAGGGAGTACATTTCAGGGTACCTACCATATGACCCACGCGTGGAAATAGGGCCTTTGCAGTGCAATGCTTGCACACTTTTATGCTGCTAGACTTCTCTTACAGTATAAAAGTCATGGGTGTAGTGGCCAGCCTTTGTAATTGCACGAGTGTTGTGCGTCTCAAAAGCTGTGGGGTGATCCTGTGTGTACGGGGATCTGAGGTTGCTCCAGTCGCACACACTCTCATTCTCACACACACACTCGCACCCAATCTCACTCTCTCTCTGTCACACACGCACATTCACTCTCTCTCTCTCACACAGTCACTCTCACACACACTCTCTCAAACATACACATTCCAAGGAAAACCTTGCTAGCACCCGTTTCATTTGTGTCAGAAACGGGCCTTTTTTACTAGTCAATTTATATCATGCATATTCTGTGTGGATATCACGAAAACCCTCATCTTACAAATACAGACAATTGAGGTGGATCAAAAAAATGTATAACTGACTCTTTGGAACTCAACCATACATTTGTATAAGAAAAGTAACACAAGCAGAGCACTAATCTGTTTTAACTTAGGCTTCAGTAATAGAGCATTCCTGTTTCTCTAGGTATCCCACTCAGAAATAAACAGATTTTTATAATTAAAAAATAACATGTCTAAATTTGAAAAACATTTTAAGCAGTCATTATCTAAGGTTATATGTCCAATAATCCAAATAAATGTAAACCATCAGAGGAGAGCCTTCAGCGACTCTTTTGATGTCAGGACAGCCAAAGTGGTCCATCCTTTTTTGAAGGAAAGAATAGGGAGCAGGCATAAGGTAGCTGGCTGTAAAACTGTGGGGTGGGGGGAGTTGTTGTCTGAAACTAAGTAAGCAAGGTGAATAAAGTGGGGTGCCTGAAACCAAAGGAGTATGCTGCCCTTGAGGCATATTTTCAAAGCACATAGGTTTCTATGTAACTTTGGAAGGCTAAGTGCTTTGAAAATGAGCCCCCTTGTGTGAAATCTGAGCAACGCAGACACATATCTCCTTTTAGTGTAGATAATGCAACAGAGGACTGGAATAAAGCTTATATGGTTGCTAGACAGATAAGAAGGGACGAAAATCAAGTGATCAGTTGCAGATCTAGTAGCGCTATAGAAATGATTAGTAGTAGTAGATCTGTAAGCTATAAGGACAGAGTGAGAGCAGCAGAAATCACATCTCTATAACCATTTTCCACCCCCTGGAGACTGGAAATGATGGCCAGTACAGGCACAGGCCCAGGCTTCCAGCAGGCATAATATTTAATGAGAACATTTGGAATAAATGATGGGAAAAAATAATTGAGATCCCTTCAAAACCAATAAAATTATAAGACTAATCAATTCCTAATAACAAGTCCCTTTTTAAAGACATTTTTAGAAGCTTATTATCCTTGCAAAAAGTAATGCCTCTACCCATCTACCTTTTTCATTTTGCATTTAACAAACTTTTTTACAGACACATTCCATGTAGCTTGGGATGTGCCTTACCACTTGGTCATTCATACTGTGCAGAACAACCTTTACGTGTATTAAGAGAACATCTCTCCTATCAACTATTTTATAGAATGAGCACACGAAAAGCTGCTCGCACAAACGTGTGTACCAACTGAAGGGCGAAGACCAGCACAATTGAAACTAAAACTTACCAGTGCAGGAGATCTGTGGAGGTTTCCGGAGGTGGACTAAGTGTGAGGCCCTGCAAGAAGCGAAACAAAGATGTCACTGGGATTTAGGCACATACAGTCACAGAAGCACAGAGGAGTCAGCAGGAACACAGCTTCCTTCTTAAGCTTTGAGGAGATGTTCAAAAGGGGCTGCAAAAAATACAATAAATATTTGAACAATATCATATAAAGAAAAGATGAGCTGCTTTGGGTGAAAGGAGAGAGAGTTCTCAGCCTAGAGCAGGAACCTTTTACAGTGAATAAAATCCAAAGTCGCAGGGTTAGTAGGTATGCAGAATTATTTCTCTTTGTGTTTTTCTCTTCAGAAGATCATTTATTTTATTTTTGTTACATTTGTACCCCGCGCTTTCCCACTCATGGCAGGCTCAATGCGGCTTACATGTGGCAATAGAGGGTTAAGTGACTTGCCCAGAGTCTCAAGGAGCTGCCTGTGGCTGAAGTGGGAATCAAACTCAGTTCCTCAGTTCCCCAGGACCAAAGTCCACCACCCTAACCACCAGGCCACTCCATGTTGTCTACAAGACCCCCCAGGTGACATACAGCATAGGAGTGGTGCAGCTCCAGAGTGACAGATAACAGTTTGCCCCAGTTAAGCGAAGTTATTCATCTGTAGCAGGTGTTCTCTTAGGACAGCAAGACATGTGGGTGATATCATCCACTGAGGCCACCACAGATGTTGCAGTTTTCTTCTCCCTTTCAGAAGCTTTTGGCAGGCCCAACCGCTTATGTCTTCCTAATTCATGTGGGACCAGCAACTGGATTAAAAGCATAGAGAATTCAATTCAACTCCTAGGGGAGGTGGGTTGGTATGTGAGAACATATTCCTGTCCTCAGAGAACATCTGCTACAGGTGAGTAACTTCTCCGAGGACACTTTCTCTGAGGACAAGCAGGACAATTAGTTCTCACATGTGGGTATCCCTAGCTACCAGGCTCACCAAAAACAACAAACAATGGTTAATAGGGACTTGCAATGGCAAGGCCAATCAGAACCAACAACAATGACAAACAATCCTGTTGTGAAGGTCAGGTATTCTGCTTGAGGCAGTAGTGAGATGTTTATGTGTGGACTGAAGATCACGTTGCAGCTCTGCCAATCTCCTCAATGAAAGTTGACCTCATGGGCTACTGCTGCCGACATGGCTCTAACATTGTGAGTCGTGACATGACCCTCTAGAGTCAGCCCAGCCTGGGCAAAGGTGAAAGATATGCAGTCTGCTAGCCAACTGGATAAAGTGTGTTTACCGATGGCTGCCCCCATCCTGTTTTGGTCAAAAGATACAAAAAGCTAGGTGGATTGTCTATGGGCATTAGTCTGCTCCAGATTAAAGGCTAAACTCACTTGCAGTCCAAGGTGTGCAGTGCGCTTTTGCCAGTATGGGCATGAGGTTTCAGAAAAAATGCTGGAAGGACAATTGACTAAGATGGAAGACTATCTTAGGAAGGAACATAGGATGTGTGCACTCTGTTATGATGAAACTTTGCGTAAGGTGAATCTGCTGCTAGGGCCTGAAGCTCACTAACCCTGCGAGCTGAAGTGACTGTCACCAAAAATAAGACCTTCCAGATCAGGTACTTCATATGGCAAGAGTCAAGTGGCTCAAAAGAAACTTTCATCAACTGTGCGAGAATGATCCTGAGGTCCCAAGACACAGGTGGAGCTTTGATGGGGGGCTTTGCCAGAAGCAAATCTCACATAAAACAAACAACTAGAGGCTGTACAGAGATGAGTTACCTTCTACCTTGTATTGGTTATTGTTAATTGCACTGAGGTGAACCCTTACATATTTGGTTTTTAAATCAGACTCAGAGAGGTGTAGAAGGTAATCAAGTATAGCACAAGAGAAAGAGTTTTAGGTCTTGCCATCACATCAGATGGCAAACCTCTTCCATTTCAAAGTATAGCACTTCTTGATGGAATCCTTCCTGGATGGCAGCAGGATCCTGGAGACACCTTCAGGCAGTTGAGAGCATATAATCTGCATCCTTTCAACATCCAAGCTGTGAAGGCCAAAGATTGGAGATTGAGATGTCGAAGGGACATGTTTTTCTGGGTGATGGGGGTCAGAAAACACTTCAATCTCCAAGAAGAGCAAACCATATCTGTCTCGGCCAGTATGGCCCGATGAGGATAATGGTGCCCCAGTCCTGCTTGAGTTTCAACAAAGTCTTTCCAACCAGAGGAATGGGAGGATATGCATATCCTGTCTGCTGTACTGTTGTCTTTGCCAGGAATGTGGCCCTGAGTACCATTCCATGGAAGGAAGCTCACTGGCACATCCCGACTGCCTCCTAACACAAGGGGAATGATTCCATGCCTCCCTGCTTTGTTGATGTAGTACATGGCAACCTTATTGCCTGTTTGGATTAGAACAATTTGGTTCAACAACCAATTTCTGAAAGACTTTAGAGTGTTTCAAATTACCCGCAACTCTAGGAGATAGATATGAAGCTGGGTCTCCTGAGCGGACCACTTTCCCTGGGTGTGGAGCCTATCTGCATGAGCATCCCATCTCAGACAGAATGAATCTGTGGTCAAAATATTCTGGGGAGCAAGCATTTGAAATTAAAGTCCCAGAGTCAAATTGCTCCAAATTGCCTACCAGAGAAGCAACTGTACTAGCTCTGGGGTGACTAAGATGACATTGTGCCATGGGTGTGACATACAACCATATGGCCCAACAACTTCAACATGTGCCGAGCTGTGACCCACTGGCTGCACTGAACCTGATGGGTAGGCTTGAGGCTAAAGCCTGAACCTTGTCTAGCAGGGTTCCAATGTACTCCAATTGCTGAGCTGAGAGCAGGTGGAACTTTGGGTAGTTAGTAACGAACCCTAGTAGTTCCAACACCTGAATAGTTATTTGCATTGATTCTTGAGCACCATCCTTTCAAGTGCTCTTTACCAGCCAATTGTCCAGATAAGGAAACACATGCACTCCCAGTCTGTGTAGCAGCGGCGTACCAAGGGCGGGGCGGTGGGGGCGGTCCGCCCCGGGTGCATGCTGCTGGAGGGGTGCAGAGAGCAGCTGCGCGCCTGTCGGCTCTGCTGGTTCTCTGCTCCCTCTGTCCCAGAAAAGGTTACTTCCTGTTCCGGAGCAGAGGGAGCAGGGAGCCAGCAGAGCCGAGAGCCGCGCGGCTGCTCCCAGCAGCTAAGAATGCACCCGGGGGGGGGGGGGGGGGGGTGTCGTGCTGCACCCGGGGTGGGGGGTGCGTATCAGAGATCCGCCTCGGGTGGCAGCTGACCTAGAATTGTCACTGCTGTGTAGTGATGCTGAAACTATAGCAAGATATTTTACAAACACTCTGGGAACAGACGTGAGGCCAAATGGCAAAATGTGATACTGGCAGTGATGTCTCCCTACTCAAAATCTGAGATACCTCTGTGACTGGGACATATCTGGATGTGGGTGGAGACATCCTTCAAATCCATAGATCATAGCCAATAGTTTGCCTGAATGATGGGAAGAAGGATGCCTAGGAAAACCATCTCGAACTTTTCTTTGACTAGAAATTTGTTCAGGGGGGGTTAGCACCCAAGAAACAGATCCGGGTGTTGTTGTAGACAATACACTGAAATCTTCTGCCCAGTGTGCAGCGGCAGCCAAAGAAGCAAACAGGATGCTCTGAATTATTAGGAAAGGTAAATAAGACCTAGAATACTGTAATGCCTTTGTATCACTCCATGGTGCAACCTCACCTTGAGTACTACACATTCAGTTCTGGTCATCGTATCTCAAAAAAGAGAATTAGAAAAGGTTCAAAAAAAAGAGCAACCAAAATGATAAACAGGAAGGAACTCCTCTCATATGAAGAAAGGCTAAGAGGTTAGGGTTCTTCAGCTTGGAAAAGAGATGGCTGAGGGGGGATATGATTGAGGTCTACAAAATCCTGAGTGGTGTGGAGCAGGTGGAAGTGAATCGATTTTTCACTCATTCAAGAAGTACAAATATCAGGGGAAACTCAATGAAACTGCATGGAAATACTTTTAAAACAAACAGGATGAAATATTTTTTTCACTCAACAAATAGTTAAGCTCTGGAAAGTGTTGCCAAAAAAGTACAAAACATTCTATACTGCTAATCCCAGAAATAGTGGATTCTCCCGAAGTCCATTTAATAATGGTCTATGGACTTTTTCTTTAGGAAGCCGCCCAAACCTTTTTTAAACTCTGCTAAGCTAACCGCCTTTACCACATTCTCCAGCAATGAATTCCAGAGTTTAATTACACGTTAAACCTTGCATGACGTAGCTATAATTCGGGTTCCTCTTTCCCACATGCATCACTTTGCACTTGCTCACATTAAACGTCATCTGTCGTTTAGATGCCCAGTGTCCCAGTCTCGTAAGGTCTTCTTGTAATTTTTCACAATCCTCCCGTGATTTAACGTCTTTGAATAACTTTGTGTCATCAGCAAATTTAATTACCTCACTAGTTACTCCCACCTCTAGGTCATGGAGCCAGTGTATGCAAATCAAGTCAATGAATATTCATTGTGGATATCCTGAAAACCTAACTGGCAAGGGGTACTCCAGGAGTGGACCTGGGAAACATTGCTATAAGGTATGCATGTATCTTCAGTATTTAGGCATCCACAGTTACATCGGCTTTATGGCAGGTGTGAGGGATTTTGTCTAAATACTGCACATGCATACTTCCTGTTTTGCTGGTATTCTATAAAGGAAAAAGTATTCCTTCACAGAATAGGCTCCTACCAAGTGCCCTGTTACAAAATTCCCCTCTAAGCCTTAGATGAAATGCCAGCCCTGTCATCACAATGGCTTCCACAGATTATGCATGCAAAGAACAGGCAAAGGGCTTTAGCGTGATTCCACAGTAACAGTTCAAAGACAAGAAAACCAGGAAAGGCGGGACTGGTACCCAGCAGGTGGGATAATATTAAGGACCCATCTAAAAGCTATCATGCTCCATCCAGTGTAAGCAGAATACAGTAGATTGGGGCAGAAGCGGCAGGATGAAGATAAAAAAAAAAAAGCTTTTCCATACCCTTTTATTCGATGCTCTATAGCGCTCTTCCATGTTTTCCAAGTCTTTCTCTAACACAGTCTGGTAGAGGTAGAGATCTCTTTCTAGCTCAGTCTAATTAGAGAGGAGGAAGAATGGGAAAAATTGTTTGGGTTACAAGAAAGGATGTTAATACCCAAACTGCTTTTTCAAGACACACAGAAGAGGTATCACACAACAATTAATGAGAAAATAAGCAGTTCTAAATAGCATAACACAAGCAACGATCATGTCAGCTATTACATTATTACATGAGATGAAGACACAGCAGGCAACTCAACTTTAGGCTCAATTATTGACCATTATATGGTCAACACCACAACATGCCCAGTGGGAAGATCTTGTATTATTTATGATTTCCACATTCATATAGCACTCTAAACCATGGCATTCTGTAACAAAGTACATGCAAATTCAATGAGTCCCTGCCCTAGAGAGCTTACAATCTAAGCATGTACCCAAAGTGATGAGAGATAACATGACTTCTGCAAGGTCTCAGTGGGCAGAAGCAGAACCTGAACTCAGGGATCCTGCTCTCTAATCTATAACAAACCACTCTTCCACCCACTTAATAAATTACTATAAAGGGTAAATTAATGAACCCCTTGGGTAACAAAGGTTCTCTATGATAAGCCTGGACTATTTTCATACAGTTAAAAACTGAAATAGCCCTTCAATAGCAACATATAAATTGCTGAAGCCATTACAACTCAGCTGCACAGAGAACATGAAAAAGCCACAAACAAATTAGATATTGAAGAAGATACTTAAAAGAGGCTAAATTATTACCTTTCTATCCTCTATAGTAAGGATAGAGCAATCTCCAGGAGTATAGTCCCATATCTTTTTTGGAGGCTAATGAAAAGTAAAGGAGGAAATGAACAGATGAACATAACGAGAGACAGCAGGAGAAATGTGAAGACTGGTGCAGAAGACAGGGGACAGAAAGAACTTGCATTAATGCTCAGCAGAAAAATCGAGGAAGGAAAACTCTGCCGGTGGGAACCCATGCAGGATCTGCTGCACTGGGGAGCATTTACCAAGAGGAACTTTCATGCTTAGCAGTCTCTAGAGGAGCTAAAGCAACCCAAAACAATAGGAAAATAAGAGAAATGTGGCTTGCAGGTATGTATGTCATAGAGGAAAATGAGAAGAGGCCTCTAAAGCAAAGGATTATTTTTGTGACTGAATACCTACCACATGGATGAATGGCTGGTACGTCCATGGTGGCAGAGGAGGGTAGTGAGAAGACATTATTTTTTTTCTTTTACTTACTTCTTGCAGATATGGAACAGGCTCAGTTCTTGGAGCAATGCTGCAATGTGCAGACACTGACAAAGTACCCTCTTATCATTCCATTACTAGTCAATGCTCAATTGGTCATTAAGAACACTTTACTGTAGGTAGTATGACAGAACACTTCCGGAGAACATCTGCTCTTCCGTAACGAATGAAAAGGCATACTGCATCTTCAACATCAGACAGAGTAACAGAACCACACTCAGCAAACCTGCTGCTCATGCAACAGGATGTTCAGTCAATAACCCTGCCTTGCAACTAGAGCCGTACTGAATTGCATATTTTACTATTCGGCAGAATACAAATAATTAAAAATATTATTTAGCCGAATATGAATAATGGGCATTGGGCTTTAACATAACAAACGTGAAATCAGAGATTAGCCCTGGATTGTTTGTATTCAAATTTAAATCACTATTCAACCGATTACAAATAATATATTCAGGCACTATTCAGGGTCGAATCAAATGTAAATATTTGGTACAGCCCTACTTGCAAACCCATAGCTTAAAATTTTAGTCAGTACCTCTGCCCTCTCCCACCCCTGAGACACTCAAACAAGCAACCCTACCTTCCTACCCACCCAGTACCGCTTGCAATTCATACCAATGCCCATCTACTCACTATCAGGCAGATGATCAAAAGCAAACGTCGGCGCTAGAGGCTGCTAGCGCCATACTAGCGCCGGTGTTTGCTACCGCCCCATGATTAGAGCCCTCGAGTGCGTGAAACAACGCGCTCGAGGGCTCTTTGCGCAAGTAGCATGGAAATGTATGCTAAACAGGGTTTAGCGCATTCATCACCAATGATCAGCGGCTAGCGTGCCAAAATTTGGGTCACTGGCTGCGGCAAACCCTATGCCAGCTCCAAGCTGGCGTTAGGGTTTGCTGATCATTGGGGAGGAATGGTGAGCCCTGTCTAGCATGCAAAGTTGGATGCTGGCAGGCCCCCGTTCCCCCCCACAGCAAACCTGACAACAGGGGGTTGGAGGTCCGGCAGAATTGCTCCCTTATATGGTCTGTAGCTCCGCCCAGCGCATCCCAGGATGCACTGGGTGGTGCTGGGCGCCGCCATTTGGTGCGTCGTGAACCCAAGGAAGAGGAGGGAGGCAGGCTACCTCCCTCCTCCAACTAAAAGGTAGGGAGGCTGGGAGGGGGTTCTTTTTTACGCTGGACCACCAGGGATTCTACAGAGAATGCTGGGGGGGGGGGGGGGGAAGGGGAGTTGGGTTGGGCTGGAGATCTGCTGGACCTCCAGCCCCCCCCCCCCCCCCGGTCGCTCGCTGGGTGGGAAGGAGGGAGTTTTGACCAGCGACCACTTGACCACCAGGGACCATTTTCTAGGAGTTTGGGGGGCTGGAGACCCACCGGATCTCCAGTCCTCCCTGAACCTGGGGGGATGGGAGCATCGGGGGGGACCAGAGGTCCGCCAGACCTCCAGCCCCCATTGCTCGGGGCAGGGGTAGACAGGGCAGGATGGTCCCATGGACCTCTAGCCCCCGTGTTTGACAGGTTTGGGCTTTTGACAGCCCAGACCTGTCAAACAAGTGTGGGAGGATTGTGCTGAGCGCATGCTCGGCACAATTCACCCGCACTTCTACCCCATGATCAGAGATAATTGCGCTGCTTAAATTTGCATGCATTATCTCTGATCATAGATCTAATAGCGCCCCGCGCTGTTTGGAACAGCGCGGGGCTTTTGATCATCTGCCTGTATATGACATACAACACACAATTTGGCAGTTACCCCCTTCCAGGACAGTCAATAACCTTGCCCTGCTTCCCACATTCCAATATTCTTACACTCTTATCACCCTTCACTGCTAACTCAATCAGAAAACATTCACAACCATTAAACCAAACCACAACTTGCTATCCACCTCAGCAGACTCTCACAGCCCAAAAAACTGCAGAGTGTTACTACAGACAACAGACAGAGAGGAATCATGGCAGCAGTATTATATTCTGCAGCAAGGTTACTGTTCTGTGTTACTACAGATATCAGACAGATTAGAGTAAACTCAGCTGGCAGCAGTATTATCCACAACCAGGTCACTGCACTGTATGACTACAAATATCAGAAAAAAAAAAGACATAACATCTACTGACAGCAATGTTATCCATAAGCAGGTTATACTGTTTTACTACAGACAAACAGAAGACAGTAACCTCAGCTGACATTATTATCTACAACCAGGATACTCTGCCGTGCTAAAGAGTAAGCTCAGCTGACAACACTATTATCTATAACCAGGATACGCTTGCTATTACAGTATCAAACAGAAGAGTAACCTTAGCTGACAACACTATTATCTACAACCAGGATACTCTGCCGTATTACAGTATCAAACTGAAGAGAGTAACCTCAGCTGACAACACTATTATCTACAACCAGGATACTCTGCTGTATTACAGTATCAAACTGAAGAGAGTTACCTCAGCTGACAGCACTATTATCTACAACCAGGATACTCTGCCATGTTATTACAGTATCAAACAGAAGAGTAACCTCAGCTGACAACACTATTGTCTACAACCAGGATACTCTGCTGTGCTAAAGAGTAAGCTCAGCTGACAACACTATTATCTATAACCAGGATACTCTTGCTATTATAGTATCAAACAGAAGAGTAACCTCAGCTGACAGCACTATTATCTACAACTAGAATACTCTGCCATGTTATTACAGTATCAAACAGAAGAGAGTAACCTCAGCTGACCTCACTTTATCTACAACCAGGTTACTCTGCCGTGTTATTACAGATATCAAATGGAAGAGAAGACAGTAACCTCAATTGACAGCAGTATTATTCATAAGCGGGTTATTAAATGGTGTTACTACACACAAATAGAAGACAGCAACCTCAGCTGATAGCAGTATTATCCACAACCAAGTTACTGCACTGAGTTATTACAGATATCAGACAGAAGGGAACTAACCTTAACTAGCAGCTCAAGCTTGTTATTGGATAATGTTACTAGAATCAGACAGAAGGGGAATATTCTGAGCCCGCAGCAGCGTTATTCCCAGCATCATTATCACACTGCATCACTACAGTCATTAGACAGGGTAGTAATCTCAGCTGGACACAGCAATGCATGGTGCAGTTTATAGAATAGCTCTCCAACTTACCGGTTTCCCAAACTCCAGCTCCGAAAAGAATTTATACCAAGGCTCATTCTTTAAATCTAGCTCTTCTGGACTTACATCTTGATGCTACAGGGTCAGTGACAGGGAAACGGAAGAAAGAGAAGTTTATGTGAAGATTTAGACAGAGAGAGGTTGTTACAGGTGCAGCTTCTTGTTTCGCTAATTTCAAATAAGATGTCATGACCTCAGCGAAGGCTACAGAGGTCTACTTTTCAGTCTCTCCACAGTGAATATTCATCATGTGTATATCTCCATAGCTGTGGTCTAATTTGCATAACATCTTGAAAATACCCGTTTGCAGCCCTCCAGGACCAAAACTGTGAACCCTTTAATGTAGGCACTGAGTTTGAGACAATGTTTGTACATTTTATCTTGTACAGTTAACAAGCTCATTGAAAGATTAGCACTGACTATTTTTGGGTTAGAGAACTCTTTTGCTTTATTGGTCCCAGAAAAATAGAGCTTTAAAATTTTATTGATCTATTTGCTCTGTACAGTGTAGATGGATTGGATGAACAGATGAAAGATGCTTTAAAAGCACATGTACCATGACATTTATGTCTAAAACGTATTTTCTTTGTTCAAGAAATTACAACCTTCAAGGTATCCTAGTGGTTGGGGTTAAATGAACATTAGGGAAAGTCATTGGAAACACAGCACTACATCTGTAACAGGAAAAGTGCTCCAGAAACAAGACACAGAGGGAAAGTTGAACATCTGACAAGATGGGGCACGTGAAGAGGCAGAACAGAGAGACTTCTATCAGACACACTGTATGACCTACCGCTGATTATCTCAATCCCAGATAATGTGGACAGGATAGGGGCCAATTTTCAATGACATCTTGCTGCCTAGCTAGATATCAGCTGAAAGGCTTTGAAAATTTATTAGGAGTGACTAAAGGTTCCTTTTACAAAACCAAGCTAGCGATTCCAGCAAAGCAAATGAGAATAAGCTCATTCCATTTCTATGAGCTTCATTGCACAGCTTTGTAAAAGGAAACCTAAAAATTCTAGGCAGTTCTGGCGGTAGGGTTAGGTTGGGAGAAGCAAGGTATCTAAAATTAATTTTTAGCATTAGCCAGCTGTTTCTCAAATCCAGATGTTGGGATAGCAGATTTAAATCTAGCCACCATCCTTGCACCCCGAGCTGGTGATCCACTCCTTCCTTCCTGATCTAGTCAAAGCTTGCCCAGTAAATCCCATCCATCCCACTTGCTTGATATTGATTAAAATAATCTATCCTGACAACTGCCTATGATTGCCTATTCCAACCCCCTGATGCCCCCTCTACATGGCAACAGTTCACTTGATTCACCCTCCCAAAATTTGCCGGGCTAAGTTGGGCACCCTAGTACTTTTTTAAAAATTGATCTCTAAGATGATAATTTTCAAACAGGATAGTTTTCATCCTTAAGATTCCCATAGTTCAAAATAGTACCACTCAGAATGGCATAAAACATGTGTAATCTTTCATGGCATGCCTACTTTGGTGCTCATTTTCAAAGTACATAGACTTACAAAGTTACATAGGTTGCTATGGAACTTTATAAGTCTAAGTGCTTTGAAAATGAGCCTCTTTATAATCCAACTAAAAGAGGCGTTATTTGTGAATGGGGGGGGGGGGGCATTTAGGCTGGAGGAATAATACAATTAGGGGTAAATACCCATGTTTTAACCAGGCAAAAGAGGCTCCTGCCTGAACCACGCTACCCGGGCCAGGAATAGATGCTCAGCAGCACTCATGTGCTCAGACCATCATTGCACTACAAAGTAACATACATAGTAGATGACGGCTGAAAAAGACCTGCACGGTCCATCCAGTCTGCCCAACAAGATAGCTCATATTTGCTGCTTTTTGTGTATACCCTACTTTGATTTGTACCTGTGCTCTTCAGGGCACAGACCGTATAAGTTTGCCCAGCACTATCCTCACCTCCCAACCACCAGCCCTGCCTCCCAACCACCGGCTCTGGCACAGACCGTACAAGTCTGTCCAGCACTATCCCGTTATTGCTGGGGCTGTCCACTGGCAGAACACAGAGTTATCCGGATGATGCAGATATTCAGCAGCGGTACCTGGATAGTTATTCAGTTAATTTAGGACAGCAAAAAAGGCTGTCCTAAGTTAAACAGGTATTTAATCTTTTGTGAATTAAATTAAATACATAATTATCAAAGAATTGTATGATTTCATCTTCTTATGCTGACCTAAAATCCCTTAGCTACCTTTGTATATGAGTGAAAACATATACAGTCCATTTTCATTTTTTCTTTACACAATTACTGGGGGTTATGTATCCAAAAGGGTTAGTTCTGTGCATATCATAACAGAGTAAAACACCAAAACAGAGAAAGTATTACCTACGAAAAAAAAAAAAAAAAAGTAGAGGAGGACCAATAAAAATTAATTAAAAAATAAACAACGAAAAGGAACCTTGCATGTTATCTTGCATATCACCTATGAACTATGTCCTTACTTATCCAAATACTGCATGCTGTATCTTCTCTTATTTATCTGTAGCAAATTTTAAATAAATTATCATTTTTTTAAATAAACTGTATTTTAAGATGATTGTTGTACACTTATTATTGCCTACTTAATCTCAATTATTAGTCACACTGAACTCGGGTGTAACTTGGGATAATGTGGGATATAAATGTCTTAAATAAACAAACCTAAGAGTCAAGAAACGACAAACACAAAGTTTCTTATAATAAAAACTAGACCATCAGGTCTGTATAAAAACAATTCCCCCAAACTGTGGAAATGCATAAGAACTCAACACAGCAGCCTACTTCTATTTTGTTTGTTACCATAACAGACTAACATGGTAAATAATGGCAGATAAAAACCAGCATGGCCCATCTGGTCTGCCCAGAAATGTGGTCAGGATTGTGCCTCCACTCTGCTCTTGGTCTTTAAGGTTGTAACAAATACTAGATGCAGTCTACCCCGCTGTATGCCTCTTATTATTTTTATTCTTTAAAGTGTGAAAGCTATTTAAGTTTTATTATGAATGGAAATGTTCTACACTTTTATTCTGTCTTCATGCCATATAGGGAACCTCTGTGTTCATCTCACAACTTTTTGAATTCCACCACTGTTTTTGACCCCACTGCTTCCCTCAGAAGAGCATTCCAAGCATCTACCACCCTCAATGTGAAAAAGTATTTCCTGAAGTTGCTTTTCCTCCTTGCAACTTAACTTCATGTCCTCTAGTTCTATAGCCTCTGTTTTGTTTTTTTTTTGGAAAAGGTTTGTTTGCTCCTTGATATTTTTCAGATATTTAAATGTCTGTATCATATCTCCCCTATCCCTCCTCTTGTCCAGAGTATACATATTCAAGTCTTCTAGTCTATTCTCTTACATCTTCTGTTACTCCTTCCCCCTAGACTGCTGGCATGTTAGCAGTCAAATTTCCCAGAGAGAAAAAAATATATCAGCTGAAAACTAGCATTTTCCAGAAATAATGCAGCTTGCAAAGTTGAATACAAGCTGCTTTGTTTGATTTGCATAAAAACTAGGTGTTTTGCATATCTTTGCATCTTATTATTATTTAGTTCTTGCATGGTAGTACAAATAATGCATTAAATTAAAATAAGGTATGTTTTGGCCTTTTAAGATGTGTTATAAAATCATGTGTTACCCCCTTAAGGGAGGGGGGTAATTATTAAGGTGTGTTATGGCAACAGTGAATGTTACTTGCCCCTTAATGTGTATTAAATTGTAATAATATGCATTATATTACTGCAACGTGTTAATATAAAGTTGCCACAGGATACACAATAATGAAATGCAAAGCATGCAACACACCTTATCATTATTTAAATCAAATAACAAAACTTGTGGTGAATACCACAAGCTTTTATTAATTTTCCTACCTGGGAGAATTGGGCTGCTAACTGCTGGACAGATGTTCCCAGGCCGCATTTTAAAGGGACCAGCACTAAATCTATTGGCCTATATAACTGAACCGCATTTGTCCTTCCCTGTTCTCTTGGACAGTCTTTGTGAATATGGAGATATCTCAGGATTCCAGCTAAATCTCACGAAGGCAGAAGCTTTGGCGGGATCTGACTCTTTACGGGGACATCATTTACTTTACAGTGGGCGAATAACTCATTTTGTTATTTTGGGGTACAGGTATCCATGGACACTCCTTCAATTTATGAACTAAATGTTGATAAACTGCTTCATGACATGAAATGTCAATTTGACCATTGGCCTACATTCCACTGTAGGGTGGTTTTCCCGTGCTGGTTATATGTACTTCAGTCTCTCCTCATCTTCCTTCTTAGACAAGATGTTAGAGCCCTGCAAAAGTTATTGGCCAAGTTCTATTGAGGAAGTGGGGGAGAGAAACCTAAAATGAGATGGAACTTTCTAATGGGTAATTGGAATCAGGGTGGATTGGTGGGTGTGGGGGGAAGAAACCTAAAATGAGAAGGAACTTTCTGATGGGTAATTGGAATCGGGGTAGGTTGGAACTATCAGACATGAAGTTATATAACCAGGCTTGTCTTTTACATCACCTAAGAGACTAGATTATGAACACGAATCTGTTTGCAGATGTACCATTTAAACAGGAATATATTCATCCCTGGCATCTTAACTTATCTTATACATGCCCACCTACCTAAGCCCTTTTGTGTGTCTTCTGTTATGCCCTCTTTCGTTTCTGTGGAGGGAGCTACTCCATTTTTGGGACCAAGATCCTCATAGTAGTATTTTCTTACCTTTGGTGGGAAATGCCAAGTTTATGCCAGGAATGGAAAATGTGGTGTTTAGTCAGTGCAAAGCTTGGAGTATTCTTAGGTTTCTATGGAACTTTGGAAGGCTAAGTGCTTTGAAAATATGCCTCTATCTAATACAGAAGGATGGTTTGGGTCTTGAAGAGTTTTTATTAGTAAGAGACTCAACACAGTACTGTTTCAGCCACAGGCCTGCTTCAGGAGTCTTACATGTGCGAGCATACGTGAGAAATCTTGGATGTAATGTATCCCTCAAATGCTTGTACAACAGGTTGGTCTTGAGAAAGACCTTTGACAAATGTAAGCGTAAGGTCTGGATCTGTGAGTCTATGAACAGGAGGAAAAGCACAGAGTGCACAGACCCCCCCCCCCCCCCCCCCCGTGGACCCTCGTTAACTGCAAAATATCAGCACATGGTAGTTGCTATGTTGTAACTTCAATATACTCTGCACATCCATCCTCTGCCTGAGCCCCACAACACAAAATGTCCTGATGCACGAATCTGCGTGCACAATTACTGCTTTTGTGCGGTAGCAGGGGTCTTTCACTAACAATTAGTGCATGCTATCTGCCACAGGGCCTATTTTATTCCTATGGACTCTGTTCTGGATAGCATATGCTAACCATTAGTAAAGACTCTAAGTGCCAAATACATTTTAATACAAATATAAATACTGTAAATATCCGATATTCAAATTGCTATCCAAATAAGTTAGGACAGCAGTTTTTCTAGCTTTTAAACTTTATCTGGGTAGTTATCTGGATACTGGTCTGAATATCGCCGCTCTCTAGGTAACTGCCAGCTTCACTTATTCACTGCCCTGGCACTATGTGGATAGTGCTAAGGTGGTCTGGAAGATATTCAGTGGCACTATCAGAACAGTGCACAAATAAGCAGAAGCACCCCCACAAACAACCAACCAAGACAGAGAAAACAAAAAACAAAAGAGGGTAGACCACTGTTATTTCCAACATGGGATATTAACAGTCAATCAAATTCATACAATAAAATGACTTGACTCATTCCTGAGTCAAGCCACAGGCACTGCCTCAGGAGTCAAATTCTGTAGGAATAACACAACATATATACATGTTAATATATTTTTTAAAAGTATATAAAAAAAAAAACAACCTAATAAATAGATTCATTTACCCCCGTTTACAAAGTCACACAAGCGGTTGCTGGTGCGCTAATGCTGACACAGCCCATCCACTTTGAATGGGCTGTGTTGGCATAGATGTGTGGCTTTGTAAACAGGAGGGTTATTTATTTATGGATTTGTCATCATTTTTTCTTAGGTTTAGGGTTTCCTCATATACTTGAAAAAAAAAAAATATATATATATATAATTATTAATATGTATATATGTTGTGTTATCCCTACAGAATATATTTGACTTCTGAGGTAGAGGCCTGTGGCACCGAAATGCAGGACTGTGTTGACTCATTTTAGTGTATGAAGTTGATGATTGTTAATAAATATCCTGCATTGGAAACGACAGTGGTCTACCCCCTTCTTCTGCCACTATATATCCAAGGCAAACACCAGATAAGCCATTTACTTGAATAACAGTTGCTGATATAAATGGCTTTGAATACTGACCTGCTAATGTTTATGTTTAGGACCTGGATTTGAATACATTCTAGGTTTTTTTTTTGCCCTCGCTCTGCCCATAACCATGCCCTTTTTAAAAAATGTTTAACTTTGGTTATTTTGCAAATAAAATGGCCAAAGTTACACGTAGAACTGTTACAAACGTCTGTAAAGCATTTATGCGGTTTGCCCCATCTCTTACTGCATATGTGCTTCTGACTGTTGCTGTCTTACAAAGATATGTGAATGTTCAGCCCAAAACTTACGTGTAATTTTCCTAATTTTAGGTGCCTAAAAATGAGACACCTAGGCTAGACCAATGGCACTGCTACGGGGGGGCTTGAGAGCCTGGGCCCCCCAAATTGGATCTGGGGCCCCCTAACGCACCTTAGTAAACATACCCATTAGATTGTGAGCCCTCCAGGGACAGAGAAATACCCGGTGAACCTGAAATGTAGCACCTTGAGTTACTATTGAAAAAGGTATGAGCAAAATCTAAATAAATAAAAAAGTTAACAAAATACCAGCATAAGTGCCAATCCTACCCCTGCTCCTCCCATTCCCACACACACACATCAACAGGTAATTTTCTAAGACTGTACTTGGGCCTATAGAACAGCATTTTATGCACTCAAGTCCCTTATAAAATCATCCTGTCAAAACCCCTAATAAAAATATTGATCAGTGTTGGGCACAGGAAAATGCCCTGTGGAAACCTATTTGTATGTCTGTAATGCTGCAAATCTGCCCGTGCTCATGGGGAGGCTGATTTTCAAAGACATTTTATTGGAATAAATAGTTATTGGCCCAAGCAAAATAGCCTGACTGAAAACTACCCTCCTCAAATGCGACTCACATTCTGCCTCGGTTCCAAGGGTACATATGTTTAGCTGTGGGAAAACACAATCCCCCGAACTTTATATATGGCCCAGTTTGTACACACAATTTATTTACTTAACAAGCCAATTATCACTGATTGAGCGCAAATTGAAAATAATTAGAATTTGCATGTGCATCTTTATAGTCACTATTCTGTAAAGATATGCACGTAAATTTTTCCACGCAGATCCAAAAAGTGGGCAAGGCCATGGGAAGGGCCTGGGCAGGTCGGGGCATTTCTAGCATTTGCACGCAGTATTACAGAATTCGGGGGGATCTGTTCCTAATTTAGGTGCAGGGATTTACACCAGGGTTCAATGGCACTCAACCTGGAGCGCTGTTTATAGAATAGTGCATAGTGTGCATTTTTTTGCTGCCCAAATTTGGACACCATTTACAGAATTGAGTCCATTCCCCCAAATTCTATAAATGGCACCTTAAGTTGTGCGCACTAATTTGGCCATGCAACCAAACTGCACGCATAACTTATCGTTTATTTATTTTCTATACCGTTTCTTATTGCATACACAAACCAGAACGATTTACATCTTAAACAATAATATCAAAATTTAAAATAACATATAAGAACTCCATTAATTTGCCAGGGAAGTACAACAAGCTAAAAACAAGCCATTCAGCACCAATAATTGATACTTAACCAATTAGCAGCACTTTAATTAGAATTTACACGCACAACCTTATAGGCATAATCTATAATGAAGTGCTTGTAAATTCTAATACACACAGCTGAAAAAGGGCCATGGCCATGGGTGTGGAATGGGTGAGTTGTGGGCGTTTCAAAAAACTATGTGCACTGTTATGGAATACACCTGATCTGTGCCTAACTTAGGCGCAGGTATTTAGGCCCGGTTTTCAGTGGCCTAAATGGGTGACCCTAAATTCAGGTGCAGGAACGGTACTTACGCATATTCTATAAAGTGCACCTAATTTTAGATGTATTTTATAGAACAGCACTAAGCACATGGTTTTTCAGCAGCGATTTTTCAAGCACCATATACAGAATTTAGCCCCTTGTGTGTACATTTGACTTTAAAAACTACAAATATTATTTTGACCCTCCCTGCCCCGGAACAGGTTACTTCCTGGTATGTAAACAGGCCCCTAAGTTCTGCAGCAGCACTATGGAATGTGTCAGAAACCAAGGTTTCCACGTATGCCGGCATTTCTCAACTGCATGTTAAGCGACTTCAATCAGTGGTGTTCCTAGGGGGGGGCGGGTGGGTGCGGTCTGGCCCGGGTGCACGCCGCTGGGGGGGTGCCGCGCGCGCCTGTCCTCCGTTCGTTCCATGCAGAGAAGAATCATGGAACGAATGGAGGACAGGTGCACGCGGCACCCCCCCAGCGGCAATCAAGATTTGAAGCAAGGAAAAAAATTGCCTTATTAAGAAGTCAGAAATGCCACAAGTTCTGCAGGGCTTCCACATCTTTCTATATATATATATATATAAACAACCGCATGCCACTCAAACACATCACCTCTCCTACCCGAAAGCCTATACTGACTGGAAACAGCTGCAAAGAAAATACAAATACAAAATCAGACAAACTAAAAGAATGTACTACAAAACCATAATAGGACCAAGCTACAAAGATGCACATAAGCTCTTCTCACTTGTGAACAAACTCCTAAACACTACACCGGTTACTTCTAACAACACAGACACCCCATCCGCTACCAACATAGCGAATTATTTTAAAGAAAAAATCATAAAACTCCGGCGCATGATACCAAACAACACCATCGACTACACAAAAATCCCAGCTGATCGTTCGTGGACCAACTTTGACGAAATCTCAGTAGATGAACTCTCACAATGGCTTAAAAAATATAGCAAGTCTCAATGCAAATTAGACATTTGCCCCGTTAGCCTAATAAGAGCCGCTCCAAAACAATTCAAGAAAGACCTTACGGACCAAATCAACCACAGACTCCAAAACGGCCTATTCCCCACGAATAAAGGAATCAGCCTACTATCGACCAGTTGCGTCTATACCGCTCATTACTAAAATAATGGAGGGTATAGTTACGAAACAACTCACTGAATACCTAAATAAACACTCAATTCTACATGAGTCACAATCAGGATTTCGATCAAATCACAGCACCGAAACTTTACTAGTGGCGGCAATGAACTCATTCAAAAAAACAATTGCAACTGGCAAGAACATACTAGTACTGCAAATTTGACATGTCAAGCGCCTTCGACATGGTTGATCATGGAATACTACTTCATATTCAAGAATACTTCGGAGTCGGAGGCCCGGTCCTGAAGTGGTTCGAAGGATTCCTCACCACCAGATCCTACCAAGTAATAACAGATGCCGAAAGATCACCTCCATGGACACCGGAATGCGGAGTTCCTCAAGGATCCCCCTTATCACCTACCATCTTCAACTTAATGATGATACCACTAGCCAAACTATTAGCCAATCACAACCTTAACCCTTTCATATATGCAGACGATGTCACAATCTACATCCCGTTCAAACACAATATAACCGAAATCACCAATGAGATCAACCAAGGCCTCAGAATTATGCACACCCTGGGCAGACTCATTCCGTCTAAAACTCAACGCTGAAAAAACTCAATGCCTAGTACTCACTTCTCAATATAACACAAACAATTACTCCACTATTACCACACCATACTGCACCCTTCCTATCTCAGAAAACCTGAAGATTCTCGGAGTTACCATAGACCGAAACCTCACTCTCGATACCCACGTGAAGAACACGACAAAAAAGATGTTCTACTCGATGTGGAAACTCAAAAGAGGCAAGCCTTACTTCCTGAGAAGCATTTTCCGTACCTTGGTACAGTATATGGTACTAAGTCACTTGGACTACTGTAACGCTCTGTACGCCGGCTGCAAAGAACAGACTATTAAGAAACTCCAGACAGCCGAAAATACCGCAGCCAGACTCATATTTGGTAAAAACCAAATACGAAAGTGCGACACCCTTAAGAGAGAACCTTCACTGGCTACCACTCAAGGAACGCATTGAATTCAAGATATGCACGATCGTACACAAGATCATTCACGCAGATGCCCCTCTTTACATGTCTAACCTACTGGACCTACCACCCAGAAACGCCAAGAGATCAGCCCGCAAATTCCTCAACTTGAACTTCCCCAGCTGTAAAGGGCTTAAATACAAGCAAGCATACGCCACCACCTTCTCGTATAGAAGCACACAGCTATGGAATGCGCTACCCACAACCTTAAAAACCATGGACAATCTAAGCAACTTTCACAAATCCTTGAAGACACACCTCTTCAACAGAGCCTACAAAAAGAACCTCTAAAGACACAAATCACTACACAACCCACCCACACAACCAATTACACCTCCTACGTCACCCTACTTAACACCCTCTTCTCTTTCTTTAAATATCTTCGTCCTACCACCGACTATATCTATTATTCCCTCATGAATATGTCATAATAACACTCTGTAAGCCACATTGAGCCTGCAAATAGGTGGGATAATGTGGGGTACAAATGTAATAAATAAATAAATAAATACTATGGTAGCAAGGTCAGGAATTTAAAATGCAATGAGTAGCAAAGAGGCCACATCAAAACATGATTTCTGAACCAAGGTAGAAGACTCAAATGTAGGACTTGAGTCAGAGTCATAGGAGGAAAACTCTTCACTAGGAAATAACATTTCCTGATTTCAGTGATACAGTCACTTACTAAAATATATGTTGTTGACAATGAGCAGGTATAATTTACACATAATCCAAAGTCATAGACAGGGTGAACCAGCACTGGTTTTTTTTTTCTCCAACTTCTCTTCCTAAGGAAAATCAAAATGGCTACAGCCCCTGGATCTAACCAGACAGGAGTTAGAAAAGCACAAAGAAAGGACTCAGTCAGTGCCTGATAACCTAGAACCATCCAGTAACGATATATAACATGCAGGGCAGCTCCATTTAGCACATCACTGGCAGACTAAAAGGAAATGACTGGCCCCCAATCTTGGACATTACCATGTTTTCATGGGTCACTGCTGAGGACTTTCCAGGTTGATACTCATAAATGCTTTTCGGCTCTGCACGATACCTTCGTGTATCAACTTTCTTGTCTTGAGGCTCCCAGTCATTCCTGATGAAGAAAAGGCAGTTACCCAGCAAGTCAATCCGCAACATGGAAAGAGATGCTAATGTTAAGTATTAGATTGCATTAATCAGGTTCTCAGTTCACCTGATGCAGGCACTGGGATCACACAGTACCTATTCAAACATTTCTTTTATAGATCAGACCTAAGAATTTCCATTAAATAACAAAACAGCTTAAATAACTTTCAAAATCCATCCCATGAATCCAGACTACTTTATACTCTGCAATACTTAGCTAACATAAAATATAATTTCAATAGTGCTGTACTTTACTACCCTGTATCATTAATACAATCTGAAAGCCACATTGAACTTGAACCCATTTTCATGATAATGTGGGATATAAATGTCATAATAATAATAATAACAACTTGCAAATAAGATATCTACACTTGTATATGTGGCAGCAGATATGATATATAAGGTAAAGAATCACTATGTAATAATAATAATAAAAACATTCAAATTACCTGTATATTTGGGTCTAGTGTTAAGCACCTCACATAATGCGTACGACTGGTAGCGCTATAGAAATGATTTATAGTAGTAGTAGAAGCATGTCCCTACACGCACTGGTAAATCTGGATTCAGAGAATTGTTTTCTCCTGCTTGAGGAGCTGGAACTTCCTCCACCCACACTGGCTAGGGAGAAATGTCCTCTTCTGCTCAAGGTAAGTGGAATCCCCACCAGCACAAGGACTCACCGTTCATGTTTCAGTTTTAGGGAGGAGGATCGAGTGGATAGAGGGTAGGTGACAGATCTTGGAAGAATCTCCTCAGTATTACTCATAGTTATTTCACTCTTGGAATGAGGGACTGGATCTGCAAGTTTTCACAAGAAATAAGATTGTAAGTGTTCTGAAAACCCAGAATAGAACTTGGCAAAGGAGAGACTTGGTGCTGCTTTAACCACCTGTGGGGCACTGTGCAAATATTGGTGGATGCCCCCCACCACCACATGGTCCAGCAGCCCAACTTCTTTAGCCCTCTGCCAGCCCAGCTACTTCCTGCCCCCCCCCCCCCAAAAAAGTGTCAAAAATCCACAGAGCTGTTGTCTAGGCCATGCCACCGATGGTTCTGCCCCTCAGAAACAGAAGTCCACGTCAGACAGGGCAGGACTGGCAGAGCCATCAGTGGCTTAGCCTGGACAGCAGCTCCATGCTTTATACCACCTTTGTTTATTTTTTTCGCTGGAAGCAGCGGGTCCAGTGAGGGGGTGGGATAAGGAAGCTTTTGGACCAGGAGAAAGCAAGGGAGGGGAGGAAGATGCTGGACCAGAGTGGTCCAGCCCAAACAGTGAGGTTTACCACCTTAATGAGTGAGACTGAAGGCCAATGAGTGAATTTTTTCTCATGGTACATTTAGGGTATAAATCTGGCACAGTAGTGAAGGGACAGAGGGCTGAGAAAGGACTGATGGCTATTCTTATTGACAAGTAATGCCTTCACAGGCACCTAAAAATTGATTTCTGTATTATGGGTGACACTTTACTTATTTTAAACTCAATTATTTCAAGCGCTTACCAACACTAAACCACATACACATCTATGGAAATAATTTAACTGTATTTAAAGATCCCTCAAGAGGCAGTGTCTCAAATTAAACTTGATAAGTCATAAGTCTGCTATAAAGACACATTAGATCCTGCAAAATGTTCTAAAAATCACTCTTACCTCATTGGCAGTATCTAGATAGTTCTGGAGCAGAATCAGGGTGAAAAAACTAGTTATACGTATAGGGGACAATTTTACAACCTGGCACCTTCATTTAGGCATGCCAAGGATGCACAGTAGGAAGAAACAGCACCTGGGCTCCCAGCCACAGACCTGGCCTAACTGTGGGTGTCTAATAAATAAATAAATGTGGCAGAGATGCAAGTAACTTGGAGCCCTGCTCATGTCTTGTCCATCCGCATGCTCTCCTTGCAATTATATGCCATAGAAGTTGGGCCCCACAGTTACAGAACAGAATTAGGAGCCCTGCTGGCACTTTTTCACGCATTAAGGGCCAGAGTCTATATAAGGCACCCAAAAATCTGAGCGATAAACATTTCCGCCTAAGCGTATTCTGTAAGTGGCGCGTAGATTTAGGCACGGCATATAGAATACACTTAGTTGATATCCCAGCGTGTCCATTTACACCAACGGAAATGTGGCGTAACTTCCTATGCATAGATTTACGCGCACCGGGCTAAATTCTATAATTACGCGCGGAAACTTTGGAATGCCCATTGCTACGCCCCTTTTGAACTGTGCACATTACAATTTAAACGTTCATTACAGAATACACTTAGAGAGTTATGCGTGTAAATTTCAATTATTGCCAATTAGTGCTCATTTTTGCTTGTTACGTGCTGTTATCAATGCTGATTACCTTGTTAAGCTAATTAAGTTACGCACATCCTATATAATAATTCTCACCTCCAACGTTCTGAGGCTGCCTGGAACCGTGGTTTCTGGCCAGAGGTCGTCTGTTAGATGGATGGAGTAGATAATAGTGACGTCAGGGAGAGGGGAGGAGCCGCGAAGCAGGGAGCAGCGAATCGGCTGCGGCGAGTGTACAATGGCAGGGAGAGGAGTCCTCCCCCTGCCTAGGAATTGCTCCAGACTGCCTGCCACCGCAAAAATAAAAAAACCCGCCGCCGCCTACAAAACAACCCACACAGTGCCCCCCTCAGAGCAACACACAAGCCCTTCCACGCCAGCGCATCACACAAGCCCCTACCCCCCCCTCGGTGCATCAACCAAACCCTCCCCCCGGCGCATCTCCCCAAGCTCCCCCCCCCCTTCGGGCACATCAACCCCCTCGCCACCCGCAGACGCAGCAGCCGGTAGAAAAACAAAAAACAGATTTAAAAAATGAAACACGGCTCCAGACAGCCATCTGGCATTGGCTGTCATCTCTGCAGCCGCTCTTCCTCTCCCCTGCACGTCACTGCCCCTGGAGGAAACCCCAGAGGAGCACAGCAACGTCAGAGGGGAGAGGAAGAGCGGCTGCAGAGATAACAGCAAATGCCAGCTGCCTGTCAGAGCTGTGTTTCACGGAGGTGAGAGGCTGACACCACCCTCCAAGCAACGCTGACCCCCCTTCAAAGCACCTGAACCCCCTGCAAACCCCTACCGCCGCTGCAACACACCTCCCATCCCGCCCCCTCCGAGTCCTCCCGAGTACTAGACAAAGAAAGCAAAAGCAACAGAGCATGTTCACAGCTCCTTCCACCAGAAAGAAGAGGTGAGCCTATTTAGTTCCCTGTAAGCAAGGAAGCCAATTTGGTTGATCTCTGTTTCCACTCTCCCGCGCAGCTGTCATTGCTATACACTCAAAATACAACAAGCAAACGTATGAGCTGCTGCATTCAGGTTGTCGTTCTTTATTATTGGTCCATCTGTAACAAGTCTATAACTGTTTCATTTGGACCCCTCCAAGCCCCTGACCCCCCTCTAAGTCAACAGCCATTCCCTCACAGTTCGCCATCCGCCCACCCCCCAAACATTCACACACACACACACACACACACACACACACACACACACACACACACACACACACACACACTCTAGCACATAAAAAACAAATAAACTGACAGCCACCAAAAACACAACCTGAAGAATCCCTCACTTTCAACCCATCACCACAGGAACGCAGACCCCCACTTCCAAAACCCCCCACCACTCCCTCACAGTTCACCATCCGCCCTGCCACCCAACCATTCACACACACACACACTCTCTAGCACAACAACAACAACAACAACAAAAAAACTGATGACTGCCAACACAAACATGGCATGAACCATTCCTCACTTTCACAACATCCACCCATCTACGCAGACCCCCCACCAAGCACCCCGCCACTCCCTCACACATCACAAACCCCGCCCCCCCCTCAAACATTCACACATACACACACAAACAATCTCTACCACACCAAAAAAAAAAAAAAAAAAGCTACACTGACAGCCAGCACAAACACAACCTGAAGGATCCCCAACATTCAACCCATCACCACAGGAACGCAGACCCCCTCCTTCCAAGCCCCCCTGCCACTCCCTCACAGTTCACCATCCCCCACCTCCCTCCCCCTAACATTCTCACTCACACACATCATATCCTCGCAACTAGCCAACCCCGCCCACCCCTCCCTTTCCCACCCCTCAAACAACATTCTGAAAAAAAAAACCACAATATCTATCACACACACAAAAACACTTCACTAATGACAACAAGCCACAACACGACCTGAAGGCGGTGGGGCACAAGCAAGCGGTGGCCGACCACAGGGCCGTGGAGAACACCTGGAAACTTATGCACAAAGTGGTGAGTTGCAGGGGAGTGGGAGAGGGGAGGGAGTACAGCCTGTAAATCGGAAGAGAGGAAAGGGGGGAGTGGGACTCGGAGGGGACAGAGGAAGACAGCGAGGGAGGGGGGGATAATCTTGCTAGCGCCCGTTTCCTTTAAAACAGAAACAGGCCTTTTTTACTAGTTGTTATAGAATATGCCTGGATTTTGGCGCAGATCTCTAGGCACTCTATATAGAATCCGGGGGCAAGTGCAAGTATTCTAGACATTTAGGCATGCAAAGGACACAAAAATGTGGCCGAGTACCACTGCTACATGTATTGCCACTGGTGGTGACTTGCCTTTTATGTACAGTCAGTGCTGCTGCCTATCTATATACCATCGCTGAATATATTTACTGTAATGGCTGCGACTGGCATTTAAAATAATGTGATCATTACTATGTCTGAATATTTATTTATTTATAAAACTTTATATACCCTCTTTTTGGTAAACAAATTGACATTTAAGATGGTGAACAATACAATTAAATAATAAAAGTAAAACTAAGTTTTCAGTGCCTTTCTAAAGGCGAAATACAATAATGGTAGCCTAGTCCATCCCCTATAAAAAGGGCCAAGCCCGATCTGGCCAGTGGTGCCTATTTCTGACTGGTTAATCTGGGTCACTTGGAATTATCTGGCAAATCCTAATGGGGTTCCTGAAAGGACAGTGTGAGAGGACTGAACTTTTCTCTAGCACTGAAAGACACACATTCTGGAACAGTTTTTTTTATGGGTGGGAGAAGTGGATTTTTGGAAAATGACAGTTAGACTTAACTCACAGGCTCCTTTATGCTATTTGTAAATGTTCTGTGAGTGACCAGCAGCTCAGCTGAACAAATTTTGAGAAGTGTGCAATTAGAAAGTTCATGACAGAGGAAGTGTTATGCATCCCTAGCACAGCATCCTGACCCCTTCCGGTTATCTAGTAAATCTGTTTAAACTATATACCAGGAATCAGGAGCGTAGCCATACCTGTTATTTTGGATGTGTCCAGAGTTAGGTTGGGTGGGCCTTCCCAAACTAGACCCCCCCCCTCCCTTTATCCTACACCTTGCTCCCTTCTGCTCCGCCTCCAGAACTGGCATTTGCCACCACAGCCACCCGCCCATCCTTCATCCCCCATGTACCTCAGCTACTTCACGGGTAGCAGCAGCGACACGCATCCACTGCCTGCACCAGCTCCCCAGACTTCCCTCTGCCGCATTCCGCTCTCACTAAGAAGGCAACTGTATAACAGGATGCCACCATCTAGGTGCACCAATGCAATGCAGAGAGAGCCTATTCTAAAACCGTATATAGGAACTCAGATTTCATTAGAGAATATTAGCATAACCTGGCATTGGCATGCCTAACATTTATGCACCTACAGTTACATAAGCCACACCCCTGGCAAAACTGTAGGTGGCTAAATGAGGCAAGGGACATGTGTAGCTTGCAGTATTCTGTAAGTTTTGGGTTAATTCAAAAAAGAGTGCCAAAATGTAGGCACTGGGATGATGCGCGCTAAGCGCTGTGGTATGCAGCCTGGGGGCCACCGCACATGCAGCCAAAAAAACAAACAAAAAAAAACCAGGGAATGTTCTCTGTTCAGGCACATTTAACTTGGTCCCTTTAAAAGGGTTTTTTTTTTTTAACTACAATTCCCAGAAGGCTATGTGCTCTGAAGCCCAGAGGGCTGCACTTAGGAGAGATGGGAAAGTTAATGACTCTTCAGGCTTCCAGGTGGGCTAATTAGCATTACATTCCTGGAATTTAAAAGTGAGGCCTTTTATTCTGTGGAGAGAAAAAGACATACTCAAGGGGAAGAGGGTTACAGAGGGGCTCCAGGATCAGGCTCTCTAAGGTTAGAGGACAGAGCAATGCTTAACCCTGTTGGCTCATAGCCATGTGTGGAGCTGGGGAAGAAAAGCTCTCCCTAATGAGTGGAAACCAGGGTTGTTTGCTGCAAGGGGACCCAGCCTGGAAATAGGCAAGTGAGGGGGCAGTGCTCCAGTGGATTACTGAAGGGACAAGGGAGCAGGATTCCCTGAGGCTAGGAACTAGCCCAGTGTTTGGGAGGGTTCAAGCACTAACAGGGAGGAGGAGTCAGGGATTGTGGGTTAAAGTCCTATTTAATCCAGAGGAGCTCTATGAATTAGGGGAAGTCCGCAGACAGGTCATTATGTTTGCTCTCCTGGATAGTGTGATTAAAGGGAGAGGGGTCTAATGTGGCATGATAAGCTGTGGGAGAAAGGGCACAGAGAATACCTGGTTCAGGTAGCACAGTGGGAGAATCAGATAAAAAGAAATATCCCATAGCTATGTGGATTGCGGAAAAGGAATATGATTTAATCTTTGTTATATGTAATATGAAGAAAAGTTATCTTTGATTGCTTATATGCAAGTAAGGTGTGCTTAAGAGTAATGCTGTATTGGACCAGTGGGAAAACCTGGCCTGGATTCTGAGTTGGAGCAAGATAGGCAGAGGCCTTAAGTAAGGGATTGCAGGAAAACAAAACAGGAATATATGCAGAAGTTTATGTTGTATGCTGTTTAATTTAGACTTATTAAAAGAACCTACATTTTACTGACTTGTCCTAGACTGTGTCACTTCAGGGGAGCAGACCTAAAAAGGAGTTGGAGGATTCCCTGGACGAAAGCCCCATCCCTAGAGTCGGTGGGAGTGGGGGGCACTGGGATTTATCACAGCACAAATTCTATAATGGCAGTTCTGCACAGAATTGCCATTACAGAATACTAGCAGAGCTACCAAGTTACCCATTCCAGGAGGGAGACTTTTTGGCCGGTCCTGTATTTCTGCCAATCTCATCCTGGTGCATTATGGGACCGGAAGCACTAATTTCAATGGATAGAATCATGGACCACAAAATACTACACTGCTTTGGGATGTAAGTTTAAAACCAGGACCAGTCCTGGAATGGGTAACCTGGCAGCTCTGTATTAGCTTTAAGTCCACAGTTTTGAGGACTTGTACCTGCATTTTTCAACCAGTATGACGTGGCTGCTTCCCAGGTGGGCCAGTCAAGAGCTGCATGGGAATCCCCTCCAAGTCCATAGGAATCCCATGGGCATTGAAGGAGTTCCTGTGGGGCTCCCGTGGGAGTGTATGAGCCTCTCAGTGACCACCCACCTACCCAGGGTCCTCCAAGACGTCCAAGTACTGCCTCCTCCTCTCTTCAATAATTCACCACAGCCATACTTACCCTCTTCCCGGGCTGATGCAGCAAGGCTCACACTGACACATGCACAGGCCAGCAGCATCAAAGGTAATCTGATCTAATGGTGCATGTGTGTAGTGACCTCCACATGCAGCTGGCCCATGCACATGTCAGTGTGAGCCTTGCTGCATCAGCCCAGGCAGAGAGCAAGTGCAGCTGTGCTGAATTATTGAAAGGAGGACTTGCTGCACAATGCCAGTTAACCTTGGTTTGCCACCAAAGCGGTGTTTGTTTGATGTTCTGAGATGAGGAGTGCAGCTCCCCTCTCTCCCACCTCTGATCCATGCATATATGTGAATCATGGATGCATATCCTGCAAAGTTGGTTCCTTTAGTTTTAGGTGGCATGTCTTGTTTTCATACTTCCCCAAGTTACCTAGATGCAGACATGCCATTAAATTATAGGTTTCCACTGCTTCTGCAAACTCTTCTCCTACTACTACTACTACTATTTAACATTTCTAAAGCGCTACTAGGGTTATGCAGCGCTGTACAATTTAACATAGAGGGACGGTCCCTGCTCAAGGAGCTTACAATCTAAGAGACAAGTGAACGGACAGTCCGATAGGGGCGGTCAAATTGGGGCAGTCTGGATTTAGTGAACGGTAAGAGTTAGGTGCCGAATGCAGCATTGAAGAGGTGGGTTTTAAGCAAAGACTTGAAGATGGGCAGGGAGGGGGCTTGGCGTAAAGGCTCAGGAAGGTTGTTCCAAGCATAGGCTGAGGCGAGGCAGAATGAGCGGAGCCTGGAGTTGGCGGTGTTGGAGAAGGGTACTGAGAGGAGGGATTTGTCCTGTGAACGGAGGTTACTCTTCTCCTTTTACAGCTTGTCGGAGGAGATCCCAGAACCCTAATGTTGGTTTTGTACTACTCCTTGGGCTGCTCCCCTACTTCCTGCTGCTTCCCCCCCCCCCCCCCCCCCCATTGTTGTGATTCCTTCTAGTTTTTAAGATTTTTTACTAGTAGTCATTTTCATACATGCAATCATATTTGTGTACATATTTGATACTAAAATCAGAGGTGATGTGTATGTGTCGGGGGAGAAAGGGACTGGAGAGGGTAAAGAGGGTGAAAAATCCTGCCTTCTGGCAATGTCAACTCTGCATTTCTCTTCCTCATTATTGGGGACTTTGTAGTTTATGTTGTGTATGTGTGTTTGTTAGTGCAAAGCTAAAAGTGAATATACTGAAAGTTATTTAGCCTGTTGTTTAGACGTGCTATTTTTTTTTTAAACATTACATAAGCAAGATCTTCCTGTACATTAATAATGTTTTTATAGCTTGTGCTTTAGGCTGTAGTGACACACCTTAAACCACTGCAGTGTGAATTTATTTATTTTTTTAATTAAAAAATTGCATTGTTTACTCCACCTTAGTTTGGAAATTCTGGAGGTAAGATTTCATGAGGTGATGGCCTTTGGCAGACAAGTGTGCGGTACGTTGTTTGTTGCAGAGTGTAATAACGCAGTGTTTCCCAAGTCCTGTCCTGGAGTACCCCTTGCCAGTCAGGTTTTCAGGATATCCACAATGAATATGCATGAACTTGATTCATATACACTGCCTCCATTATATGCAAATCTCTTTCATGCATATTCATTGTGGATATCCTGAAAACCTGAATGGCAAGGGGTACTCCAGGACGGGCCTTGGGAAAAACTGTAATAAAGTAAGAGGTCTGAAGTGTTTGTAACTTTAGTTTACCACGTTGATCCATTAAGCTTGGCTAACAGATTGTTTCAGGATTTGACCTTGCTCCTATTTCCTTTAGGTGTTCCCAGAAGGTGAAGATTTTAAAGATAACGCAATGTTTAAAATTTTAATTATTGAACTTTAAGCACAAACTCAATACTTGTTTGTTAAATGATAAAATATACATATTCTTAAAAAACTGACGGTGTGCCTTGATAATTTTTGCACCTTGTAAGTGTGTCACAAAAAAGGGTGAAAATCACTGACTTGCACCATGTCAAAGGCTTAACAGTTGGCAGTTAGGTGCATGACTCCCAACTACTTGGTATTCCCTTAACCTGCCCATGCCCTTCCCACGTCCACACTCACTAGAAGCTGTGCATGATGGAATCGGCGTGTGCAACTTCTAGAAGAGCGACTATGGGCAGATGCTTTTGCAAATGTTAATTGAAACCAACTAGTGCCAATTAACAATTTAAGCCTATAATTGGCTGTTAACTGGAGTTAAGTTGCAAGTGTAACTGCCCTTATTCTGTAACTTGTGCACACACATTTGTATGCTAGGGATAAATTTCAGAGTACCAATATGCTAGAGTTCAAAACATTGTTTCACCATTAACATCTATTTCAAAATTTATGCAGACTTCAGTGGTGTAACTCAAAAGCTTAAGGTTTTAGCTTCAAAAATCAAACACTCAAGTTGTCATCTGTCTTATTATCTTACTAATTCAAACTGCAAACTTGTATTCTCAATGAAGTTATCTAATAAAGTTTTAAATAAAAACTTAGCTTTTGTTGGCTCAGGGGCAAGCAGATCAACATGGCACATGTTTTGCATAGATTTAATGGTACAGGAGCCTCTTTTAAATTATTGGGGTTTCAAACCATATAACTATCAAAAGGGCGTAGATATAGAAGAATAGGGATGTAAAACATATGCCATGTCAGCCTGCTTGCCCCTGAGCCGACAAAAGCTAAGTATTTTAAACTTTATTTGATAACTTCATCAGTTAAAAACAAGATAATTAATAAGACCGATGACGAATTGAGTGCTTGATTTTTGAAGTTAAAACCTTAAGCTTTGAGTCGCACCACTAAGGTCTGCACAAATTTTGTATAGATGTTAATGGTGGAACAACATTTTGAACTCTAGCATATTAATTCTATGATATAACATCATTGATAGAGTTGGGAAATTTCATTGCCATAACTGTTGGTGAGGCATAAATTTCAGGATGTAAGTTTAGAGAATCTGGGGGTATGTGTGTAAATGGGAACCCTGCCCATGTCCTTCCCGCTCCACTCCCCTTGCAGTTACACACACTGTTACAGAAATCCTTAGGCACCCTGCTGACACTTTTGCAGGTAACTGTTTACACATGCAAGCGTCAAGTTATTGAACTGGAGGTACAGGGCCTGTTTACTGATGTGCACTAAGTTTTTGCAATTACTGCGCATTAGGTGAAAAACAATGCACAGTAACCGCAAAGCCTGTGCAGTAATTGCTGAGGTTGTGCCCTGAGGTTACGGTACAGGAAAGCCACTTACTGCAGTAAGCACATCGGCAGATAGCATGTTATGTGCATCTGTTGTATCTGTTGATACATTCATTGTGGCCCGCTGCAGTACCAAAAAACCCCCCCTTGAACCTCTGTTCTGGTCCTCGCCTACTACGCACTCCCTAATTAGCATTCCTACCCGTTAACCCCCTCCTGATGAACCTTCAACCCCTCCATCATTATCCATACTCCCCAAGAGCATCCAAACTCACCACTCCACCCCGTAGACCCTCTCTTTGGTATTTACCAGGGAGTTTGGTGCCATAATGGTGGGGCAGAAGCAACCCCTGAACATTCCTGCTCTTTTACTCCCCAGGTTCAAAATGGCAGCTCTGATCCCTAGTGGTAGGTTTGTAGTAGTACAGCTAGGAGTCGAGCTGTCATTTTGAAACCCAGCAGCAACGGGGCAGAAGTGTCTCAGGAGGTTCCTGCCCTGCCACTATCCCACCCGGTACACCCCTAGTAAGTGCTTGGGGGGGCTGGATGCAGAGAGTAGAGGTAGTTTGAGATAGTCATGGGATGGGTGGCAAGGCTCATTGCAAGAGGGTATGGATGGTGATGGAGGTGGGGAGCTATTGCAGGTGGCAAAGTTAAGGTATGGATGATAACTGGGGGGGGGGGGGGGGAGGGTCGAGATGTTGAGCCAGGGTTCAGGTCCCTCCCCTCATATTAGCAGGCACATTACTGAATGCTGATAGCTTGGTTTCACTTGATGCTTCCTTTTGAGGACACTTTAATTGCATCTGCATTATCAGCAGCCGAGACAGTTATGGTACATATGCTAACTCGTACAGTGCACAGCTATTCTCTGCCCACAACCCACCCAGTTCCTACCTCATACCTCTGTAAGCAGTTATCACAGAATTTTTAGCACATTGGCTGCTTTTGGCATGCAGGAGCCATTACAGCATGCTTGTGCTGATGGTTATCACATGTTAAATCCCATGCTCTAACTGCTAAATGCACTTTAGTAAACAGACCCCTAAATTTACAGCTGTACACCGCCTTGAGTGAATTCTTTGAAGGAGGTGGTAAATGAATCCTAATAAATAAATAAACATGTTCACTGAATTGTGATGACCCTTCTGCCTAAGGCCATTATTCACTTTGGTCACTCTGACCTATCTGGGGGTCCCAAAAACTGGGATTTATGAATCACAATCTGTCCAATAAGAATGTTAGAGAGATGGGGAGGGGGGAGGGGGATTTTCTATTTGTTTTGCGAGAAATGCAAATTCCACATCCATTTTTTAGTTTTCTCTATAAAATTGATTGCACCTAAATGCATTTAACCGGAAATACACAAAAGATAACAGATACAATTATTTTGAGACTTACATTCATCAGAAAAAGAGTGGCGTTTGGGGAATGAATCTGAATCATCATCTGAAACAGACAATATGGTAGAAGTATTACAGCAATGCAAACGGGAAAGGAACCAGCTTAGCTGACTGTTATACCATTGCTCTGTGAACATTGCAGTCTATTTATCCAGTATAAACAGGGTAAGTTCTTGGATCCAAAGGATACTTTTACTTGTGATAAATTACAGATTCTATTTCACCTATAAATCTACACCTGTTTCTTTGCTCAATAAGGCCTCAGAGTCAGAAATCTATATTAATGGCACAAAAAAAAGAAGAAAAAGAAAAAAAACCCTGAAAATAAAGGGGTACATTTTCAGCCGGATAAAATCCATACAATTTTATTTTAAATTTTATATCCCACCCATTTATTAACAATAGAAACAGAGCTGCAAGTTAATCATGTTACAGCATCTCCTGACTCCTCCAAACATCTCCTTGGGTTAATAAATGGAGGACATCTCTTCTGCTCTCTTCCACCCCGACTCCTGCCCTTGGCACAATCCACCATCTTTCTCCCCATCTGCAAGTCAACATCGCCACTACCCCCCCTCCCCACAGGTCTACCTTAAAGGTAGTCTTCTGTTGGTCCCTGCAGTGGTAGCATTGCACATACGTTGAAGTGGAGCAAGGGTGGAATATGGGCATTCCCCTAAGTCTACAGATAGATGGCAATATTCAGCTGCCACCCATATAGCTATATGGATAGTGACTGAATATCGTCGGCTATCTGTGTAGAACTTCTATGGATAAGGGCTCTGAATATATTTAAAATAGTTAAAAGCCGTAGCCAGTGTTTAAAAAAAAAAAAAAAAAAACTCTATGGTATCTGAAAAGTGACCCATAAGTTTTCAGAAAGGAGAATAAGAATTATTCTATTAAATTTAAGCCTGCTGTTCAATTAAAACATATTAGCTTTGTGTGTGAATAATTTGTGGAATTATTTTAAAAGTAAAGTAAATACATATTTTCCCTTGAAAATTGATATAGGTATGCAGGTAATGGCTCTCAAACCTATGCAGGCAGCTAGTACAAAATAGCATCCATAAAGTACACCAACCCAAGCAATATAATAACACTATAAAAGTTTTCAGCGCTTGATGCATTAAAAAAAACAAAACAATGTGCTTCACAAACTTTACAGCAACAAGTTATGGAGATATCACTGTAATGTCTCTTATACCAATGTTTCCCAAACTGTACACTGAGATTCCAAACGAGGTGACAACTTGGCTGGGGAAATAAATTACTGGCCTGGGCTTCTTATCCAGGATGTCCAATAATCAAACCTGCATGGGATCTATAGAAGGCAGTAGAGTACAGCAGCACTGCAGCTGATACAGGATGGCCAGCACTAAGCATTTAATTGAAGAGGCTAAGGAGTTCATTTTAACAGAGTTACATACTAGGGGATTGAAGCACATTATTAAGGAAAACTAATAATGATACATTATACCAGCAGATGGCGATATAACACCACCAAAAATTGCCAATTACACATTTGCCACAAACACACAATAACAAAATACAAAAACGAAAAAAAAATCATAAAATTTTAATTTCCATTCACCCCATTTTATCCCATTTATTCTGTAACCAGACACTACAACATCAGCTCAAACTCTGTCAGCTTGTAAGTATATAATAATGAAGTGCAAATAGTCATGTGTCAACTTAATAGTAACACGGTAAATAAGAACAAAGACCAACTGATCCATCAGGTCTGCCCAGTTATTCTGCTCTACTAAGCATACATCCTAGCTACCAGCCATGGAAGGTTGACTGCTTGTCTAATACAACTCCTTACCCATGATTGCCTTTCTATGTTAAGCAGATGAGCGTACAAGTCTCCCATACTTGTTCTAACAGCCCACATGTCTAAATCACTAAGCTTTGTCATAATCCAAACAATTGTCAAAAGAGATGAGGCTGCTGCCCAAATATCTCTCTACAGATATTTTCCCCTTTGCATCTGTCCCCAACAAATGCCCCTGATGAACACGAGACCTATTTAATGATTCTTCACTGAGCTTTTGCACCACTTACATTCCAGCAACCCCCTTTTTGCTTTAATGTTGTTTTCTTTTTATTGTTGTACTTTGATTTATAGTTACTAGGTAGTTAAATACTATAGCCACCATATAATCGCATTGGTCGAGTCCGGTTTTGTGCATTTCTTCAGTTCTCTCTGTTCAGGTAGGAGGGTGTGATGAGCTTTGGCTTTGTTTTGCAGGTACTGAAGCTCCCTAAGGAAGTCTGCAGCAGGGGTTGCATTGAGAGCATGTTCTGGAATACCCCAGCAGTGAGGGGAGCAGGGGGTAGTATGGCAAAACAACATCTCCCTTCCCGTCTTCCAGATAAAAGCACCTCTTTATGGCATTGAATATCTTTGTCGAGGACTGGGCGAATTCTATCAAATAAGGCAAAAATGCCCTTAAGACAGACCCTCGATGGCGCAGCCCAGGATGCACAGAAGCAGGAGTGAGTGGGCATCACTTCTGCCTCTTGTTAGAGGTGATTAGAGAAGGGGAACAGGGGCATCTGTGAGGGATGGCCCCCGTTTGGGGTCAGTGGATGGAGAACTGGGTATGAGGGGGGGTCCACTAGGCTATCATGGATTTCTTTGGCAGTGTCTGAGAGGGATCAGAGAATCAGTTTCATCTCGGGTGTGGGGGGGTTGCAACAGGTCATCTTTGGCGGTGGCATCTGGGGAGGAAGAGGGTCTAGGAGGGAAGGACTGCACCAAAAGGGCATTTAAAAAATCCTCAGAAACTGATGTAAAAGAATAAGTTAACCTTTCTATATCTCCTTGGACCTGGCATTCATGTTTGTGTTATGCTTGCCTTAAAATGTCTTCTGTAGCAGTTCTCTGCATTGGGGTGGAATAGCTAATTTATTTATTTATTTATTTATTTGTTGCTTATATCCCACATTTTCCCACTCGTGCAGGCTCAATGTGGCTTACAGTAAATTAAATAAAAGTACAAACTTAAAGGTAATACAAGCATCTAACAGAGTAATAACCTCATTACCAATGATTTCATAGGATGTAAGTATGAAGGTTAGTTTCTGAACAAAACTCTTTTCTGTATCATGCACCAAGAAAACTGTATGCAAACTTAGCATTAACTGTGTGTTTTCCAACCGTGCTAGCTTTCTGCATTAACCCTCTCTGTCTATGCATGAAGATTTCTTTGATACCCAACCCTACTTACCTCGGTTCAATCTATGGATCTGTTTGAACATTGTCTTGTACCAATCTTTAGACCGTTCTGTGTTCTATAACAAAAACACAAAAAGAAAGTGCTAAATTAAAAAGATAAAATAAAACACTCATTCTGATATACATTAAAGATGGGACATATAGAGGTGTATTTTCAAAGCACTTAGACTTACAAAGTTGCACAGTAACCTATGGAACTTTGTAAGTCTAAGTGCTTTGAAAATGAGCCCCAGAGTAAATTGAATTCTAAGACTGCAATCATGGACACCACCTATAATCAAGAAATAATGGCCACATATCACAATAAGATCCCTGAAACTGGGCAGGAAGACAAGGAAGCTGGATTTACTACACTGGGAAGATAACTTGTATAGATCACCAAGGCAGGGAAAGGAGCATTTAGGTCCACCCATTAAAGGCACCAAGTTTATAAATAGCTCAGTGAGCGCTGCGCCTTTTATAAAATCCATACAGAACCAAAAAAACATATATTTGACACAAACTTAAAGCCAATTGTATATATGAACATATTCCAAAAAAGTACACTATCACTAGGGGGTTTTCTAAGTAAGGCCATGTACCTCATTTCACAACTTATACATGGCGAACAGAGAGGGTAAACAGCATACATAGAAAGTGCACAAACAAAAAAAGCAACACTGGGCCTTCAAGACTGAGACAACAGGAGTATTTTATTGACAAGTGACCCTATACGGGCCATGTTTCGGCGTTAAACAACGCCTGCCTCAGGGGTCAGGGTCTGGATATAATTTGTTTAAAATTATATATGTGTCCAATGTCTCCGAAAGTAAACGGAGAAGATCTTTACAACCAAACTCGCCTGTTAGAATATACAATGGCGATGTAGAGTGAAGAACTCCTGTGTAAGCCTTTTCTTTAGCTAACACAAGAGTTCTTCACTCTACATCGCCGTTGTATAATCTGACAGGCGAGTTTGGATGTAAAGATCTTCTCCGTTTACTTTCGGAGACATTGGACACATATATAATTTTAAACAAATTATATGCAGACCCTGACCCCTGAGGCAGGCGTTGTTTAATGCCGAAACACGGCCCGTGTCGGGTCACTCGTCAATAAATACTCCTGTTGTCTCAGTCTTGAAGGCCCAGTGTTGCTTTTTTTGTTTGACAACTTATACATGTAAATGGAGCCATCATTTACATGTGAGGTGAGAACAACCCCACCCCCACAAAAAAAAGAACACTCTTCCAAATCACTGGTCCAAATGAGAAGTCGGAAGAAGCTGTGAATACTGACAGGTAAAAGGCACATCTCCTTGAAACCCCTGCATACTGCCTATGGTTAGAGTAGCAGACTTGAGAACCAGGAAGTCCGGCCCAAATCTTCATGCTGCTTTGTGTGATCTTGGCAAGTCACTTAAACCTCTACTGCCTCATATAGGGGCCTTTTTACCAAGCTGTGTAAGCATCTACGCGCGCCAAAATGGAGTTACCGCCCGGCTACCATGTGGCTCTTGCAGTAATTTCATTTTTGGCTCATATTTTCGGACACATGCCAAGTGGCATTTGACGCGTGTACATAAGTACATAAGTAATGCCACACTGGGAAAAGACCAAGGGTCCATCGAGCCCAGCATCCTGTCCACGACAGCGGCCAATCCAGGCCAAGGGCACCTGGCAAGCTTCCCAAACGTACAAACATTCTATACATGTTATTCCTGGAGGAAAGGAGAAACAGGGGTGATATGATACAGACGTTCAAATATCTGAAAGGTATTAATCTGCAAAAGAACCTTTTCCGGAGATGGGAAGGCGGTAGAACTAGAGGGCATGATATGAGATTGAAGCACTAACGCATGCTTACCATGCGGGAAAAATATACTACCATGGGGTGCACTCAGGCGTCCCATGGTAGTGTTGACATCTGTGCATGCTTCTCACACACTAAAAAATAATTTTTATTTTTTAGCGTTGGGGGGCATGTTTGGGGGCAGCCACACTGTCAGGTGCCTACCGATTACCACATGGTTAGCACATGAGCTCTTTCCACCTACTAAATAGATGTCGGTAACGCACTTATTGGGAAATTAGCACATGGTCATTAATTGAGGAAATGAAAAATCGGCCATTTTACAGCTACATTTAAAGTGGTTTCAGCCTGCGGGGAAACCCATGCGCTAGTTATAGCATAGGCCACCTTTTAGAACAGCTTAGTAAAAGGGCCCCTTAGATTGTGAGCCCTCTGGGAAACAAGGAAATAACCTAGAGTACCTGAATGTAACTCATCCTGAGCTACATCCAAATAAAGAAGTGTATATATATATATATATATATATATATATACAGTGCTTTTTTTGTGCCGGTACGCAACGGTACGGCGTACCGGCACCTTTTTTTGGCCGCCCCGCCCCCCCCCCCCCCCCCCCCCCGCAACACTCCGGGCGAGTCCTGCACTTAGTTTTTTTTTTTTTTTAAGACTCAGAACGTGCGAACGATGCAGCTGGCAGCGATTGAAAGAGGCTGTCTGGGCTGGCGTCTGCGTCGGAGCTTCCCTCACCCTCTGCGAGTCCCGCGAAACAGGAAGTTGTAACAACGAAGGCGGGACTCGCAGAGGGTGAGGGAAGCTCCGACGCAGACGCCAGCCCAGACAGCCTCTTTCAATCGCTGCCGTCTGCATTGTTCGCACGTTCTGAGTCTTTAAAAAAAAAACCTAAGTGCAGGACTCGCCCGGAGTGTCGCGGGGGGCGGGGGGGAAGGATTGGGGAGAGAAAGAGGGAAACCAACAGAGGGAAGGATTGGGGAGAGAGGGAAAGAGGGAAACCAACAGAGGGAAGGATTGGGGAGAGAGGGAAAGAGGGAAACCAACAGAGGGAAGGATTGGGGAGAGAGGGAAACCAACAGAGGGAAGGATTGGGGAGAGAGAGAGAAAGAGGGAAACCAACAGAGGGAAGGATTGGGGAGAGAGAGAAAGAGGGAAAACAACAGAGGAAAGGCTTGGGAAGAGAGGGAAAGAGGGAAACCAACAGAGGGAAGGATTGGGGAGAGAGAGAAAGAGGGAAACCAACAGAGGGAAGGATTGGGGAGAGAGGGAAAGAGGGAAACCAACAGAGGGAAGGATTGGGGAGAGAGGGAAACCAACAGAGGGAAGGATTGGGGAGAGAGAGAGAGGGGGAAACCAACAGAGGGAAGGATTGGGGAGAGAGAGAGAGAGAGAGGGAAACCAACAGAGGGAAGGATTGGGGAGAGAGAGAAAGAGGGAAACCAACAGAGGGAAGGATTGGGGAGAGAGGGAAAGAGGGAAACCAACAGAGGGAAGGATTGGGGAGAGAGGGAAACCAACAGAGGGAAGGATTGGGGAGAGAGAGAAAGAGGGAAACCAACAGAGGGAAGGATTGGGGAGAGAGAGAAAGAGGGAAACCAACAGAGGGAAGGATTGGGAAGAGAGGGAAAGAGGGAAACCAACAGAGGGAAGGATTGGGGAGAGAGAGAAAGAGGGAAACCAACAGAGGGAAGGATTGGGGAGAGAGGGGAAAAACAGATGGAAGGATTGGGGAGAGAGAGAAAGAGGGAAACCAACAGAGGGAAGGATTGGGGAGAGAGAGAAAGAGGGAATCCAACAGAGGGAAGGATTGGGGAGAGAGAGAAAGAGGGAAACCAACAGAGGGAAGGATTGGGGAGAGAGGGAAAGAGGGAAACCAACAGAGGGAAGGATTGGGGAGAGAGGGAAAGAGGGAAACCAACAGAGGGAAGGATTGGGGAGAGAGAGAAAGAGGGAAACCAACAGAGGGAAGGATTGGGGAGAGAGAGAAAGAGGGAATCCAACAGAGGGAAGGATTGGGGAGAGAGAGAAAGAGGGAATCCAACAGAGGGAAGGATTGGGGAGAGAGGGAAAGAGGGAAACCAACAGAGGGAAGGATTGGGGAGAGAGAGAAAGAGGGAAACCAACAGAGGGAAGGATTGGGGAGAGAGGGAAACCAACAGAGGGAAGGATGGGGAGAGAGAGGGAAAAACAGATGGAAGGATTGGGGAGAGAGGGGAAAAACAGATGGAAGGTTGGGGAGAGGGGAAAACAGGTGGAAGGATGGGGAGAGAGGGGAAAAACAGATGGAAGGATGGGGAGAGAGAGGGAAAACACAGATGGAAGGATTGGGGAGAGAGGGGAAAAACAGATGGAAGGATGGGAAGAGAGAGGGAAAACAGATGGAAGGATGAGGAGAGAGAGGGGGAAAAACAGATGGAAGGATGGGGAGAGAGAGGGGGAAAAACAGATGGAAGGATGGGGAGAGAGAGAGGGAAAATGGAAGGATGGGGAAAGAAAGAGGGAAGACGCTGGATGGAAGAATGCAGAAAGAAATAGGGGAGACACTGGAAGGATGGGGAGAGAAAGCAGAGCTGCTGGATGGAAAAGGGGAATAGAGAAAGACTGGAGAATAAGAGGTAGGGGCATGGGGAGAACAAGGGTGAGGAAAAGATGAAAAGCCACAGGTAGATGAAGGAAATTAAAGAATGGATAGTAAGAATGAATTAAATCTGGACAGAGAAAAAGCCTGAAAAATATTGAAGAAAGCAAAGAAAAAGGAGACAAAAATGACAAATGGCACAGAAGAGTTAAGCGAAAACAAAGGAAAGCAGAATCACAGACTGGGACCAATATGGAAAGAAAAACAGTCACTAGACAACAAAGGTAGAAAAAAATCATTTTATTTTCATTTTAGTGTTTGTAATATGTCCAATTTGAGAATTTACATTGGCTGTCTTATTTTGCACTGGGTATACTGGAGCTGTAAGAGCTTACAGAGATTATTTATCATGAAAAAAAATCACGTTATTTTTTTCTCCTATAGTACTATAATATTTTCAATGATTTCTGTTTATATGCGCCATGGCTGGTATAGGGGGTGTGGTTAATGTGGGTGTGGCTATCATAGGGGTGGAGCCATATGTGGTGACGCCGCCCATAATGAGTACCGGCACCTTTTTTTCTACAAAAAAAGCACTGTATATATATATATATATATATATATATATATATATATATATATATATATATATAAACACCTTGTCTAAATATACATATATTTGGATTTATGGGGATAATTTTATTCAGGCATTTTCATGCATGGTGGCCTTTTTCTGCGTGTACACATAAACGTATGCATGGTATCAAGAAGATGCACGTTTTTATGCAACCCATACGTAGGCATGCTCAAAGGTTGAGTCTGTGAGAACAAGGGCTGAGTCAAAATTTACACATTTTGTTTATAAAATACGCAGGTACAAGCACACTTTAAAAAAACATTTAAGCCCGTTTCCGATCAAGCTTAAATTTCCTTGGCTTCAATCTAGACACAATGTCTACTATTTTGCCTTAGTATTTTATAAAGACACATAGGTGTCTATGACCCTTATATTAAGATCATTTCTACAAGTAAATAGCAGTATATCAAAAAGTAGGAAAGTGTCAGTGGGATTTCAGAAAGAAATTATTTCAAAGGGGCTCGGTGGGGATGCTTTTTGGGCATACCATGGAGTGGGACAAAAATCTGCTTGTATATTTCCTATTTTACAAAGGGAATACATGTGTATGAGAAATTTCTCCATCAGGTTTTACAGAGGCACACAAACCAAAGAAGCAGAAACGCATAAATAAGACAGGGCTGAGTTCCCCTCAGCTCTGAAGAGGACCTGTGAGAAGATTCCAGAGACAGAGAGATTTTCATTGATAAAAAATTGCTGTGAAATTGTTTTTAAACATGGAGAGAGGTAGACTTAAAAATAAATAGGTAACCTCAGGTATTTTATTTTGTTACTCTTCTCACGTAGCAAAGGAGTTAAAGGAATAGTTTTTCTTAGCATATAAAGTCTCTGTTACATTTCTACAGGCTAGCATTTAAAGGGGATAACACAACAACAATCTAAATATCAGCACAGACTAGCATATAACTAGAAATCTTAGGGGACTTTACTTTACACATTCCCACTCCATTAGAAACTTAAGAAATCACCAACAGTAAGATGCAAGCAGCAGTCCAGCAGAGAGATGGGGGCTAAACAGTCTTTTGCTCTGAGTATCACATGTTTGATCATCACCGAGCTGGTGAAAGATCATATGTGTGTACTTAGTGTAAAGAGCTCCTAGCACTCGGAGAACGGGTCCAATCTCTGGAGGCTAGAATAGCAGACTTGGAGAAGCTAAGGCAGATTAGAGAGGTTTATAGAAGAGACCTACAGGGACACAGTAGCGAAATCCCACCTCCAGTCTGGCAACCTCTGTGATGCCATGGAGGAGAAAAGTATCCTGAAAAGAAAGCATCAATGTGGAGAGGAAGGAAGTGATCCTGTAGCCAGGACCTGCCCTCCAGAGGATGCAATAGCCTCTAGAACCAAGAATGTTTCGCAGGGCTTCTGCACAGGAGGGAAGGGTTAGGGCAGCAATTACAGTTGGAGATTCGATCATTACACATGTAGATATCTGGTTGGCTGGTGGATGTGAAAATCACTTGGTTAATTGACTGCCTGCTGTAAAAGTGGCTCACCTCACACGGCACCTAGATAAGATTTTATATAGTGCTGTGGAGGAGTCTGCTGTCTTAGTACATGTGGGTACCAATGACAAAGGAAAATGTTGGAGAGAGGTTCTGGAAACCAAATTTAGGCTCTTAGGTAGAAAGCTCAAATCCAGAACCTCCAGGGTAGCACTTTCAGAAGTGCTCCTTGTTTCACATGCATGACCCAAGCGACAGACAGAGCTCTGGAGTCTTAATGCGTTGATGAGGCGAGTAATAGCTATATAAACCTCTCCACTACCAGGCAAAATGTGAAATTATACAAAACCTGAAAAAATCCTAACTTATCATACTTGTAAGCAAACCCTACTACACAACAGTAGAATTGATTCTTATGATTCAAACAACGTGAATGTTACCTATGAACAGGTAGCACTACAACATTACAAAGGGCCCTAGATCACCAATACACCTAATACTAGTAAAACAGAACATCTCATCCTCTCACCCTTTAAGCTCTCCTGTCTCATTCCTTCCCTGGCCTCCTATTCTATCCTCTTTCACTCACTTCCTATTACTACACTTCTACCCTATGTACTCATCATCCTCTTCTATCTCTCTGAGAACTCCCATGGTCTCTCCCAGATGGTTCCACCATGTCAAACATGTCCCCTCCCTCTTCCTTCCTATACTCTTATAACCTAACATTTCCTTTCTCTTTCTCCACCCAAATGAAGAGCCCAGCATCTCCCTGTCCTGCCCACCCCTTCCTCTCTTCCACTTCTATGATCCAGCATCTCCCTGTCCCACCTCTCTCTCCTCTACCCCTATGGTCCAGCATTCCCTTTTCCCCCCTCCCTTCCACCTCTATGGTGCAGAAACTCCATGTCCCCCTTCTGCCCTTCCCACTTATGGCCCAGCAGCTTGATGCCCCCTCTCTCCACCTTCCTACCACCACCAAAAGTACAGCATCAATGTAAAGCAAGGCAGCAGATCAGAGGGGACAGTGGCCACAGCCAGGCAGAAGATGCAGCTGCACAAATCCAAATGACCTGCTCCTTCCTGGGTTGTGTAGGCGACAAACTGCGTGCCAGAAGTGAAAGACTGCAGTGCAGTTTACTGCCTACATAACCTGAGAAGAAGAATGGCATTGGGGTTTGTGTAGCTGCATCTCTCCCCCTTCAGTCCAGCATCTCTCTCTCATGCTCACTCTCTCCATCCCCATCGTCCTGACATTTTTTCCAGCTCTCATAGTCTGACATGTCAGAATGTAGGAGGTGGGGGGTGGGGGCTGGGGAGAGAGGGAGATGTTACCCTCCAACCCCTACCCCTATAGTCTGACATGTCCCTCTCCCCTCAGCCTCCACCTCCACAGTTTGACATGTACCCCTCTTCCCAGCCAGTAATATTTTCTTGAATTCTTCTGTATTTCTTGAACACCAACTCTTTTGCCCTTCTTTTTTCAGCCACTTGTTTGGAGAACTATTTGTGACCGGCTGAGCAAAAAGGTACCAAAAGTGGGGTTACAAATAACATAGATGAAAGCTATGAGAGTTTTGCGAGCAAAATTTTGATTTTTTAAGTTTTGTGTACTATAGAGTCAGTAGAATGGGACTATGCAAATTTTTTCACAACTTTTGATTTTTTTTCATATTCTACAGCCTAAAAACTGCAGGTATCTAAAGTGGGGTATGTGACAACTGGGGTTAATTACTTTTTTAACATAATTAAAATTAACGAAAAAAAATTTTAATGCAATTTTCTAAAGATGGAATCAGTCCATACCTGAGGCTGAAATTCTGCAGGATTATGCAGTTGATATCCCTCTATCTTGTGGTATAAATAAGTCACAAATCCCACTTTTGGTACCTTTTCGCTCAGAGGATCCCAAACTGGTTTCCTTTTTCTCTTGCACTGGTGTACTTTCCTTACATGAAGACCTACTCCCATATTTATAGGTGTTTCCAGCATGTACCATTGCCCTTCCATTTCTCCTATGCCTACCCATCCCATCAGCTCTTCAGGTCCTCTCCTAATTTTACTAAAGGCAGCATGTCTGAAACCAAGTACTTTAGAATTTTGGGTGTCTGTACTCTGATCTAGCTCTGGTATCAAACCACAGTGCATGCTGATCACTATTATCTAGGTGGGCACCTGCCCGTACATTTGTGAGCACCAGATCCAGCTTCACCCCCTTTCCTTGTGGATTCTTTCATCATTTGTATAAGCAGAGAACTTTGGCAGATATCCATGATCTCTCTGCATCTTTCTGATTCTGCAGATGGGATGTTTCAACCGCAAGCTGAACTATTTGGTTTACATAATAATGAGGTGTTTTGACATGCTTTGCACCTCATTATTATATTTCCCAAGATGATTTAAACTAATGTGTTATGGTAATATAATGTGTGATACTATCATTTTAATGGGTGTTATTCCCTTAACCAATGTTAATAACTACCCCCTTGCTCTCTTCTAGAAAATTCTGGAATTGCAAGTTCAATTAATTTACTGAATGAGTAAGAAAATAATTGGAAAGCAATTCAATGTTCTTTTGGTTTCTGACTTTTAGAGAGATATATCTATAAGTTGCTGTAGGCTAAATGGTTTAGAAAATCATCTTTACACAGACAAAATGAATACATAAGCATATTGTTTAAGAAATAAAAGGTTTAAAAGGAATATTTAGACATTGACCTCTAGCTTTTTAGGTTATTTCGATCACATGGGGATTTTTTTTTTTTAAAGAAACAGATTAACCACACCTTCCTTTACTAGACCATTCTTTCCCCCATCATAGTGGTAATTGCCTGTTTTGATCTAAAAGATGATCTAATTGAAAAGTACTAAGTCTCAACATTTCAAGTGATCTATCGATTTTAGCACAGTCATCCAAATTAAACCATTCTTTTATGCGAGCCATTTTCTGCCATATTGACATATCACTGTTTGCTTACTGAATCCATTAGTAATATCTAAGCTAAATTAATCCATGAAATTAAATGCAAAATACAATTAATACACAGAACTCAAAAACAGCAGGTCATATTGCCTAATAGTAAGATGAACCAGGTAGGGACCACGCTGGCTCCATTTCTGAAAATTCCAGGAGCAAAGCAGCAGGGAAGCTTACTCCCTCTTGCCTTCATCCTACTTTGGTCTCTTAATTCTCTTCTGAGGTGGCAAGTTGGGAAACCCTGCCTGGAGGGAGGGTTGGGGAAGTTGTTAGATTTACATACTCTTGTGGATGACTCTGAGGATGGTGGCAAGACAAGGGAAGTCAGATCATTAGAACTGATTCTGAAGGGTGGTGGGAGAGATGGGCTAATGGGCCTCTGTGTGTGGCTTGGGAGAAGGTATGAGGGAAGAGGGGGTTCAGTGAACTTTAAGAGTGATGAGGAAGGAAGAGGAACCAATAGGCATGCTGGCGCTTGTGGAGTAACTCAGGAGGGTGGTGGAGAATAGAGAGGAGCATCAGGTTATGCCGGCTCCTCCGTGTTTGTCACAGAGTAAACGGTCATAAGTTTGATTTTTTTTGTTGGTTGTTTTTTTTTACTTTAGACCAGACAGCATAGACTCTATTCTTTTTTAAGCTAACATTTCGTTTATATTATTGAGACCACATTACAGAGTAAAATTTATCACACAGGATTATTAAGGTTTTAACATGCATGTAAAAATGTTTACCAGTATGCATAACAAAACCTCTTAGTTCACTTTTTACTGCATAAGCCCTTTATTTTCCTCCTAGCCCTTCATTCAATCATTTGAAAACAAGGTTGTGTCAAATAGTTCAAACCTTAAGTCTGAAGTCAATTCAGAATTTCATATAATCCAGAGATTTTACCAGCTTTAAGCCCAAATCTTTAGAAGAACAAAGAAAAGAATTTCATTTGAAATGTAAATGGTTTTAAGGTTCTATTTACAGTAGGAGATCCTTCAGCTACCTTCCTTACTGGCATCATTCTGGCCACTCTCCTTACCTTTCAAGTCCCAAGTGGCAGGGGGGGAGACCAACTTCAAGGCTCTATAGGTGGATGCTTTGAGGAGAATTTTATAAAGCTTTTTTCCCATGGGTAAACCCTGTTTTACACAAGGAAAAAGGCTTTTATAAAACTGCATGAGCACATACGTTCATAAAAATACTCATTGTGACAAGGTGGCATGTACTTTTTCATGATCCAAGTGTAGCCATGCTCAGGGACATAGTTTGGGAGGAGTGTGGGCTAAGTCACGACTTACACACATAGTTTATAAAATATACACCTGTGTGTGAGTAACATATAAATGTATGAAGATGGATTTAAGCTGCTATTTCTGATGCATTTATGAGGCTAATTTATAAAACTATGTTTGTTATCTTTATAAAAGGCTCCTGTTGCATAAACCCCACTCAGTGGGTTGTTCTCAGATATCCAGCAGCACTTAAGTACACAGTGCCGGGTCAGGGCAGTCCATGGTAGAGAGCTGCACGGGGACAGAAATCTAACCCATCCCCACTAGAAAAATTCTGGTCACCTCTCTAATGCTCTCTCTGGGTTTGAGCCGCAACACTACAGGCAACGAAGGAACTTGGAGCACTCTGGTGCGCGTACATGGAAGACTGATCTCTGATTCGCTGGCACTGTGTGCTGAGAGGTCGCCACATGCATATGCCAGTAGGTCAGGTGACCTCTGATGCTTGTGCCTGTCAGAGCTAAGGCATGTTTAGTTGATTCCCCTATGTTTTATGTGAAAATATTTACCTTTGTTTTCATGTAAGGATTTTTGGTTAATTGAGTTTCAATGTACAACTGTTCTCCTTAATTGGATTTGTCCTCCACCTAGAACTTCAAGGTTAAGCAGACTATAAATACCAAAATTTAATTAAAATTAAATTCCCATGGATGGGATGCGACCATACCAGGCTTTAATCATTTTAGGAAGGATAGGGAGGGCCAAAGAGATGGAGGAGTGGCAATGTATGTGAAAAACAATATTGGAGCAGCTGAAATGCAGGGAACCTGGGGAAAGGAAGAAGCTATACGGATCGACCTGGAAAGAGAAGATGGCACCTGTATCCAAGTGTTATCTACAGACCTCCAGCACAAATGGAGAAGCTATATAAGGATCTGATAGAAGATATTCATAAGCTTGGTATGAAAGAGGAGACACTATTGTTGATTTTAACTTGCCTTATGTGGACTGGAACATCCCGTCGGCAGAAGTGCAAAGAAGCAGAGAGATTGTGGATGCCTGTCAAAATGCCTAGCTCAGACAAATTATGACGGAACCCATGAGGGAAGGGTTGATGCTGGATCTAGTGCTCACAAATGGAGAAAATGTTTCCAATGTCCTTGTGGGTGTCCACCTAGGTAATAGCGATCATCACACAATATGGTTTGATATAAGAGTAAAAGCAGAGTGCAGATGCACAAAACTCAAAGTACTGGATTTCAGACATACTGCTTTTGGTAAAATGGGAGAATATCTGAAGGAGGAGCTGATGGCATGGGTAGGCATAGGTCAAGTGGAAGCGCAGTTGTCCAAGCTGAAGGCTGCTATAAATATGACAACTGATCTTTATACAGGGAAAGTAAACAGAAGCAAGAGAAACAGGAAGCCTATATGGTTCTCCAAACAGGCTGAAAAAATAAAGGCAAAAGAGGCTTCATTCAAGAAATACAGAAGAACATAACAAGAGGATCACAGAAAAGATTACTGGATTAAACTCAAACAGGTGAAGAGGGAAATACGACTAGTGAAAGCGCAAGCAGAAGAAAAAGTGACAAAAGATGTAAAGAGAGGTGACAAGACCTTTTTCAGATATATTGGAGAAAGAAGGAAAGATAGGAATGAAATTTTAAGACTGAAGGATGCTGAGAATAGCTATGTGGAGAGTGATGAGGATAAAGTGAATGTGCTAAACAAATACTTCTCTTCAGTGTTTGGAGAAGGCCTGCAGTTGGCTGCCGAGGGAATATCTGGGAACGGAGTGGATATTGTGCCGTTCACAGAAAAAAAATCGTTTATAAACAGCTTGAGAATCTGAAAGTGGACAAAGCTATGGGGCAGGATAGAAAGCAACCCAGGATACTAAGGGAGCTCAGAAAAGTCCTGGAGGGACCTCTTAAGAATTTATTTAATAGATCTTTAGAGATGGGAGAGGCTCTGTCAGATTGGAGATGAGCTGATGTGGTCCCTCTTCACAAAAGTGGAGACAGGGAAGAAGTGGGGAAACTACAGGCCAGTAAGCTTCACATCGGTGGTAGGAAAAACAATGGAGCTGCTGCTGAAGAAAAGGATAGTTAACTTTCTAGAAGTCAATAAGTTATAGGATCCGAGGCAACATGGTTTTACCAAAGGAAAATCCTGTCAAATGAATCTGATTGACTTCTTTGACTGGATGACCAAAGAACTGGATGAAGGACATGCACTAGATGTAATCTACTTGGATTTCAGAAAAGCTTTTGATACGGTCCCTCACAAAAGACTCATGAATAAGCTAAGAGGGCTGAACTTAGGACCCAAAGTGGTGAACTGGATTGGAAACTGGTTGACTGACAGGTGACAGAGGTGGTGGTAAATTGAATCTGCTCAGAGGAAAGGAAGGTGAGTAGTGGAGTGCCTCAGAGGTCGGTGTTGGGGCCGATTATGTTTAATATATTTGTGACAGACCTTGTTGAAGGGTTAGAAGAAAACGTTTGCCTTTTTGTGGATGGCATGAAGATAACCAATACAGTCGATACCCTGGAAGGAGTAGAAACCATGAGAAGGGATCTCCAAACGTTAGAAGAATGGTCAAGGGTCTCACAGTTAAAATTTAATGCCAAGAAGTGCAGAGTGATGCACTTGGGGTTGCAGAAATCCAAAAGAGATGTACCAGATAGGAGGGGAGAGATCGGTAAGCTCGGCTCAGGAAAGGGATCTTCGGATGATGGTGTTCGAGGCTCTCAATATGATGAAATAATGCGACGAGGTGGTGGCAATGGCCAGAAGGATGCTAGGCTGCACAGAGAGGGGTATAACCAGCAGAAGAAAGGAGGTGTTGATGCCCCTGTACAAGTCATTAGCCAGGCCCCACTTGGAGTACTGTGTTCAGTTTTGGAGGCTGTATGTTGCTAAGGATGTAAAAAGACTTGAAGTGGTTAAACGAAAAGTGACAAAAATGATATGGGGTTTGTATAGCAAGACGTACGAGGAGAGACTTACTGACCTAAACATGTATACCTTGGAGGAAAGGAGAAACAGGGGGTGATATGATACAGTCAAATATTTGAAAGGTTTTAATCCGCAAACAAACATTTTCCAGAGACAGGAAGGCGGTACAACTAGACAACAAGAAATGAGATTGAAAGGGGGCACTCAGGAATAATGTCATAAAGTATTTTTTCACTGAGAGGGTAGTATGCCCTCCCGTGGGAGGTGGTAGAGATGCAAACAGTAAACAGATATCAAAAATGAATGGAACAAACACAAAGAAATCCCTTTTAAAAGGAATGGATCCAAAGAAGCTTAGCGGAGATTAGGTAGCAACACCAGTAATTGGGAAACAAAGCCAGTACCGGGTAGACTTCGACGGTCTGTGCCCTGATCATGGCTGAATAGACTTGGATGGGCTTGAGTGGAGCTTTTCAGGGGCTTCAACAACAACTTAAAACATTTTGGAACAAGGACAGTGCCGGGCAGACTTGTACGGTGTATGCCCTGAATCAAGATCAGGTATACATATGAAATATCACATACCATATGTAATGAGTTTATCTTGCTAGGCAGACTGGATGGACCGTACAGGTCTTTATCTGCTGTCATCTGGTATGTATGTATACATTACGATGTATAGCGTAAAGGGGTACCAATATGCCTAACGTTTAGGCACGATCACTTCCACCAACCACAGAACTGGTATAAGTGCAAGTTCCTACATGCAGCAGCAACCCGAAGAACTTGTATTATTCAGTAAGTTCTGTGTATAAGTAGGAGCCCTGCCTATGTCATGCTCCTGCTTTGCCCCCTGTTCACGCCCCTTGCACTTATGTGCTATGCAAGTTAAGCAGGTACTTTGCAAAACAGCACTTAGGAGGTATGCTGGCATAGAAGCATGCAAATGTTAAGCACCTAGTTTATAGAATTACCCCTTATGCACCTGCTTTTTGCACACGTGTTCCCCAGGACAGTTTTATGGGAGCCTACGAAAGCACATAAAACACCTTACTGTACATGCAAGTCCTGTACGAAACAACCTCCAACATGCATAAGATTATCCAGTCTAAGCACAGGAAATCCCAACGGTAGGGCTCCAGCAGAGTTTGGATTTAGGTATGTATTTTAAGATACAGTCTATAAAATAAATCGGGAAAGATATGGGCATCAAAGAGCAGGTATGAATGTGTGAATGTACTTTCTATGAGGTAATTTTATTTTGAGAAATCTTTAAAATTACAAAAGGAACAGCAAAACAAGTCCAACAATCAAAGAGAAACAATAAAAAGTCTTGGAACAGCAAGATAAACACGCTGATACAAAACACTAACAACTGTTTTTTTGAATTGATATTCTATGAGGTAATTTTCAAGGGAAAGTATGCTCAATCTCCCTTTGGAAAACAGGTACAGCTTATTCACATCCCTGCTGCACAAGTTAGACAGCTTGTTATAAAATTATTCTCCCTGTGTCCTCAGAGGTTGCTGAGATTCTTGAAACCCACTGACCCTTCTTGTGTTCCCCCTGCCTGTGACTGGCCTGTATGAAACATGAAGAGAAAAATGATCTGCTAAAAGTGATAAACACCAATTTTAAGCAGAAGTGTTTTTTTAAAGCTTCTCCTTCCCTAATGGATACATAGTGCTTACCATCTGTGCTCCCTCCTAGCATCCCAAAAATAATGAGGTCATGAAGAAAGTCCTGTCTTAATGCTGCTATTTTTCAGGGAGGAGTCAGGCTATGGCTGGAGGGAGTAAATTAATAATAAAACATCTGTATGTGCTCTTTTAGGTAAAGGAAGAATACTGACTGAACAGGCTAATTCAGTCCTTGTTTTGCCAGACAGGATGCACAGATTTTTAGTTCTTTTTTTTTTTAGGGAAATCTATGTTACAGCTTAAAAGTACAGCAAATCCATTTACACAATGAAAACAAACCAGAATTGAATCGCCTGAGTGGTCAACCTAGCATGAATTGGCAACCTTATAGGAAGGGCTATCAAAAGGGAACAGGGTCTGCCTATGGTGCCAGATATGGCTTGCTGGGGGAAGAGGGTACCAGAATCCTTGGCCATACTGACGCTAAAATGGCAGTAGAAACTACTAAAAGAGGTTCCAATTACAGTCCTGAAGACTGCTGTAAATGGAGTTTTAAGCCTATAAAAGCTGTCAGGTAATATTCAAAGACATTTACAGTTCACTTAATTTGATATACCGCTAATCATTAATACACTAGTAAAAAAGGCCTGTTTCCGAAACCAATGAAACGGGCGCTAGCATGTGGCTTTTTTTGTGTGTATATGTATGTGTCACAGAGTTATTTTGTGTGTGTGTGTGTGTGTGAGAGTGCAGTGTGTGTGCAGGTTGTTGATGTGTGTCTTTTTTTGTTTTTTGCTTGGGGGTTGGGGGATGTGCTGTGCTGTCCTTGGTCGCTGTTTGGTGCTGGCTGGGTCGCGGGTAATCCTTCCAGCTGGTCCGCAGCTTGTCCTGTTCACCCACGTCCCAGATGGTGACGGACACGTTGTTTTCCGGCTCCTCTGACTCCATGTCAAGCGATCCCAAATATAGTCTGTGCTATAGGCCCTCTGGCACTTTTCAGTACTGGCATTAGGCATTTAAAAATTTCTTCCCCCCCCCCCCCCCGGTCTATTTTTGCACATACCCATAGCAGGAATATTCTTCTCTCGTTCCAGCGGTGGTTCTGTGCTCTCCGTGCTGCACAGATAATGAGCCATTCTGCTTGGGAATGCTCCTCCCTTATTGTCACGTAATTTCCTCTGATTGGTCCATCTTACGTTGCCTAGTGTTGCCTGGGAACGGTGTTCTGATGGTCCTTTGTGTTTCAGAATGTTGAGGGTGTTTTTTCTGATTGGTCCGTCATGCGAGGGCGGGGCAGAGAGACATGGTCAGTGTTGTGGCTTCACCACAATGAATCCATGAACCCTTCAGGGAGTGACTGAGTGACTTCAGAACGTTGTCTTCAGAACGTTGAGGGTGAGTTTTATTATAGTAGATATCTAGGCAGTTTACAGGAGAAATCTGTTATCCAGATAAACAGATTAGCTGGAGCTGGCCACAGATATTCAGCAACACTATCCAGATAGTGCTGCTGAATATTCTTACAGGCCACCTCAGCAGTATCCAGATAGCATCAGGGTCATGGATTGGTGGGTGGAAAGAAGGTGGGGGTCGACGGGTATCCAGAAAGCAGCAATAGTCACAACATTATCCAAATAATTACCCAGATAAAGTTAGGACTGAAAAACTGCTGTCTTAATTCAGTTAGCTATATGGATAGCAGTTTGAATATTGCTCCTATCCTGATAGTAGTGACACATCACTCTATCAGACATTCAGCACTGCTTGGAGTGGAGGAGTAACCTAATGGTTAATGCAGTGGGCTGAGAACCAGGGGAACTGGGTTCAATTTCCACTGTGGCCCTGGGCATGTTACTTAACCCTCCACTACCCAAGGTCCAAAAAACTAAAGATTGTGAGTCCACTAGGGACAAAGTACCTACATATAATAAATGTAAACCTCCAATTGTATCACAGAAAGGTGGTGTATCAAATCTATGACCTTTTTATACAACTAGTAGCACTAAACATCCATGAATAATTGAAAACAAATGCCAGCTGTAGAGATTAAATACTGATCTGCATGTTTTCCAGCTGACCTCATTTCCTAGGGCAAATCCTATTATATAAGAGAGCAAACATATGTCTATAAAAGGAAATATCTGCTTGTTCTGAGATCTCAAAATTTATATCTTACCCTTAGTGGAATGCTCATGTCATCCACAGAGGCTCCAGCCTTGTACTGTGAGGCCCTAACAGGCCTCTTCCCAGCCTCCAAGCCCAGTAGCTCTGTCGTACTGTTGTCCTGACCGATGCTCTCCTGAGTAGATGTTGATTCCAGACTATGACCAAGAGATCTGTCAGCTATAGAATCTGAAATGAAACAGAACTGCTTATTTCTATTTCTCTGTCGGAGCTGAGAAGAGAAACATGGGGAAGATAGTTTTCAAAGGAATTTGCCAGGTTAACTAAGCAGTTACCCATATAAATTCCCTTGGTTGAAAGCTGTCCTCTTCCTCAGTGGCTATATCTAATGCTGACTTACACAAGGACAAAAGAGATAAAAGAGAGAGACACATTCAGCGATGCAGGAAGTTACACAGCGAGAAGCAAACCGTGTGTTGGAATTTCATTTTTGAAATCCTTGGGCACACTACACCACGTGTAATTTGGTCCTGCTGTGAAGCAGGTGCAAAGTCCCCCATGGGCCCAAAATTTCACAAGGAACCTTTGCGGGGCGTTTCCTTTTGAAAGACAATTTGCGGGTCCATTAAGTATAAATTACCTGTGTGCCTGAAAACTACCTGCAAGGTTTGAAAAATTACCCCATAGTCTCTTTAGCAATGCTACAGAATATTTAATTTGTAGACTTGCAGTGATGTGCATGCTAGCCATCAGTTTATAACACATACTTTAGCAAGTATTTGGCAAAATTAGAGCATACCTGCATTTAAATAACAAAGCTGCCTATGCAAATTAGGTTTTTAGTGGGCATGCACAATATAGCATAGCATGCTACACTCTATATATAGCATTTCATGCATAATAGCCAAGATCTAAAGTTTAAAACCTGCATTCCCTCCCTTCCACCTTATGTGCCTAGTTTGGTCATTGAAACAATGGTCCTGGGAAGGCCACTAAACACCAGAGTTCCTTTCACGACGCTGAAATCATGGACCCTAAATCCAGACACTAGGCGTCACCATTCAGAAATGACTTTGATTCCTTCCCCCTTAAGGGCTATGAACATTACTTCATTACAGCATCCCCAGCCACACCTGATCCATTGAGCAGAAGGCCAGACTGGATGGAGCAGACATAGCCCACAAAGCAAAAATGGGGATGAAGATGAAGCGAGCAACCACAACCCATTTGTCTAAACCTAATAGTGGATAAAACTATGAAAGTCTAATAAAGAAAAAAAAAAAAAATAATGCATCTTCAAATATGTAGATTACAGGATATCAGATTAAAGCACATGTTTTCACCTAGGGAAGCTCCTGTGAGGTAAAGATAAAGTGGTGGATCAGGCAGGTGTGATAGTGGTTAGAGCAGTGGGCTGAAAACCAGGACAGCAAGGGTTCATATTCCACCGACATTCCTTGTAATCTCGGGCCAGTATTGTTCAAAGTACTTAAGTAAAGTAAAAATAAATGTATATTTTAATACTTAAGTACAGCGAAGAGCATTACAAAACGTACTTAAGAGAAAGTAAAAAGGTTACTGCCTAATATAATACTTTTGGAGTAAAAAGTAAAAGTACTGCAACTACAATGAATACAACTATTGTTAACATTTTTATCTCAACAACTTTATTACCCTACAATTCAATCCATTTTGCTTTTAGTAAACTAAAGTTTTGAAAATGACTGTCACTCATGCGAGTGGGTTTATGAGCACAGCTGAAAAGGTTTTCAACCACTGCACCAGCAGAAAGTGGACTGTTCAGTCTGACAGAAAGTCCCTTGTCTTCCGATTGGGTCTGCCGGTTTTTAGTCAAGGGAATCTCTCAAACACTTGCCTTCCGTATAGCAAAGAATACTTCATCATCACTGTCATTATCATCTGCTGTCTAATTCATCACTTGGATCGTTACCTTTATCTTCATTATCGTCATGTTATCCAACTACAAAGGCGGCTTTCACAAACTTAGACTCATTGTCTGTTGTTGTTCTAACAATTTTTCACCCAATGGCAAACTCTGAATATCTTCGAGAACTGGTGCAAGAATGTCAAATGTGTGGAAACCCTTCAGTCTCAAGGCCAGACAAGCAGACTTCCTCTCTAAAGACTCTATGAATCCAAAGAACAGTCACCTCAATGTAAAATTTTCCATGAGATGACTAGCAGTCTGTTGTTGAAGAGACATGTCTGTTCACCAAGAATTGCTAAAAGCTTCAGCTTCATCTCCACTTTAAAGTAACTCAACTCATCACTGTTCTGTTTGGCTGGAGACCAGTAACCAATTCAATAAACACAGGCAACTCCACTGTTCTCATAGACTATATTCACTGAACAGCAAACTTTAAGAAGAGATGATCTATTGTTTATGTGACGAGGTTTGCAATAGCAAAATCTTGTTCCCGGTTTTGCTGTTTCGTTTATTGTGGAATCATCATTTACATCTCACTTAACAACATAAGAATAACCATACCGAGTCAGACCAATGACCATCTAGCCCAGTATCTTGCTTCCAATAGTGGCCAATCCAGGTGACAAGTACCTGGTAGAAACCCAAATAGTAGCAACATTCCCAGGATAAGCAGTGACTTCCTCCATGTTTATCTCAATTACAGACAATAGACTTTTCCTCCAGGAGCTTGTCCAGACTTTTTTTTTTTTTACTCAGATATGCTAACCGCTTTTACTTTGAACTGCAAGCATCCTATGTAACTGAGTAAAAGTAGTAAAAATTGGTAAAATTATTGCTTCAGTAAAAGTTAACATATGTTTCCTGTACTTCTTTACAAGTAAAAGTAACAAAACTTTTACTTAAGTACAGTAAATAGTTACATTTGCCTCTCCCCTTTTACAAAGCTTTACAAAGCTGCACTAGCGGCTGCTGTTGAAGTAATGCCAACAATGCCCATTTTACCCTCCATCGCCTCAACTACAAACTTAGGCCCAATGTTCAAAGGTTTGCAGTAGAGTTTCACTCTACCATCAACCTAGCACAGAAAAACTGTGGTGGCACACTCAAAGTAATAGGCATGCAAATTAAGGACGCATTAAATCTTGGCAGTAATTTGCTGCTCAGCGCTAACTTTTGAGCCTGAGCAGTAACTGGCTCAGGCACTGACAGTAAAGTTGACAAAAGCAAAAAAAAAAAAAAAACATGTCGCAGCAAGCCCCTCAAAATGCTCTGCCAGTCCAGTGCCCCCCTCCTCCCCGGCATGGCCAGGAGCCTCCATCAAATTACCTGGTGATCCAGTAGCCCCCCTCCCCTCCACATGCCCTTTAGGCCCTGACCAGTGTATATAAGGATACTCCACATAGGGTAGGGCAGCACAAATTTGAAGATGGTGGCCGAAGAAGCAGGAGCGAGTAGGCATCACTCCTGCTTCCAACAAAAGGTATGGAGGGGTGGGGGTGGGCCTTGGGTCTCCACTAGACCACCAGGGTACTAACTTGGGGGGGAGGAAGAGTTGGGCATGACCCAGCTGAAGGGGGAGGCACACTGGACCACCATGGTAATTTGTGGCTGGTGGAGGGATGGATGGAGGGGACCAAGGGACCACATACCACTTTTTAAGGTTTGGGGAAGGGGGGTCTGGTCCAAGGCTTTGGAGTGTGGTCTATTAGACCACCAGGCCATTGGGGAAGCCCATCTGAGCTAGAGTGATCAGGTTGAAGAGAGAGAAAGGGTGCCGCTAAACACCTCTTCTCTCAACCAACCCTTCTTATGCTGCCCTGGACCTGACAAAAAGTTTCTGCCACTAAATGCATCTGAGCATTTTAGGGGGGGGGGGGGCATTTCTGCGGGGTACTTAATGACCGCATTTAAATTCAGTTTGTGATAGCGGGTGCTAATGGGTTCAGCACCCTCACTAAAACCATTAGAACATTCTCCACATTAATGTGCACGCTAACGTGGTGCTAACTCCTTTTTAGTGTTGGCGTTAGTTTTCAGCATCGGCCCCTTAGACTGCAAGTCCTCTGGGAAAATACCTACTGAACGTGAATGTAAATTGCCTTAAGCCATTACTAAAAAGGTGCCACTTAAATAGACAAATAAATACATAACATCATCTGAAGTTCAATAAGGCTTTTGGCACTGTCTCACACAGAAGACTAGTAAACAAGCTGGATGATGGTATGGGCGTAGGCCAGAAAGCTGTAAACTGAATAAAGAACTGCTAGAGCAGCAGGATGTCGAGCCTGGCAGTAAACAAACGTGTATTCTTGTGAAAATTAGGTAACTAGCGGAATGCTCAGTAATGGGACCAGTTCTTTTTTATGTCTTTATTAGTGATGTTGTTGAGGAATTTGCGTGAAAAAAAACCTGCTCATCTGTAGTTGGTACAAAAATCTGTCACAGAATAGACACTTGAGAAGTAGGAAAAAAATGAAAGACTTGAAAAAAAATATAGTCAAAGGTTTGGAAAATAGAGCTTCAGTGCTAAATAGCATAAAATCATGTATTTAAGATGCTAAAATCTATTAGTCATACAACAATAAGGACAAGAATGGGGCCTCCTGGACGGTTTGATCTTCCAGTACAGTCTTTCGTTTCCCCAGGCTGACTGCAGATGATATCCAGGCAGAAATCACAAATCTTAGTTTGAATGTAATTTTGGAGTTTGAAATTAATAAAAAAAAAAACCAATTGGTCTAAATCTCAAACATTCACAATCATATTTTCCTGATTAACCAGGATGATGGTGTATCAAAGCTGTATAACTATATAAAGTAAATTAGTGGAGAGGGTGCACTCTGTGCTTCTGGTCTGGACTCAATGAGGCAGCTGCAAAATCAAGGCCTCTACTGCCAGCAGTTCACATATTGCTTCAAGTGAGGCAGGAGAATTAACATAAGATGTTATAAGTGGATGTCTCACTATAATGGCTGAATCTAAAAATTAAATTAAAGCAGATTCAGTAATGTGTAACATTACATAATTTGTGATTTCTTGCCTTCTTACCATACTCTTTGTTGCCTTATGAATAACTACTTTTGGTAGAAGCAGTTATCTCCATCTTGTGAAGGTAAATTAAGAAACTCTATACTCTATGCTCTTCTGCTGTGAAGTTTTGTATCATTAGGCTTCCGTAACTTTGGATGGTCCATTTGTAGTAAGCTGAGCTGCTCCACAGTTTGCACAAAATGGTCCATGCCTTTTGATTTGAGTGAGTAAAATCAAACGTTTTCAGTGACTGTCCATCACTGCAGATGACCTGCATTGAACTATTCCAAAGGGCTAGTCCAGGGGCAGCTATATCATTAGGCCATGTGAGGCAGCCCCTCAGGCAGCAAAACTTTGGAGTCTGGATACAAGGATAGAGGGAGTAGGGTGACAAAAGCCAAAATGATAGATGGAGGTAGAGTGAACAGAGATGCTGAACGGAAGGGGAAGAGAAAAGAAGACACTGGACAGAGGAGAAAGAAAGAGAAAGAGGAAGCAATGGATGGAGAAGAGGAGAGAAAAAGGAGATGGGAGAAGGAGGAGAGAGTGAGAAAGAGAGACAAAGACGAGAGTAAGCCCAGGACAGGGAATAATAGGATGGGGAACGGGAGAACTTGGGCAACAGAATGAGATGGAAAGCTGTAGATATATACAGTAAAAAGGAAAACGTATTCTTACTAACTTTCTTTCCTTTTGACCAACCAGATCAGTCCAGATCCTGTGGGTTATATCCATCAACCAGCAGATGAAGAAAGAGACTAAAACCATACGGCTCTGCCCTATAAGGGCAACATGCAGCCTTAGGTGTTCAGTATTTCAAATGAAAAAGCAGTGGAGATTAGGTGATTTGCTTTCCTCCAGACTGAATAAAATACTTTCAATGACATTTAACTTTGAAAACAGAAGATCTTTATTCCTTAAAACTGCCTTGAAATTAAATTATCAACACAATTCTATACAGATGTACTGGGGGAGCCTCAGGTCAGGTCTGGTAGGACTAAGCAGGGGTGCTCAATGTCGATCCTTGAGGGCTGCAATCCAGTTGGGGTTTTCAGGATTTCCCCAATAAATATGTATAAGAATCTATCTGCATGCATTGCCTCCATGTATGCAAATAGATGTCATACATATTCATTGGAAATCCCGAAAACCTGGCTGGAATGTGGCCCTCGAGGACAGATATTGAGTACTCCTAAAGAAAGAAAATTAGAAGGTAAGAATATTTTTTCTTCCTAGGTGTCCTTACTAGACCAATCCAGAACCTGTGGGATGTAGCAATGCAATCCTTAAGAAGAGCGGGGAAGCTGATAACGCCCCTTTGAGAACATCAGTCCTAAATTAAGCTTCCACTCATGAAGAAAAATCAATTCTATAATGTTTTGCAAACGTATGAAGTGAGGACCAAGTTGCTGCTTTACAATATCTAATGGAGTCACCATTCTTGGCTCTGTCCAAGAGGCTACTGCTAAACTTCTAGTAGAATATGCTCTAACACTGGAAGAGGTTCACTTCCTTGAGCCATCAGCTACAGTAGGCTTAGAGGCTCTTTCACCTTGTTTTTGGACCCCCAAATAGAATGATCAGTCAGACTTTCTAAAATCATCCGTCACCTCTAGATATAAGAAAAAGTTGTACAGCCAGATACCCAATTTGGGTAAGCCTGAGCCCAAAGTAGGTGGCACAACATTTTTTTTCTTTCACTGCTCCCCTCTGATGCCTCCCTATTCAAAATATAACAGTAGTTGGTGAGGATCCCAGGCCCCACCAACTGAAGATCTCCTCCAAAGGCTACCAGAACACTCTTTTGCCAAGCTTTGTAGTCAGCAGCTCATCCTTGAAGCCTCTGACATTGGCCCCAGCCACTACACATGCTCAGTATCAGTACATCTGTGTGTGTGTGTGAGGGGAGAAGGGGGTAATAATGTGATCAAATTAGGAAGGGGGACAAATGGAAGATGGCTTTTAACACTGGGGACATACTATGAACACTGGTCATGCCCTTCAGACTATGTAATGCCCTTGCCATTTGCAAGATTTCATCAATGATGTCTTCATAGATATTTTAGACAGATATGCTGTTGTATATGACATTCTTGTCTTCTTCTCCACTCTTCATTTTCACAGACTGAATGTCAAAAATGTTACTACAACGCTTACGAGACAACTACCTGTGCAAAGCTTGAGGATTACCAGTCTGAGGTGACTAAGCTATTTCATGTTTGCGTTCTTTCAGTAACCCTGGGGTGTATGCCATCCGATACAAGGTGAGTTATCACTTGTCCAATTTGGCTCAGTACGTCTTCCAGGTCACTGAGATTCTTTCAGTTCTTTCGCACAATTACCCTTGAAAACCATTTCCGATACAGGTAGATCTCTTACATCTTCTTCCGTAAAGACCAAAGCAAAGAAATAATTCAATCTTTCCTCTATGGCCTTGTCCTACCTGAGTTCTCCTTTGCTCCTTCATGATCTAACAGTCCCATGGATTCCCTCACAGGCTTTCTGCTTCTGATGTACCTGAAAAAAGGTGTTGCTGTGAGTTTTGTTTCCACAGCAGCTTTTCTTCATATGTTCTTGTAGTCTTCTTTATCAGTGCTTTGCATCTAACTGACACAGCTTATTTTGCTTCTTCATTTTGATCCTTTTCCATTCTTTGAAGGATGCTCTTTTGGCTCTAATAGCCTTTTTCACTTCACCTTTTAACCATGTTGGCTGTCGTTTACTCTTCTTTCCACCTTTGTTAATACATAGGACACATTTGGTCTAGACTTCCACAATAGCATTTTAAAACAATGTCCACACCTTTAAGAGTCCTAACCTTTGCGGCCGACCCTTTCAGCTTTTATTTTAAAGCTTTTTTCCTCATTTTTGTCATAGCCACTCTTTCAAAAATTGAATGCTACTACAGTAGGTTTCTTAATGACTTCACTCCAGATAGCTCAAATTTGATCATGTTATGATCACGGATTTCCAGCGGATCTAGTACTGTTACCTGTCACCCCATGCCCTGCATTCTACAAAGGACTACATTTAAAATAGCTTCCCTTCTTGTCAGTACTTGGACCAGTTGCTCTAAGAAGCAGTCATTTATTATATCTAAGAATTTTACCCCCCCCCCCCCCCTAGTGTTTCTTGATGTACCATTTATTCAGTTAATATTGGGGGTAATTGAAATCAGTACTCAAATACAAAAATCACCTCTCTTCTATTAAGGGTACAAAATGACTGCTTTAAATAAAAAGTAATGGAGAAAAAAAGACCTCAGAGTCATCGGAGCTTAAAACAAACAGCAAAAGCTGATAATAGTAAAAGCTCTCATTCGATCATTGGTCAGAAAAAAACTCCACAAAGGTCGTGGAGACAAGGACTGTGTCGGAATTTAAGAACGTGTGGGATAGTGGGATCCCTTAGGAAAAGGAAAGTTAGTGGTTATAAGGGATGGGCAGACTGGATGGGCCATTTGGCCTTTATCTGCCGTCATGTTTCTAAATATACCACATCAATAGCAATATCTATCCCTGTCTGCTCTAACATCTTATTTTTGAGGCTTCTAGCATTTACATATAGACACTTCACTGTGGGGGGGGGGGGGGGGGGGGGTTTCCAGCATCTACAAGCTGCTTTGAAGTTATGTGGGATAATTTGCATTCTTAACTCTGTTTTCCCATTAAACACGATCCTTGCTTTCTTTCACCATTATTGAAACTCCTCTGTTGGGAGTTCCCTAAATGTCCTGTTTCAGTAGTATCCTTTGAGGATATTCCACACTGAAGCATGCGCTCCTGGGTGACTGTTGGCTCCCCCCCCCCCCCCCCCCCCCCATTTTAGTTTAAAATCTATCTCTTTTTAAGTAAGTGCTAGCAGCCTGGTTTCATTCTGGTTAACGTGGAGTCCATCTTTTCAGAACAGGCTCCCCTTTCACCAGAGTGTTGTCCAGTTCTTAACAAATCTAAATCCCTCATCCTTGTACCATTGTCTCAATCACACAGTGAGACTGCAGAGCTCTGCCTGCCTCTTGGGTCCTGCATGTGGAACAGGGAGCATTTCCAAAAGTGATACCCTGGAGGCTCTGGAGTTCAGCTTTCTACCTAAGAGCCTAAATTTGGCATCCAAAACCTCCCTCCCACATTTTCCTATGTCATTGGTACCCACATGTACCAAGACAGTAGGCTCCTCCCCAGCACTATCTATAATCTTATGTAGGTAACGCGTGAGGTCTGCCACCTTTGCACCAGGCAGGCAAGTGACCAGGCAATCCTCATGCCCAGCAGCCACCCAGCTATCTACATGCCTAATAATCAAATCACCAACTACAGCTGTCCTAACCCTTCCCTCCAGGGTAGGAGCTCCTGGAGACACATCTGCTGAAAATTTAGGTATGGCCCTGCTACATATAAGTGCTGCTGAATATCAGGTGGATAGAGTTCAGTTTATTAATAATCTTTTGACACTGTTGAGTTTAACCTGGAAGTTCTAGATATTTATTATAATAACCAAGGCTTGGAAGTATAGCTGCCATCTGCTCTTCAGGTGCTAGCTAATGTCACAAGTCAAGCTCACACTTTTCTCAATGTTCAGGCATGTCTGATGGCCATGGAGAAGAGCGCACAGCAGAAAGGCAGGTATAACTTATAGTCAGGGGTGTGCTGGTAAAGTTTTAACAACAGGCTCTTTCTCCGGACGTAGCCAGCTCTGCAGTTGGAAGGGCCAGGGGTGGCCGGGTGGGGGGTGAGCAACACTTGCCTCTCTCTCCTCCCTCCCTTCGTGTGGGCACGCTAGGCATACCTTTGCTGGCAACCAATAAATGGACTGCCACCACTCCCAACGTCTTGCTCTGAGCAGCATGCTGAAACTTCTCACACATGCTGGAGAAGTCCTAGCCTGCTGCTCAGAGCTGGAAACAAGGAGCTGGGAGCAGCAGCAGTCTATTTACTTGGCTGGCAGGGCTCAGCATCCCCACCAGCAAAGTAAAAGAGAATTCAGCAGGGGGCCCAAGCCCACATTTGGGAGCCAGTTGTTAAGTAGCCATGGAGGGCCCTACGTTAACAACCGGCTCCCAAAATTCTTAAAACTTACCGGCTCTTGCAAGCCTGTGAGAGCCTGCTCCAGCACACCACTGCTTATAGTGCCTCTACACAGGTCAAACACTGCTGCTGATCTTTCTCCCTAACTCAGCACTGGCTGGGCCCAAAAACGTAACCATAGTTGCTAACCTGTCCCCTTTCCTCTCCTTGCTCTCATCATCAATGCTGTTGCTGACCCAGGCCTAAAAACACTGTTGCTCATGCAGGCTTTCTCCTTGGCCTGCTAAACTCTGTGGTCTTATTATCACAAGCCAGGGCCAAATCTTCTCCCCCTCCTTTGAATCCCTCCCCAAGGACTGGCTGTTTCTGCCAACTGGAACTGGCAGGAGGCAGTACAGTCATGGTGCCTTTGCCTCTGCCACCTGGAGCCCTAGTGTTGTGCTTAGTTCAAGATTTTAGAGGGAAATCCAACAGGAGGGGAAGATTGGCTACAGAGAGTTGGCCTAAGGAGTGAAAGTGAGGAGCTGAGAGATGGTCAAAGAAGTGGGGATGGAAGGGAGGAGAATGGGCCCTGGAGGGTAAGAGAGGAGGGAAAAAAGTCCATACCGATTCCAATACCAATAATCTACACTGGAGCTTCCCAAAATTTAGGTCAGGACCCCAAATAGGGTCATGAATTCTGTATTTTGGATCACAACCTGGATGGGTACCTCACAGGATATCATTGTCCTACACTGCCTAGGGGTTGTGTGTTTTCTGGGGTTGTGGCTGCAGAAAGATTGGTGAACAATGATCTACACAAATCGCACAATGAAGAGAACCTACAGTGTGATTGCATTTATGGGGTGAAATGAGATAGAAAGGTTTACTTGGGGGAGGAGAGTAATTTTATAACAGGGCACCTATAAAAATCTCCAAATGTGCTCCTATTTTATATGGGCAACATACGCACTTATTTGCCTTTATAAAATAGGCTCCTAGAACAACCTCCATAAGCACACAAATGTCCTCATACAAATGTATTACCTACTCTGAGGCTGTATACATATAGAAGTATTTTATATAATATATCACAACTCCACCCTTGATTCACCCAAACACAGCAGGTACTATGCATCTGTGTGCCTACTTTCTATGCATGTATACTCCTGCACAATTTTATAACAGCCATTTTCTGTGTGCTAAACATGCTTTACATGTGGAAAATGCTTTATATTACCTCCACAATGATAACACTAACATAAAGACAGAGAGGCAGGGCATCATGAAGTTTCCATACTTGGAGGCTGCAACAGTTATTCATCTTTCATATTCTGTGGCATCAAAGTTTTGCTGAGGACACCCCAATTTTTCATGAGTACATGCATGCAGCAAGAGAGAGGGAAACACAGAGCACGTGCAGACCGAAGACTGCCCATAGCCAGCAGACAGGATGGAGAAAGCAGCCCAGATTCTCAGAATAAATAACTGAAGATGAGTCTCATTCAAAAGGCAGATGAAAGGGCCAGATTTACTAGGCTATTCTCCCACAGACGCAGAAAGGGAAAAAGCCTTAGTAAATCAGGCTCACACATAAAAACATCAGTGGAAACAGTAATGTAGAACAATAGATCAAAACACACGAAGATCAATTTTGCCTTCTAGGTAGTTACATTAGGCAGAGCACAAAATTCACTGAGAAGTGAATCCTTAAATCCCTACTTTAAGATTTCTCAGAATTTTTGTAAGTTCATGGATATGGGTGGCACAGCCAGTGGTGGGAGGCGGGGCTAGTGCTGGGCAGACTTCTACAGTCTGTACCCTGAAAATGGCAGATACAAATCAAGGTCAGGTATACACAAAAAGTAGCACATATGAGTTTATCTTGTTGGGCAGACTGGATGGACCGTGCAGGTCTTTTTCTGCCGTCATCTACTATGTTACTATGTAAAGAGGAAATCAACACTGGGAAAAGAGGCAGAAGACTGCAGATTAGACAGAGAATGACAAAGACAAGTTCTGAAACATCAGGATAGGGACTGCAAAGAGAGAAGCAAGACTGCCGCTGAGAAGCCAGGAGCTGGCCTGTTTCTTGCAGAAACACTTTCTTTTTTCCCACACACTTTTTTGTGTTATATCTTATGCCTCCCCCATGCCCTCAATCTTCTCTCCCTTTTTACATCATTGTCTCTTTTCCTCCCTTCTCTCATTCCAAGGTGATCTCTTTCTCATCATATGCTCCCTATTTTTTCCCACTCCCTTCCCTATGTCTTCTCTTCTTTTTGCTTTTTTCCCCTACGTGCTTCCATTTTCCTCGTATGCTCTCTCTTAATTTTTCCTCTCCCTTCCCCTCCTAACCCCAAGCTCTCTCTTGTTTTCTCTCTGGTCTCAGTCTTTCTTTCATCTCTTGCTCCCTATGCTGTCAGGATAAAGCACAAATCAATCAATCAGTACAAAAATACAAAAGCAGTCACCAGCAGCATAGGTAAAAGCCGTAAGCATCCCTTCAGGTCATACCTGCCAGGCTATTGAGCTTTTTTTGCTGTTCTGTGGTAAAGGCAAAAAAAAATAAGTGAAAGATTGTGTGAGACAGGTGAGCAGTGGCATTTCACAGAGCATGTGGCATGTGGACAACAAGCAGCAGTGGCCAGGCAAGGAGTTTTCATTGTACCAGCCCTGGAAACCCTCTCATGTGAACACTAGAGAACATAAGAATAGTCATTCTGGGTCAGACTAATGGTCCATCTAGCCCAGTATCCTGTTTTCCAGCAGTGGCCAATCCAGGTCTCAAGTACCTGGCATAAACCCAAACATTAGCAACATTCCATGCTACCAATCCCATGGCAAGCAGTAGCTTCTCCCATGTCTATCTCAATAGCAGAGAAGTAGCAGTCAAAGCAGCAATACCACTTCTGAAGGAGCAATTTTTGGTCAGATCTTAATGCCTTCTCTAGTTAACATTTCCCATGTCCAGTCATCTCCCCGCTGTCACTGACAAACCTGAAACAACTGTATGTAGAATCTCCCACTTCGACCCATACTGAGTAGAAAAGTACCCTTCCTCCTGTGTTCCAGTGGCTACTGCAAATATGCCCTTTTTTGTCTACTCACTGTAAACATGTCCTTCTCGCCATACCCGCTACAAGATAAAAATATATGTGATATTTATTTATACCTTCCCACCCACTTTCACTGCACTTTTCACACCCACTGCAAACACATCTATATACCCATGAACTCTGCTACTGCATCTTTCTAACCACAAGCATTTCAAATAGACCTGCTCCCATACTTGCTGGAACTGTGTACTTCTACCCTATTTCTGCAAGCAAGTCTTTCGACTCATAACCACTGCAGGGAGCTTTTCTCTGAAAACTCAGGGGAACTGTGCCCTCCCTCAGAAACCATATCCAGTCATGTAGCTACTGCAGCTCACAACACCCACTGCAAATATACCCAGTGCTACTGTGCCCATCTTTGCCTACCCAATTCAAGCATGTCTCCAGCACCTTCCCACTCCCAACACTGCCATCTCTCCATACCTCGTGCAAGTGTGTCTATATGCTCAAATCAACTGCCAGTGCATCTTTCTGCTTCTACTACTGTAGGTACATCCTTCTCTTCATAAACACTGTAATCATGTTCTTCTCTATCCATACTTACTGCTAGCGCCTAACTACTACAAGCCAGGGCTGCCGAGAAACTGAACCGGGTCTGGGGCAGGGCCACTGCCATCCCCCCTTCGATCACTGCTGCTGCCCCCCACCAATCGCTACCTCAACAGGATTGAATTGAAATGCCTTGGCTGGATGGGATCCCGAGGCCCCACCAGCAGAAGACGTCTTCCTCCAGCGCTGTCTGCCCCTGTGGCTGCTTTTCTTCTCAGGGCATGCTCGTTTTCAATACCAAGCATGCGCCTGAGAGGAAAAGCATCCGCTCAGCAATGGGCAAAAAAGCAGCACTGGAGGAAGCTCCGGGTCCTCCCTAGCCTCCAAGGGGGGCCCGGTGCCGTAGTTTTCTCTCTCCTGCTCCTGTCGGGACACAATCACTCGGGTCCGTCAGGAGAGAGAGAGAGAGAGACCCCGGCGCTGGGCCTCCCCTGGAGGCCAGGCCCAGGGAATTCTGTCTCCCCCCTCTCTGCGGCCCTGCTACAAGCACGCCCTTCTTTCATACTCACTGGAAAAGCCTGTTTTTATGCTGTGCCTACCCAGCTGAACTCTTCTCCCCGTAATCAATGTACATGTGCCATCCATAATCACTTCAGCTTGCCTGCTTCTCTGCGCACTCACTGCATGCACATTCCTTCCATGCTCACAACACGGTGTTTCTGCCCTTATTCATTGCAAGAGTGCCCTTCTTCCAGTAACCAAGACAAGTCTGTGATTCTCCCCATACCTTCAGCAACCATATCTTTTTATCTAAACCTATTACATGCCTACTCTTCTGCAAACACCCACTGCAAGTGCATCCTTCTTTCCATTTGTAATCAAAGTATAACCCCCTCTCTACACTCTCAGGAGTAAGCTTTTTGTTTCATGCTCACTGTGTGTGCTCCTCTCTCTTCTACATACATGCTTGTTTTTCTGCTTCTTCCTGCGTCCTGCTATCCATATGCACTGGGAAGACAATATTCAAAGCCATCTGTTTGTGCAACCTGGCTGGCTGATAATCACCCTTCATCAATGCAGCTAACAGTGTGTGTGCTGTTCCAGAAAATAGCCTCATTTAGAGGAAGGCATTACTAAGACATACATATATTAGGGAAGGTAAACAACACACACTGCTTGCATTTCCCATGAAAAAAAAAAAAAAGAAATCACCTTCATGTAATGTAGGTACCAGTGCTAGTCGGTACCTTATGCCCGAACTAAGTTTCAAAGCAAGAGTATGCACATAATTTGACTTTGAAAATGAGTGCAAAAAAATCCCATTGCAGATAGTTTGAAAATTGTCTCCTAAAAGCACATATTTCTGGAAGGCCCTGTCCCCCTCAAACATGCCCTTTTTCCTCGACCCACAATGGGCCAGATTCTATATAAGGCGCAAAGAGGTGTTGCATTAAATTGCACGAGCGGCCAATTTACATGCGCTACTCAATTGAGTAACGAGCCAATCAGTGGCAGACAACAATCAGTAATTGGCAATAACTGGAATTTGTGCAAACTTCTTTTTAGGCGTAATCTAAAAAGAGGTACATGTAAATTCCAACGCGCTAAGCTGAAAAGGGGGCGTGGCCATGAAAGGAGTGTGGGTGTGTCAGGGCGTTACTCAAATTTACATGTGTTGTTATAGAATTTGGGGAACACACCTACATATAGACGCAGGTTTTATTTCACCAGGTTTTCAGTGGCGTAAATGGCCACACCAAAATGTCGGTGTATTTCCCAGTCTTATGTGCTATTCTATACACTGCAACTAACTTTAGGCATGTTATATAGAATAGCGTTAGGTGTGTTAATGGGACACATCTAGATTTTAGCTGGCAGTTACAGAATCTGGCTCATTATGCATGATCTTCTAACTTCTGCATATAGCAACTTCTGTCTCATCCACTACAACTGCACCCATCTCTCCATACCCAATATTATTCCATAGCCTACTGGAAACACACACTTCCCTTCCCATCCTCTTCAAATGTGACCTTCTCACAAACTCACTGTAGAAATTCCCTTCTTTCTCCACCCAGAACAAGCATTCCCCAATGGCTCTGCTACTGCACGTCTGTGGGAGAGTTCATTCAAATTAACTGTACATGACTGCACCACTGCTCAAAATAGGAACGGATTCAAGCAAATTCGTTTACATGATAAAAACCTTATGATTCAAGCAAATCGACTGACTGTTCGTCCAACAGTCCATATATAGTGCCCATCTCTATCACTTCCATAACAGATTTGTGTTTCTCCCACTGACCAATGTTAATGCTTGCATAAAAGTTACACCTCAGGATGTTCTTTCTTTAGAATTTCTCAAATATGTCCTCTGTAAAATACTGAGTGCGCCACACAGCAGGGGATCCAGGTGCTTACCTCGATTGTGCTGTAGCAGCACGATGGTGGGGTTGACAATGGTTGTAGAAGGGTAGACCGAGCTGGCTTTGCCTATTGAAGTGAAGGAGGGTGAAGAATCAGTCCTAAGGCTGGCAGAAGAGGTTTCATTTGGCACAAGGTGGGCATTCTGTAAGAAGAAATATATCATTCACCCGTATACCCAATAAAGAATGAAAGACTCCAAGGATGACAGATTATAGCCAAAAGCAATACATCGACAATCAGTGCACCACATATTCTCTCTACAGACTATTACTCTTAGCCAGATGTAATGTTCAGGGTGCAATGGAGCTTTCTGACTGACTACAAACATGGATAGCAGTTGAGATGCCCTTTATTGTAATCAAATGGGGAACAGCATGGCAACCTGGGTTTCTGCAATGTTATAGATGTCAAAAAGGATGATACCATGAGTACTACCAATTGAACAAGACATTTCATGGAGCTGGTGACTATGAGGTTCTCTTTCTGATCTACTTACCCCCCCCCCCCCCCAAAATACACACACTACCCACTGATTGAGTGGAGTGGGCTTGCTCTGCAGGGTAACAGTTTCTTTGTACCAGCATTGTACAAATTTAAGTCTACTGCCTGACAAGATAAGCTCCGGGGTATGACTGCCATGCAAGACACTCAGGATTGCATACCTGGGTAACAGAACAGGCTTTGGGGTACCAGTATAAAACGCAGGAAACTTATGGCTAAGCCTGCCTGAAAGGGCTGACACAGTTTAGGCATACTTCTAGTACCAAAAAGAACTGGTAGCTTGCTTTTTTCACACTCCTCATGTATCTCATAATAGGAAGCAGGGCTCAGCTTCTGAAGAGGGGTCAGAGTTTGTGACAGCAGGTGCAGACATGCAGAACTCATGCAGCTGAGAGAAAGCATTAACATCGCTAGTTTCCCTTGGAAGCTTAAAGTTAGTTCAGCTCTATAGTCTCAGGAATACTTGACAACACAATGTCAAAAACAGACATACAGAGTATATGAAAGAGGGGTGAACTAAATACCAGCAAAAACAGAAATGCATTTTTTTAAACACACAAGAGCTCCTCTCTCTTCCAAAACCATGCTTCAAACATTACACAGAGTGACAAGCATAAGCATATATCCAGGCAATAATTCATTAGCTGCTATGCAACCAAATGGGGCTTTAACCTGTATTAAAAAGTCCCACATTTCATCTAGTCCATAGATTGTAGTGCTAACCCTTGGCCAGGTGCCACTGACTTCAGTGCCTTCCAGAAGCTGGTATATGCATACGTACCTGGGGTTTAGCCACTGGCCAATAGGAGTCGCTATAGTGTGATGACAGACTCCCCTACTCCCAAAGGCTAAGTGCTGTTTTCACGGCACCCCTTCTGCTAGTTAACCCAAAGAGCAGAAGCTTATGATTATGTTTACTGAATTTGATAAACCGCCTTTCTAAAGAAACAATCAAGGCAGGGGCTCCAGAACCAAAACTAGGTCCTCCCAATGATAATACGCAACACTGCCACTTAGAGATCTGTTATTTTTCAGAGTAACACACACAGATACATGACTAGGCCATCAATCACAGGCATGTCTCATGCTCAAGGTAACAAATGCAGTAATTCCATAGGGAACAACTGACCACTTCTTTTATTACTTCTGTGAGAACATCTAGGATACCAGATGACTGGCAAAAATTATTACTCAGGGTAACAAACAAGGGCACGTCTCAGTGATCATCTAACCAGCTGTCACAATCGTCAGCCATCAGTTCCCTTCTAAAAATTAAAAACCATCATAAGAATATGTAGCCCCTTCATTAAGAGGTGACATGCAGAGCTGGGATTTATTATTTTAATATAACTCAGTCACAACACTGGGTCCTATTTTCACTGCCACCAGACAGACTTAAAATTTGACTCCATAAATACTTTTAATAAATCTGTTTGAGATCTCAGAGTCTGGTTCTATGTCTATTCTCTCCTCAGACTGGGAAATGTAATTCCCAAGCAGACTGTCACCACCTTGCAAGCAATAGCAAATCTGCCCACAGCATAGACAGATAGGAAAAACACTATTTCCTAAATATCCTACAGTTCTCTACCCACACCGCAGAAATAGAAGGATTCTACTTTCTATTCTCTCTTGCTCCAAATAGAGCCAAACTGCTAGTGGCTGATTCTAGCAACTTCCAAAGAGAAACCTAGAAAATTTGCTTTGAGCCTAGTCCAGATGCAGCACTTGGTTGACTTAATTGGGCAACAAAAAAAGTTGAGATGAATAATCAACTACAGAGGTATACAAACCACCACGAGGAGCTGTGGGAAAATGAATGGAGGAAAAAAAAATGAAACATGAAAAAATTGTAAGTACAAACCCATCAAAACAAAACAAGAAATGAGAAAACATTTTTCACACCAGTTACAACTGTAAGCAATTAAGTAAATAGAAAAATAAAATGTTATATCTATTAAGCTACTGCCAAGCTCTAACTCAACTAGCCTGCTCCTTTCAGGTTTATATTTTCAGGGGGACAACAGTCCCCTCGGCAGCTTCTCATTCTTTCTTTCATAAGCATCTTTCCTGCCAACACAAGTCCCATTAACCTGGAGTTACCAGGCATTGGGGGGAATTCTCCTCATTTTCATGTTCCCAACTGCATTTTGTCCATAGTCAGCCTCAGATTCCAATACTACAGATGCAGTCAGCATAACAAAAAGCAGGCCGTATTCTCTTTCCTCCCTCTCTAAGGGCTGTGACCAATCCATGCCACAGAGAGAGGGATCTCCTCTGCCCACTATTGAGATGAACAGTGACAGATTACTTTGACTGAGGATGGATGGGACAGCCCTGGACCCTTCAGCCCTACAGTTGCAGGCTAGCATCTTGGGAATGAGGAGGAAAGGCAGAGAAGACTCCAAGTCAGAGAAGAAAAGGGGGCTGATGGCTAGAAGACAGCAAGCACAGATGTACAGGAGATGAGACAGAAGCCTGGGGCCCATCATTAACACATGTTGTTCTTAGCTATCCAGGCCACGCTAACACTCACCCAGCAGGTCTTCTTGCTTGAGGAGACAGAATTCTCCATTAGGTTTTCCAGTATCTCTATAAGTTTCCAATTCAATAATGAGGCTGCAAAATGTCTGTGTGGCTCCCAAAGAAAACTAAACTTTACTTACAGTATAAACAGGTTCAAACGGTTACTTTTTATGTCCATAAACTATTCACAGTGATAAACCTTCACATCCACACCTCAGGCTTTTGACCCTCCCACGGTTTCTTCTTCTTAGTGGGCAATATATTTCATCATTTACTCACGACCCTAGAAGGCATGTGGAGGTTTCTTTCTCCATCCAGAAGCTCCAAGGTCTTTTCTTGTGAAGTTTATCTCTCACTCCTAAGCTCAGTCATATCAGGGGAAATAGTCCCACCATAGATCATCTCCACAACATCACTTGATTGGAAATGCCAGGGGTTACGCTTTAAATCTCAGGTCTCTCTACCTCTTTATGGAACATTCCTTTGGGACTTCTCTGTGTTGCCCTTCTTCTCTCTCCTAGGAGCACAGGAATGAATGTACCTCTGGCAGTCACTTCCCTTTCCCTTCACTCTACCCTCTAGGAGATAAGGAAGAAACAGCAGCACTTCACATGGCTTCATTCCATTTTATAGCCCTGTGGTGCTGCCATCTATTGATGATACAAAAACATTTCATTTCTCTACGTAATATTCCTCACATAGTCCAACTGGAATTAACAGTTGACCTACTTCAGGGAACCAATCCAATACTTTTAATATTAGACAAGATGATGAATCATATGCACCCTTCAGACAAATAAACCAGTGGTTCTCTACCATTAATATCTTCTGCATTCCAATTACATTTAACAGTTCACCACATTCAAACACCACCAAATGGAAGGGAGCCTCAATGGAAACCTTTCACTATAAACTGTGCAGATATTCTGTATTGATGAAAACATGCTCAAGACTGGATACAGAGCAGTGGAATAGCCAGAAAGCCAATTTTGGGTGGGCCCGAGCCCAAAGTGGGTGGGCATAACATTTTCTCTGACCCCGCCCTACCCCAGCATCATGAAACTCAATATAAATACTTCAGTAATTAGGATCCCCCAAGCTCCATCAGCAGAAGACCTCCTCCAAAGCTAGCAAAAACTCCTTTTTACCAAGTTTGGCAGGCAATAGCGACGTCCCTAAGCCACTGATGCTGGCACCCCATACATGCTTAGTTGTTGGTGACTCAAGGATACTGCCACCGACTGCAGAGCTTGGTAGAAGGGCGTTCTGGCCACCGTTGGAGAAGGTCCTCAGCTGACAATGCTTAGAGATCCCTACAAGTTAGAGCAAGGTTCAGGGCTGGTGTTAGACATGCTAGGGCCCCTCCTGATCCCCTCTCCTCCCTGCTTCCCCGCCAATCCCCCCATCTGCCATTACTATCACAAAGACAGATCCTCACCAAATATAGAACAATGGCAGCATGTACTGCCACACTGGAGAAATAAAAACAGAAATGCATTTCCTCTTCTACTGAACACACTACAAAGACATCTGCTATGCTCATTTCCCAAAACTAACATACTACTTGAGAAACTCTACATTGTACAACTTTACAGGTCTATCCCTCCCGGGATTCACTGATGTTTGTGAGTCTCAGTGTCTAGTATATTAGATGTTACTTGATGTCATTGCTACTACCATATTTTATGTTCTAATAACTATATTCTATTTGTATTTTTCCGTTACTTAATGGTATTCTTTAGATATGATTTTACCTGTTTTGATTTTATATTGTGAACCACTTTGTTAGTTTAAGGAAGAGTGATATATCAAGGATAATAATAAACCATAATAAACTATAAATCGTATTCCATTTAATATATTCACAATAAAATGCTTTTTTTCTACCTTTGTTGTCTGGACATTTTAATTTTCCACCATATTGATTCCAGTTTCTCTTTTGCTAATTCTTCTTCAAACAGCTGCTATTTGTCTTTGCTCCTCTCGCCTGAGCTCACTACACCTGCCTTTGACACATCAATCTTTCCTTTTTAGCTTTTTCTTCTTTTTTCCTTTACTGCCTCTCTGTTCACTTGAGTTTCACCCTCTTTCTCATCCTTCTTTTTACTTTTCAGGTATCTATCAAATTCCATCTCCTTCTCTCACCCACTAGCTCTCCTATTCTCCATCTCGCTCCTTCCCCAGCCTTCCATTCCCTTTCATATTTAATCTACTTCCCATTACCATATTTCTAGCCCCTGTAATCACTATCCTCTTCTCATTCATTTCCTTTCCACCTCTCCCCCTGCCCCCAGCCTCTCCCACATGGTTCCATCATTCTCAGCGTCTTTCTCCCTCCACTCTTCTAGCCCAGCACCAGCTCCCTTCTCCCCTCCCCACCACTGTAGCTTGACATCTCCATGTCCCTTCCACTCCTACTCACCCCATCATCTTCCTGTCCCTTCTCTCTTCCCTCCTGTCCCCTCCCCCGTGGTCCAGCATTTCTCCCTCTCTCTTCCCTCCTTCCCATTGTCCAGTATCTTTCCTTCACTCCCTTCTGCCCTGGATCCAACATCTCCCTCTTTCTCCCTTCTCCCTCCTATGCATCTCTCCCTCCCTCTACCTCCATGTCTAACATCTCTTCCCTCCTTCTCTCCCATTGTCCACCACCATCTGTCTCTCTCTCCCTTCTTTATGTCCTGGGTGTAACATCTCTCTTTCTTCTGCCCTCCTCATGCAGCATCTCTCCCTCCCACCCCCATGTCCAACATCTCTCCCTCCTCCACCCAGTGCAACATCTTTTTTCCTTCCCTCTCCTCCCCCATGTCCAACATTTCTCCCTTTATTTTCCCTCCCTCCCGTCAGATTTTCAGTTCAAATCTTCACCCCCCCACACCATCTACCTTCACAAACATCTCTTTCAAAGGGTTACCAGTAGCAGCATGATCAACTCTCACATGCTGCCTGCAGCTGACCCAAAAGTCTCCCCTCTGCTATGTTCCACCCAGGCAAAACCAGGAAGTTGCATGGGTGGGGGGGGGGGGGGGGGGGGGGGGCGCGGACGTGGCTGAGTGGAGGTTTCCGGGTCATGTGCAGGCAGCGTTGCTGCTGCTGCAGTCCTCTGAGAGAGAGGCTTGTTAATGGAAGGAGGTGAGGAAGCTTGCTCCCTCATAATGGTGTTGTCAAGGGTGTACAGTTGCTGGGTGGGCCTGAGCCCAAAGTGGGTGGGGTCCAGGCTCATCTGTGGCTACGTCCTTGATACAGAGCCACTTTCCCTATAGACCCCAGATGTCCATATGGTTTTAACTGCAAGATGGTTGGAATGCATTTTCTTTCCTTCCTCTTTCCCTATTAAGTTTCTTTGAATTTGCTACACTGCCTTTTGCAAACAAATACTGCAAAGTGGTTTACAGATGCAATCCTTGAGTAAACAGCATGTACATAATAGCTTAATAAACCATCATCACAAAACAATACATACTGGAAATCTTTAAGTAGATATCCCTACCTTCCTATTTATACATCCTTGTCTATCAGGGACCCTCCTTTTCTCATCTTCTTCCTCAGGCAACCTCTTCCCAATCCAGAAGAACCTACACTTCCCCCAGCTCCCAAAATTTGCTCCACTTTTTTTCCCCCTTCCTTCCTTCCTTTTGTGTTCCACAGCTGGTAGTTAGCACAGATCTCTGCAGCTCCTCTAGGTGCTGGTGCCAAACCGCCCCCTTTCATGTGCTTCACTGATCTTCTGTTTGTACTGCATGGTGCTTTTGCCTATGGTGTACCATGCAGTTCAAAAAGAAGAAGAGAGAGCTGTGCAGGAGGGGAGGTGGGCTACCAGCAGCTACACAAGTTGCAGAGGGGTGAGGAGTAGAGATAGCAGGGGTAACCCAGAACAAAACAGACATCAGGACTGTTGCACATGCAGGCCACACTGGACTCACAGATCACAGTTTGGGCACTGCTGAACTGGGTTATACAGCATCTGCCAGCTCTAGCCTGACTCTCTCTCACATCACATCACATCAGTCTTCTGTCTGATGGCTCACTCTTCCAGACTTTGTTTTTATCCTGTCTTCAATCATCTCACTATTCTCTATGGGTATTTTTTTTTTCTTTGAAACTTCTTCCATTCAGACAAGGACATTTCTGGTGAACTTGGTTAACCAAGCCAATTTTCTGGGAATCCATTCTCCACATAGAGCGAACAACTCCTTCAGCAATCAAGGTTTCTACTAACCTACTGCATATCATGTTTTCCACTTACAAAATGGAGGAGTGGCCTAGTGGTTAGAGTGGTGGACTTTGGTCCTGGGGAACTGGGTTCGATTCCCACTGCAGGCACAAGCAGCTCCTTGTGAATCTGGACAAGTCACTTAACCCTCCATTGCCCCAGGTACAAATAAGTACCTAAGCCGCATTGAGCCTGCCATGAGTGGGAAAGCGCGGGGTACAAATAAAAAAATAAAAAAAAGATCAACCCGTATGCACTTCATGCATCAAGGATTGAAACTCTGTTTTGTTCTTGTGGTTTAGTCCTAATTAGATTGTAAACTCTGTCGAGCAGGGACTGTCTCTTCAAGTTCATGTGTACAGCACTGCGTACGTCTAGTAGCGCTATAGAAATGATAAGTAGAAGTAGTAGTTTAAGCTATCAATCTTGCAATGCTCTCCTTTGTCTTTTAAGAATGAATCTTCAAAGCAATCACAAATTGGAACTCTGGACAGACTGTATGCAACTGTATCTCTTTCACCAGTTGGAAAGGGGCCAAGATGGAATTGTGAGAGGGTACAAAGTTAAGAGTTCCAGACTAGGGAATTATTTTCTGCATTGAGAGCATGGCCACAGATGAGACATAGTGAAAAAAAGATTTGCTCACAAAAATGTAGTCTAACTGGGAAAGGGAGTGGTGTGACCTGGTGGTATACGTGTAGTCTTTCTTCCGGATGGAGAATGCGCCAAGCATCCAATACCTCCTGGGCACCCCCAGTTCCCAACAGGCTGCTTGCCTATCAATCTATAGTAGGGTCCATCACTGAATTCGTATCACCTGCGACAATCAAGGGTGTATCCGGATATTGAGAACAGTGAAGAAGGAGATGGCAAAAAAAAGTACAAGGGCCATAGACCCCCACCAGCAAAGATTCCCGTCCCTGCAAATTTAGATGAATACCAAGATAGCGACCCATGTCATCATGAAAGAGCAGTTTACTGGTACACTGTAATGTTTTATTAAGGAGAATTGCCACCCCTTCCCGCTTTCTGGCAGAGGGGGAGCTATAAATCTCACCAACCCACTGCCTGGCCAACTTCTGATGCTCAGTGGAGGTCAACCTAGTCTCTTGTAGACAAACAATATCAGCCTTAGGGCGCCCAGGACCTTCGAACATTTCATGGGCGACATAATATGCCCCTCCCCCATCCCCACATTCCAAGAAAGGAGTCACAGTGTCCCTCAAGGAGGACTATTCACAGAACTAGAAGTATGGACACATCCAAGCTAATAGAAATACACATTCAAAAAACTCCCAGGCACTCAGCCTCATCCAAGAGCAACTAAAAGACAATAGGGGAGCAAAATCAAGACAGACAAGTTATCCAACCCACGCAGCCACAGCAAAGAACATTAGTAACACCCCACCCCAACCTCCCACCCTCACCCATTGACACCCAAAAATCCACTCCCCACCCCTCTCCCAAACCCTTGGAACAATCCTAGCAGTATCCCAACAGTCTTACTGAAGGGGGGATTCAAGAGCACTACAATGGCAGGGAGACTCCCTGCTTACAAAGAAAAAGCCCTAAAAGAAAAAAAATGCAAAGATTGTTTTCAACCAGGCACAGCACCTCACGCAAGTATAGGCCTGTACACCAAAGCAGTAGAAATACAATGGAACCCACAAAACATAGTCTAGATCAGGAGGTTCCGTCTTCAGCTGGTAAGGATATTAACTTCCTTTATTTAGGCTCACATTCCCCCTCCCTCACACTCGTCATAGCCCTTTGTCTCTTTTTCCTCTTTCCCCAGCAGCTACTGTCCCGGCCTCTTCTCCTACACTTCCTTCTCTTCTTCCCCAGCATCCATGTCTGTGTTCTTCTGACCTTCCCCTGCATATACCCATCTTTCCCTCCCCTCCCCCCAATATCTGTCCTCCTTCCACCACCAAAGCCATCCTTACATCTCAGTATCAGACCCATCTCCAAGCCCCAGCTCCTGACTTCCACCTGCTCCCTTGTCAGCCCCCAGCCCCCTTTTCCCATCCCCAGCATCAGACTGGTCTCATCATCCCCCCCCCCCCCCCCACACTTCTCCTACTTGCCCAGTGCCACTCTATCTACTGTAGAGTGAGGAGCTTCTTTCTTCACTCCAGCCACTCTGGCTGATAGAACCATGTAGGAGTTGAAAGCAGAGAACAAGTACTTACTGCATTACACACAAAACAGGAAGTAGATTCTTTGATTTTGGCAGCTATGTGGTGCTGGCATAGTGGCTGGAGCGAAAGAAAAAAAAAGGAGCTCCTCAATCTGCAGCGGATTTAGTGACACCAGGAAAGGCTCGTCGTAGAAAGGATCAGCTGTCACAAATTTTGGTGGGCAGGGGCCAGCAGGCCAGAGATAGTACCCATGTGCCCCTCCTCCTTCCCAAATCAGAGACGCCAAGGGTGGCCCATCCCAAAGTGTGAGATACACCATCACAGTGGACTGAGATTGAAGGCCAATCCGTGAGGTCTTATAGGAATGCATCTGGGGTATAAAATTTGGAAAGATCCGCATGTTGTTTTGCTTTCTAAATGCTGCTGAGGGCAATGACTATCAATTTTTTTTTTCATTCCGGACACACCTGATGGACAATGCTTGCATGAGTGACACACTGCATTAATGACCCTCACAGACTTTTGGCGAGACACAGCATCCACAAAAATTCAACCTCCCCACAACAAGTACAGATCAGAACTAGAACATTTCTCAATGGAAGTCACCATACCCCCCCCCCCCCCCCAAAAAAAAAAAAAAAAAAATCCAGATTTTCATGCCATCTGAGCAATAGCAACACAAAGCTCACCACTACCAGGCACAATGTGAAATACCTGAAAAAAAATACTAATTCAACATACAAAGTAGTAAACACGTCATTCAACACTAATACTAATCCTATGATACAAACAGCTAGAACCTTACCTATAAACAGGCAGCAGGCCCTAAAACACCATTACACCTACTACAGCTAAAACAGAACACTGAGGAATGCTACAGACCGCAACACAATAAAATACTACATCTTAGCCACATGCAAAACACAAACTCTCACAAAATACAGAGCAAGGGATTACCAATTCTAAATGGAAATATAAACACAAAAATTGAACTGCGAACCTCAAGAAGTCAAATTCAATATATATTGAAACACTGGAGAAATAAAAACATAAATCATTATACTTTGTACTGAATACAATACAAAGACATCTGCGATGAACACTTCCCAAAGTTAACATATTTCAATTAACAAATACAAAATAAAACACCTTTTTTTTTAACCTTTGTTTTCTGGACAGTTTCAAGTTCCATTACAATGGTCCCAGTGTCTCTTGTCTGCTTTCCTGTCTGATCTTCTGTTTCTAGTGGCTGCTGTCCATTTTTTATTTCTCCTCTCTCCTCCTGTCTTGTTCCCTCAATACATCTGTCTCTGAGGTATTGGTGTTTCCTTTTTAGCTCTTACCTTTTTTTTGGGGGGGGGGGGGGGTGTTTTCTACCTCTATCCACTCATTCAAATTTCACCCTACTCCTTTCTATTTTTCACCTACCTATCAACTTTCCATCTCCTTCTCTCACCCCCTAGCTCTCCCATTTCCCATCTCACCCCTTCTCCAGCCTCTTTTCCCATTTATCCTTCACCTATTCCCCATTACCATATTTCTACCCTCTATATATACTATTCTCCTCTCACTCATCTCCTTGACCAACTCTTGGTCTTTTCTCGTGTGGTTTAAACCATTCCTGGTATCTCCCTTCCCTATCACTTGTTCAACCCTTGTAGTCCAGCATTCCTCCCTCTCTCTCTCTCCTTCCCCCCAACAACCTTGAAGCCTGATGTGTCCCTGTCCACTCTCACTTCCCTCCTGCCCCCTCCCATGGTCTAGAATCTCTTTTCTCTGTCATCCGCCCCATAGTCTAGCATCTCTCCCTCTCTCTTCCCTCCCTTGAGTCCAATATCTCTCTCTTTTTTTTTCTTTCCTCCCTCCCATTGTCCAGCATCTATTATCCCCTCACCTCCACCCTCTAATTCTAAGGTGTCTTTCTCTCTCTCTCTCTCTCTTCCCTTTCTGCTTCCTGTTAGGACAGAGAGGAGGAATGGAGAAACAGTTGATGTCCATCATCCCTCCCTCCAGTTATCCAGCATTTCTTCTCCCTCCCTCACCCCCCAATTCAAACATCTCACTCTCTTGCATCCCTTAATGACTGTCATCCAGCGTCTCTCCCTCCCGCCTCTCAAAACATCCCTCCCTCTGTCTTCCCCTTCCTGCCTCCTGTTGTCCAGCATGTCTCCCTCCCCCCAACTCTACATATATCCCTCCTTCTTGCCTCCTGTTGTCCATTTCTTCTCCTCTGCTTCCCCTCAACCCCCCCCCCCCCCATTCAAACATCTTTCCTTCTCACTTTCCTTCCTCCCTCCTGTTGTACAGCATTTCTCCCTCCTTCTCCTCTAACCCCCTCCTCCAATCTGATCTCCCTCTGGTTTCCCTTCCTACCTCCTGCTGCCCATCACTTCTCCCTCCCTCCCAATCCCACTCCCATTCAGACATCTCTCCTCCGTCTCTTGCTGACCACCATCTTGTTCTCCCTCTCCTCTGCTCCTGAGGCCAAGTTGTCAACATGTCTCCCTCTATACCCTCATGGTAACTTCTCACCTTCTAATCCTCCCCCAGCATCTTTCCTTTTGCTCCCTCCACCCCAGCAGTCTGGTACCTTTTGTCTTTCTCCTCCCCCTTAAAGAAGTCCAGCATGCATCATCCTATCCATCCCCCCTCCCCCCGCAGGCGGTCAGACATCTTTTCCCCCCTCTCTCTCAAACCCCTTCCCCCCTGCTAGCAATCTGACATCTCCCCCCCCCCAAAAAAAAAAAAACCCCTTTCCCCCCCAGTTTATTTACATTCGCTCTCTGCTGCCGGTCTCTTCTCTTTACCACGTCCTGCACTGTCTCTCTCAAACCCCTCCTTCCCCGGTTTACCTCCCCTTGCTTGACACAGCCACCAGGCTGAGGCAGCTATTCACATTCGCTACCTGCCTCCAGCCTCCGAGTCTTCTCTCTAGTGTGTCCTGCCCCTGAGGAAACAGGAAGTTATATCAGACAGGGCAGGACGTGCTAAAGAGAAGACTCGGAGGCCGGAGGCAGGCAGCGAATGTGAATCTCTGCTGTAGCCTGGCAGCTCTACCAAGCAAGTAGAGATAACTGGGGGTGAGGGGAGGGGAAGAGAAGGGGTATGAAAGAGAGACAGGGTAGGATGCGTAAAGAGAGAAAGAGGCCAGTGGTAGGCAGTGAATGTAAGTAAACTGGGGAGAAGGGACTAAGGGACTGAGAGATGGGGGGAAAGATTGGACCACCTCCTGGGTGGGCTTTGTGATGCTGCTCTCTAGAGAGGCCCTATAATGAGGCCAACTGAGGCCTCAGGTGGCACTTTAGCCACCTGAGGCCTCAGTTGGCCTCATTATAGGGCCACTTCTGAAAATCAGTGTTCTCTTGACCAGCTTAATTCTGTTGATCACTTGATCTCTTCTTCAGCACTCAACCTGGTTGACCATGTTTGCTTCTCCATCACCTCCATAACCTGGGGATCTCAGGTAGAGTTTATCCCTGCTTTTGCTCATACCTTACTGACAGATTCTACCAAGTGGTATCCTTCTTCATGTGGTATTCGACAAGGTTCCATTCTTGTTCCAACTCTATTCAACATTTTCACCCTTTTCCACTCCTAATTCAGTCCCTTAGTAATAGTCCTTACTGTTATGCAGATGATTTTTAGATTTTAATTTTTAGGTTTTAATTTACCTTGCCTCTTATGTTTTTATGCTTCCCTTTCAGTTGACATTTTCCCTGGTAACCTTTGCTTTCAAGCTGTGCCTACCTGGCTTCATGACAACCGTCTATTATTCCTTAACTCTTCCAAATGAGAATCTATCCAGTTTCCAAACCTTCGCACTTTTCTGCCTTTTCCCACTATGATTCAGAACTGTCCTTTCCTATACCAGACTGCATTCTGGGGGGTCACTTTTGACTCTAAACTTACCTTCCAACCTCAAATTAACTCCATTAGCTGGTCCTCCTCCTTTGCTATCCAACATAATCATTCTGTTTGGGAGATGAGCCTTCTTTCCTCTCCACTTGGAGTACTCATTCTGGCATTAGTCATCACACATTTAGATTACTGTAATTCTCTATACAATGGGTACCTTCTTATATCGCTCAAAAGAATTCACCTTGTCCAGTCTACAACCGTCAAAAATTTTCAATAACGCCTGCCATATTGGATCATGTCTCTGCTTTTGTTATCTCTGAGCACTGGCTTTCAGTTTCTTCTAGACTCAAGTCTAAAATTCCACCCCTTGCCTTAAAGAGTATTAGATCTCAGTCCCCCAGTTACATCTCTGACCTTCTTATTCCATATGTCTCATCTTGTGCTCTTCACTCTTCTCAGTCCTTCCTTCTCACCCTTCCTCCTCCTTCCCTTCTTCATGTTGATGTATCTAAGGACTCTGCCTTTTGCTGTCTGTGTTGGACATCACATCTATCTGAGATAATTTCAAAAAACTTTTCTCATTAGGATTTATAGTATTGAGTCAAATTCATTTTATATTTGAGATACCTTAAATTTATATCAAATAAAGTGTGGCAAGGAATTTATTACAATGACGATTATTTTGTGACATTGATATTTTGGACTATGTGGGTGTAAGAAAGATTCACAAACTCACATATATTTATTTATACATACACACATATATTGAAGAGTCCTATGATGATGTGTAATTAGGGAGAAGTTGGAAGAATTTGATGTTTATATATTGAATACAGCCCCCATTCTGAGCATGGCATGGCCCACTACTCAGTATAATATCATTGAGTACAGAAATAGAATAAAATAAAACACAGAAAAGAAAAGAAGATGATACCTTTTTTTATTGTACTAACAATACATTTTTTGATTAGCTTTCGAAGGTAGCCCTTCTTCGTCAGATCAGAAATAAGCAAATTTTGATAAGTAACAGCATATATAAGTGAAACATCAAAGTATTTCAGTGACAGTCTGAAAGGATGAGGGAGGGGTGGGCTAGGTGAGAAACAGAGAGGGCTGAGAGGATGGGGGGAGGGAGATATGCATGGTGATCAGAGGGTGACAAAGCAGTGAAATTTCATGGTTTATAATGGGCTAGAAAAACCAGATCTTTGTTAAGTCCAGTCTGGTGGATGTCAAAATATTTAATCATATATAGGAAACCCACAGACAAATGCAGCTACCTCCACAACTCCAGCTTCCACCCTTCATATACAAAAAAAATCCATTATCCACAGCCAAGCCACAAGATACCATCGTATCTGCTCTGACCTAGGGGACAGAGATAGCAACCTCAAAATCCTGACTGCATCCTTTGAACAGAAAGGATACAACCCCAAAATAATCTTCAAGAATTTTGCCTCCTCCCTCAAAACACCCAGGGAAAATCTGCTTTGAGTAAAAGAAAGCCACAGACAGAACCCCCCCCCCCCCCCCCTTTTAACATACAACCCAGAGTTGGAAAAACTGAGGAAAATCATAAGAGATCTGCAGCCACTACTCCAGGAGGATGAATTACTGAAAGAGGTATTTCCATCCCCACCAGTGCTGGCCTTCCGACAGCCACCCAATTTAAAACACAAGCTAGTGAGACGCAAGCTCTCAACAGAGACCCAAAAAGAAGAGAATGGCACACATCCTTGCAATATATCCAGCTGCAAACTATGCCAAAACATTTCACAAGACCCCACAGTCATTCACAAAGGAAAAATATTCAACATAAAGGAATCTTTCACATGCTCATCTTCCAATGTAGTATATGTCATCCAGTGTAAAAAATGTGACGAAGGGTGCTATATTGGAGAAATAAGCCAGATGCTGAAGAAGAGATTTAATTTACATACAGACCATATGAAAAATGCCAGTACCAACCAAGATGTTACCTCTGTGGGACGGCACTTTACAAAACCAGAACACTGTACTAATGATTTTATAGTGAGAATACTTAAAGGAAACTTTAAAACAATAAAGGAACGCAAGACCTTTGAAGTCAAAATGATTAAATATTTTGACACCCACCAGACTGGACAAAGATCTGGGTTTTCTAGCCCTTTATAAACCATGAAATTTCACTGCTTTGTCACCCTCTGATCACCATGCATATCTCCCTGTCCCCCATCCTCTCAGCCCTCTCTGCTTCTCACCTAGCCCACCCCTCCCTCATCCTTTCAGACTGTCACTGAAATACTTTGATGTTTCACTTATATATGCTGTTACTTATCAAAATTTGCTTATTTCTGATCTGACGAAGAAGGGCTACCTTCGAAAGCTAATCAAAAATGTATTAAATTAGTCCAATAAAAAATGTATCATCTTATTTTCTTTTCTATGTTTTATTTTATTCTATATCTATTGACTGGCTTTATAAGTGGACTAACACGGCTACACATCTATCTACTCATTGAGTACTGAGATAGTGGACCATGCCATGCTCATCCTCAGAATCATCCATTTTCTACAATAATTTTCAGTCACAGGATTTTATTTTGCTTGGTTTATTTGGAGAAGGAGTCTTTGGGATTTAGTATTATATTGCCCTACTCTTTCAGTTTTTGTATTGTTGAATTTTGCTGTCTGGGGCCTCACTTATGAAAACTCCCTCTCTCTGAATATCTGAGTTGAACCCTTTTTCCAAAAATTTAAAACACTGGTCAAAACTTTGATTATTCCAGCTTACATATAAATTAATTCTCCCACTTCAGGCACAGGCAGCTCCTTGTGACTCTGGGCAAGTCACTTAACCCTCCATTGCCCCATGTAAGCCGCATTGAGCCTGCCATGAGTGGGAAAGCGCGGGGTACAAATGTAACAAAAATAAAAATAAATAAATATGCTGTATTTTCTCCAAAATTTCTTTTGCTATTGTTGGCAGCATTCCCAACCCTCCCTTTCAACCCTCCAGTTTCCTTTCCTCCTCATTTTTCTTGCTTCTAACTGCTCTCTTTTTCCTGCCTGTTCCCTCTTTCTCTCCTTGAATAAGATTGTAATTTATTTTCCTCCTCTTTTTTGGTCTAACTGTGAGCTGCTCAGCTGCACCCTTGTGACATGAGCGGTATAGCAAGCTCTTGCAATAAATAAATGCTATACTCTGCAATTTCCTAATGAAGAGAGAGCCAAAAATGGCTCACTGATTATCAGCTTTTTTATATACACCTTTTTTGGGGGGGGGGGGGGCAAATGTGGATGTTTTGAAAGTTTTTAATGGTGTTTTGACTGTTTTATGCTGATTGTAGTTGCCTTCTGTAGTCCTGGCTGAAAATGAGATCAGTAAATCTTAAATTAAATTGATGATTACGTATGCTGTCTTATTAATGTTTTTAAATCAAGTTTGTGTGAAAACTTTTTGTAATCCACTTTGAGCTACTAGTGGATAATGTGGAATAAAAATGTAATTAATAAATTAGTGAATGGTATAGAAATGTTGTGGGACATGCTCTCAATGGAGTGATTAATATGTGAAAAATGAGGGAAATTATAATTACTGGAGTGTGTGGAAACCTACAATCTTTGAATAACTGTAGGCTAAAAATTCCTTCACTCGCGGAATGCAAATGGGCAATAACACATAGCAGAGCTTCACGAGGACAAGCAGCATCTCTCTGGCATGAGTCACCATAGGAGTTGCACTCAAAACAAAGGTGTATATTCTTTTCTGTAGGAGACAAAAAAAACCTAGCTTTTTAGTAGATGAAATACTAATTGAAAATAGGTCTTATTTTTCTGCATATAGCCAATAGTAGATTTATATCAAGTCTGAATTTATGGGCTAAAGATACTTTTAATTCTTTGATCAATTAAGTTTTGATTAATTACAATTTTATTTTATCGCATTTCTACTTCCAATTGCGTATTACATTAGACTGTTAATGTTTTAATATTATATTTTGTTCTAATATTACTACTAATCTTGCAATTCTAACTTTGCAATTTGCCTTGAATTTGAAAAGGCCAGGAGGAATAAAAATGCCTGATTATATTAAAAAATACAAGTTGATATAAGTAGATTTTTAAAAAGAATGGGATGCATTTGATCCCTACAAGGAGAACTTATATTATCATCTTTCTGGAACTAATATACGTTAAATGTTAAACTCACATTATTGTAATAAATACTGATATTTTTTTTATGGTTGATTTTTACATTACTTCCTGTCTGCTATATTTTAAACACATGAAATCCTTTTTACGCTTTTTTCCCCCTGAACTCATTATAGTTCGCTGCCACTTAATTACTATAAGAAAACGTTTCACAGACTTGCTCACTTTCTCCCTCCTTTTCTGTTCTGAGGGGGAAGAACAATTATCCAAATAAAGATGAGGTTGTTAATACAATCTCATCCTTCTACTCCTCTTTTTAGAAGCAGACAGCATACAACATAACCATCAGGTGACACACAGCATCTTGCCTAAATTTGAATCCTTAGTACAGGGACAGTAATGGTATCTTTCAGGCCTAAAACCACCCCCTCGTGCAAGTCTAAAATGGAGTGGTAGTAAAGGAAAGAGAGATCCCACTGACAGGAAGTCTCTATTAGACAGCCCACAGGGAGTAGGTGAGAGTAGGGGCTCTCCTCTCTGAGAGAGATTGAGAATTCTTATTCCAGATGAGGAATGAAGAGAACCTTATTATTTTTAATGGAAATGTTCAATACTACATCATCAGAGGTTTTCTGGAGTCCCAGTTCAACAGTTTACTGGGTACCAAACAGGTGAAATGGTAAAAGTACTGCTACTGAGTGGAGGAGTAGCCTAGTGGTTAGTGCAGTGGACTTTGATCCTGGGGAACTGAGTTCAATTCCCACTGCAGCTCCTTGTGACTCTGGGCAAGTCACTTAACCCTCCATTGCCCCTGGTACAAGATAAGTACTTGAATATATGTAAACCGCTTTGAATGTAGTTGCTAAAAAACTCAGAAAGGCGGAATATCAAGTCCCATTTCCCTACATTCTTTCAACATATCCATTTGGCACAAACTAAAACGAGGGAGAGGGAGAGAGGTCTTGACTGCAGTCTGCAGAATGAGAAACTGTGAGCCATATTTTCCAGGTATTTGGGACCTACAGAAGTGGTGAAGGACAACATCCATAATGTGATTTTGTCCACACAACCTACCAATCTGGGGAACAGCAAGCATTCCAGAGGTTCTCTGAAGTTATTTCCTGGATCTTGGATGTCAGTTATTGACCCCAAAAAATCGTCAGGGGTGTTTTCTGTTATTACGTTTTCCATTTGGTAAATTTCCCATAGAGGCACAGTGGATAATAAATAGAGTATTTGAATTATTTTCCCAAAAGATATATTTTATATGAGATCATTGCTAATGATGAAGTCTATTTTCTGTTCAGTGAAACAATAATCCTGTATGAAGTACATAGCTTGTACATTGATAACAGGTTCTGACTACATTACTAGCAAAGCCCTGAAGTATAGCTCATCTCTGATGAGAAACAGCACCCCCATCACCCTCCCTCTTTGTCTACCTTAAGGAATGAGGAAGCGGCTAAACCTTTGTCCATCAAATCCTCTATGCTTCTCATATATCCTATGCTTTTCATCTCCTCTGATTTTCACCATTCAACCAAACACATAGGTGATGAGCTCACATCTCCAATCACAAACATGCAACTGAACACAGAAAATTCAAAGTCTACTAAACAATTTCCCTCTACCCAACGACAACAAGTTGCAATCCCATTGACCAAACCAATTTTTTTGGCAACATCACACTACAGGATCTGATACATTCAGCATCACCTTTCTGCCACTTCCAAATGAGGGAAGAGACAAAAGAAGGAATACAGCTATTCAAATCACCATTACAAAATATAATATGCTAATATGCTAATATGCTAATGCATGTTACCCATTCCATTTATGGGTAACATGCATTAGCATGTCCAACTTCTTTCATTATTCCACATAACATGCTTAAGCATGTCCAACTATTATTCAAGGTTAACAAACATGAGTACATCTCAAGGTTCATGGCAGCAATTTTCCCACAGACTGCTTAACCACCAGCCATATAGTCACTTTTATTTTGTGTATTTCAAGCAAGTTTTCAAAAAGAAAGCATGTATGTTGATTCTCTTTAAAAAGGACTAAATTCAAAGCGTGCGAGTTAAAATCATCTGCATTACTGGCACAGCTTAAATTTCATATCTGAAAATCAAATATAGATGAGCTGTTTTCCTTCCCTATCCCTGACACACCCAAAGGAATACCTCTTACCTACGGCTAAAAGTGTGCACACTACAGCAGGGTGCCCATACATACTTTCAGCTGCACTTGCAAAGTGCAATTTTCAGTCTAGTCATTTCACCCAGGTAAAAGCGGAGGAGTAGCCTAGTGGTTAGTGCAGTGGACTTTGATCCTGGGGAACTGAGTTCAATTCCAGCTGCAGCTCCTTGTGACTCTGGGCAAGTCACTTAACCCTCCATTGCCCCTGGTACAAAATAAGTACCTGAATATATGTAAACCGCTTTGAATGTAGTTGCAAAAACCTCAGAATGGCGGTATTTCAAGTCCCACTTCCCTTTCCCTTTGAGACCTGATCTCTACAACTGTCACTTGCATTAGATGACTGGCACTGGTATTAAATCAAGCTAAAATATATGGCATATCTCAGGAACCAGATCACTAATCCTGGTATTGGAGTAACTTCTCTCTCTCTTTTTGGCTATGTGAGGTCCTGGTAGATGGTCCCTTCTTTTTCTTTTGTTTTAAACTGAGAATAGGAGACAAATGGTTAACACCTTGCTACCCGACTCAGATGATGACAAAATTGTTTGGACAGTGGTCAAACTTAGCAGATTAAACATAGCCACATAAAATGGAGTAACAAAGGACCTGATACTGAGTGGTAGAAACAACCATGTTAATTTAAATGTTGGCATTGTCCAGTGGTTTCATATTGTGACTTTCTTGGAGATTTGAAGTGATCTACTTCTCTAGAACCAAGTTGCATAGCGTTTAGATATATTAACATACACTGCACTTCCATACTCCTGAGGCAGGCGCCCACACACCAAAACACAGCCGCTGTGTCGAGTCTTTTGGTGTGTTTTCAATAAATTTCATATATAAGAATCATCTCGTCTCCCTTGTAACTTTTGGAAGGGCCAATCCACCCAACTCTTTGGTTTGTGCTTGCTACGGTCGTAGGGATTGAGAACTCCTCCACATCTTGTGGTCGTTCTCTCCACATGCATATTCAACAGCACTATGCATATATGTACGTGACTATACGTATTCAGTAACAGTGAATATACATATACAATTCTATAACCGGGCAGGTGCAGTTACATGCAACTTATGTGCGTAAGTGATGCCTTAACTGGCACTTATGAACATAAGGGAGCACATAAATGATATAGAGCATGCCTGCAAAGTGATGTACACATGGGTGGAGCATGGGTAGGATATCAGGGTGTCTCCTACTTATATCTTACAGAATTCTATAGGTTGCATGCACTCCATGGTGCACTTAGACATACCAGCTTATGGTAGCCATAGACCTGGTGTAAGTGGGCACGCCTAAATAATGGAGCATCGACATTGATTTACACTAGTTCTATAACAGAATCTTGGTGCCTCGGTATGAGGCCCTATATATGTCCACATTTAATCAGTAAGAATGGATGCTCAGCATGTGGCATCAAGGTGCCAAGTTATAGAATTGCTCCCATTCTGTGATCATTGCTGCTGACACTATCCATTTAGTTTAAGGATGCTGTTTATCAGGCCTAAACTAAACATAGGGGCCGATATTCAGGCCGTGGCAATCAGCATTTTTAAGCCACTGACGTCATGGGCTGAAAAGCCTGGATATTCAATGTCGGGCCATGTCTGGGCACTGAATATCTGGGTCAGTGCTGAAACCTGGAAGTTACCCGGGCACCTGACATTAAGACAGGTGCCCAAGTAGTTCAGCCAATAAAGTTAGGATAGCCTTTTTGCTCTTCTAATTTTTTTCTACTTACTTACCCAAGTAGCCTGAACATTTCTGCGAACTGGGTAAATCTAGATTCTACCCCGACTCCACCCCTAGACTGCCTGGCACTGCTAATATCCCCATTTAAATCCTTTTGGATATTGGACCCATTATCTGGATAGCAGATGAATATCACCACTATCTGGATAATTATTGCAGCCTACACTTGTTTCACCCTTCCACAGTTCACTGACCATACAGATAGTATCAGGCTGGTTAGAGGGAATTTTGGTTTGATACTATCTATATAGCAGCTGAAAATACATGAATATTAAAATTATAGATCCATTGGCAGCTGGTGAACATAGATTGACCTTTGAATATCAGTCCGATAGTAAATAATTGCAGACACAGACCAACTGGCTCATCCAGTCTGACCAATTATTCTGGTCTACACTGCTATGTATATATCCAGTTTCCAACTGTAGAAGCTTGACCACTTCTAGGATATAGTTCCTTATCATTTTTGTTGTTTTCTCTTTAGTTGTTTACCATCCCGGGTAGACGTGCTTACAAGTTTCCATACTTAATTCAATACTTAGCTCCTATAACCTCAATATCTTGCCACAGAGCTTTCCAATAATCTAAACAGTTACAAAACTAGTGAAGCTGTTGGCTGATGTTAATTGGGGCTGTTGCCTCAAACATCCAGTCGCACAGGTCTTCCACTTCCTGACCTTCCTAGATTATGCTTAGTCATCACCAACTTGCTGACACTAGAACTCCTTAGATACCAGATAAGTTAACCCATTGGCTTCAACCTCACTACCCTTTGGCCTGTGCCTCAGGAATCTAATAATCAACACTGGTATTTAGGGTGACAAACACAGGAATGTCTCAGGGATTAGATAGCATTAGAGTAATAGAAATGGACATGTCTTGGGGATTAGATAATTGGCAATGATATTACTACATGCAACAAGCATGGGGTCTGTCTCAGGGATCAGATAACTGGTTTTAGCATTAGTCAAAGTAACAAACACAAGCACTGCTCAGGATCAGGTGACTAGGAGTGGTATTAGCTTAACAAATACAGACATATCTCTGAGACCAGATGATTAGCATGAATAATAGGAGTAGATTTTTAAAGGAGGCCAGGAAAAGAGGCTGTCTATGAGATTAATGGGCAGACAACAGGTAGGAGGACATGCACTAAGCCTGGACAGTCACTCTCATGCTAGTAGTTAAGTGACTCTCAGCTGAAAGGTAGCTGCCAGGAACAAGAGCAGTATAAAGCAGGGAGGTAAATCAGCAGAAGCTGGGAAAGTGTTGGCAGCTTACTGTGGGAAAGGTGTCTGCAGTCCTCTCAGACTCCCAAGCTCTCTGGAACACTTCTGGAACTGGAGGGACCGGTGGAGGAGGAAGCAGAGGTGATGACAATGATTGCAGTGGCAGAGGAACGGTGGAGAATGAGTCAGATGAGGCTGGAGGATGGTGTGCTCCCTGCTGCAGACGAGGGGGAATAAAATCATCAAGTGTAGGAAAGGTCAGGGGTGAGGTGGGGGAATCTGTGCCAGCAGGTACAAGAGGAGGTGGAGGACTGCTGGAGGTGCCTTCTTGCTCTCTCTCAGCGTTAACCTGGTGAAGTGGAACTATTATGACTTCAGGCGGTGCTGGGCTGGAAGCAGACTCCTGCGGGAGACAAGGTGGTGTTACACAAAGGGATCACAAGTCCTGGACAGCAGTACGTTGGTGTCATGTGAGCACACAGCACAACCACGTGTGCATCCCTCGGCAAAGCGCTGGACAATTTGTACTCTGCACTAAAAGCATCACACAAGACAAAAATAGCAACAAAAACAAAAACAAACTACCCATCCCTCTACTACTTTTCCTCATTTTATTCATTTGCACAGGGTTCAGATCCCTGGAATGCTTTATCAGAAAGTGCACAGTTTTCCTCTAGTATCACACCAGCTACTACGACAGCTCCTAGAAGATGTACCAGCGAGAGTCTCCTGTGCATCACAGGAGCAGATGCAAGCTCCATACCGCTCTTGCCAGGAAATCAGAAACTGCTGATGAGAGAGGCTCAGAACTGAATACATTTATTTATAGGCAAAGGAAAAGGAAGGAAGAACGCAATACTACAGTAAAGACATTCAGAGAATCATTATGAAGATGAAAATGTGTACCATGCTGTATGCCTTGGCTGGATATCTCTGCTGGGCTGGACAGGCTGAATCCTTTGCTGTCATTGGCTTAGAGTCAGCGGCAGTACATTGGGGATCTAGCACTCTGCGGCCCATGTCTCGATGGACTGGATACTGGGTCCAGAAAGTGTCTGTGCCATCATAGCTAACCGTTTCTTTCCTTGGGATACTGCTAAAGAATGGTCTGGGAGTGACAGGCAGAGGAGCAGAAGGCAGCTTCCTGCTTTCTGTTACGGAACAAATATCTGTGCCTGGTGTTTTAGTTACATCAGTTTCCAAATTAGCCACCTCTCCCTCACCGTGTGCAATGCCTGTGGAATTCTCAGCTGCAGATGAGCCAGTGCTGTTAGCCAGAGAAGCTATATATAAGCTGCTGACCTTTCTTTCTTTGCCAGTCTCATGACTGGCATTCCTTCCAGTATTACTGCAATTGGGGACGGCAGGCTCTCTAGTGCTCAGTGCTTCAGAGAGGGGAAAACAAGGAGCAGGGTGTGAGTGTTCAGCAGGTGTTAAGGCCTGGGAAATTTGGCTACTTGATACGTTAGAATACCCTGTGGAGATGCCCGGTGTTTCCGTGGTAATAAAAGGTGCTGGGTGTGTCTGTTTCCTAGCATTCTGTGGTGTGGGCTGTGTATACGGTTTAGGAGCACTAAGATACACCCCATCCAGAACTGGTACCGGCACTTGGTGAGATGCATTAGTAGGAGGGTGCCATGCAAAGCATTGATCCCTAGAAGGGGGATGACGAGTCTTTTCAGTGAGATTCAAGACATAACAAACAAGCAAAGAAAATAAATATATTGTCAACATAGGGGAACAAAATGGAAATTCAGATTTCATCACAAATAAACTCATTATCTTGTTGCAAACACAAATGTCACCTTAACATGTCATGTCATTTGATTGATATGTTCTTAAGCACAACAACTTCCTCCAGTTCTCAGCATAGAGGAGACCCAACACTGCTGTGTTGTTTTAGAGAATATCTTCCATAACTTGTGCAATATTCTGTTCTAGAAATGATTTATACAAAACACATTTTGCTGAAAATTGTTACCTGCCCCTGATAACCTTTTCGTTGTTACTCGAAGATTTTTGTGTTACTGTGAATCTCTTTCAGGCACTGGGCTATGTTTTCAACTATCATATTAAATTTGATGGCATCTTACTCAGAGCATTTTCCAAAGAAAGGAAATAGAAAACAAACAGAATAGAGAATATGCAGTAGAATGCTAAAGGGGACATGGGTTAAGGATGTAGAAGCACAAAATTATAGAGGTAAGGAAGAGACAATTCTGAAAAGTGAATTTGGGGCCTGGACCATTAACACTGGCAGAAGAGAGAGAAACTTAAACGACAAGTGGGGATAACCTAAAGTGAGAGTGAGAACAGTTAAAATGCAGGAGGGGGAGGAGGATTGGTTTGTAGGCAAGTAGAAAGATGATGAGGATACAGAACTATGAGCAAAGGGAGTAAGGATAAGGGGAATAGGAGATGAGAGCACATGGCTGGCTCATGAAATAAAATAGTGCTCAGCCAACTTGCTTTGGAGGACCTCTGCTCCATCATATCACTTCGGGCGCCCCCCTCCTCCCCCCCCCCCCCCCCCAGTGAGTTTAGCACCTTTCCCTCCCTTGGACTGGCATCTTTACCCCCCACCCCACCCATCCAGTCTCTCCTTCCTCCTCCTAACAGGTCCAGCAATACTCCCTCACCTCTCTCACTCCACTGCGGTCCTGTAAAGTTTACATCGGTTGCTGGTGGCAGCAGCAGCAGTAGCATTACAGGCTGCCTTCAGTCAGCCCCTGTGTCTTTCCCTCTGCCGCATCCCGTCCACAGGGAACTACATCAGATAAGGCAGGAAGTAGCAGAGGGAAGAACCAGGGGATGGCCAAAGGCAGCCTGTTATGTTGCTGATGCTGTCACTGGTGAGAGACGTAAACTTTACAGGACCACGGGGGAGTGAGAAAGGAGTGCTGGACCCGTGGGGAGGGGGAAAAGAGAAGGGGAGAGACCGGAATGGGGTGGGGAGGGAAAGAAAAAGCTTAACCTGCAGACCAGGTGAAGTCAGAGGCTGGGTATTTGGGTGCCCTTAATTACCAGCGCCCTGGGCCAAAGCCTCAACTGGTCCAACGGTTAAGCTGGTCCCGTGAGAGCAGAAGAGTAGAGCAAGAAATTTTGGTACCCTGTAGATATGTATCATGAGACAAAAATCACTTACAGTTCAAATTCCCAATAACTTGTGGTCTTTAAGCTCTCTTTATTTTGTTGATGTTCTGTTTTATTATGAGCTAAACTAATAACAATGTCATCAACTGAAAAAAAACAAACAAAAAAAAACAGATGGAGTGGGATGGGCAAGCCATGTATAAATTTAATAGAAATTTGAATGGAGCATAATGCTTTCCTGAGATCCAATGGAAGAGACTAGAAGAATGAGATGAGAGAATTTGGACTGTTAGTGAAGGGATGGATGATAGAACTTTCTAAAAGTTACAGCAGTGGATGGAAGAAGGCTGATGAGGACAAATATCAAAGAAGTTTTGAGAGAAAAATAATGGAGGGAAGACAGCAGGCACCACAGAACAGCAAAGAATAGATTCTGAGAAGTTGGTCTACTAGAGATAAGCAGTTGGAAGAATGCATGAGGCAACAGTGAGGTTGAGCATTACTCAACAACTCCCAGCAGAATTAGAGAGAAAGAAAATGGAAAGAGACAAAAAAAAAAAAAGGAGATCAGATACAAAAAGAGCAACTGTATAAGTGGGTACCTGCATTTGTGTGTCCTTTGCACACATAAATTTATAGAATTCTAGAACTTTCAAGGTAAGTGTACACTTACATGTCTAAGTGCTAGCAGGATGTCTAAGTGATATTCTATAAGGAAACACAGATGCTGTCGTAGAATACGCCCTCAACAGGCATCCTGGGGGTACCTAAATGGAGGAGCCCAGTTATAGAATTGTCCCAAAAGAAAACAAAGGCAGGAAAACAACTACTCAAGTGGGAGAAGGAAAGGAAAATCTGAATACTGAGGGGTGGGATTTGATATACCGCCTTTCTGTGGTTACAATCAAAGTGGTTCACATATATACTTATTTTGTACTTGGGACAACGGAGGGTTAAGTGACTTGCCCAGAGTAAAAAGGAGCTGCAGTGGGAATCAAACCCAGTTCCCCTGGTTCTCAGGCCATTGCACTAACCATTAGGCACATGGAAGAAGTTAGTTGAATTATAATTGTTCTCATGAGAGCAACAGTGTTCGTAGGATGAAAATGGGAATAAAGGACAAGGCTGGGAAGGAGAGTAAGGAAAAGTAGAGAGATCAAGAATGGGTTTACAAGGGCAAAGAATTCAGGAGGACAGAGCAAAAACATGTACAAGAAGAAAAAGACTAGATAGAAGGCATAAGAGGGTGAGAAATAAATCTGTTTGTCCAGGAACAGAGGAAAAGTTGAAATCAACACAGTAAAAGAAGCAATAATGCCATATGATGGAAGTAAACTGATCCCTGAGCCAAGTAGGATCAGAATGAAGGAGAGAAACAGATAAGATACAGGAAAAACTGCTCCTGTAAAAGATCATAAGGATGACAAAAATCAATACTGGGCCTAACCATCTTCAGTATTCTTAAAAGTTGACAATGGGGACGGGCTAGCAGGGTCAATACACATATTTGCAGATGATATGAACATTTGTAACTCAGCAGATTAGACAACGAGTCTAAATATGAGAGAAAGAACTTTAAAAATTGGGAAAAATTGTTAAAAGTTAGTTAAAAAAAGCAAAATCATGGATTTGGGATTCAGAACTCAAGATCCTATGCTGTGGGATCCTGAAAATATAATGTTTGCATTATTTTCTCTGGTAGATCTTGATAGCAAGTGCTCTAACTTCATGTAATATGCATCAGTGCTTTACAGATCATTGGACTGATCTAGAGACAAGCATCTCTGAAGAGTGTTTGCAGTCACTATAACAGCTCTAATATCTCTTGCTCATTATTTCAGAGTTGCTGCCTTCTTATTTGACAAGAACTTTTACTAAGGTGTGCTGAGAAATAGCCTGCGGTAGTGTAGGCACAGGTTTTGGGCGCACGCAGATCCATTTTTTAGCGCACCTGCAACCACCAGTCACTGACTTAGTGGTAAGGTCTCTCGCATTAACCATGTAGTAATCACCCACGTGTGTCAAGTTGGAGTTACCGCCCGAGTTTCGCCATGCTAGAAAATAAAATATATTTTCTGGCACATGTAGTAGGCGCGCGTAAAAAATGAAATTACCGCACAGGCCATGCAGTAGCTCCGAATTGGTGCATGTTGGGTGCGTGTGGGCACCTACGTGGCTTATTAAAAGGGCCCCTGAGTGATTTGTCACAGGGATATGTTTTGGTATGTACATGTTAGCTGTCCCTGGTTTGTGGGTGGACAAATTAGCTGCAGCACATGTCAGAATGCGGCCCACTGCTGGATCTGGGCTGGAGAATTTGTTACTGGACACAGTGGGCCAGATTCAGTAAACTGCGCTAAAATTTAGGTGCCAGGAAATAATCCATGCTAAGAACTATTCTATAAAGGGCACTCTGGGCTGAGTACCTTTTACAGAATATTTATAATTAGTATTTAATATATCGCTGTTAACTGACAAAGCAGAGCACAGCAGATTCCCACGCCCAACTTTGGGCACAAGGACTTACACCAGATGAGACATGATGAAAATCCTGGATCGCAGGTTGCGTGCATAAACCCAGTATTCTATAACACTGCTCCTAAATATCTGGAACGCCTCTTCCGTGGCCATGCCCCTTTTGGGTTGCACACAAGACACATGGTGCACAGTGTTACAGAATAGTGATCAAGAGCCAATTTTAACATCAATAATTGGTTGTTAGTAATGTAGCCTATGTTGAAGTTTTATTTCTTCTGATTATCTAAATGATTATATTTGTTTTCATTAGTCTGAATTTCCTGTCAAAGTTGCTAAAAGTTTTTGTTGTGTTTTTGAAATGCAAATAAAAAATAAATAAAAAAGATTGTTAGTACCCAATCGACTATTTTATGCATGCATCTGGGCTCCGTGTCCAAATTTGGGTGACTTATATAGAATCTGGGGGAGTGCATCTGGAGTCTCTCTAAAGTTATGGAGAGTGCTGAAGATGCATTTCCTTGCTAACGTCTTTGGGGGCTTGACGATATTTGTCTTCACAGAAGGTTACCTTGGGGGCACACTTCTATCAAGATTTGGGTTCCAAAATCCATGGCGATGAGTGCAAATTCTATTAACAGCATCTGGGCACCCAGATTCTGTAACAGAATAGAGTAAGTCTGCATTTGTACGCTAACATTTATCCCATATAAAAGGTAGGTACAAGCATGTAACCTATAATATTGTATAAGTTACGAGGGTTAACTCTGGGACTCATCTATGCCCCCCCTTGCAGCTGTACACTAAGAGGACCTTTTACAAAGCAGCGGTAGAGCTACCGCTGCTTTGTCGCGTACCAATCTGGCACTACCGCTGGCTCACTGCGGGAGTTGACGGTAGTGTTTTCCCCCACCGCGTACCATTTCCAGCGTGCCGGAAATTATTTTTTATTTTTCCCGCCAGAAGCGGTAAGGGTTCCCCCAGGAAATGGCCACATGGCAAGTATATATTTACTGCACAGCCATTTCCTTTTTTTCACAAAACCCCACACACCGAGGATATCACAGGGCCCCTTTTACCGCAGCATAGTAAAACATAACATAACATAGTAACATAGGGCTCCTAAGTTTGCAGAATACCTTCTAGTACTCAATCGGCACTTACATGTCTGAATGTAACTTTCACGTGCTTAAGTGCTAGTATTCTATAATCTTAGCATGCAAATACTGCTTACATTTAGGCACTAAAGTTAAAGAATGAGGGGACTACTGTTTTATGTGTTACTAGTGAAAAAGGCCCATTTCTGAAAGAAATGAAACGGGCGCTAGCAAGGTTGTCCTCTAATGGCAATTATGTTTTTAAGGGTACTGTTAGGAGAGAGTATGTGTGAGAGTGAGTGAGTATGTGTGAGAGAGTGAGTGAGTATGTGTGAGAGAGTGAGTATGTGTATGTGTGAGAGAGAAAGAGTGTATGTGAGAGAGAGAGAGAGAGAGAGAGAGTGTGATTGAGAGACGGTGGGTGATTGAGAGGGAAACAGAAGTAACTTTCACGTACTTAAGTGCTAGTATTCTATAATCTTAGCACGCAAATACTGCTTACATTTAGGCACTAAAGTTAAAGAATGAGGGGACTACTGTTTTATGTGTTATATGCTGATTGTTATACAGTTTAATGTTTTATTTTTATGGATGCTTTAAGTTGCTTCCTGCATCGATAAGGTTCCTTGCTAGGTGGTCTATAATTTTTTTTTCAATTTTTATTTATAAAATTTTGTACAAAATAGTAACAAACACACAAATTCTAATTTTTAAGCTCCCTCAACTTTAGAAGCTCTTTTATTAAAGATTAACACATGTTATTTGCCACAGGTCCTGCTGGAGATAACATGCACTAGTAAAAGACCTCCTCAGTTTGTTACTTCAAAGAATTTTATTGACTGCAATATTTGCAGATAATTCTTATATATGCAATTAAAATAGGCATAACAGGCCTGATATTCAATCAGTGGTGCTCGGCATTTTGTTTACTGTAGCTGCCATTATACCCACAAATTCAATGCCAGACCATGTCCAGGCTTTGGCATTGAGCTTCCAGGTTTGCAGATCTGGCTAAAGCTTAGCTGGTTAAGTGCTACATTCAGCACTTAACCAGCTATGGGCACTGCATAAAGATAGGACTGACTTATGTGGTCCCATTTATTTGGTTATCCAGGCAGATTAAGTGCTGAATAGCGGCACTTAACCAGCCAAGTGCAGACTCCGTCCCCAGAATGCCCCCAAAATAGCCGATTTTGAGATAGGCACTAACCAGACATTTTCAGCAGCAATAACCAGTTAAGTGCTGCTGAAAATAACTGGTTAGCCCCGAAACAGGAGGTTTAGGGACCCTTTTACTAAAGGCTTGCTGGTGGTAGTTACACCCAGGGGCGTATCTACGTAGGGCCACGGGGGCCTGGGCCCCCGTAGATTTGGCCCTGGACCCCCCCTGCCGACGACCCTCTCGACCCCCCTCCCGCCACCAACCCTCCTTCGCCATCGCCTACCTTTGCTGGCGGGGGACCCCAACCCCCGCCAGTTGAGGTCCTCTTCTTCCTTCCTTTTGTTTCTGAGTCTGACGTCCAGGACGTCAGACTCAGAATCAGAACGAAGGAAGAGGACTTCGGCTGGCGGAAGTTGGGTGTCCCCCGCCAGCAAAGGTAGGCGATGGCGAAGGAGGGTTGGTGGCGGGAGGGGGGGGGGTCGAGAGGGTCGTCGGCAGGGGGGACCAGGGCCAAATCTACAGGGGCCCAGGCCCCCGTGGTCCCACGTAGATACGCCCCTGGGTGTAACTACCACCAGCAAGAGGGTCCTTGGCAGGGGGGAGTCAAAGTTGGTGGTGGTGGCGGCGGGTGGGGGGGGGGGCGGAGGCACCAGGGAGGGGGGCTAAAATGTTCCCCCTCACCTCGTGCTCTGGAACCCCCTCCCGCCAAAGTCTGGCTACGCCTCTGGTTTCCATTTCCAGCACTAGCAGAAATATTTAAAAAATATTTCCGCATGGGGTTACCCGGCAGTAATCGGCGCTGCCTGGTTACCACTGGGTTAGCACGGGAGTCCTTACCACTATCTCAATTGGTGGCAGTAAGTGGTCCCCTCCCCCACTCCTGAAATGGCTATGCAGCAAGTGCAAATTTACTGCATGGACGTTTCTTTTTTCAGCCTATTTACCTGCAGCTTAGTAAAAGGGCCCCTTAAGCAGCCAGGAGCCGTTTCTGGCTGGTTAAGTTGTTTTGAATAACGACCTGAACATTTTCAAACTAAATAGTTAGGGCAGGATCCAAATCAACATGACAATTAGAATTATCTCTTTTTTTTTATTTTAATATTGCTAAAATTAATAAATTATGGAAAAAGGAAAACAAATCAGAACCAGAGGAACAAGATAAAAATTCTAGGACTTCTGACCTACTAAGAGCATTTAACCCTTTGATTTCTGAATTCCAAATGCGTAATTTGGCATGTTTTGAATTAAGGTTTCACTGCTGTACCTTTGACCTGAACCATAATATGATTATTTTTGGTCCAGAGCATGTTCCTTTATCAGGGTGACTTTGAAACTTCCTACAGACCTGCAAAGTCTATGGCCAATGTTTACTTACAGAATTTGATCCAATTTTCAAAATAAAAGTACACACATATTTGCCTACAGAAAAAATAGCCACACATATTTTTGTTTCTTTTTTATATGGGGACTTTTTCAGAGTAAAATAATGTCCATAGTTTCCTAGTCTGGTAGTCTGGGGGAGTTTTTCTGTTGGTAGAAACATGGTGGAATAAGTTTCTGGGCAGGATTTGTCTGGAAAGTAGCTATTTCCAGTTTCAGAAATTGGTAAAGTCTTGGCTTTGGCAATTTGCTTTTGGGGAACTGGGGATATGAGAATTTTTGCTATTGATAAGAATTTTTAACAGAATGGGTTAGAAGAAAGCTGTTTGTAGGTGAACTGGTTACAATAATTGTATTTTAAGTTTTGTTAATCACTACAGGTCTTTCTGTTAGTGTTGATTTATAGATCACAATATATATATATATATATATCAATAGTAGTACTGGTTGGTTCCATGTCGTTAAAGAATTAATATGTAAGAGCTGTGACCACCATGATAATGTTATGCTATATACATTGTCTTTTCTTACTGAAAAATGTAATAAAATGTTAAATTACAAGAAAAAGTTAATGACAGGGAGAAAAGAATATAAAACAAATAATTAGTAGAATATATTACGATGGACAAAGATCTATATCACTAAAGAAAGGCCTAGCTGGGCAGAACAGGTGAGTCAATCAAGCTTTCATGCAGAGCCAAGTAGCTGACAGCAGTAAAACCTGTGATCAATTTTTTTTTAATGTGGGTCAGCTGATCACAACCAAGCTGTTTACTCTCCTAGGACAAACAAAAGGAAGATTTCAAGGCATACAGGAAACAGTGAAAGGTCACTCCCATGGAACAGGAAGTGACCGACAATGACTCAAAGTCCCACCAAAGAAACTGTAATGGAAAGAAACCGAGCTAAAGAACTGAAAAGCAAACTCCAAGTCAGCTGTCTGGCGCAGCTTATATCTGACACCTGACAACCATCCAATGTTTTCAAATTAGCAGTGCTCAGTATTATCAGTAATGCACGGTTCACATCAATGGTAATGCAGAAAAATGTAGCATAAAGTGCAGAAAACATTAATAAGTTACATCACATGCAAATATACGCAATTCAGCTTAATATTAAAATTAATTATCATGAGTCTCATCAAACCTTGTGATCCAGGTTAATCCTTAGAGAGTTAACTGCACTATAAAATGGTTCCCACCTCTTGTTGTTGCAGTAGTAAAAAGAAATTCAGAAGTGTGCCTGCAGCCACGACTCCTCATGTATGCTCAGTCTGTGCAAGAACTGAGTATGAGCGTGGAGTCCCAGCATTGGCAGCTGGAGGCATACTGCCCACTTTCTCTTTACTGTAGCAGCACAAAGAGAAGGGGAGCAGCTCGGGCACTGAATTTCTTTGGCTGGTGGGGTTTTGGCAATCCCGGCCCGCAAAAGTAATATTTTTAATGTGTGTGTGGGGGGGGGGGGGAAGAATACGTTGCCCTCCCCCCCCCAGTTCACTCCTGTGTCCCCCCAAAAATGGAAAGCTGGCTATGCCCCTGATTTTAACTATGGCAGCTCTAGGATCCAGAAATCCCCCCATCTCAGAAACTCCTGAGACAGGGATCCCCTGCCCTAAAATCTACCCGAGGGCACCTGGTACAGAGTGGCCCCTAACTAGAGAGCCTCTAAACACTTTCCCCCTCCCATGCACCACTACTACTTACCTGCTCTCTCATAAGCGTGATTCATCCTCCTTTTGAACTGCCACCACCTTTTCCAATATGGTGGAGGTTCAGATGATGTCAATGGCGTTGGAATAAAATCACCTGATGTCATTGACATCAGCCAAACTGCCACTATTTCCCAAGATTGTGGTGGTTTGACAGGCGTACATAAATCAGAAGTAAATTGTTGTGCTGAGATTAGCAGGCCCTAAATTCATACCTGAAGCACTGGAGACTGAAAATACTTGGCAAGGTCACAAGGCATGTCAGCAAGGTTTTAACCATGGCTTTCCTGGTTCTCAGTCAGCTGTTCTAACCACTAGGCTATTCCTCCACTCCAGACTTCCCCCTTCCCTAGCCTTTGGTCTATCTGACAAGAACAATGTTCAGTCGGTTCTGCTCCACTGGCACTGAGATTCAAAAACGATGCCCGTTGACTCACGTGTGCCATGCAGGGCAAAGGCAAACCTCAGGCCAGTCTGAAAAACATTTTGGATTTTGGTAACAGAAGGGCAGGAGCAATTTGGCATCACTCCTCTGTGACAGGGAGGAGATTTTGGAAGGCCTGTAAGGCCTCTTTGTATGGAAGTTGTTAGGGAAGGTAGGGTTTGCTTTGGAGGCAGATTTACCACAATATTCTCTGTTTGGGAGGGAAGGGATTTATTCAGAAGGTGGGAAAGAAGATTATTTTGGAGGGGGAGGGCTGTGCTAGAGGTTGTAGCTAGGAGCTACCAGCCCTTTTAAGGATCATGGCCGTATTTCAGGGGTGTAGGTGGGGCATGGAGGGGGGATGGGGGTGCGAGGGGATTAGAGGGGTTAACAAAAAAGTATAGTTTGGTGAATTGTATTGAAATTGAGAGGTATGCATAACGACACATAGACTGTTAGTATAGTGATGGCAATGTAACGTGTAGCCTTGGCTTCTTTCACCAATAAAATCTTTAAACATAAGGATCATGGCCCAAGTTGGCCATTAATATATGGAAGACACTGCCACAAGTAATACCAATGCATTCCCAACTCATACTATGATATTCACTGAACTGCAGTACTCATCACAATTTAGTAAATACTATGATAACTATGATGAATTAAAACTGGGTGTTATGCTCAATTTTCACATGATTTAGTAAACAGGCCTCTGGGGTTTTTTTTTTACTAAAATGTGATAATGCATTAATACATGATCAGTAAATGGGTCCAATTTATCTCAATGAGTTCTCTTTATTAACAAAGCACACTAGTGTGTGTTATCATATGTAAATACACCTCTAGCTGAAAGAAAATGTTTTGTGTAAAAATCCTGGCTCTCTTCTAGGTCATACAGCTCAGGTTGGCATTGTTTCAGAAATCCAGTGTAAGACACATTTTCCATGTAATCCACTTGTATCAAGGACTTCTTTGGACCTCAAAATAAACTGTAGCTGAAAAAAACTAACCAAATGATTGTTCCTTGTACAAGGTGGATAGAAGATCATTTTTAGATTCCCTTTAACAGTGAAGCACTAACTCCCATTCTTGGTGAATCCAAATAAAAAATAAATTCTGCACTCAAAATCCAACAAAGGTAAACAGTATTATTACCAATTCAAAGTACTGTGGCATCGGAATGATAGTGCCTCTATAACTGGTAAAAGATCCCAGTTATAGTACTGTGAACAAGTCTGGATACCACACCTTGAAAAGATATAAACAGAGGGCAGCTACTCAAATGGTTAGTGGTCTTCATCGTAGAGGAAAGGGGGGCAGACTTAAAGATCTTAATATGGAAGAATGGGGAGAGAAGGGAAATATGGCAGAGACATTTAAATACCTCTATGGCATAAATGATTATGAGAAGAGTCTCTCAATTGAAAGGAAGCTCAGGAACAAGGGAAATAGGATGAAGGTGAAAGGGGATAAACTCAGAAGTAATCTAAGGAAATATTGTTTTGGAAAGAGTGGTGGATGTGGAGAAGACAAAAACAGTATCTGAATTCAAGAAAGCATGGGACAAGCACATAGGATCTCCAAGAAAGAGGAAGGGATAGCAGATGGTATGGACAGGCAGCCTGGATAAACCATGTGGTTTTTATCTGCCGTCTTTTTTTTTTGTTTCTGTGTCCAAGACAGAAAATTGTTGACATATTTCATATGAATCCACATGCTTCTGAGGAGAACAATACTCGCTGAATATATGTTTTAAATCAAAGTTTGTAGTTTATTTTATTGTACATGAATCTTAACCCCCCCCCCCCCCAAAAAAAAAACCCTCCAAAGTACCCAATTAGGAAATTAGAAAATAGAATCCCTCGATGGCAAGGATGGCGCTCTAGAGAACAGATGTGTGCTCAGAGCTCTGCGTTTCTTTTCAGAAAATGCCTAAGAGGAGGCCGAGGAAAGTTACCCCCATAAGCTCTGGGGCGGTGACTAGTACTCCGGTTTTCATTCAGCGAAATATTTTGGAGTTTGCTGAACACCTACCATCTACCGGGACAAGCCTGCTCAGATTGCAGCAGGGCAGCGGTCAGCCTTGCACATCCTTGGGCAGTAGTGTTTTGCTCAGCCCCGAAGAATACAGCTCTACAGTGAGTGGAAAATCTGGAGCGAGCTGGGCATTTGCTAAACGGGAGCCATTCTGGGGTTTTCCAGGGGCAAGAAGCGCCAGCAGTAATGATGTCTGAGTTGCAAGATGTGAGCTTGTTGGAGCCGGTTGGAGAAACGAGCAGTATTAGGACCATCACTGGAATCATTCAGACAGAGATACCAGGCTCCCAGGGGATGGAGGTACAGTCTGTAATGCCCCAGCCTGCTGGATTTGAGCTGGTAAGACCGCCATCTTTTATTTTAGAGGAGATACTTGGTCAGATGATAGCGCAAATTTCAGCTCAAGCTGAAGAATAACTACTATGGATCAAAAGGTTGTGGCTTTGGAAAAGAAGGTGGAGGCTCAGGATTCCAAAATGACTGTGTTACAGAATTTAGTGGAATTGCATACTATTTATATTCAGTGAAATGATACCACATATCCTATGTTGATTAAATATCAAACCAGTTTAGAACTTAAATGTGAAAATTTGGAGAACCCAAGTGCACAGGAGAAATCTTCGATTAATAAACTCTCCCAGGATACCTGGTATTTCTGCACAGGAAACGTTTAAAAAAATATCTTCTTGAATTAATTTGTGTACCTAAGGAATCAATGCCCTCTGCTTCTAGGGTATTTTATCTCCCTCCATTTAAGATAAAAATTGAAAAGGAGATGTGGATCTTTTCTCACCTATTTCTGAGGATTGTTTAACTGCCTTTCTTGAATCATCTAAAGAAAAACCTGTGATCCCAGCCATGTTGGTTGCTACCATGGCATTAGATCAGTGGTGTGCTGGTAAATTTTTAACAACAGGCTCTCTGTCCGGGTATAGCCAGCCCTGGAATTTTTTTTTTCGTTGGGGGGGGGGGGGGGGGTGGCCTGTACTCTCTACAGGAAAAAAAAAAGATTTTAAATGCTCACAGGTTCCAATCCAATTCATGTTTAATGTGGGATAAAATGCCATAAATAAGTAAATAAATACATAGACACTCTGAATGTTCAGCACCTGATTCTCATAACATGTCTGTCTGTCTTAGTGGCCTTTAACCAGGAGAAAAAAAAATCTCTACACAAATATAACACGTGCTAGGGTGTCCCTATAACCAGTCCCTCCAAATGACACACTGATTACGATTTATAACAAATTACTACTCTACCTATAAAAAGTTATACTTTCTCTAGTACATCCGTATATTGCACAAGCTGGCTGGCATGTTTGAAAATATAAATGAGATTAAATAAGAATGCTACCGACAATTAAGCACAACAACGTGGTTGCAGCAGCTCATATCCGATCCTCCGAGCCAATCCAGCTCCCTCCACCCCCCATCCCAGACTCATAATTTCTGTGGCTCCTCCAACTCCGTCCTCTCTGGAGGCGCTGCGGGTCCCGCTCTCCTGATGATCTGCTCTCTCTGACTCTGAGAGCAGATCAGGAGGGGGCCTGCCACCAGAGACGCTGGCGTCTGTCTTCACGCCGTGGATGGGGCGCGGCACAGGCCAGGACATGTGGAGAAGCCGCGGTCAGGTGTGCCAGGGGGACACAGAGACCACCACTGGCACTGCCAGCGATGAGTGGAGAGAGACTCACTCATAGTCACTCTGAGACAGAAAAGGCGTGAAAGCAAGCACACACTTGGCCGCAGTCGCAATTCCAGGAGGCTTCCTTCAGCCTGTCCCCCCCCCCCCCCCCGAGGGCTGAAGAAAAGCCCCAGGATTGGCTGAAACAGCCTATTCCTGCCAACGTGTACCAGCACTGTTAAAAAAAATTAATCATGCCTTTCCTCCATGCGGGTGTCACTAGGGTTACCATATTTTGTCCTCTGAAAAAGAGGACACATGTCATGCCCCCCCTGCCCCGCCCCTGCCCGACCACACCACGCCCCCTGCCCCACCCACACCACGTCCCTTTCGAATCCTTATTTCGCCTCGTCACATATTGCCAGTAGCGTACCTGGGGTATTTGACACCCCGGGCCGATCATTTTTAAACACCCCCTCCAAAATCCAGTATTATACATACTGAGAATACAAAACACAACAGATGTCATTCAGGACCTACATTGCAATTCTACCATATCTTAAGCAGTAACTTCTACGAGTCACACAAAAGTGTACCTAGGAAAAGGCAGCATCCTAAACATTGCAGTGAGCAGTAGAACATCAAACATCTGTTGTAAAACTAAACCAGCAAGAATAGTACAGATCGTCGCTCCTGTATAGTCAATGCCAACAGAAAACCATGTCTTTTTCACAGACACAGATACACCCTAATCCACTATAGAATAAGTAACCACAAACTGGTTTTAATCATAGTGAACGCCAAGACCTGCTAGTGAGCATTAGCAGTATAGAAAATTTTAAATAAAATATAAACAATATAAATATTTAGACAAAAATTAAACTGAACCCCAGGAAGGCAGAGTCTGCATACAATGCAACACCACAGAAACAGTGATAGTGATGTATGTCCCCTACTACTGTGCAAAATATAAAGATAGCAGATGTAAATTTGAAAAAACTAGCAAATACCAATCCCCACTTTACAAATTAACAAATAGAAACAAAACAAATAAGGAAAACAAGACAATACCATTTTATTGGACTAATACATTTAGTATTCAGAGGCCAAAACCTTCCTCAGGTCAATACAGTATATTGCTATTACAGTATCCTGTCCTGACTTGAGGAAGGGGGTTTTGGTTTCTGAACATTAGTCAAAATGTATTAAAATGAGTCCAATAAAAAATTACCTTATTTCCATTTTCTATTTATAAACATGTATTAACACTGCTACAATAGTATTTTAACTTAGAGCAGAAAAAATAAAAAATCTTTAATTTACCTTTACTGTCACTGGTTTCTGCTTTCCTCATCTTCTCTTCACTCTCCCCCTTCCATCCACCATCTGCCCCTTCCATCCAGTGTCTGCCTTCTCTCTCTCCCTCCCTGCCCCTGCAATCCAGTGTCTGACTTCTCTCTTTCTGCCCCTCCATCCAGCATCTGCCCTCTTTCCCTTCCATCCAGTGTCTGCCCCTTCCAACCACTATCTGCTGCCTCTTTTCCTTCCATCAAGTGTCTGCTCTCTCTGTCTCTGCCCATTCCATCCACCGTATGCCCCTGTCTGTCCTCTCCCCCCCTTCCAACCATTGTATGCCTTCTCTCTTGCTTCCATCCTGGATCTGCCCTCTTTGTCTCTGCCATTTCTTTATCTTCCATCCAGGGTCTGCCCTTTCTCTCTCTGCCCAATCCATCCACTATCTGCCCTGCCCCTGTCTCTCTCTCATCCATCCATGGTCTGCCAACCCACCCTCTCCCTTCCCTCCAGGATCTGTCCTCTCTCTGTTTCTGCCCCTTCCATCTGCCCTTCCTATCCCTTCCAACCAGAATGCGCCCTTTCTCTCTCTCTGCCCCTTCCATCTACCATGGGCCCTTTCTCTCCCATCCATCCATCCAGGGTCTGCTCTCCCTCTTTCTCCCTTCCATCCAGAATATGTCCTCTCTCTCCCCCCTTCTATCCACCATCCGTCCTTTCTCTCCCTTCCATCCAGTCTCTGCCCGCCTCCCTCGCGCCCCCTATCAGACTCTGCTCCATCTTCCATCCACCGTCTGCTCCAGCCCCTGCACCACGAAGACGAAGTCATTGTCCTCAGAAGCCCTGGCTGCTCCACTCGTCATCGACGTGACCTGCTGCTCTGGTGCCGGCCACCACCAGGAAGCGCCGATCGGCTCCAGACATCGCTAGGTGCCAGCGGAAACCCACTGCTGTGCATAGACTGTGCCCTGCCCGTCCACCACCCTCCCCGCTATGATCAGGGATTGATCTGCCGCCCTGCCTCGTTCGAGCTTGAGGAGATGACGTGTGTCCCATAGCAACGCTTCCGACTGCAGTGCCGGACAGCTATACACTGTTGGAGCCAGGGAGGGCGCAGGAACAGGGGAAGGAATGTATGGCATACCGACCCGTTTTTCATGGTAAGGGAAGGGCGGAGTCGGCGGACCCTCTCGGCAACGACCGCGTTACAGGATCGCGGTAGGGTTACCATTCGTCCTGACAAAACCCGGACAAATCGGGGAAATGCGGAAATCCGCCCGGACTCCCCACGGCGCCCTCAAAAAGAGGACATGTCCGGGGAAATCCGGACGAATGGTAACCCTAGGTGTCACCATTTACACTTTCCAGCAGTCAGTCGACAGCATCAGCAATTCACATAGGCCAGCTCCTGTCAAGTTCCGCCCTCTCTACTGCAACTTCCTACTTAGCATCAAACAGGAAGTTGCAGTAGAGAGGGCGGGACTTGACAGGAGATAGGCCACAGAGCTGGCCTTGGTGAATTGCTGCCGGCTGGTTGCAAGAAAGGCAGTGTGCTTATTTACCTTACTGACACTGCTGGCGGCCCAAAAATTGAAGGATAGCAGCGCAGGGAGCGAGTAGGAAAAAACTGACCAAGGAAGTTAGATTGAGAACTGGAGACAGCATGACAGTTGAAGCCTATGAGGTTAGTAGTCTCCCCTTCCCTCGCCTCCTCGCAGCCACCATCCCCGTTCACCCAAACAAAAGCAAGCAAACCTATGAGCTGCTCTGTCCAAGTTGTCATTCTTTATTGTTGGTAGCATTTTTATTTGATCTCACTTATATTTTCAAGCATGCCGGCTTGTGCAGCATATGGATAGACAAAGAGGAAGCATTTGTTTTCATCTGCTAGAGTAGTAATTAGTTCTAAATTGTAAATCATTGTGTCATTTGGAGGGGCTGGTTATAAGGACTCCCTGTATTCATGCAGAAATGTTTTCACCTAGTAAAAGGCCACCAAAACAGATATGTTATGAGTATCAAATGCTTAACAATCAAACTTACTATTTATAATTACAGTTTCTAAAAAATCATTTAATTAGGTTGAGACCTGGGAGCTTTTAACCTCTTTTTTTTCCTGTGCCTACATCAAAAAAAGATGGCATGTGGGAATTTGCTCCTTTTGTTTTGTGGAATGCAGTGAGGTATTAAATGAGGGAAGGGCTTCCTTCATGCAGAAATTCTGTCCAGAGTCAGTCTAAATGTGGCAACATTGTCCAGTTTGAGGCTTGTGCAGATGGGAGACAGAGCTCGTGGGGACGGGACGGGGACAGAGCAGGGATGGGGCCAAACTTTGTCCCCGTGTCATTTTCTAGCATGCACGCTAAGAGCATTTGCTACCGATACTACATTTTAAACAGGGGTCTATGAACTAAAATATTTGTATGCAAACTAAAAATATTTTAGTTCATAGACCCCTAAGTACTATCAAAATTAATCCGAGTAAGATATTGCTTAATTTAGTGGATAGGATAATGCAGTTAAGCTCTAGAAGGGAGTGCTGATTCAAGGACAGAAATAATATTTTTTCATCATGCAATAGAATTAACTACAGGTATAGTGTTGTTTTCCCTGTTCCAGTATCCCCACGTAAAAGGAACGCTATTAGACAATTAGAAGGTATCACTTCAAGAAGCTCAAACCTCTCTGTGCCCAGCTAAGAACACAGAAAGCAATTCTCAGCACAGTGGCAGTCTGCAAGCTAATTTTTAAAGGGAAGTCCCGGAGGAGTGTCTGTTAAAAAAAAAAAAAAAAAAGACAAAAAAAAGTTTCTAGTTGGCTGGTGCCGTAGAGTAATTCTCCAAAAAAACAAGTGTGGGCGTTTCAAAATGAAATTTTGTGCTTTTACTGGCCTGCATTACCTCTTTTCCCACTGAGAAAACTACTCATGCAAGATTGGGGAGGGGAATTTTCAGAGCGCACTTCTCCACAGATAGACACATGTTTACCTGTGCAGAATTCCTTTGAAATTTGCCTTTATAATGGTGTAACTAAGAAACAACTTGTGCTTTGGTTATCCTGGATATATAGCCTGCATCATTAATAATAGCCCATATCTCTGAGAATACCTTCCTTTGCCTTTTACTTAATCATGCTTTGAACCCACCTCCCCAGCATACAATCCCCCCCTGACTGAATAAATGACGTGTTGCTCCAGTGTGTCCCAACCACCTCTTAATGTAACAGTGGCTCAGGTTTCCCTAACACAGTCTTTCTTGCCTCCTGGCATTCCTCCCACTGTAATCATGGATTGTATATTCTAAGCATAGCCTTTCTCTGACTTACTGTAGCAATATCTCAGCAAATGTTGCCTTTCCCACCTCTTATTTTTAGAATGGCTTATTAGGGGAATACAGGCAAACATTTTTTTTTTTTTTGGGGTGGGGGGGGGGGTAATGCTTTTTTTTTTCCTTTGTCATTTTTATAATATCTTGGAGGGGGTGCATAATATTTGTTAGTAGTATACACTAAACACTGGCAGCCAGCCTTTTGTATTCTCCTTTGATTAAATGTATGTCAACTTAAAAAAAAAAAAGACCCCAGACAATAGGGAGTATTGAACCAGAACAGCAGGAGTAACAGGGGATCTCTCCAGTCTCCTTTGCACACTTGGGCCAGTGTAAGAACAAATTGGCTCAAAGAAGTGGGAGGGATGGAGGGCAAGTTTGGAAGAAAGGTTTAATTGGATGGTAGCAAGCTGGAAGACAACTTATTTACAACCAGGGCTTTTTCTGAGAGGGTACTTGGAGGTACTGAGTACCGGCACCTTTTCCATTGTCTCCTAAAATTGACTTATGGACCCAAAGTTTTAATGAAAGAGGTCAGGCTCTACACACTAATTCTACCTTGTCATAGATTCTGGGACTGGTTGCAGGGGGCCTAGCCATTGTGGGGTGGGTCCCTCAGTGATCTCCCCTCCCCTGAAAGGTGGCCTACCATTTCAGTACCGGCACCTTTTTTGCTAGAAAAAACACACTGTTTACAACACACTATTTGTGAGAATGCACACAAAAAACATTTTAACTACTGGCAAACAGCATACATTAAAAATGGGGGGGGGGGGGGGGGGGGGGGGGGAGAACCCCTTAACATTTCATTCATTTTTTAATCATTTCATTTGTCAAATGAACTAAAACACTGCAAAATGTCATTTAACATTTTCTGTCATTTCAAATTCATATTATCATCATAATGGCTCATGTTCCCCAAGTACAGCTCCTTTCCCCTTCATCCTACGATTGCTTTGCGTGCTCCTAGTAAGGCCCTCACTGTTTTCATTACACAGCAAATCACAGCACATTTCAAGAGAATTTCTTTTAAGGCCAGAGTCTTAGAAAGAATGAGAAAACAAACTTTTTATTTGTACATTTAAAAAAAGAATTTTGTGTGCTATATTAATTGAAATCATGTGGGGAATCATTTACTACTCAACTTTCACACAGCTGTTAAATTTAAATTAAAAATGTAAAAAGCGATGGACATATTTAATGACTGAAGTGAAAAGGTTTATCCGAGGGCCTACCTGTACAGTGGTGTCAGAGGCTAGATGGGGTCGCACGCTGCGGTAGCCCTTTGCTGCCAGCGATGAGGGCTGCACCTCAGATGAATGGAGGTCACCTTCCAATACAGTACAAGGAATTTCAGGACAGACAACAGCAAGCCAAGTTAGGCTGGGGTCATTAACTTTGTTGAGAATTTAGAAAAAAAATATATTTTTTAAAAGTTAAACTCAAGTACCTGTGTCTATCTTCATTTGTTCCGGGCCTAAGTGAGAGAAAAAGAAGGAAGAAAAACAAAGTGTTATGCTTTGATGAAAGGAGAAAAACTGTGTACTTTGTGTGAAATAGAATCTTTTCTGCAGGAACAGACTCCAACAGGGCTGGTAATTGCCATAGAAACTGGCAAAAAACTGGACATCCTCTCAGCTACTGACCTTTGGGAAACACAAGGCTTCATTCACAGCCATCAAGAGACAATTGTTACTGGACTTTCTCATGTACAGAGCAGAAAGTTGTCAGTGTGTAGCACTGTCTTTTTATAACCATTTGACATCCATTGCTAAATGGCTGAAAAGTCATTCCACGCTGGTTAGAGACAGTCTCATTTACAGTTCTGAACTACTGGGTGACCTATCACTTTGGAACCAGCTTCAGAACAGGATTTGGCATTTTTAACACAGTAGATGATGGTAGAAAAAGTGAATGATACATACCTGTAGCAGGTGTTCTCCGAGGACAGCAGGCTGATTGTTCTCACGACTGGGTGACGTCCGCGGCAGCCCCCACCAACCGGAAAAAAGCTTCGCGGGACGGTCGGCACGCAGGGCACGCCCACCGCGCATGCGCGGCCGTCTTCCCGCCCGTGCGCGACCGCTCCCGCCAGTTGAATGACTAGCAAAAGATGAAACACACAACTCCAAAGGGGAGGAGGGAGGGTAGGTGAGAACAATCAGCCTGCTGTCCTCGGAGAACACCTGCTACAGGTATGTATCATTCACTTTCTCCGAGGACAAGCAGGCTGCTTGTTCTCACGACTGGGGTATCCCTAGCTTTCAGGCTCGCTCAAAACAAGAACCCAGGTCAATGGAACCTCGCAACGGCGAGGGTACAACAGAAATTGACCTACGAAGAACAACTAACTGAGAGTGCAGCCTGACCAGAATAAATTCGGGTCCTGGAGGGTGGAGTTGGATTTACACCCCAAACAGATTCTGCAGCACCGACTGCCCGAACCGACTGTCGCGTCGGGTATCCTGCTGGAGGCAGTAATGTGATGTGAATGTGTGGACAGATGACCACGTCGCAGCCTTGCAAATCTCTTCAATAGTGGCTGACTTCAAGTGGGCCACTGACGCTGCCATGGCTCTAACACTATGAGCCGTGACATGACCCTCAAGAGCCAGCCCAGCCTGGGCGTAAGTGAAGGAAATGCAATCTGCTAGCCAATTGGAGATGGTGCGTTTCCCGACAGCGACCCCTATCCTGTTAGGGTCGAAAGAAACAAACAATTGGGCAGACTGTCTGTGGGGCTGTGTCCGCTCCAAGTAGAAGGCCAATGCTCTCTTGCAGTCCAATGTGTGCAACTGACGTTCAGCAGGGCGGGTATGCGGCCTGGGGAAGAATGTTGGCAAGACAATTGACTGGTTAAGATGGAACTCCGACACCACCTTCGGCAGGAACTTTGGGTGGGTGCGGAGCACTACTCTGTTGTGATGAAATTTGGTATACGGAGCATGAGCTACCAGGGCTTGATGCTCACTGACCCTACGAGCTGAAGTAACTGCCACCAAGAAAATGACCTTCCAGGTCAAGTACCTCAGATGGCAGGAATTCAGTGGCTCAAAAGGAGGTTTCATCAGCTGGGTGAGGACGACGTTGAGATCCCATGACACTGTGGGAGGCTTGATAGGGGGCTTTGACAAAAGCAAGCCTCGCATGAATCGAACGACTAAAGGCTCTCCAGAGATGGCTTTACCTTCCACACGATAATGGTAAGCACTAATCGCACTAAGGTGATTCCTTACTGAGTTGGTCTTGAGGCCAGACTCTGATAAGTGCAGAAGGTATTCAAGCAGGTTCTGTGCAGGGCAAGAACGAGGTTCTAGGGCCTTGCTCTCACACCAAACGACAAACCTCCTCCACTTGAAAAAGTAACTCTTTTAGTGGAATCCTTCCTAGAGGCAAGCAAGACCCGGGAGACACCCTCAGACAGACCCAACGCAGCGAAGTCTACGCCCTCAACATCCAGGCCGTGAGAGCCAGGGATTGAAGGTTGGGGTGCAGCAACGCTCCGTCGTTCTGCGAAATGAGAGTCGGAAAACACTCCAATCTCCACGGTTCTTCTGAGGACAACTCCAGAAGAAGAGGGAACCAGATCTGACGGGGCCAAAAGGGCGCTATCAGAATCATGGTGCCGCGGTCTTGCTTGAGCTTCAGTAAGGTCTTCCCCACCAAAGGTATGGGAGGATAAGCATACAGGAGGCCGGTCCCCCAATGAAGGAGAAAGGCATCTGACGCTAGCCTGCCGTGTGTCTGAAGTCTGGAACAGAACAGAGGCAGCTTGTGGTTGGTCTGAGAGGCGAAAAGATCCACCGAGGGGGTGCCCCACTCTCGGAAGATCTTGCGTACCACTCTGGAATGGAGCGACCACTCGTGTGGTTGCATGACTCTGCTCAGTCTGTCGGCCAGACTGTTGTTTACGCCTGCCAGGTACGTGGCTTGGAGGAGCATGCCAAACCGGCACGCCCAACGCCACATCCCGACGGCTTCCTGACACAGGGGGCGAGATCCGGTGCCCCCCGCTTGTTGACGTAATACATTGCAACCTGATTGTCTGTCCGAATTTGGATAATTTGGTAGGACAGCCGATCTCTGAAAGCCTTCAGTGCGTTCCAGATCGCTCGGAGCTCCAGGAGGTTGATCTGCAGATCCTTTTCCTGGAGGGACCACAGACCCTGGGTGTGAAGCCCATCGACATGAGCTCCCCACCCCAGGCGAGATGCATCCGTCGTCAGCACTTTCGAGGGCTGCGGAATTTGGAATGGACGTCCCAGGGTCAAATTGGTCCGGATGGTCCACCAGAGCAGTGAAGTGCGGCAACTGGTGGAGAGGCGGATGACATCTTCTAGATTCCCGGTGGCTTGGAACCACTGGGAAGCTAGGGTCCATTGAGCAGATCTCATGTGAAGACGAGCCATGGGAGTCACATGAACTGTGGAGGCCATATGACCCAGAAGTCTCAACATCTGCCGAGCTGTGACCTGCTGAGACGCTCTGGTCTGCGAAGCGAGGGACAGGAGGTTGTTGGCCCTCGCTTCGGGAAGGAAGGCCTGAACCGTCTGGGTATTCAGCAGAGCTCCTATGAATTCCAGAGACTGGGTGGGCTGGAGATGGGACTTTGGGTAATTTATCACAAACCCCAGCAGCTCCAGGAGTTGAATAGTGCACTGCATGGACCGGAGGGCTCCTGCCTCCGAGGTGTTCTTGACCAGCCAATCGTCGAGATATGGGAACACGTGCACTCCCAGCCTGCGTAGGTACGCCGCCACCACCACGAGGCACTTTGTAAACACTCGTGGGGCAGAGGCGAGCCCAAAGGGCAGCACACAGTACTGAAAGTGTCGTGCGCCCAGGCGGAATCTGAGATACTGTCTGTGAGCTGGCAGTATCGGGATGTGAGTATATGCATCCTTTAAATCCAGGGAACATAGCCAATCGTTTTTCTGAATCATTGGCAGAAGGGTGCCCAAGGAAAGCATCCTGAACTTTTCTTTGACCAGGAATTTGTTCAGGCCTCTCAGGTCTAGGATGGGACGCATCCCCCCTGTTTTCTTTTCCACAAGGAAGTACCTGGAATAGAATCCCTGCCCTTCCTGCCCGGGTGGTACGGGCTCGACCGCATTGGCGCTGAGAAGGGCGGAGAGTTCCTCTGCAAGTACCTGCTTGTGATGGGAGCTGAAGGATTGAGCTCCCGGAGGACAATTTGGAGGCAGGGAGGTCAAATTCAGGGCGTATCCGCACCGCACTATTTGGAGAACCCACTGGTCGGAGGTTATGAGAGGCCACCTTTGGTGAAAATATTTTAACCTCCCCCCCGACCGGCAGATCGTCCGGTACGGACACTTTGAGGGCGGCTATGTTCCCGTGGATCCAGTCAAAAGCCCGTCCCTGGCTTTTGCTGTGGAGGCGCAGGGGGCTGCTTAGGCGCACGCTGTTGACGGGAACGAGTGCGCTGGGGCTGTCCCTGTGCCTGACGAGGCCTTCGGGCCGGCTGGTTGTACCTACGCTTTGCAAAAGAATAGGGTGCAGCCTGCCAGGCCCGGGAAAAACGTCCACCTGCTGAGGTGGATGCTGAAGGCGCCCGGTGGGAGAGCTTGTCGAGAGCGGTTTCCCGCTGATGCAGTTGGTCCACCATCTGCTCGACCTTCTCACCAAAAATGTTGTCCCCCCGGCAAGGGACGTCGGCCAGTCTCTGCTGGGTGCGGTTGTCCAGGTCAGAGGCACGCAGCCATGAGAGCCTGCGCATCACTATACCTTGGGCCGCAGCACGAGATGCCACGTCACAGGTGTCATATATACCCCTGGACAGGAACTTTCTGCACGCCTTCAGCTGCCTGACCACCTCCTGATAAGGCCTGGACTGCTCCGGCGGGAGCTTCTCGACCAGGTCCGCCAGTTGTTGCACATAGGTCCGCATGTGAATGCTCATGTAGAGCAGGTATGACTGGATGCGGGTCACGAGCATGGAGGATTGGTAGGCCTTCCTCCCAAACGAGTCCAGAGTGCGAGACTCCCGCCCCGGGGGCGCCGAGGCGGTATCCCTCGAACTCCGTGCCCTCTTGAGAGCAGAATCCACGACCGCAGAGTCATGGGGCAATTGGGGCCGCATTAACTCTGGGTCGGAGTGGATCCTGTACTGGGACTCTGCTTTCTTGGGAATGGTGGGGTTAGTTAACGGTCGCACCCAGTTCCGAAGCAGTGTCTCCTTGAGGACATTGTGCAGCGGCACCGTGGAGGACTCTCTAGGTGGCGATGGATAGTCGAGGACCTCGAGCATCTCGGCCCTCGGCTCTTCCACAGAGACCACGGGGAAGGGAATGCTGATAGACATATCCCGCACAAAGGAGGCAAAGGAGAGGCTCTCGGGGGGTGAGAGCTTCCTCTCCGGTGAAGGCGTGGGGTCCGAGGGAAGGCCCGTAGACTCCTCTGAGGAGAAATATCTAGGGTCCTCCTCTTCCCCCCACGAGTCCTCATCCTCGGTATCGGACATAAGCTCATGTAGCTGAGTCCTGAACCGGGCCTGGCTCGACGTTGAGGCACCGAGGTCTCGGTGTCGTCGAGCGGTGGACTCCCGCGCCGGCGGGGACGGAGCTCCCTCCATCAACGTCGACGGGGACTCCACCTGCGTGGCGGTCGAGACCGGCACCGCAAGCGGCGGCGGTGTCGACGGCCCCGGCGCCGGGCTAGAGCTCGCCGGCGCCACAGTCATCGGCGCCGAGGGCGCAAGCACCCCCGGCGCCGGCACAGCCTGGCGCATCAGCCCTTCCAGGATCCCCGGAAGGATGGCTCTGAGGCACTCGGCCAGGCCCGCTGCCAGGAAAGGCGGTGGGGCCGGTAGGGGTGTCGGCGCCAGAAGCTGCTGGGGGCCAGGAGACGGCACCGAGGTGCCGGAACCCCGACGCGTCGGTACCTCCACAACCGACGGAGACCTCTCCTCTCGACGATGACGCTTCGGCGTCGCCTCCTCTCCGATATCCGGATGCACCGAGGGCGACCGGTGACGACGCTTCTTATCTTTCTTACGATGCCCGTCACCGGCGCCGGAAGGCATGGAGGAGGAGGAGGTCGATCCCCCTCGGTCTCGAGGTACCGGGTCAGACAGGGTTCGGTCCCGTGGCCCACGAGCTGAGGGAGTGACCGGGGCCGACTGCCCACGCGGCCTCTCACCCCCACTCTCACCGGAGGACCGGTGGGCCGACGGGACCTGTTCTCCTGGGGTCGCTGCCATCGGTGCCGATGTCTCGGGCATCGATACCGGTACCGAAGGGCCGGGCGTCGATACCGATGCCTTCGAGGTCGACGTCGAGGGGCCGGCGCAAGTTCCAAAAAGACGGTCCCGCAGAACTTGCCTCGCAACCTGAGTCCGTTTCCGGAGACTGAGACACAGAGAACACGACTTGATATTGTGCTCCGGCCCAAGGCACTGGAGGCACCAAGCGTGGGTGTCGGTCTGCGAGATCGGCCGGCCGCAGCGACCACACTTTTTAAATCCACTCGGGACCTTCGAGGACATCGACGGAAAAATTGCGTCGGCGAAGTCAAAGTCGTCAATGGTGGCTGAAATCACACCACGAAAAGGAAAACGACCGTGCGGCCACTAGGCCGCAACGCAGCGTCCCCGCTGGAAGCGAGGGAAAAAGGGAGCGCGTGCTCCACACGCGCAGGGTTTCTTTTTTTTTTTTCAAAAAGAAACCGGACGGTAACTAAACGTAAATAAACAAAGAAAGAGCACGATCGGCGTAAACGCGATCGAAAATCCGGCGGCTGAATCAGAGAGAGCGGCGGGGCACGACTCTCTCCAGACGCGGAAAAAAAGGAACTGGCGGGAGCGGTCGCGCACGGGCGGGAAGACGGCCGCGCATGCGCGGTGGGCGTGCCCTGCGTGCCGACCGTCCCGCGAAGCTTTTTTCCGGTTGGTGGGGGCTGCCGCGGACGTCACCCAGTCGTGAGAACAAGCAGCCTGCTTGTCCTCGGAGAAACACTATGTGGTTCATCCAGTGTGCACACAGATATATCCCAACTAGGACATACAGCATGACTATGTGTAGGAGATTACATTTTAAGAAACACATCTTTTGTTAATTTCCTCCCTTGGACTCCATAATCCTGTGTAGCTGAGCTTCCAAAATCCCTACTTCAGTTAACAACCAACATCCTTCATTTCCTATTTCCAATCACATTAATCTAAAGAGCCATCAATAGCCACCAAGAAGCGCCAACAGCCTGCCAGACAGAGACTGTGTTTAAAACAGTCTTCAACAAATTTTCATTAAATCTAGGAGTCGGCCCAAAAACTTAGGAGCCAGCAACTAAGAGCTCTCTGCTTCTCTTTCCCCACCCCTCCAACACTGTCCACAGTGAATTTTCTGGAGGGAGAAGGGTGGGAATCCCCTCCCAGATCAGCAGTAGCTCTTTTAGAAACTGATTTACTAAGGCTCTTTTCCTATGCTGGGCAGGAAAGTCTAACAAGTCAGTCCCTTAAGGTGCCTCTGCAAATCACTGGCAGAAGCCGGCACTTCCCCTTCTCAACCTATGCTGTCATGTGTGTGACAGCACCACCTTGACAGGCGAAGCAAAGAAGCAATTGACTCTTTTACATATCACCATGACTCTTCTATTATATATTAGTACGAGCTGAAGAGGATAACTTTTAACATACAGATTCAATAGTCCTCCTCTCCACTATTATCGGTTTATAACAGTTAACTTGAGATCATATCTTTCGCACCCAGCAATTCATCAGAAGGAAAGAAAAGGAACAATGGAGGAAAATAGCTCAAAAGAGCACCCTCTTATTGTGGCACAACCTACTTTATCCGGGAGCATTCATTCTCATCATCAGCTCAAATCCTCCACCTCCTTATGATTCTATATTTTCAATAATACGAGTTTTTCTCATTTTTTTCCCTATTATAAGCTGAACTTATCTGTGCGTGCTGCCCAGTGTTATCCAAACGCCACGGCCGACTATGGCCAGAGTTTTGAACTTCTTTAGGCTCCGTGGCGGGTCTCAATCACTGTTCTGGCATCTTGAGCACCATTTCAGTGTTTGGCTAACACTGGGCAGCATGCACAGATAACTTCAGCTTACAATAAGGAAAAAAAAGAGAGAAAACTTGAATAAAGTATCACATACCATGTAAAATGAGTTTTTATCTTGTTGGGCAGACTGGATGGACCATACAGGTCTTTATCTGCCATCATTTACTATGTTATGTATGTATTATTGAAAATATAGAATAATCATAAGGAGGTGGAGGATTTGAGCCGATGATGAGAGTGAATGCTCTCGGATAAAGTAGGTTGTACCACAATAAGAGGGTGCTCTTTTGAGCTATTTTCCTCCATTGTTCCTTTTCTTTCCTTCTGGTGAACTGCTAGATGCGAAAGATATGATTTACTACTACTACTTAACATTTCTAAAGCGCTACCAGGGTTACGCAGCGCTGTACAATTTTAAATGAGGAAGGACAGTCCCTGCTCAAAAGAGCTTACAATCTAAAGGACAAGTATGCAGTCAATCAAATGGGGCAGTGTAAGTTTCCTGAATAGAGGTAAGTGGTTATGTGCCGAAAGCTACAGTGAAGAGGTGGGCTTTGAGTAAGGATTTGAAGATGGGCAGGGAGGGCACATGGCGTATGGGCTCAGGAAGTTTATTCCAAGCATAGGGTGAGGCAAGGCAGAAGGGTCGGAGTCTGGAGTTGGCGGTGGTGGAGAAGGGTACTGATAGGAGGGATTTGTCCTGTGAGCGGAGGTTACGGGTAGGAACGTACGGGGAGATGAGCGTAGAGAGACAGTGAGGGAATGCAGATTGAGTGCATTTGTAGGTTAGTAGGAGAAGCTTGAACTGTATATGGTATCTGATCGGGAGCCAGTGATAAACCGATAAGTGGAGAAGAGGATTACTGAAACTGTTTACATATCACCATGGCCTGGGTCCCTATCAGTCTCTTTCTCTCACACTCCCCCAGCCCCTTCACCCAGACTCTCTCATACGTCCCCCCTCCCCCAGTCTTGATATACTTATAAATGTAGCTTACAGAATACTACAAGTTATGGGGTCCCTGCTGTATTTACACAACTGCAATTATGTAAGGGCGATGGCTGGGGTAACTGTGGGCATATTAAGTGTAAAGCACACCAATACCAGGTTACACTCGTATACTAAAACTGAATCTGGGTGCCATTATAGAATAAGCTCTCACTGCATGGCATCGGAGTGCCTAAATAAAGATGCTTACTTATACAATTGACCTCTCAAGTGTGTAAAGTGCATTAATAAGGTAATGAAATGCAAAACACCTCATTAACTATTATCGTAGCAAAATAGTATGCACACTAATAGCTTTGCAAACACATTAAAACTAAATATTTAACTACACTTTCGGGAAGTGTAATTAAGAACGATACTATCCGCAGGTAAAATACACGCATATTTCACTGTTTGTCTCATTTGCATCTCATGAATATCGCTATTGGACACATGATACACTAAGCAACAGCACATGTTAATGGCCAATATTAGTTACACTGGCCTCTTAGTTTGCACATAATCAGTACTTTTGGGCCAGAAGTTCACTGTTTAAATTTTATGGTAGTGAAATCAACTACCTTAGGGGCCAATTGTAGGAAAGAAAAGCAAGTAGATCCTCACAACAATGCATGCAAACAAACATATAAACATATACAGTTGATCCCAGAGGTCGTGGCAGATAGGCCCAGAGACAGCAGGCCGAGGAGACAAAGCAAAACTCAGAGGCCAAAAGCTGCTGAAAATAAGGTTTGGATTCTTCAGCATGAAAAATAGACAGCTGATGGGGGAAATTACATTGCGTGGCGGGGACATGCGCCTCAGAAGACAATTCAAAATAAGAAAACAAGAATTCAAAATAACTGCTTTTACTGATGATCTGCTTATACACATTACAGAACCACACACTTCGTTCCATGCCTTGATGAAGGGTTTTCAGGAATTTGGAGACTTTTTGGGGTTCAAATTGAATCTTACAAAGTCAGAGAAATTGGCCTCTGCCAACACTATATATAGAGATTGGGCAGGTCCCTTCCCATTACATGGGCCGACACCTCATTTTGATATCTGTGAATTCAATTAGCAACTGATACTAAGCAACTGTATAAATTGAATGTTGCTAAACTCCTTGAGACAACAGATAGATATTTGAGTAACCGGACAAATCTCCACCTCCAATGACCTCGAAGTCCACATTAAATTTCTCACATCTCTGTGAAGTTGGCACTTAAAGAAAAAAAATAAATATAATTTTGTACTGCAAAACGTTTAGGAATGTTTCTACAGAGGAAGTGGACACCAGAATTTTCAGGAAAATTGTCTCCAAAGATATTAGTCCATAAGCTATTTCCATCAATGTGGATGTTCAAAAGTATACAGTTTTGTTATCAGAGAGCCTGGGGGTATCAACAACAGAAGTCGAGAACACTAATGTAGAACCTTGTAACTATAAACATCAAGACTATTAAGTCAGCTGTTTATGCTTCCATTCCTGCACATTCCTCTAGGCCCTTCTTTCAACTCTGAAAGGTACACATGGCAACCCAGTACAAAAAGTTATTCAGTGCCATCTTTAAAATTGTTGACAGCAAAGATGAAGGAAACCAAGCTCCTTTAGCTTCCATCTTTGGTCATCATTGGATGAGGTAGGATATGTGGAGGATATTTTGGAGAAGAGGGCATGGAGGAAAGCCAAGGACATGGAACCCCCATTTTCTTGTGTACAGGAGACATGGGAAACTGGAGTTCAGGCGGGGAGGGGGGGCTGAAGGGAGCATCAGGCCTCATAGCTCCATGCACACTGCTCCTTCCATTTTGAGTCAACTAGCATGGATGTTTTCTATAAGAAGTTAGTGTACAAAGAATTTCTCTCTTTATTTTTTGTAGTTATCGTGGTCTGGCTAGTTTGGCAAAAATTTAAGGACTGATATCCAAAAGTATCTATTTGGCTAAATTGCAGTAATAAACTGGATAAATAATCAATTGTAAAATTCCTCTCTCACACACTTTTTAAATTCTGCTAAACAGTTTGATGTCTAGCCAAAATGTATCCAGTTAACTCTGACAGGGGAAACAGGAATGCCATGAGCAGGCCAAACGTTTTGCCAGATAGTGTTAATATTCACCACTCATCTGGCTATACATATGTGGTGGCAGTTGGCCACAGACATAGTCGGTCTAAAGTTAACTGGGCAAATATCCCTCCTGAACGAAAAAAAATAAAGCTGACGCCCACTTCCTGCTGTCAAGATCTCACCCAGCCTGCAGCCTCCTTTCTCCAATGGCTCCATCACAAAAGTTAAAACAACCTACAAACCATATTGCCTCCCTCCTGCTCTGTACATTTTAAAGAAAAATACAGAAAATAGGGATTCTCCTCCCCTCCCTCTGCACAATTGTGGGGGAGGGAGGAATCATAAACTCCCATTCTCTTTAGTTATGGAATTATCCTTTCCCTTATTTTCAGCAGCTTTTGGCCTCTGAGTTTTGGTTTGTCTCCTCGGCCTGCTGACTTTTACCCATGGAAATGGACTTTTTGAAAACTGTTATCAAAAACAGCGAAGATGACGCAAAAAAGAAAAAATGAAAAATAAAAAATAAAAAAGAAAGAAACAACAAAAAGCAAGCAGATAAAAAGTAAAACTGACCACGCTCTATTCAAATAAAAGTACTTAGTCACATACTGTTGAGACATTTGTGAGCTTGTGGTTAGGTCATTGGAGGCAACAAAGTGAGTAGTTTTGCATTTTCAAAATTGCGTACTGTTTTGCCCACAATATGCACCCCCCCCCCCCAAAAAAAAAATAAGCGAGTGTAAATCTCTGCAAGTGTTAGTGCACAGTCTTGCTTCAACATCTAATGTAAACCCACAGTTTAGTTATTGGTTCTAAGAATAGGTCATAACATGTTCCCGCATGCCCTGGAATTTTTCTGTGCATTTTCTATACCCTCTTTCACTACCTATTTTATGCTCCCTTCCCTCCCCCCCCCCCCAGTCGTCACCCTCTCACCCACTACTCCTGTTTTCCTTTAAAGTCCTGCTCCTTCCACTTTCAGTCTCCTCCCTTCTCCCTATTCCCTTCAAAGACCTCACCCCTCGCACGCTTACTTTGTGAGAGCTCTCTGTCTTGGGAGGGTAAGGGGCTGCTGCTTTGTGCCGTTTCATAAGTAGGCGATGTTGATGCCCGGAGAGTAACTGCTCCTTTTCCACTGCACACTGTCGCAGGATCCATTTCTGAAAAAAAGAAAGGAATACATGTGCAAATTAAGAAGGTAATTCTTTAAACCTTTTTGCCACGTAAAAGGCCTCTTATAAAATTAGTTCTTGCACAAGTAGGTGTGGCACATATCTGTAGAGTAGTTGTGCTCAGGGGAGGGGTTTGGGTGGAGCTGTGATTTATGTGCATATCTGTGTACCCTTCTCCACCACCACCAACTCCAGGCTCCGCTCATTCTGCCTCGCCTCACCCTATGCTTGGAATAAACTTCCTGAGCCCTTATGCCAAGCCCCCTCCCTCCCCATCTTCAAATCCTTGCTCAAAGCCCACCTCTTCAATGTTGCTTTCAGCACCTAACCTTTATACCTTTCTGGAAATCTAGACTGCCCCTATTTGACTGACTGTACATTTGTCCTTTAGATTGTAAGCTCCTTTGAGCAGGGACTGTCCTTTTATGTTAAATTGTACAGCGCTGCGTAACCCTAGTAGCGCTTTAGAAATGTCAAGTAGTAGTAGTAGTAGTACTTTCTGCACTAACATTAATGGTTGCTATGTCCATGTCTTCAGCTTTTGTGGGGTTGTTTTTTTTTTTTTTTGCTTTTAAGAATTTGTTTTTTTTAATTGTCACAAACAGCAACGCAAACATTGTACATTAGTCCAGTCACTATTTATAAAATGAATTTTGCTCAAAGGGCTGATGTAGGAGAGTTCACCACTGCTATAAACTGCAAACAAGCAGTAAGTATTTTAATAAAACAGAAGCCTCAACTACCCTGAGGATAGCCTAGAGACACCTAAAGTTTGAATATAATGTAAAAGTTGATAATAAGCAAAATATTGTTCGCCCCCTTGGAGCCAACTGCTGCTAAGTTTGCCAACACCTTGACTGAGCCATCCTCACATGTTCCACTAAAGTAAGTCTAGTCCACTCCGAATATCCATTCACTGGGGGAAAGAGGGATTACCCCGAATGAGCAATTTTGTGGTAGTATTTTATAAATCTACTCATCTATATCTCTTTATAAAACAGGCTAAAAAATGATGCTTTCCCGCCCCATTTAACCTAGGTGCCCTGTCATAAAAGTAAACTCCTAAACACAAAAACTACAATATTTCAACACTAGCTTCACAGGACATGTTTTAACACCTTTTAGTTCCGCATTTAGACCAGAGCCCCAGTCTATGACAAATGCTGAGAATTTGCTCCTTGCTTTGTAGTTATGGTACAATGACTACACTAGCCTTCCTCTTTCTCTTGTAGCAGCTACCACTTCTACTCTCCTTCTCACAGCCATCGCAAAGGTTACCCCTGCCCAATGCCACCATCACTACCTGTCTTCTTTCCTGCTCATAGTTTTGCTTTGCCTCTCCCTCCCTCCTACTTGCTGCAGCTCTGCACTGCCACTACTGCTGCAATCTCATACCTGTGACTGGTATCAGGCAGCTCCCAGTCAACACCCACACAGAAACAACATCAGGAGGGTTTATGAAACTGAGGGGAGAGGGTGGGACACTGTGAAGGAAGGCAGAAAAGAAAGACTGGAAGGGAAGAACTGAAAAAACTGGAGAGATAGAAGGAAGGAAAGGGGTGGGAGGAGATAACAGAGATGGGTTGTAGAAGAAACATCTGCGAGAGAACAGTTTCCAGTGAGACAGCAGGACAATAGATGAAACAAAGGAGAGAAGCAAGCAAGTAACCAACAGGAAAAGGAACAAAAAGAATAATGAGGTAAATATTCAGCGGGATGGATGATCTTAATAGACTTAAGATGGATACATCAATAAAGATGGGTTTTTTTCCTTAATTGATTTATAAACTCAATGTTTTGGGCAGTTTAATATTGGACTCGCTTGTTGAGACTTTTTTTTGCTTTTGTTTAACATCTATAGTAATGGATCATGTGGTTTAAGTAGTCTGTCTGGGATGAATGAATGGTATGAGTGAGTTTAGAATGATTTTATCTACATATCTTATATTCAATTAAAACATTTTCACATCGTATGTGTTAGTGGTCTGCAGTATATTTGTTTATGTGTGAAATGCAATATTTACTCCGATTTATCTATAATTATCCCCTGTATCTGAATTAATAATTAAATTATATCCCCAAGTATCTTAAAAGAATTGTCTGCCCATTGTAAAGGAAAGGGACACACCAAATCTTGTTTGACCTCATCAGCCATTGGTAAGGACAGGGATTTAGTCAAATTCAATTTAGATCCTGAGAAACTGACAAATTTCTGAAAGCTTTCCATCAAAGTTGCTAGCGAAGTTTGAGGTACTACAAAATGAACCAGCAAATGCTGAGATTTTAAACTCGTTACATAAGAACAGTCATACTCCTGCAGACTGATGGTCCATCTATGTCCCGTATCCTGCCCCTAGCAGTGGACAATCCAGGCCACAAGTACCATACTTTGTAAGCGCACTGAACCCACTCTATGTAATTATGTCATCTCTGTGATACATTGTTTCCATACCTGTATTATCTCCGTGATACTTTGTACCACACTTTGTAAGTCGCACTGAACCTGCTATCGAGCGGGAAAGAGCGGGGTATAAATGCTACAAACAAATAAATATATATCCACATTACTTGTAATTTCCCTTTCAAAGGATACAATGTCAATACAAACAGGGTGAGAGAGGGCAGCTGTGACAAGTACCTTGATGGATATTAAATCGTTGGGATTGGATGCCATTCACAAAAAGAACTGCTTGGGGCTAGAATACAGAGCTAAAATTGCTACTTGAAAGGGACCATGTATACAATAAGAATCTAGAACCCCAAATAAAAAATTCCAGGTACTCTGCTGAACGCCTTCTCTGCGTCAAAACTGACTAACCAAGAAGGTTGCTCCCTATGGTGCACGGCTTCCAGCGAGGTTAGAATAGCTCTCACATTCTTTATCACAATACGACCCCTTACAAACCCTGCCTAAAGTTCTGCAAACAGAGGGGGAGGAATCTGTGCCAATCTATTAGCCAATATTTTTGCAAACAATTTGACCTCAAAATTTGGCAAAGAGATTGGCCGATAAAATGCAGGCTTCAGGGGATATTTGCCTTGCTTCACTAACACTATTACCTGAGCTAATTGTAGTTCAAGACTGTGTGCTATGAGCTCACAACATGTGTTAAAGTCCCAGTCACCTAGATACAATGTCTTCCATATATCTACCAAATCGAGGGAGGTGTACAACAATAACAACCCTTTATTGAAGGAAATTTTCTCTCTCGGTACAAGATCAGATTTGTCAATCATTGGGTCCTGTAGCATAATAAAATCCCCAACTAAAATTATAGGCAAAGTCTGTTGTTAAAGCAACATGGTCATGAGATTCTGATAAAATATCTATCATAAACATTCAGGGAATATGTGTTATATAACAATATAGGTTTTTTTTGCTCTACGGCCATCTCAGCCAAGACAAATTTATCATTAGGGTCTTGCACACTTTGATGTATTACCACATCCAAACCCCCACAAAACAAAATAACGCTCGCCTTACATTTTATTGCAAGCACGTCTAAAATGATTCCCACCCACCATTTGTTTAGCTTATTTAGCATGCTTCTCCGAGGACAGTTTTTTGTCTGTTAATATCTTGGAGAATATTTTGTCTCTTTATGGGGGAGGAAATGCCCCCCACATTCCAAGAAACGTATTTAAGAGGCAATCCAAACAAGAAGAGATAAATAAGATCACGTATCAATTGAAGCAAGGCTGTCCTAGCCAGCAGTCCTCTCCAAGGGTGAAGAAATCCTGAGAGATGAAATTAAGATGCCCCTCCTCACATCAATATAAGACCCATGTACTAAAGAAAAAAAATTGTTCCACTGTTCTCTCACCCCTTCCCCCTATCCCTCTCCTGCTCACCCCTTCCCTAACTTCCTTCATCTTCCTTCTGCTGATACATCCACATTTGGGACAAAGGCCACTGAGGGACCACCCCCTCACCCCAAGAGCTCGTAGCTTAGAAACTGTCTTGAAATATAAACATGCAATAAAAAAGTCAAAAGTGTCCAAAACCATAACAAAGACCATAATAGCTTTTAATTATGTACACAAGAAATCATAGAAAAGAAGTACAAAGCCTGGAAAAACATGTATTTTGGGAAAAGAAAAATATTTAAACTTACAAATACTCAAAATTTGGCCTGACACTGTGCATACTAAGAAGCAAACTAAGTTCTGGTCTCTGACAATGTTGATAGATTATACGCTTTGAATTTTCCTGCTAAGTAGGATTAAGGTTGACTTCCTTGATCCTTCCAGTTTAGTGGTTTGGGAGTACTCCAACAATGAAGATGAACCTTCTCTTCCCTTGAATATTTCTGCTTGATATGCTGCCTATTCATATACCTCCAGTGTCTTCAGAGACTTAGAAAAAAATAGTTCTTGCTTTTCTCTGGAAGAAGAAAACCCTATATTTTCGCACCATGTTCTAACAAAAGACAGAGAGAGAGAAAAAAGACTTGATGTCAAGGATTTAAAACTTTATTATTTATTCCTTTTACAGATGAGTGTCATCTGGAATGTTAGATAGGGGCCCTGTTATGAAATAGTGCATCTATATGGATAAGCTCTCCATATACAGTTACATGTGTAAAATTCAGCTGAAACCACTGGTAACTAGGAACAGTGGCGTTCCTAGGGGGGCTGACACCCGGGGTAGATAGCTGATGCGCCCCACCCCCTGGGTGCAGCGCGACCCTCCCCCTGGCGAAGGAACTCCGCCCGGGTGCACGCCGCTGGGGGGGGGGTGCCGCACGCCTGTCCGCTTCGTTCGTTTCCATGCTCCCTCTGCCCCGGAACAGGAAGTAGCTGTTGATTACAATCTACAAACAGCTGACGATAGCACTGATGTCGAGATATGCGCCTACACACAGGCAACAATGGCTGATGATGAAACAGATGATGAAATGAGCAGCGAGGCACACGCTAACAAAATTCAACAACCTCCTGTCACTTTTGCAAGAGCGCTGAAGAGTCTCAACACCGTGCGGGCCTATCTGGAGGCCACTGGATGTCAGTGCTATGACAGTTTTTACCATCTGGCAGACGTAGTCTATGGAACTCACAGACACAAGAGTGTACAGAGGACTATGACTGATTACTTCAAGTAAGCCTAACGTCAGCTGAAGAGCATAGGTACAAATCAAAGTAGGGTATACACAAAAAGTAGTACACATGAGTTGTCTTGTTGGGCAGACTGGATGGACCGTGCAGGTCTTTTCTGCCGTCATCTACTATGTAACTATGTTACTATGTCAGTTAACGGAGACTGTATACTGTATGTATAATAAACAGTACTGTACATATGTTTATCAGATGTCAAGCTTCTTTGGGTCACAACGGTTAAGTGCACGCTCCGGTTAACTGCATGTATTTCTTTGGTCCCAGATCCTTGCACTTAAGCAGACTGCACTGTACATATATATATATATATATATATATATATATATATATATATATATATATATGTGTGTGTGTGTGTATATATATATATATATATATATATATATATATATATACACACACACATATACATACATAACATACATATACATATATACACATGCACACCTTTGTATAATATAAGTTATACTTACCAGTACTTTAAATCCAGAACATGAAATTTAAAGCCCAATATTGGAGTTGGAAAGCAGAAAAATAGAGAAGTCGGAGTTAAAGGTTTAGTGAAACAACTCCACAGCCTTGGTAGTAACTGTTTCCCTTCTAGGACCTGAATAGCTTTTGGCCTGGTCAAATTCCTTCTTCTTATGCAAGAACCTCAAATACACCTTTCCAGTTAAAAACCAGCTATTATCAATTATTTATTAGGATTTATTTACCGTCTAATTTGAAGGCATCCACTCAGCTATTACTGTAGTTTCCAGTTTTACCGGTATCAATCAGATCTCACCAAAAGTGTTTTGTCATTTTGGATTCCCAAAACATTAAAAAAATATCCTTCGGAATAAAAAAAAAGTAAATAAATAACTTCGGGATCCTTTTACTAAGATGTATTAGGTGCTAACACACACCTAACATAGCAAAAAAAAAAAAAAAAAAGAAAAGGCCTAACAAGAGACGTGTTAATTCATTCTGCATTAGTTAGGGATGTGCGTGTGCGCTAAACCACATGCTAATTATTTTTTTGTATTTTTTTAAGGAATGTGTTAGGGGCAGAGAGTGGGTGTTCCTGACCTAACCAATTAGCGTATCTACATTACTGCACGATAACTGATTAGCACTTGGCTAACATGGGAGCCCTTACTGCCTACAAAATACTGCCTGAGTAATTTTTTTTAATGGCCACACCCCAGGGGCAACATTAGCGTATAAACATTAAGGAAATAAATAGAAAATCAGGATTTTTATGACCATGGTAAAAATGGCCTTGGCACATGGGAATGACCCATGTAAAGGCGCACTAAGGCCATTTGTTACTGCAGCTTAGTGAAAGGACCCTTAAAAATTCTTATTTTAAACATCCTGTGCTGCAAAGTTACATTTTATCCTGACAACTCATCTGGTTAAAATTTAACCACTTAAGTTTGGGAGGAGCAAGGGGCATGCTGGAGGCATTGTCTTAAGATAAATGGATAGTGCCAGCATTCAGAACTATTCTGTTAGTTTTATGCTGTTAAGCAGAAACACACATTCAGCAGTTCGACCTCCCATGTAAGTTGGCTGAAACATTATACAGTTCATCTTTAAGCAGATATCACCATATCGGCCCCTAGGGAGATTACTTGCTGTCAGTACAGAAATACCCTTCCCTCTCTCCCTGAACTGAGGTTGGCCTCTCCTCCACAGACTATGGGGCCCTTTAACTAAGCTGTGGTAGGCTCTATGAGCGTGCACCAAAACGAGATTGCCACCAGGCCAGCATGCCCTCCTGGAGGTAATTTCAGATTTGTCACGCGCCTATAACGCTTGGATGAATTATTTATTTATTTCCTCCTAAGCGGCACTTGGCGCGTGAAAACTGGTCACCTCGTATGTAGCATGTGAGCCTTTACCGCTAGATCAGTGGGTGGCGTTATGGGCTCAGGCTGGTTTCATTTTTGCCCCAGGCCCTTTTCCAGTCCCATTAAAAAAAAAAAAACTCATTTTTGTAGATACTTCTTCTCTAAACATGTCCACTTTCCTTTGACATTATTTTGGGGCCAATGCATTAAAAACTTATGTTTACAAAAGGTTTCACAAAAACGTTTCTATGTCCTGACAAAGAATGAATTAAGGTATTAAAGTTCACAACACAAATGTGCATAATAATATTTCATAATGTATTTTTTGGGGAAGTAGGGTCTGCTCACTGAATTCCTCTCTCTCCTGGTTTCCCTGAAGACACCAACACAACTTTGGGTCATCTAATATACACAGGTTCTTTTATCTAGCTAACATTAGCAAGCATTACCACATTCATGCACTAAATTAAAACTACCTCACAGGCAAGGATCAGTGTAGGACAATACAAAACAAAAAGAAACCCTACAACTCAAGCAACAGCAGACGTTCAAATTAAGGATCCTCTAAGCAGCAAATTCCATAAGAGTCCCTGATGTACACAAGTCTGCTTTATAAGACCCAAGACCAACTTCAAGCGCAGTGGTGCAGGAGTAGAACTAATGCCACTGTTAAGTCAGTGCAACCCTTCTGAACGCCTTGCTTAGTCCTCCTGCTGCTGCTGCTACCTGCCAATCTTGTGCTAGCTAAACAGTTTGAGGGTCATTTTATAAGTGACTTGAGCATGTAAGACAGTATCTTATGTACTAAGTAGGTACTTATAAATTTGCAGCTCTCTGAAACTGGACCTGAAGGTTCAAACGACAAAACGGCGCCACGGGCAAGGGTAGCTTTTAGCACTCTTCCCCCCTTTCTCTTTCAGCACAGATGCTCACAGATTCACACTGACTCAAAAGCATGGCATGGTGCCAACTCCTGCACTCTCTCCCTGGCTTGATGCCCAGGGCAGTCGCTCTTACTGCTAATCCCCTTGTGAGTGTCTTGTACACAGGCTCTTGCAAACTGAACTCTATTTTCCTGAGCTCAGAGATCTGATAAAAGTGGGTGCCAGTGACCCCAAGTGGTAGGCCAGTATATGATACATAGCATCAGTTTTGTTTTTACTTCTCTTATCCTGACAGCCTATTTCTGTGCCCCTTCTAATACATCATATTATTACTTAAACAGTTTGATGGCTATTTACCATTTGTCTGTGGTCAGAGTCAATTGTATTCTATCAGTTTTCTTCCCAAGCAGCAGCCCGGGTACTTTGGCTGGGTGATTTTATTTTATTTATTTATTTATTTAGATTTTGCTCACACCTTTTTCAGTTGTAGCTCAAGGTGAGTTACATTCAGGTACACTGGATAGTTCTCTGTCCCAGGAGGGCTCACAATCTAAGTTTGTACCTGATTGATGGAACCACCTCTAAAAGTTAATTAAAGGGCAGGTATCATCATGATCTGTTTGAGAGGAGCTGTGAGGGGGTCTCTGGTGCTACAGTGCTGCATCTGTTTGCATGATTTCAAAACAAGAGCTCTTTTGCTCAAGGCTTTAATTTCTTGCTGCTTCTGGAAAGATTGTGGTTCCACTGAGTAAATTCCACAAGCAAAACTTGGTACAGAAAGTGCTGCAAGATTTTGAGAAGACTACTCCCACAGAGATTTTTTGATTCCACTCTTTTTCTGTGGATCATTTCCCCTCCAGAATGTAGAATGGAAGTGAGGCCAGAACACTGCTCATTGGAGGATGGGGGGGGGGGGGGGGGGGGGTGCTAGAAGGAAGTAAGAATTTGTACTTTTAACTCTGTCTGTTTCTGGCTGTTTTTACTACTGCAGGTTTGGAGCATTTTATGTTACCAGTTGTATTCGCATTAATCTCGGCATCTATCAGTGTCTTCAAATTTTGCCATTTTCACTGTTTTTTGAAATACTTGCAATTTTGGGAATCTATGATCATTGCAAGACCCCTGATACAGGCAACTTTGCTGAAACGCGGACAGTGTCGGGTCTGTCCAATAAAATATTGAGTTGACACCTCTCTTCCTGAAGGCTCCTTGTGCTTTTGTTTTGGTTTTTTTTACTCCTGTGTGAGTGTACTTTGATTTCCCTCGCCTGTGTTGCTTCTAATGATTAACATTTCTTGCACTTATCAGTGGAAAAGCAGAGAACTGTACCTGTGGGTGCAAGTCCTGGAAAAGAGGAGTGTTTATATACAAGGGTGCAAGGTCTTGAGAAAGAGATGTATAGAGAGTAGTAGACAGGAGTATGTCAGAGTGTGAGATGAGAAGAAAGGGTTGTGTTTAAGGGCATAGGGTCAAGAAAAAAGGATCTGTTTGAGAGTGATGGGTCAAAAGAGAAGTATGCTAACTCTACTTTTGTGATTTTGGTGTTCTTCCTAAAGTTGGGGGTTCTACCTTCTTGAACATATTTTGTCAGGCACAGGAGTTTGCGGGTTCAAGTATCAGGAAAGAAAGATGTATCTGAATGTCAAAATCAGGAGCAGGGTCTGTGGGAAGAATAGAGTTTGAGTTAAGAACACAAGGTGAAGTGAGAAATGAGTATGAAAAGGAAAGGTCATGTGACAAGGGTGTATCAGTGCATGAGGACAGGAATACTGTGTTAATGTGTGTTCAGGGTTAGAATTATTTTGTGATTAGAGTATTAACTTGTGAATTACGTAGGACAGCTTCTGTTAGGATGTAATTAGGCACTGCACTGGACTGAAGCTAATAACATGAAGAAACAGAGACAACTCTTTTCCTTTCCAACAATGAAGAAAGAAACTGTGCAATAATTTGTGCATAAAGAAGAAAGTCAATGCATGTGGATTAGCTGTAAAGCTCAATAGCTTGTGAAATTGAACAGTAAAGGCAGGTAATTTTAAGGATGAGCAGTAACAATGACAAATGTGAAGATGCTCTGAGCACACCTGTGTGTGGAAATGATACCTGTGGGAAGTGGTATATCAGAAAAGCTTTCATCTTTCCACAGGACAGATTCTAACAGCTGAAAGACTTCACACTGCTGGTGGATCTCACAGAAGCCGAGGAGCTGTAACCCAGAGACAGAACAGTCCCCAGCTTGCCAAAGCCTTCAGGAACTCGGCACAACAAAGGCAGGAAATGTCACACAGAGAGCAGTCCTCAGCACTGATGTAATCCAAAACCCATAAGAGAGTTCAGCTAGCTGTGACACCACAGCATGTAACTGTTCAGAGAAGTAGCATCAGAAAACACAGACAGGAGTTCCCTACAGTTAGTACATATAGATGTATCACAAAAAGGAGCAAATTTAACATATCCAGAGGACAAACTCTTACTTCTCATCCTGAAATCATTGTGCAGTTTTATCAGAGAACTACCATTTCCTCAACCATAAATGGTGTAAAAAGCTGTTTTCCCCCTCAGGCTGGAATCAGTGGGCCTTTTTTCTCCTATTCTGTACCTTTGTAAAAAGTCTACTGAATAAGGCTTAGTGTGCACTGCTATAGAAGAATTCTCTTTTTCACACTGGAACCAGTATATGTCACTACGGCAGGGCCTACCAGGTGGGCTGACAACAGGAATGATTCCCACACAGGAAAAGTTTCCAGTGCCAGTAGGCTGTGGCAAACTTATTCAAGTAACCCACAAGCTTCAGAAATGGGACTGCTGACCTCTCTAAAAAAAAATCCCTGTGTGAGTTTCCTTGAAATATAGGAGCTTCACAAGTATCTTACCCAGTGCTGAAGGGTGCAGGTTCTCAAATTACAGTTGAAAACAACCTTTCTTTTAGGCATCCCAGTTAAGGAACAATTTTTATTCCTGCTTTTCAGTTACCCTGTAGCTCTCTATCCTCTCTGAGGATCAGGGGTGAAAGCGGCAAACTTCTTCCTGTTGGTCCTACTCTTTCCCTGGTTATTCTGCTCTTATTTCTTCAAACCCAGCTGGATTGGATAGGCTCTTTCTCTTCCCAAAACCCACCTCTAGGGACCCTGTGATGTGGGGTTTAAAAAAAAGGTTTGGATGGCTTCCTAAAGGAAAAGTCCATAGACCATTATTAAAATGGACGGGAAAATCCACTGCTTATTTCTAGGATAAGCAGCATAAAATGTATTGTACTTTTCTGGGATCTTGCCAGGTACTTGTGACCTGCATTGGCCACTGTTGGAAACAGGATGCTGGACTTGATGGACCTTTGCTCTGTCCCAGTATAGCAATACTTATGTATTTATCTCTAGGATTACTAACTTTTCAGATTAAGCTCTGTTTCCTGCTCTCTCTGCTTTTGGCAACTAAAGATCCTCTATGGTTATCCATTGCCCTTTTAAACTCTATTACTATTTTTAGTCATCACCATCTGCCCCAGGAGAACATTCCACACTTATATCATCCTTTCTATGAAAATAATATTTCCTCATGTTCGCCTCAGTCTATCCCATTCCTTCCTGTCAGCATCTTGGGCCTGCTTCTGACACATCTGTCTGGAAGAGAAATTATTTACTACAGTCAACATTTTCTTTACATTGGTATTTATTAAAAGTTATCTGGTTAACAACTCTGTGCATCATACTTGTATCAGATTAGGGGAGTGGCCAAGCTGGAGAAATTCAGGATAAAATTTCTGTAATGAGTTGGGCCTATAAAGTCCTAGATCATCTGTCACTGCATCTTCTTCAATTTATGGTATTAGAAGAAAGATGTTATCTCCACTATAGATGAGGGACAGGCACAGAATTTGTATGAGCTTGAAAATCTCTTTATGTGGGTAAGATTTCTTAGTAACTCCAGAGATTCAGGAGTGAGTCTGTATGTCCTTCTTTGGATATTCTTTCTTATTTACCACCCTAAAATCTTTTTTTTTTGTTTGTTTGTTTCCTTTCTTTCCCATTTCCTCTTCTCGTCCTTACTGTGACACTACACCCCTTTTATTTATTTGAGAACGCTTGATATTGCGCTGATTCCATGTGATTGCTGCTAGGTGGTTTACAAATTAAGCAATAAGAAAATTAAGAAGAAATTACTATCCTAATAATATAGAGCACAATAAGACGGTAAAAGATCTGACAAGGAGTGAGATAAGAAGGGAGTATGGGGGAGGGCTTGAGGAAGGAAGAAGGAAAATGTTACCGCCCACCAGCAAAGGGGAAAAGGAGATCAACCATAGCACATCTGAACAGTCAAGTTTGGTATATTTTCTCTCCCTTTCAACAAGGGACTACAATTGAACCAAAACAACTTTTAAAATGGATGGCTGAGCAGTAGCAACTAGCCAAGGGACTGAACAATAATTCACCTACCAGTTCATCCAGCAGAAGCAGCAGGCAGAACTCCATTATTTAGTAATTCCTACAGGTATAACATGGATCTAGCTTTTGCCTATTTTCTCCATCCATGTGCAGTTTTTCTCCTCTTTTCCCTTTCATTCATCTCCATCCATGTGCATCACCTTCTTTTTGCTTTCCACCCCTCCATCCATGTCCAGCATTTCTCCTCTCACATCCCTTGCATCCATGTCCAGCACTTTTCCCCTCCCTTTCATCCATGTCCAACATTTCTCCTCTCTCTTCCCTCCCTGTATCCATATCCAGCAATTCTTCTCTCTCTCCTCCCTCCATTCATTCATGTCCAGCATTTCTCCTCTCTCTTTTCCATCCATGCGCATCTCCTTCTTCTGTCTTCCCTCCCCTCCATCTGTGTCCAGCATTTCTCCTCTCTCCCCTACTCTCTTCTCTATCCATGTCCAGCAATTCTCTTCTGCCCCCTGTCCTCCCCCATCCATGTTCAGCAATTCTCCTCTCTCCCCTGCCCTCCCCTCCATCCATCCATGTCCAGCAATTCTCCTCTCTCCCCTGCCCTCCCCTCTCATCCATGACCAGAGATTCTCCTCTCCCCTGTCCTCCCCTCCATGTCCAGCGATTCTCCTCTCTTCCCTGCCCTCCTATCCATGTCCAGAAATACTCCTATCTCCCCTGTCCTCCCCCTGCTATCCATGTCAAGCAATTCTCCTCTCCCCCCCTCCTTCTCCCACTGCCTGCCTGCTTGAGAATCTGGGCCCCCAGCAGTAATCAGCCAGTACAAGGCCTGGCACCAGTGCTGACGAACCTTCACACCCAATGCCATGCGATCGGGAAGGCTATGTTACTTCCAGCCTCGTCACATATGCATCAGAGGGGCGGTACCAACAGGGCCTCCACGAGCGGATAGGCTCAAAAGCTGAGTGTACTGGTGTTGGCTCTTGTACTGATTGATCATGGACCTGGACTTCTCAAGCAGGCAGTGAGGAAATGGGAGCAGTGAGAGAGAGAGTCAGGAGGTAAAAAAGGTGCCGGTACACTGTACTGGAGCGTACGACACAAAAAAAGCACTGCTACCTCTACAGATCATGGCATCCACTTTTAATCCGAAGCTGCTAGCGGTTTGTTCCTTCCCAGAGGACCACTAGACTACCAGGCTGGTAAGGCTAGGCCTAGTGTGGGGGGTGGGGGGGGGGACTGCTAGGACATGAGCTCGAACCTTGTTGGGGGGAGGTCTGTCCAGGGGAGGGAAGGGGAAATCAGCTTAAGACTGCCATCCACACTTTATGCAAGTGCATGCTGATATTCAGAGTCTGCATTCACATAGCAAGCAAGCAAGGTTAGGATTGTTTTTGTCCCATCTCCCTTGGAAGGGTATGCCACCACCTTCTTCATGAAAAAGTATTTCATGACATTACTCCTCAGTCTACTATCCTGCAACCTCAATTCATGTCCTCTAGTTCTACCACTTCTCTATCTCTGAGAAAGATTTGTTTGTATATTAATAACTTTCAAGTATTTAAATGCCTATATCGTATCTCCCTGTCACTCCTTTCCTTTAGGGTATACACCTTCAAGTCTACAAGTCTCTTCTCATATATCCTTTGGCTTAAATCCTCTATTTTTGTCACCTTCTTCTGAACCGCTTACGTCCTTAGCGAGATATAGCCTCCAAAACTGAATACAATATTCTGAGTGCGACCTCACCAATGACTTGTACAGGGGCATTTACACCTCCTTTCTTCTGCCGGTTATACCTCTCTCTTTGCAGCCTAGCATCCTTCTAGCTCAAGGTCAACATTGTTTTGCCACCTTGAGATCCTTAGACACTAACACCCCAAGGTCTTTAGGTAACTAGCGGGTATGATACTCATGTTCTTCTAACCACATTGATTGCTCTTTGTTATCTAACCATCGCATTGACATTGTAACAGGGAATCGATCTTCTAAACAGAAAAGTTCAATATTAAGAAAGAGGCAATCTTATAATATCCCTGTTAATTTATTACCTGAAATTAGTTTGGATACTTCTGTTTCTATTCAGTGTTTATATTTTAATAAACATTCAATTTGTAACAAAACTTAGAAAGTTATCAGGCAGGTCTGATTTTTGATGCTGAATCTTGGTTCTCAGATTTCAGCTCTCCTCATCTGATAAATGTAAGTCCACTAGGTTATAAAGCGATTAACTGTCTATGACTAGTAAGAGAGGAGGAGGTGTTGATTTTTAAGAGTTTTCTGTCAGTTTCTCTTAAAGATAGCTATGCTGACAAGTTTTTAGGATTAATGGTTTATAACTTATCTGATGCGGATGATGAATATTCTATGAGTATTATACTCTATAGACCACCAGGACGTTGGACTAATGACCAAAGTAAATTGTTTGAATTTTTGTCTTTTTATGCAACTCATTATGACAGATTGATTATTTTGTGCGATATTAATTTGCATTTGGTTTGTTTAGATGAAAATCAATATTCAAATAGACAGTATGGGCTGTTAATTCTACTTCTGTAATCTAATACAACAAGGACTGAAAAAACAGCCAATCAAAATCCCAAAGGGTTGTATGGGGTAGCTTTCATTTAGCTGCAAGTTCCTAGAGAAATCTAGTCAGCAAAATTAATACCCCTATTATTATGTTCAAACTGGGTGGCTCCTGATGAAGCCCTAAGTGGGTGAAACGATTTGGGCCCCATTGAATGAAAATCAGCAATTGGAATATGGGGTTACCAAGCCAGCTAAATGAAAGATAACTTCATCTATGCTAAGCTGAAGCTTGAGAATCTGTGTTGACTCAGTAATATTTTGAAACTAATGTTTGAATAAGAACAATTTCAGTAGATAGCAAGTGAGAATTTTTACCCTATGAAAGAGACTAGACCACAGACACAAAAATCTTGTATAGATAACAGTGTTCTGTAGGTCAGACCTCGGTGGAAGCCTAGGTTTCAGAGGGTAAAACCCACATTCTTGTTAATTGTTGTATGACTACTCCATACAACCCTTTGGGATTTTGATTGGCTGTTTTTTCAGTCCTTGTTATTTGTTTAGATGACCCACGTTAGCTCTTTTTTTTCAGTTTATGCAATCGATAAATTGCAATTTGGGTCAGGTAGCCTCCTACTCATGTTAGAGGTCATGCATTAGATTTTATAGGTTGGTTATCTAGTTCTAATATAGATAATTTGACGTGGTCACCAACTCCATGGTCTGATCATTTTTTTACTTGGTTTTTTCCTTAAAATATCTTTTCAAAATAAGCATTCTGAGAGAGATTACAAAAGTCTGTCGTACAAGACTAGAGCCTTGTAAGTTTTGGCATGAACTAGAATTATATTTAGCTATTTGCGAATCCGCAAAGGTTTCTGTTGAGTTATGGAATTATGGGGTAAATGAAGTACTTTCTAAATTGTCTAAGCTGAAACCTGTTAAGGTTTTATGTCAAAATAATCCCTGGTATACAAAAACCTTAGCTGTTCAGAAAAGGTCTTGTAGGAAGCTTGAAAGACAGTGGAGAAAAACAGAGATGAACTACATCACACTCTAGCGTGAGAATATAAAAAAATACAAGACAGCTGTTTCTTTAGCTAAGGATAATTTTTGTGATTCATTAGTACTACAGGCTGATAATTCTTTTAAAGAGTTATTTCAAATTTTTAAGAAATTGACTGATGTGAGTATTGTTAGTTCTTCAACTCAAGTATCACAACCATCGGCAGATAGTTTAGCTATCTTTTTTTCAGACTAAAGTTCAGAAATTTAGACAGAATTTCTATATAGGACCACAAGTATATTTAAATTTTACCCCAGGTGTATTTGATGTTAGATGAGGTCCATGTAGATAGGGTCTGGAACTCATTTGATGCAGCAGTTAGGATGGATATGGTTTGTAAACTTCTAAACGATTTTTCTAAAAAAATGATGTCACTTAGATATTTGTCCTGTTTATTTATTAAGAACAATTCTGACGACTGCTGTTATTTGGGTGACTAAGCTAATGGAATCTTGTTTGTTAGATGGGGTTTATCTTGATTCGGTTTCTAATATTGTGAATACACCCATTCCTAAGTCTACTAATGCTGATCTATCTCAGGTAGAGAATTATCGACCAGTAGTGGGAGTACTGTAGATTGCAAAGCTTTTGGAATTTCTAGTCCATTATCAATTTCATAAGTTTATTTTTTCTGATGATTGCATCACGCACAACATGGATTTTGTCCCTCGTATAGTAAGAATATATAATCTAAGAATATAAGAATATAAGAATATAAGCATTGCCATACTGGGACAGACCGAAGGTCCATCAAGCCCAGCATCCTGTTTCCAACAGTGGCCAATCCAAGTCACAAGTACCTGGCAGGATCCCAAAACTGTACAATACATTTTATGCTGCAGTCCATTTTAATAATAGCTTGTGGACTTTTCTTTTAGGAACCTATCCAAACCTTTTTTAAACCCTGCTAAGAGTTTATTTACACGTTGAGTGAAGAAATATTTTCTCCAGTTTGTTTTAAATTTACTACTTTGGAGCTTCATTGCATGCCCCCTAGTCCTAGCATTGTTGGAAAGAGTAAACAAGCGATTCATATCTACCCATTCCATTGCATTTGTTATTTTATAGACCTCTATCATATCTCCCCTCAGCCGTCTTTTCTCTAAGCTGAAGAGCCTTACGTCTTTCTCTAACTTCAAAAATCAGAAATAATTTTGAGTAGAAAGGTCAGGCAGTTCTATTGCAATTTGATATCTCTGTGGCCTTTGATGCTATAGACCATTCTTTGTTGTTGTATAGGCTTACAGAATTGGGTATCGGAGGAAAAGTACTGAAATGGTTTTCGAAGTTTTGGAGGAAAATTCTTCTCTGGTATATAAAAAAAGGTTTTTTTCCCAATTCTTGGCTGCCTGGTTGTGGAGTGTCCCAGGGGTCTCCATTGTCCTCACTATTGTTTAACATTTAACTGCTTGGTTATCTCTTGGGTTACAAATAACATTATATGTTGATGACATCTTTTTTCTATGTCCTGTTTGGATACTTTTTGAAAACACTGTATCTGTGTTAATTTATAATATTAATTTGATTGATTCGTGGTGCTGGTGCCAACGTTCTGAAGCTGAATAAGCAAAAGACAAACATTGTGTAGTTTGCTGATTATGATTCATTACCTAACAAATTTTTGAAATTGGCTACAGGAGAAGTTTTGAAGATAACTACTAAGTCTAAAATCTTAGGTGTTATACTTGATTCGAAACTATCTTTTGATGATCAAACTGCAGCCTTGGTAATTCAGATTGCGCCAGTTGCGAGCAATGTGGTCTAGCTTAAGCATAAAATGCTTTCGGGCTATAGCTCAATCAGTCCTCTTACCATATTTAGGGTCCTGTTTATTAAGGTGTGCTAGCATTTTTAGCGTGCTCTAAATACTACAAAACAACCATATATTCCTATGGGTGCCTCTAGTGTTTAGCGCACGCTAAAAACGCTAACGCGGCTTAGTAAATAGGGCCCTTAGATTATGTAATTCTTTATGTGGAGGATTAACATCAAAACATTTACACAAACTACATTTGCTTTAGAATACTGCTGCTAGACTGATTTGATAGAGTTTCTCCCCTTCTTGAAAGATTACACTGGCTTCCGGTTTATTCACATATAAAGTTTAAAATACTGTATGATCTTTAAAAGTTTAGCAGGACAAAATACAGTCTGTCTTTCTAAATCTATAACACTACTATCTACAAGGCAAGCTTCTCGTTCCATCAGCTCTAGTTTGCTGCTCTTTCCAAGTTTTAGGGAGATTATTAAAAAAAAAAAAAAGTATTTGCTTAATTCTTTTCAGTATCTTGGAGCAAAAGTTTGAAATAATATAAAGCATCAGGTTAGGGCTATTCAACTTTATTTTTCATTTAGAAATCAGTTGAAGTCTATTATATTTTCAGAGATAAATATGGTTTGATTTAAGTTATTAATTAATGCCTGGAATTCCATCTAAGGTGTCCTTTTACCAAGCTGCGTAAAAAAGAGCCCTGCGCTAGCGGCGGGGACCACTTTTCCCACACTCCAGGGCCCTTTTTACCACAGCAGGTAAAAAGCCCCCAGACAAACATGGCCATGCAGTAAGAGAACTCTTACCGCGTGGCCATGTGGCGGGGAGACCTTACCGCCACCCACTGAGGTGGCGATAAGGGCTCCTGCGGTAACCGGGCAGCACGCAGCAATGCCCGATTACCGCCGGGTTACTGCCGCACAAGCCATTTATGGGTTTTTCTTTTTCCCTGAATATGGTGCACACTTGGGGTGTAACTACTGCCGGTGGCCGCCTTGGGCCAGCTGTAGTCCTGATTTAGGGCAGGATTACCAACGCTTTGAAAAAGACCCCTTAACTGAGATGCTTCTTGTCTTGTAATCCACAGTGAATCCATTTGGAGATATGGTGGAATCAGGGCCAGTCTTAGCAAGTGCGGGGCCCTATGCAGACCAATTTGATGGGCCCCCACCCCACCTCCAGGGCCAGTCAACCCTCCCTCCAAGCTCCTGGGCCATCCCCTCTGAGCTCCAAGGCCCCTCCCCCCCAGGGCTCCCCAGCTCCAGGGCTCCCCCCTCCCTCCCAGCTCCAAGGCCTCCCTCCCTCCCTGCCAGCTCCAAGGCCTCCCTGCTTCCCACCCAGCTTCAAGGCCTCCCTGCTTCCCACCCAGCTTCAAGGCCTGCCTCCCCCACCCCCCGAATTTTAAAAGTTTACCTTGTTGACTTCGGGTTACAGCGGCCGGCAGGTAGCAGCAGCAGTGAAAAGCGGAATACCATCTCCTGGACCGGATGGTATTCATCCTAGAGTACTGATAGAACTGAAAAATGAGCTTGCGGAGCTACTGCTAGTGATATGCAACTTATCCTTAAAATCGAGCTTGGTACCGGAAGATTGGAGGGTGGCCAATGTAACGCCCATTTTTAAAAAAGGCTCCAGGGGAGATCCGGGAAATTATAGACTGGTGAGTCTGATGTCGGTGCCGGGGAAAATGGTAGAGGCTATTATTAAAAACAAAATTACAGAGCACATCTGAGGACAAGAATTACTGAGACCGAGTCAGCACGGCTTTTGTGTGGGGAAATCTTGCCTGACCAATTTACTTCAATTCTTTGAAGGAGTAAACAAACATGTGGACAAAGGGGAACCGGTTGATATTGTGTATCTGGATTTTCAAAAGGCGTTTGCCAAGGTACCTCATGAAAGGCTACAGAGGAAATTGGAGGGTCATGGGATAGGAGGAAATGTCCTATTGTGGATTAAAAACTGGTTGAAGGATAGGAAACAGAGAGTGGGGTTAAATGGGCAGTATTCACAATGGAGAAGGGTAGTTAGTGGGGTTCCTCAGGGGTCTGTGCTAGGACCGCTGCTTTTTAATATATTTATAAATGATTTAGAGATGGGAGTAACTAGCGAGGTAATTAAATTTGCTGATGACACAAAGTTATTCAAAGTCGTTAACTCGCGACAGAATTGTGAAAAATTACAAGAGGACCTTACGAGACTGGGAGACTGGGCGGCTAAATGGCAGATGACGTTTAATGTGAGCAAGTGCAAGGTGATGCATGTGGGAAAAAAGAACCCGAATTATAGCTACGTCATGCAAGGTTCCACGTTAGGAGTTACGGACCAAGAAAGGGATCTGGGTGTCGTCGTCGATAACACACTGAAACCTTCTGCTCAGTGTGCTGCTGCGGCTAGGAAAGCGAATAGAATGTTGGGTATTATTAGGAAAGGTATGGAAAACAGGTGTGAGGATGATATAATGCCGTTGTATCGCTCCATTGTGCGACCGCACCTTGAGTATTGTGTTCAATTCTGGTCGCCGCATCTCAAGAAAGATATAGTAGAATTGGGAAAGGTGCAGCAAAGGGCGACTAAAATGATAGCGGAGATGGGACGACTTCCCTATGAAGAAAGACTAAGGAGGCTAGGGCTATTCAGCTTGGAGAAGAGACGGCTGAGGGGAGACATGATAGAGGTATATAAAATAATGAGTGGAGTGGACCAGGTGGATGTGAAGCGTCTGTTCACGCTTTCCAAAAATACTAGGACTAGGGGGCATGCGATTAAACTACAGTGTAGTAAATTTAAAACAAATCGGAGAAAATGTTTCTTCACCCAACGTGTAATTAAACTCTGGAATTCATTGCCGGAAAATGTGGTGAAGGCGGTTAGCTTAGCAGAATTTAAAAAGGGGTTGGACGGTTTCCTAAAGGACAAGTCCATAAACCGCTACTAAACGGACTTGGAAAAATCCAAAATCCCAGGAATAACATGTATAGAATGTTTGTACGTTTGGGAGGCTTGCCAGGTGCCCTTGGCCTGGATTGGCCGCTGTCATGGACAAGATGCTGGGCTCGATGGACCCTTGGTCTTTTCCCAGTATGGCATTACTTATGTACTTATGAGCTGTTCGGCGCTTCGGGAGCCTTCCTTTCCCTCTCTCAGCTGAGAGAGGGAAAGGAAGGCTCCCGAAGCGCCGAGCAGCTCGCACGCTTTTCACTGCTGCTGCTACCTGCCGGCCATTGTAACCCGACGTCGACAAGGTAAACTTTTGCCTTGGCAGATGAGCAGTATGCAAGTTTTAATAAAACATAAACACATCCCTACTACCTTAGTCTCCCCAAACGCCTTGGAAACTCTTTTTTTTTCACAACCAGTCAACTAGGACTGTGAGGGCCTTGGTCAGCATTCTTGTTCTCTCTTCATATATGAGGATGTACCCTATCAGGACGTGATGCACTTTCATTTGCTATTTAAAGCACCTCTTTCTTGCAAATTGATTTGTAATTATTTAACATTTGTTAATGTCATGTCCTATTTTTAACATTTCTGCCTTTTGCTGGTCCTTGTCTTTAAAAATCCCACCTTCTCCCTTTACTGTACCTCTTTCCCTGTTTGCTTCTTTGGCTCTCCCATATTAAAAGAGAATTGAATTTTCTTCATGGTGGAATCCTTGCATAGTGCTAAGAACAGCATTCTTTTTTTCAGGCTTTAATCAGCGCATGTATCGATTTGTTTTTTGATTGTTCTTTTATGCTTTTGTTCTGGTCTAATTAATTTATAAGTTATTTTTATTACATACTGACTTTTTGGTTAGGCAATTAATTATAAATAAAGCAGTCATTCTCTCACATCATCCAACTCATTCATGTCTCAGTATCACCTTTCTTGTAAGTGGCTACTCCCTCAAACCCAAATAATCTGTTCTCGTATACCCTTCATTCTCTCATGTTTGTGCTTCAATGTAGGTATTACATAATAACATCATATATCTAATTCTTAATTGTCAGCAGTTCTTAATAGCTAGTCTGTGGGCAGAAGTTCATTGAGGCCCGTAACCAAGTAAACCTTTTCCTCATACCCACCTTTCTCTTGTCCATTGCTGTTCACTGTCAGGCCATTCATAGCTGAAAGAGAAACAGATAAGTACAGTTACCTGGGGTAAGGATGAAAGAAAAGCGGTACACAGCTCCTAGTGTTACAATAAGTGGAGGAGTAACCTATGGTTACAGCACCACTCGACATCCAGAAGGTGGCCAGTTCAAATCCCACTGCTGCTCCTTGTGATCCTGGGCAAGTCACTTAACCCTCCATTGCCCCTACCCCTGTCCATACATACAGGATTTTTTTGATAAACTTTCCCTCTGCCCCTATCATCATGCTTCTCCTCCCGCCCCCCCAGCATCCGTTCCTCTCTTCACCCCCCCCCCCCCCACACACACACACATCTGCTTCTCTCTCCCTCCCCGGTCTACCTCCAAGCCGTCGCCAGGTCAGATTCCAGTACAGCCTGCACCAGCCCTGCAGGCTTCCCTCTACCATGTCCCCACCAGTGAAAGAGCAGGAAATTATGTCATCAAGGGCAGGATGTGGTAGAGGGAAGCCTGCAAGGCTGGCACACGTTGCTTACAGGAATCACTGCCGGCGATAGCTCAAAGGTAGAAGGGGGGCGGGTGTGGAAAGTTTAGAAAGAGATGGGCAGACGCCATGAGGGCGAAAGATGCGTGAGGCACTGTCAATGAGGTGGCTTTGGGGGCCACTAGACTGGGTGGGCCTGTGCCTACCCAGGCCCACCCGTAGCTACCCACTGCTTGATATACTGCTTTTAACTGCCAGACAGATCAAGGCAGTTTACAAAAATGTGGGGGATATACCAATGCCAGAAATGGTATTCAATGCTGATAAGTCAAAGAAACAAACGAATCTCTGTAAACCCGGAAGATGTAATGGGGCAAATTGATAAATTAAAGAGTAGCAAATCGCTTGAATTAAAAGTACTGATAGAACTGAAAAATAAACTTGCAGAGCTATTGTTAGTAATATGTAATTTATCTTTAAAATCGAGCATAGTAGCGAAGACTGGAGGGTGGCCAATGTGACACCAATTTTTTAAAAGAGTTCCAGAGGTGATCCAGGAAATTATAGACTGGTGAGTTGGATGTCGGTGCCAAGCAAAATGGTAGAGACTCTTATAAAGAACAAAAATAATAAGCATATACATAGGCATGGATTAATGAGATAAAGCCAACATGGATTTAATCAAGAGAAATCTTGCCTCACCAATCACATTTCTTTGACGGGGTGAATAAACATGTGGATAAAGGTGAACCAGTCGATATTGTGTATCTGGATTTTCAAAAGGCATTTGACAAAGTAGCTCATGAATGACTCCTAAATAAATTAGAAAGTTATGGGATAGGACGTAATGCCCTATTGTGGATTAAGAAGCAGAGAGTAGAGTTAAATGGTCAGTACTCTCAATGCAAAAGGGTAGCTAGTGGAGGTTCCTCAGGGGTCTGTGCTGGGACTGCTGCTTTTTAACAGATTTATAAATGAGCTAGAGATGGGATTTACTAGTGAGGTAATTAAATTTGCCAATGACACAAAGTTATTCAAAGTTGTTAAATCACAAGAGGAATGGGGAAAATTCATTGCTTATTTCGAGGATAAGGAGCATAAAATGTATTGTACTGTTTTGGGATCTTGCCAGGTACTTGTAACCTTGATTGGCCACTGTTGGAAACATGATGGTGGGATTCATAGGAGCCAACTTTTCAAAATTATTGGGGGTGCTAAGCTCAATGGAAATGACCCCTACATGGACACATATAAGGAATTTTCTCAATATTGGGGGTGCTCAAGCACCCACAGCACCCACAGAGTCGACTCCAATGGTGGGATTGATGGACCTTCAGTCTGTCCCAGTATGGCAATACTTATGTTCTTATAGGATTCTGAAAAATTGCAAGAGGACTTTACAAGACTGGGAAAGTGGGCATCTGAATGGCAAATGACACTTAATATGAGCAAGTGCAAAGTGATGCATGTAGGAAAGAGCAACCCAAACTATAGATACATGATGCAAGATTCCAGACTAGGAGTCACTGCCCAGGAAAAAGATCTAGGTGTCATCACTGATGATACAGTGAAAGCCTCTGTTCAGTGTGCAGCGGTGGCTAAGAAAGCAAATAAAATGTTAGATTTATTAGGAAAGGAATGGAAAACAAAAATGAGGGGGATGGACAACTCAATCACACAAGGATAGAGGTAATATGGCGGCTATGTCAGCTCCAAGTCCGGTGCTGGAGAAGATTGTCAGGGGCACATTCTGGAGTCATTCAGTCAACCCATGAAGAGATCTGAAGCTGGTTCAGTGTTAAAAACAGATGTGACCTGGATAGCTTCCCTCGGGACAGACCTGCAAGCGGATATGCAGGAGCTGAGCCACAGCTTGGAAGAGATGGAAACATATGTGAAGGAGTGTTCTAGTCAACTCTCGTGCCTGGAGAAAAAGTACCAGGAGTTATCTCAGCAAAACTTAAAACTATCTAATAAGATGGAGGACCTAGAAACAGGAGAAGGAGGTATAATCTCCAATTCTGTGGGGTCCCAGAGATGCCAGACTATATGGACTGCACCGTACTCTCTAATATTGTGAAAGCAATTTTGAAGATGAACACACTGACAATTCCTCTGGAAGAGAGATTGAGCACACTCATAGAGCTATTGGACAATTGAGATCTAATATTCCAAGACACATCATTGTTTGTTTCCACCATTACATAGCTAAGGAAAAGATTGTCACAGTAGCAAGAAAACTTGGGCATACAGAATGATACACATACCCCATAGAGGAGTTTGCTGATATCTCCCCTGTGATCCTAAGATGACGCAGGGAGCTGCAGTATATTGTTGGCAAGCTAAAAGAACAGGCTGCTACTGGTGGACCTTTCCTTTCGATTTAAGTTTCAATGCCAGAGGTAAGAACTATCGGGTTGCTAACCGGGGAGGGGGGGGGAGGTTATTCAAGCGCTGCAGTAACTTGGGTGGTGGATGGCGACTGAGTCCCCAACAATGAATACTCCAAAACCCAAGTCCCCTTCATCTCATCAGCAGAGAGTGAATACCGAGAGGGGCTGCCTTGAGAGAACTCCACTGCTAGGGTGCAGTGTGGGATGAAAGGATGGATCAAGTGGGAATTCCTGTGGAAATTCTTTCTACAATGCTGCAACTCAACCTGAACTTTACCACTGCATCTTGTTCCAGCTGCGCCTACATGCTAGTGTGCGAAGTATATTCCGACTGTTTGTGTGTGTGTAATGCTCCAAGTGTGTGCCATTCTTTATCTGTATTGGATTCTCACGGTGGCTCTGTGTCTGCTTCTCTTTGTTACACATACACATTTCAGGCAATCTGTATGTGTACCATCTAAGTAATACTAGCACATGAGAATCCACATACCACAGACTGATGCACATAAACAAAAGAAATACAAAGTTGCCCATGAAGTACAAGACTCAACGGTACAGGAAGTCTGTTGGAAGGAGTAAACTTCTCAACTCAAATGAAGATCCAAGTTACCAATAACTCATTCATTCACTTTTACTTGTGGACTATGTAAATATCTTGTTACTCTTCTTTTATACTCAGTCTCTGATATCTTACCAAAAAATATTGTTTATTCTTCTTGTATTTTCAATCTTTGAAATCTTAATAAAATTAACTTTTATTCTTACACTGGGCTAACATCAAGAAGTCTAAGAACAAGAATGACTGAACACAATTCCAATAATAAAAGAGCACGTTTGAAAGAGCCAATGGTAATGCATCGTATGACAAATGGCCACAAGTTTGAATCATTGAGCTGCATGGCAATTGATATGGAACCAGTGCATCCACAAGGAGGAAATAGGATGAAGTGTTTGCAACAATTCGAGGCAAAATGGATCTTCAAGTTAGGAGCCCTTGAACCACGGGGTTTGAACAATTGGATTGATTGGAGTTTTTTTTTTGTTGTTGAGATAATAGAATGAAGATTTGTAATACTGACAGTGTGTATTACAATAATGGTTTGTTTATATGGACAGAATCAGATTGGTTCAGTTTTGATATTCTTAACGTCATGATGTTTGATGTCATTAATCCTCACTGTGCATAGTATTGTGACTGTGCTGATATGCGGCTCAAGAAAATGAAAACAGTAAGTTAATGAGCTTTTGAAACAAAAGCTTTTGAGTTCATGACATCAAACGACCTATTTCTTGTGTTTTCTAGGTGCACAAATAATTTATTGACACTATCCAGCTTATTTTCGAAAGAGATCGCCAGCCATCTTCCGACACAAAACTGCTCCAGGGACCTGCATACTGCTGTCAGGGAACTGGGTATGACATTTGATGCTGGCATAAAGGCTGGCAAAAAAGGTTTTTTTTTTGGGTGGGAGGGGGTTGGTGACCACTGGGGGAGTAAGGGGAGGTCATCTGGTCAATTGGGGCACTTTTTTGAGACTTGGTCCTAGAAAAAAATGGACCAAGTGAAGCCGGTGAAATGCTCCTCAGAGCCGGCCTTCTTATTTCCATTATCAGCTGAAGCCGGCCATGTCTTACAACGCCCCCGTCCCGCCTCCCATACCCTTCCCGAACGTTCCCTTTAACTTTGGCAGCCTCTGCGACGGAAAGCAGTTGGAGCCGGCAAAATCAGCTTTCCATTATACCGATTTGGCCGGCTCCAACTGCTTTCCGTCGCAGAGCCTGCCAAAGATAAAGGGGGCGTTCCGGAAGGGTATGGGAGGCGGGACGGGGGCGTTGTAAGACTTGGCCGGCTTCAGCTGATAATGGAAAAAAGAAGGCCGGCTCTGAGGAGCATTTCGCCGGCTTCACTTGGTCCTTTTTTTTTCTAGGACCAAGTCTCAAAAAAGTGCCCCAATTGACCAGATGACCACCGGAAGGAATCAGGGATGACCTCCCCTTACTCCCCCAGTGGTCACCAACCCCCTCCCACCCAAAAAAAAACCTTTTTTGCCAGCCTTTATGCCAGCATCAAATGTCATACCCAGTTCCCTGACAGCAGTATGCAGGTCCCTGGAGCAGTTTTTAGTGGGTGCAGTGCACTTCAGGCAAGTGGACCTAGGCCCATTCCCTCCCCCCCTACCTGTTACACTTGTGGTAGTAAATGGGAGCCATACAACCCCCCCCCCCCAAAAAAAAAAAACCCCACTGTACCCACATGTAGGTGCCCCCCTTCACCCATAAGGGCTATGGTAATGGTGTAGAGTTGTGAGGAGTGGGTTTTGGGGGGGGATTTGGGGGCTCAGCACCCAAGGTAAGGGAGCTATGCACCTGGGAGCTATTTTATTTTATTTTTTTAATTTTTAGACGTGCCTCCTAGGGTGCCCGGTTGGTGTCCTGGCATGTGAGGGGACCAGTGCACTACAAATGCTGGCTCCTTCCATGGCCAAATGCCTTGGATATGGCCGGGTTTGAGATCGCCGGCATTAGTATCCATTATGTCTGAAAACCGATGCCGGCCATCTTTGACATTTGGCCAGCCCCAACCGTATTATCGAAATTAAAGATGGCCAGCCATCTATTTCGATAATACAGTTCGGGCCAGCTTTTTGTGGCAAAACGGGCCCCGTTGGGTTCTGATGACTAAAAGATTGCATAGCCTTTAAATTGCTTGCACTAAAAAAAAAAAAAAAAAAAGTTGGAAATTGCATTTAAAAACATTTTTAGGGGTTTTTGAGGACCAATGAAAGACAAAAGGGTCAAGCTGATGAAATCTCTAATGTCTGCATTGAAAAAGGTTGCGGAGGTCCTTTTCCACTTATTGTATTAAGTTTTCAATGATTGAGAACACAAGAAGAATAATCAATAATATTTTTGGTAAGATCTTAGAGACTGCGCATATAAGAAGAATATCAAGATATTTATGGAGTAAACGTCTGCTATTTCCATTCCATAAGTATTGTTTATTGACAAGACTTTGGTTCAACAACCATACAAGTCTACACCCTTGCTGCCGATTCCCGGTGCGGCAAATGAAAGGAAGCCCATTCGATTCTTATGGGCTTCCTCTCATTTGCTGCGCGGGAATCTCTAGCTCGGCTTTGTAAAAGAAGCCTTAAATGTTTTCTTAATATATTTGAGGTGTCTTGTACCTCATGGCCAACTCCAGTTTTTTTCGTGTGCGTCATTCAATTAATACTGTACCTCTATGCTGTCACCTTATAACTGGTTTGTGTAAGCACACTTTCCCCATGCTTTGAAACATGCTATTGTATAAAGATTCACCAACAAAGTTATTGCATTCAAAGTTTTCCAGTATAGTGTGTAAAATACTCTGAATCCATGCCATAATCTCTATCTAATCTGTTCTAGCTTAATGTTCTTTGTGCCTGTCTTTATGAGGGTAATTTTATACACAACTTAAGCAAAAACACAATCAGGTTGACACTTATAAAATTCCTCAGCATATTCATGCCATAAAGTAGGTGCCTGGAAAAAACACAGCACCTACTTTTATGAGATATACATGTTTATGGTTATTTAAAAACTTGATATACTGTTATTTCTGCAGATGCAGGTCAGAGGTGTACAAATAATAATAAAATAGTAAAATAGAAAGGAACGCCAATAAAACAGTAAAGAAATATTCATACAACTAACAGAGTAGCCAAGACTAATCCATGCAACCTACCTCAGAAGATGCCAACAGAGTATCAGTGATCATTCTCCTCAAAAACTCCAAAGACACATCTGAAAATGTGGGCCTTTAATTGGGCTTTAAATCTAACAAATGATAATTCACACCTCTGAGACAGAGGGAGATCATTTCAGAGTTTGAGCGCCAAAAAGAAAAAGATCGAGTGTCTGGTAGATTCATAATGCGCCTGTTTAGGGGAAGGAAGGACTAAGCGATGGGCATCTAAGAAGCAGAGGGATCGAGTGGAAGTACAGGGAATTATAATGGAAGAAAAGTAGGGGGGAGATCCTGAGAATAAGCAAAGTGCCAGTGGGATGGACACATCTATGTGTATTTTATAAAATACGTGACAAGAGAGGTCTGAAGTACCACGACACAGATAAAAGCAACAAAAGCTCAAAGGACCTACAAGACTGGAACAAATGAGAGTCTTATTGTGAAGGCCCGACATGGCCATATTTCAGAGTGACTACGCCTACCCTCAGGGGTCAAAGTGAATAGCTACTCTCGATGCTAAATGTTGAAAGGCACTAGAAAATCCCTTTACAGAAGTGCTGCTAAAAACGATCAATTATCTTATATAGAAAACTCCGAAGAATCCCTGAAGTTAAAAGCTGCTCATAATCAGCAATTCAAACTAGCACATGTGCACTAGCAAACTTAGCAAGACAAACCACAGTAGTGAATGTTTGGCTACCATACACCACCAAAAATAGGCACATATCCCCGAATTCTATAGTGTCCAAATATTATAGAATAAGGCCAATTGCATGTGTAACCTAATAGATTAATTATAGTTTATAGATTATTGAGAACTTACTGTATCGCTCAACTGGAAAGCAGAGCAGTGTACAGGGTAAACATAGAGGAAGAAAGGAATGCCAATATTCAATAGGACAGTAAAAGCACACAAAATCAGCAAAGAAAGGAGAAAGAAGAAGCCATCAAAACTTAAAGAAAAAAGATAAGAGAATTTACACCAACCATTGAACCAGCAAAAACGTTTGCACCTAAAGGTAGGCGTGTCAGTGTAGACTTATGCTGGCATTCTATAATGGCAACTGTGCTTGCAATTTCCAATATAGAATTTGCACTTAGCATGCATCATTCCAATACCTAACTTTAGGTGATCTATAGAGAAATACCTCCATGCTCCCAAATTCTATATATTGCGCCTTAATTTTCACTCGGAAATTGAAGTGTAGTCTACAACAATGCGCATAACTTAATTGGATAACTAGCTAATCAGCACTGTCAATTAAATGAAGCAATTAGCACTAATTGGCATTAAGATTTACATGCAAAACTCACTAAGTGTCTTCTATAATGTGATGGGCATAAATTCCAAGTTACATAGTTGAAAAGGGGGCGTGGAATGGGCGGGTCTATGTGCATTATTATAGAGTACAACTGCTCTGCGCCTAATTTAGGTGTCAGGATTTACGTCAAGTAAAACATGGCCTAAAAGGACACGACCAAATTTGGTCGAATGGAGGGGTGCTCGGAGTAATTCTATATACCGTGCAGAAATGTAAGCCTATTCTATAAAATTTAGATGTACTTTACAGAATATGCCTAGGCGTATTTTTTTTTACCGTGTGGATTTTTCAGGCGTCACATATAGAATCTAGCCCATACTGGATACACCAGTGCTTCCCAATCTTTTTGTGTGACCCCATGATTACAGCCAAATAAAATTGTGTCCCCCCCTAGAGGTGCTGAATAGCGATGCACCTATGGAGAGCTCACCTAGGTTGTGACTCCAAAGGCAGGTTCTGTGACACCATTTGGAGTCCTGACCCCCAGTTTGGGAAGCTTTGGTATACACCGATTCTTACTGGCAAATATATGCTCACAGTTACTCCTGTATTTTTTTTTTCATCTTACCGGAGCTCATGGTGACAGATGAACTTCGTTTTTGTCACTTTCAGAGTCTGATTATCTGCATAAAAGGAAGAAAAGAAACAAATAGATTAGAAACAGAAATTTCACAACTGTCTCTAGACAACCAGCTCTGTCAGTAATTGTCACACGGACTGTCGCAGCAAATGAAAGAAAGGGCATGTACTACTACTACTACAAATCATTTCTATAGCGCTACTAGTCGTACGCAATATGAGGGTGAAGGGGCTAGACTCGGGAGTAACACAAGGAAGCATTTATTCACAGAAATGATGCAGTAATGGAATTCAAGAAAGCATCTGACAACACAGAGTGAGAACAGTTTCTTTTACACGTTTTTCAATTTTTTATTCTTTTCATTTCATCCATTCATTCATTTGGATTTTTTAACCACTTTTATGAAGAGATTCACCCAAAGCAGTGTACAATAGGTACAGTTTGGTCACGTTACTATTGTTGTGCTATTAATACAGTGTAAGCAATTTATATCAAACACAGTTAAAACAATGAGGTAAATGTGGAGAAAGGCTAATTAAATCCTAATAGAAACAATAATATGGTACAGTGTCAGAAATGTATTTATTCATTCATTCATTCATTCAAGACTTGACATACTGCTGAAGATGACAGACAGATCACAATGGTTTATAAACAAAACAAAAAGCATGGGAAAAGAACTACCAAATGCAATAGGAAAGAAACCATGCACACAGCAGAATTAAAATAGCATCCACATTCGGAGCTGACATTATACCTGCCGTCTCCCAGGTACCTGCTCCCGAGAGGGCTGCCTCACTCACTGGAGTATACCTTTGTTGCATATAATCAAAGCCAAACAATTCCAAAATTGTGGAGCAACAATTCCTACTTCTAAGAAAATGGCATCAAATGCGTATTTTGTAGTTCACTCAGACTCCTGTATGCCTACAGAGGTTGTTCCTGTTGCTGGCAGTATCGTAACTGACAGCATCATGTTAACTTTTGGATATAAGATGATATATTTGCAGCTCCAGTTGCTATGTGGCAGCCAAGTGTATACTAGCTGAAAGCACACAGTACTGCTGCTTAAAATCAACAAGTTGTTTTTATTATCCCTTTGCCTTTTCACTAATTCTGGGTAATGATGCAACAAATTTGGCAGGCAATGAGGATCAGTTCTCTTTACAGCCAGCATATGGGCACAGGGAGAAGGGGAGGGGTAACAAACCGCTGCAAGGATGAGAACTATACATGACCAACACTGATGACAGATATCTCTTTGGTAAATAAGAAGTTTGAAGTTTTTATTGCATATATGCTGATTTTTGCACAATACAGCTGACTATGTGTTCGTCTTTTTCAGGGGACGGCTCCTTGACACAGCCATGAGGCAAAACATGATGTCATGTCGGATAGAAAACTACCCCTGAAGTTGATACTCTAAAGCTAAGTTAAGCTAATGTGATTAATATTTATAAGCATTTAAAAAGCAAAAAGATCCAATAGGAGCATTTGGGAAACATAAAATTTCAAAGAAAACACTTTTATATAAAAATGCTTTAAAAGAAGACCAGTGACGATAGGACAGTGGCTACTTAAGATAACAAGGCTCCATGGCTCCGCTAGACTGAGGTCTTCAAGCCTTAGAAATCAAAGTTCATTATATATAAGCATTTACTTATGATATATTTTAGGACTCTCAGTCAGGCAGGTGCCACAGGCAATCATCTCAGCCATTCCAAAATAAAACGTGACTGGTGTGCTTTTCATGACAATACAGGAAGGTGTTTTGTTCTTGAATGAATTGATAATCCAAGATTTCTAAAGATGACAACATAAGAACATATAAAACAGTTTAATTAATCAAATCTGACATCCTCTATGCTAAGGGCCTTTCTATACCCAAAGAAAGACATCAAGCACAAAATGCAGAAGAAAACTATTGCTCTAAATATGGGATCAGATACAGTATCTCTGACGTCAACAGGTAAAGAAAAGTACAGTGCAATATTTTGAAATGAGTAGATTAGAGGACCTAGACCATTTATACCCCACTTTTTTCCACATAAAGCAGACTCAAAGTGGCTTACAATACACAGATGACTCAATTACAATTACATTGGACAGGGGGGAAGGAACAGGGTAAGAAGGAAAAGGGAAAGGGAAGAGAGACTAAGATGGACGGTGGAATTAGTGCTCAGCACACTGCATCTAGCAGGGCCTTGCCAGACAACAGATTTTGGGTGGGCCTAGGCAAGAATTGGGTGGGCACCAAGTGTTCTCCCACCCACCCCCAAAAGAAAAAATTATCTCAGCTGGTGGGAGAATGCTTCTTTTCACCTTGGCAGCAGGCATGCACTGAAAACTGAGCATGCGCAGGTGCCGGTGTCATGGAGAGTAGCGTTTTTGTTACCATCAGGGGAAAATCTTCAGCTGGCGGAACTTGGGATTCCCACCAGTTACCACTAAACATGTGCTACTGTTGGGTGGGCCTGAGCCATAACCTGTGGCTACGCCACTGGTATCTAGGCACCTAAATTGTGATGCCCAGTTATAGAATTGCCCCCTTTTCCTACAGACACAAAACAAGGACACCCCTTCAGTATGCTGGCCCCTTAAGGAAGTTCTTTGACGTGGCAAAAGGACTGAAACAGGGAGAAATAGCAAATGTGGCCTATCTGGACTTACTCCCATACTGACTAGCCTGTTTATCAAGAACAAATACAGAAAGCTGTAAACTAGGTAAGGAAGCAGTTATGCAATAGAACTGAGAGAGAGTAGTAGTCAATTAAATCCAAAATCCACTGAGTGGCACACCTTAGCTGTTCATTGCAACCTACTATTCTTTAGGCAAATTTTCAGGTGAACCTAACCAGTTAGGTCTACAGAGAAAAGTCAGGACTAATCAGCTAACTCATAAGCCTACTCCAGGAATGCTACTGGAGCAAACCCTTCAATGACAGACTAAATTTGCCAGGCTTGTGATTTAACAGGGCAAATGTTGCTTGGCAGCAGGCTGAAATCTTCTGGACAAATTATTTAACCAACTCCAGAAGTTAACCCATATGAAAACTGATGATCTCAGTGTGACCATCAGGTGCCTTCAAAGCTCTATGCTTGAGTGACTTCAGTATCTTTATTGGTGATATTACAGAGGGATGTGAAGGAAGAGATGCTTGTTTCTGGATGACACAAAAATCTGTTGCAGGGCCAACATGCCGGGAGGGGTGGAAAAGGTGATGAAGGAGGTCTTGATAAAAAAAAACCTGGAAGACAAGACAGCAGTTGGAAGGTCTGCGTCAATGCAAAAAATAAATTCACACATCTGAAGCAACTAGGAGGACAAGACCTGACTATTGCCAAACAGGAAAGAAACCTAAGAGCAATCATCTTGGATGGCTTTATGGTTGGCAGTCAGTCAATACTGAGCCAACCACAACACGTGAAGATTAAAACATTCAGCAGCAGGGTAACCCGATAAAATAAGAACCAGTATGCAAGAGAAGCAAGATTAAGAAAAATACATCAAGTTGGATAAGTAAGTACACATTACTGTAACACAAAAACTGACTCTGCAAGTGGGACTGAGAAAATGGATTAATTCACAGATAACAAAGGAGTGGCAGAGTCCTAAAATTAAAAAAATATATGATACCCTTCCTTACATTGGGCAGAGACTATGTATGTAATTAAACAAAAATATTTATGGCCTGATATTGCACAGCACTTATCTGCTGCATAACGCAGCTGAAAATCATTATAGAATCCCAGTGCTATTTGGACAGCACTGCAACAGTCAATAGACTTAGCAAAAAAGGTTTTCCTAATTTTATTTATTTATTAAGATTTATTTACCGCCTTTTTGAAGGAATTCACTCAAGGCGGTATACATTAAGCATAAATCAAACATAAGCAATAGACAATTATAGCACTAAAAATATTCAAATAATAATAAAGTATGGCATAGTATACTATTTACAATGTCAATACAATATGTAATAGAACATTTTGACAGTGTAGGTTATAAGCAATGAAACATATAGACAGGTAAGAGGAGTTAGAAAACTTGCCCAGAAAACTACACATACCGTTAACAACATTCTGAGATATCATTCTACTACTACTAATCATTTCTATAGCACTACTAGATGTATGCAGTGATGTACACATTATATAGTGGAGTAGTGGAGTGGCCTAGTGGTTAGGGTGGTGGACTTTGGTCCTGGGGAACTGAGTTCGATTCCCGACACAGGCAGCTCCTTGTGACTCTGGGCAAGTCACTTAACCCTCCATTGCCTGCTGCACTGAGCCTGCCATGAGTGGGAAAAAGCGCGGGGTACAAATGTAACAAAAATAAAATAAAAATATACGAGTACTTTCTCTGTCCCAAGGAGGCTCACAACGTAAGTTTTTTTTTATGGTACCTAGGGCAATGGAGTGTTAAGTGACTTGCCCAAGGTCACAAGGAGCTGCAGTGGGAATTGAACTTAGGTTGCCAGGATCAAAGCCTGCTGCACTAACCACTAGGCTACTCCTCCACTCCTCAACACAATGCCATCAGTAAGGTTTCCACAAGAATGACCAGAAATTCTGAGCAAATATTTTTAAATGTAAAAGTGGGTGGATTATTTTAACAAGTTGAATGTTGCCGCTATACAGGTAGTTCCAGCATGGAGTGTCCTATCCAGATATTCAGCACCAGCCACCACTATCTGGATACTGGTGCTGAATATCCAGTCTTATTTCAGCTGTGGCAGCCATCATTTTTAAACTACTGGCTGAATAATAACCCTATCATTTCCAAAGCATTGTTAAGACATAGGTCTGGGAGCTGCAGTGGGAGTCCAGGAGGAAAAAAAAAACCCAACTAAACAGGGTGTACGGGAAAGGAGGGGTGGGGAGATGGGGACCCACACACCTCAGGGAAGGTAGTGCAGGACTGAGCCAAAGCTTCACCCAGTGGCTACTAAAAAGCTCAACTGAGGACAGTAGAGCCAAGCTCTGAGCTCAACCAGGTCTGGTCAGGAGACCGAATAACTTGGGAGCAGCTGGTAGGCTCAACCACCCTGTGCCCCTTAGCCTGCACAGCAGGGAGCTAGGCCAGGGACCAGGAGCACCAATCAGCACAACCTACCATATAACCTAGAAGTAGAGAAACTACTGGATCTTTCCACTCAGCACCACTAGGTTATACCAGTGAGGTCACTGGAAAAGATCAGCTTTTCAACTATCAACATCTGATGTTAGGAGGGCATAATGTCCACTTGTGCAGATTGATATAGCCAGATGACAAGGAATCTATTTTATGGAAGACAACTTAGGTGCTTATATGACACTACAAAATAAGCTTCCAGAACTATTCACCACAAGGCAGGCACAAACGTGTGTGTGCACTGTATGAATGAATTAAGTACATGCACACACTGCAACTGCACCCCTGCTCCATCCAAACTGCACCCCCAGGAATGCCTATGCATTTGGGAGTAAATTTATAGTCATTTTTGCATATAAAGAAGGGTAATCCTGTAACAGGGTGCCTAGGATAAGAAGATAGAGCAGGTGCCTATTTTAAGACTATTCTATACAGAAAAGCAGCCATCCACTTTTTTTTAATAGTATACTAGCGCAAATGACAATATACTTATTTATTTATTTAGATTTTGCTCACACCTTTTTTAGTAGTAGCTCAAGGTGAGTTACATTCAGGTACACTGGATATTTCTCTGTCCCAGGAGGGCTCACAATATAAGTTTGTACCTGAGGCAAAGGAGGGTTAAGTGACTTGCCCAAGATCACAAGGAGCAGCAGTGGGACCTGAACTGGACACCCCCGGACTGCAAGACCGGTGCTCCAACCACTAGGCCACTCCCCCACTCCCACTCCCCACACTTACATTTACACCAGCTCAAAAGTAGATGTAAAGGCCCCCATCCACATGTTAAAGGCAGAACATGTGTAAATTATAGAATATAATATACTACCATTTACACACATTTCTGTGCACTGCATCCATGCACATATCACTGGTAAAGAACATGGCTTCAAAACATGATGCATGCCTTCCTCCCCCTTCTGATGCAACTTCTGTGCCAGCCTGGGAGGAACACATCACAGCAGAGAAACAGCGCCAGGACAGACGCAGGCAGTTTATAAGAATTGATGCCATGGTACCAATCCCCCTTTCCCGTCAACAAAATGCGAATTTAGGAAGACAGGGAAGGTGAGAGGAAGGGACAGAGACCTTGAATATCTGGGTGGTGAGAACAGGAGGAGGCGGCTGACTGCGAGAGCCCCCTGGATCTGTTTTAAAGTAGACTGGGGAGGCGTTTTAGAGATAGGGGGACATGCCTGCCATACTGGGAGTCGGGGTAGGATATGAAAGAATAAATGAAGGGCCCTGGAACAGAGGGGAGGAAGAGAGAGAGAGATGACAGACAAAAGGGATGGAGGGAAGAAGACAGAGAAAGATGTGGGACCCAGGAGTGGGGGGGAGGGAGAAACGCTAGATGGGAGGGCAGTTGGAAAAAAGGAGAAAGATGTTGGACCCAGGAAAGTAAGGGAGGGAGAGGCAGGTGCCGACCAAAGGGAGTTTAGGGGAGAGAGATGCTGGTTCATGTGATGTGAGATGGGGTGGGGGAACAGCAGCAGGAAAGAGTGGGGAGGTAGCAGACAGGAAGAGAGATGGGATAGGAAGGTGATGAGGGTGTGGAAGAAAAGGGACAGGGAAAGGAGATACTGAGCTACAAGAAAGGAGGGAGGGCATGGGCGTAGACTGGGGGGCGAGGGGGGCAATGCCCTCCCAAATGACGACGACGTGAGACTGGCGCTGCCAGGAGCACAGAAAAGCTGAAGAAGACTGTTGCCTGCGCCGGGAGGGAGGAAGAGAGGGGGTAAACGGAGTCACGATCTTGGACCTCGCGGGGGGGGGGGCAGCAGAAGGAAGATGGATGGAACTGGGAGGGGTGGGGAGCAGAGGAAAGATGGATGGGACTGGGAGGGGTGGGGAGCAGAGGGAAGGAGCAGGAGATGGATGGGACTGGGAGGGGTGGGGAGCAGAGGGAAGGAGCAGGAGATGGATTGGACTGGGAGGGGTGGGGAGCAGAGGGAAGGAGCAGGAGATGGATGGGACTGGGAGGGTGGGGAGCAGAGGGAAGCCTACTGGAAAGAAGACACTGCATAAAACAAGACACTGGGACCAAAGCAAATAGAAAAACTAAGTGATCAGACCACAAAGGTAGAAAAAAGTATTTTATTCAGAATGTATTAATTGAAATATGTCAGCTTTTTGAAATGTGCATCTGTGATATTTTGCCTGTAAATTTCAATTCCTTCCTCCATATTAGCATATTCATTTGCATATGTATATATACAAATGATATGCTAATATGCTCCGCCCATCCTTTGCCCCTCCCCCCCCCAAATGAAACAGTCAAACTACGCCTATGAGGGAAGGAGAGGGAAGGGAAATAGTGGAAATGGAGGAGCCATGTGGGAGAGGCAAAGAAGGGGTAGCAAGATAAACAGGGAGAGGCAGAGTGTGAATACAGAGGTAAAAAAGTAGTAATGGAGGGTAGAAATGATAAGTAGTAGTAGTAGATGAAAGACAGAAGGGAATAGCAAGCTGGGGAAGGAGTGAGATGGGAAATGGGACAGCTAGGAAATAAGAGAAGAACATGGAAAGTTAGTAGGTAGCTGATAAGTCAAAAGAAGAAGGGTGAGAAAGGTGAAATTTGAGTGGATAAAGAGGCAGACAAGAAAAAGACATACAAAGGAAGGATCAATATGTCAGAGACAGGGGTAGTGAAGGAATACAACAAGACTGGAGAGAGAAAAAAAGACAAAATCAACAAAAGCTGCTAGAAAGAGACCCACATGACGGAAAAATAAAATGTGTAAAGGTAGAAAAAAGTGTTTTATTTTGTATTTATTAATTGGAATATGTTAACTTTGGAAAATATGTATCACAGATGTCTTTGTATTGTGTTCACAGGTATAGCCAGATGGGGGGAGGGGGCAGGGCTGAACTCAAAGTGGGTGGGTATCAATTCCCCCCCCCCCTGCCTAAATGCAATTTATAAATACCTGAGCTAGCAGGGATCGGTGAAGATTTCCTCTTCCTTTGCTGCTCTGTCAGAACTCTCCAAACTCTGTAGCCAGCAGTAGTGTCCTGAAGCTACTGTTACCACTGCAAACCCATCCCTTTTAATTCATATTTTTTTAGCATGCATGAAAACTGAGCATGCTTGGGGGGGGGGGGGGGGGGGAAGCAGTGGCAGCAGCAGCTTGAGGAGGATACACCACCAGTGGCAAAGCTTGGAGAGCTCTGGCTTTCAGACCAGAGGAGGTGGTCTTCAGCTGGCACAGCTTGGTTATACCTGCCAGCTACAGCAAGGGTGATGGTCCTCCATGGCTATGCCACCTATTGTGTTAAATACAAATGAAAGTATATTTCTGTTTTTATTTCTTCAGTGTTGCAGTACTTGATAAGTTTAAGCTCTTGGGGTTCTTAGTTCAATTTTGGTGGTATTCATATTTCTCTTTCTGGTTTCTGATCCCTTGTTCTGTATTTGGTGAAGGTGTTTCATTTGTGAAGAAGTCATGCAAATTTGTTTTATGTGTGGCAGTAATGGTGGGTGGGGAGACTGGGAGAAGGGGCTCCCTTCTTAATTTCTGCCCTGGGCCCCAGTATGTCTGAAATCAGAACCTTAATATGGCTCCTATGTGCCACCAGTAGGCAAAGAATTTTCTGGAGGATAAGAATATGATATGATCAAATTGTTTTGTTTGTCACAAGGCATGCAACCACATTCTGTTAACAGCTGGAGTCTCATCATCTGGGTTTCCAGAATGCCCAGATACGAATTCTATAATAAACTTGACAACTGGTTATCACAGAGTATGTCAACATCAGCAAGTTTAATCAACTAAGAAAGTACTTAGATTAAGCAATCAGTCTAAACCTAAAAAAATCAGGATCATACCACTGCAGTGACCTAGAGGGGCATTGCCAAATGAGCATCAACAGCCAAAACAACAGTCACTTGAGAGTCCCTAAGTCAGTGATCTTCATTAATTTTTAAGCTGGGGTCACGCTGGATTCCATTGAGCAGGGCCGGTCTTAGGCAGGGGCGACAGGAGTGGTCGCACAGAGCCTCGTGCTTCCATGGGCCCCGTGGCGCTTCATGTCACTCCCTGCCATATCGTCGCTCAGCTGCTTTCTTTCCAACCTACCTGCATTAAAAAAAGTCGCAGCGGCAGCGGCAAAAAAGCAGGCTCGCTTCTAGCCTTTAAGCCTTCCCCTTCTCTCTCAATGTGCACTGATGCAATTTCCAGTTTCCGCAAAGGCAGCACAGTGTGCACGCTGAGAAAGAAGGGGAAGGCTTAAAGGCTAGAAGCGAGCCTGCTTTTTCGCTGCTGAGGGGACAGAGGAGAATCACTGGATGTGGATGAGAGGGGAGGACAGGGGAGAGAGGAGAGTTGCTGGACATGGATGGATGGATGGAGGGAAGGGCAGGAGAAATGCTGGACATGGATGGAGGTGAGGGAAGACAGAAAGGAGATGCACACAGATGGAGGGGAGGGGAGAGAGGAGAGGGCAGGAGACAGAGGAAAATCACTGGATGTGAATGAGAGGGGAGGACAGGGGGCAAAGGAGAATCACTGGACATAGATGGGAGGGGAGGGAAGAGGAGAATTGCTAGACATGGATGGGTAGGGAGGGCAGGGGAGTGAGGAGAGTTATTATGGATGGATGGAGGGGAGGGCAGGACAGGAGAAATGCTGGACATGGATGGAGGTGAGGGAAGACAGAAATGAGATGCACACAGATGGAGGGGAGGGGAGAGAGGAGAGGGCAGGAGACAGAGGAAAATCACTGGATGTGAATGAGAGGGGAGGACAGGGGGCAAAAGAGAATCACTGGACATAGATGGGAGGGGAGGGAAGAGGAGAAATGCTGGACATGGATGGAAGTGAGGGAAGACAGGAAGGAGATGCACATGGATGGAGGGGAGAGGAGAAATTCTGGATACGGATGGAGGAGAGGGGAGATGTTATGACCCGGTAGTAGTGAGCCCTTGTGCCCCGACAGAGCATGGCAGAGATGGAGTGCTACCACACTCAGTCAGGCAGCCAGTAACCCCTAGCTTCACCTGGAAAGTGACCACCGTTCATAGGGAGTTGAGCTCCCAGCTGCAGGCGGCCACCAGGACTTCTGGAACCGGCGGGGTTGCACAGCCGCTGACCAGGATGACAGGAAACAGACACAGTCCAGAACCAGTACTCCGACAGGCAAAGAATAGTCAAAATCAGTCCTGGGACAAGGCAGGCAGCAAACAAGCATAATCCAAGAAAACTAGCCAAGGTCCGGTGCACAGGTAAACAGGAACAGAAGAATAGTCAGTGAAGAGAACTCCCACAGCAACTCCTCAGAACAACTGAGGCCAAAGCAATGAAGGCCTGGAGGCAGTGCTTTAAAAAGTGAAGCAATCTGAGCAAACCAAACTTAAGTGAATCCAACATGGCTGCCCCCATAGGCGATCCTCCCAAGACCAAATATGGAGTTCCTTCCTGTTCTCGTTTATACAAGATGGCTGCCCCCTCCTGAGCTAGCCAAGATGGCTGCTGCCCTTGCTCCAAGCCGGATGACAGCTGCCAGACTTAGGAAACTGAAACAGACCCTCCTAAGACTGAGCCTTGTCCCTTTTGGACGGATCTGAGGAATGACTTAGCCGGAAGGAACGTCAAACAGGTGAGGGACGTAACAGGAGAGTTGAAATGCTGGATATGGATGGAGGGAAGGGCAGGAGAAATGCTGGACATGGATGGAAGTGAGGGAAGACAGGAAGGAGATGCACATGGATGGAGGGGAGAGGAGAAATTCTGGATACGGATGGAGGAGAGGGGAGAGTTGAAATGCTGGATGTGGATGGAGGATATGGAAGAGAGAGGACGTGAGATGAAGTGAGATGAACATGGATGGAGGGGAGGAGAGAGAGGAGAAATGCTGGACATGGATGGAGGAGAGGGAAGAGAGAGATGCATACTGATGGAGGGAAAGGGAAAAGAGGAGAAAAACTGCACATGGCTGGAGAAAAGAGGCAAAAGCTGGATCCACTCTATACCTCCTCCAGTCAAGTCCGCGGAGGACCCAGCTTTTACGTATGGATGAAGGGCAAGAAATTAAGAAGAAAGGAGGAAAGTAAAGAAATAAATGGAAAGGAAGCCCTGGAAGTGGAGTTAAGGGAGCAGATAGAGAGCAGCAGAATCAGAGACAGGGACCAACATGATCAGAAAAACAACGTCACAAGACAACAAAGGTAGAAAAAATCATTTTATTTTAATTTTAGTGTTTGGAATATGTCCAATTTGAGAATTTACATCTGCTGTCTTATTTTGCTGGTATTGTGCTGCATGCAGAATCTGTATGCTAATTTGGTTTGTGTCATTTTGGGTATACTGGAGCTGTAACAGCTTAAAGAAATTATTTATAATGAAAAAAACAAGTTATTTTTCTTCTCCTATACTGATATAATATTTTAAATGATTACTGTTTATGTGTGCCATGGCTGGTAAACGGGTGTGGCTAAATGTGCCAACATTGTCCAGTTCATAAGTACATAAGTACATAAGTAATGTCATACTGGGAAAAGACCAAGGGTCCATCAAGCCCAGCATCCTGTCTACGACAGCGGCCAATCCAGGCCAAGGGCACCTGGCAAGCTTCCCAAACGTACAAACATTCTATACATGTTATTCCCGGAATTGTGGATTTTTCCCAAGTCCATTTAGTAGCGGTTTAGGAAACCGTCCAACCCCTTTTTAAACTCTGCTAAGCTAACCGCCTTCACCACTTTCTCCGGCAACGAATTCCAGAGTTTAATTATACATTGGGTGAAGAAAACTTTTCTCCGATTTGTTTTAAATTTACTACACTGTAGTTTCATCGCATGCCCCCTAGTCCTAGTATATTTGGAAAGCGTGAACAGACACTTCACATCCACCTGTTCCACTCCACTCATTATTTTATATACTTCTATCATGTCTCCCCTCAGCCGTCTCTTCTCCAAGCTGAATAGCCCTAACCTCCTTAATCTTTCTTCATAAGGAAGTCGTCCCATCCCCGCTATCATTTTAGTCGCCCTTCGCTGCACCTTTTCCAATTGTACTATATCTTTCTTGAGATGCGGCGACCAGAATTGAACACAATACTCAAGGTGCGGTCGCACCATGGAGCGATACAACGGCATTATAACATCCTCACACCTGTTTTCCATACCTTTCCTAATAATACCCAACATTCTATTCGCTTTCCTAGCCGCAGCAGCACACTGAGCAGAAGGTTTCAGTGTATTATCGATGACGACACCCAGATCCCTTTTTCTTGGTTCGTAACTCCTAACATGGAACCTTGCATGACGTAGCTATAATTCGGGTTCTTTTTTCCCACATGCATCACCTTGCACTTGCTCACATTAAACGTCATCTGCCATTTAGCCGCCCAGTCTCCCAGTCTCGTAAGGTCCTCTTGTAATTTTTCACAATCCTGCCGCGATTTAACAACTTTGAATAACTTTGTGTCATCAGCAAATTTAATTACCTCGCTAGTTACTCCTATCTCCAAATCATTTATAAATATATTAAAAAGCAGCGGTCCTAGCACAGACCCCTGAGGAACCCCACTAACTACCCTTCTCCATTGTGAATACTGCCCATATAACCCCACTCTCTGTTTCCTATCCTTCAACCAGTTTTTAATCCACAATAGGACATTTCCTCCTATCCCATGACCCTCCAATTTCCTCTGTAGCCTTTCATGAGGTACCTTGTCAAACGTCTTTTGAAAATCCAGATACACAATATCAACCGGTTTCCCTTTGTCCACATGTTTGTTTACTCCTTCAAAGAATTGAAGTAAATTGGTCAGGCAAGATTTCCCCACACAAAAGCCGTGCTGACTTGGTCTCAGTAATTCTTGTCCTCGGATTTGCTCTGTAATTTTGTTTTTAATAATTGCCTCTACCATTTTCCCCGGCACCGACGTCAGACTCACCAGTCTATAATTTCCCGGATCTCCCCTGGAGCCTTTTTTAAAAATGGGCGTTACATTGGCCACCCTCCAATCTTCCGGTACCACGCTCGATTTTAAGGATAAGTTACATATCACTAGCAGTAGTTCCGCAAGCTCATTTTTCAGTTCTATCAGTACTCTAGGATGAATACCATCCGGTCCAGGAGATTTGCTACTCTTCAGTTTGCTGAACTGCCTCATTACGTCCTCCAGGTTTACCGTGAAGTCAGTAAGTTTCTCCGACTCGTCCGCTTGAAATACCATTTCCGACACCGGTATCCCACCCAAATCTTCCTCGGTGAAGACCGAAGCAAAGAATTCATTCAGTCTCTCCGCTACGTCTTTGTCTTCCTTGATCGCCCCTTTTACCCCTCGGTCATCCAGCGGCCCAACAGATTCTTTTGCCTGCTTCCTGCTTTTAATATACCAAAAAATTTTTTTACTGTTTTTTTTGCCTCTAATGCTATCTTTTTTTCGTAATCCCTTTTGGCCTTCTTTATCTGCGCCTTGCATATGCTTTGACACTCCTTATGCTGCTGCTTGTTATTTTCAGACGGTTCATTCTTCCATTTTCTGAAGGCGTTTCTTTTAGCCCTAATAGCTTCCTTCACCTCACTTTTCAACCAGGCCGGCTGTCTTTTGGACTTTCGTCTTTCTTTTCTAATTCGCGGAATATGTATGGCCTGGGCCTCCAGGATGGTATTTTTGAACAGCGTCCACGCCTGTTGTACAGTTTTTACTCTCTCAGTTGCCCCCCTAAGTTTTTTTTTACCGTTCTTCTCATTTTATCATAGTCTCCTTTTTTAAAGTTAAACGCTAACATATTTGACTTTCTGTGTACAGTTACTTCAAGGTCGATATCAAAACTGATCATATTATGATCACTGTTACCAAGCGGCCCCAGTACCATAACGTCCCTCACCAGATCATGCGCTCCACTAAGGACCAAGTCTAGAATTTTTCCTTCTCTCGTCGGCTCCTGCACCAGCTGCTCCATAAAGCTGTCCTTGATTTCATCAAGGAATTGTACCTCTTTAGCATGTCCCGAAGTTACATTTACCCAGTCTATATTTGGATAATTGAAGTCACCCATTATTATCACATTGCCCATTTTGTTCGCGTCTCTGATTTCTTTTATCATTTCTGCGTCTACCTGCTCATCCTGGCGAGGCGGACGGTAGTACACTCCTATCACCGTTTTTTTCCCCTTTTATACATGGAATTTCAACCCACAATGATTCAAAGGTGTGATTTGTGTCCTGCTGAATTTGTAATCTATCTGAGTCAAGGCTCTCATTAATATACAATGCTACCCCTCCACCAGTCCGGTCCACCCTATCACTACGATATACTTTGTACCCCGGTATGACAGTGTCCCACTGGTTATCCTCCTTCCACCAGGTCTCAGTAATGCCTATTATATCCAATTTTTCATTTAGTGCAATATATTCCAACTCTCCCATCTTATTTCTTAGACTCCTAGCATTTGCATATAGACATTTCAGAGTATGTTTGTTGTTCCTATTTGCATGATGCTTAGTACCTGACACTATTGATTTGCTATCTTTTGTCTGATCTTTAGTTGTATTTAAGGGCACCTGGCCTACCACACTATTAGCAGCCAAGTTCATACAAAGTTAATTATGTTCAGTGGAAAATAAATCTGTTGGCTCAGGCTGCTTGTTATCTGAATATTTAATCACTGTTTCATTACTGCTACCAAGTATTACATATTAAGGGGATTCTTTTTAATTCATTTATCTAGTCCTTACATGCACATGGTTTTGCTTTTTAAACCCAAAGGTTTCCTAGTACAGCATTTTTCATGTTTGAATTAGTTTTTGTATACAAGTTTTGCTTGATTTGTCTTTATTTGAAATAAAAGAAAATGTTTAAAACATATCTTGTCAACAAGGGGCGGGGCTGGATGGGGTGGGGCGGGGCTGGGGGGACCCCCAGCGAACTGGTCTGCACAGGGCCCCGCAGTTGCTAAGACCGGTCCTGCTAATGAGCTAAAGGAAAGCCACTAAATATCTTTCCATATGGGGGCCAGGACACTGCTGACCAGCCCACCTTCAAACTTCATCAAGGGGTATCCTCAAGGTTGTGAACATTTCCAAATGCATTCTTTTTTGTCTATTTAGAAATGCCTTGCACCTTCAAGCATAAGGCTTTTCTCCCCCTTTCTGTACTGAGCCTGGGTAGAGAGGCAGAGTAGCAGAAAAACCAAAGACAATAGGGGCCACCCCAGAGGTCTCCAGGGGCTGCTACTGGCCTTCGGGCCTTGCACTGAAGAACACTGCCCTAGGCACTACTGAAACATCCATTGCACAATTGCCAGCGGTTTTTCCATTTCCAGAACATTCACAGCAAAGCAGACTTCTCCAGCTGAGCCTTACCCTTAAGCCACTGTGCTACTGAGCTCATCTATTAATTCACATGTGCTACAGCAGAGATGCGTTCCTCATAAATATATACTACGAGTTGGATATCAGCATGAATATATAAAAATACCCCTCATAGTCCTCAATAAGACTAGCCAGGGGAGCTGTTATAATATACAGATTAAATAAAACTGATGAAATTACAGGTGCCCAGTACATCCTAATATAGGTGGGGTGAGAACCTCAAAACACCTCCTCCCAGAATATGAGTCACTGTGTCTGCAAGACAGGGACAATGCTGGGTATGGTGGAACCATGTAGAGAGTCACTGGGGGCTTGGAAAACAAAAGAGTGAAAGGGGGTATGGAGGGAAAAGACAGAAAGAAATAAGAGGCCAGGGAAATGAGAGAGTTAGGGAAGATGGGCTGGGCAGGAAGTGAGAGAGAGAAGGAAAGTTTCACAGGTAGGTGAAAGTTAAAAAGGAGACTGGGGACTGGAGGATGACATCTGAGTGGACAGAGGCAGAAAAGAACAAAATAGAGGAAAAAGAATTACAAAATGCAAGATCAATATGTCTGAGACAGTTGTCGGGAGGGAATTTAAGACAGGATGAGAGAGGAGGGTCTGGCACAGGCAGATAACTTAATGTGGCATAAGACTCAGCCCCTTTCTTGGGGAGTGGTCTAACATCTGTTTTTAAGCATTTCTGAAATATCCCTTTCCCCACTGACTAATTTACTTTTTTTAATCAAGAAAGGAAGTCACCATCTTGAACTCCCCAGAAGAGGATCTAGCACTGGAAGACAATCAAAATTAAAAATATCCTACTTCAAATTCACACTCTAAATTCTACCAGTATGCCCTACCCCCAACTACCAGAGGACTGCCCCCAAATCAATCTGATTATCCTCTAAACCAGGCCTGTCCAACTTTAGTCCAAACGGCCACAAACAGGACAGGTTTTCAGGATATCCTTAAAGAATATGCATGAGAGGTATTTGCATGCCTATATACTCCTTTTAACTTTTTTTAGTTGCAGGTGTTACCACCTATTGCGAACTCTACGCTTCTCTATCATGTGAGCTCCTACTTTTTCCTCCACCTCTTCTCAAAAAACCTAAATAGTCTTTTCATTAAATATAATCCGAGTGAAGGCATAGAGGGAATAACCTGAACATTATGCACACAGCAGGAGATAAAACTTTAGCACACTTCAAAAAAAGGCATGGGGGTATGTAACCTGCACAGAGTGACAGTATTCTAATACCAAATAACACACTTTGTGGGATCTAGGAACTTTGCTCAGAGTTGGGTGTAAGCAGTTCTTTTGTACACTTGGTTTATTATGAAGTTCTGCCAATACCCTTGTACCCTCAGGGATTCTTGTTAATGTTCTCTTTCTAGCACATTACAGGTTCTTCGGAGTCCACAGCACTTTCCCTACATGGTTATAGAAAACAGGTCAAGTGCTGGCTCCCTGGTGCAGGAATGCAGATAAGGAGTGACTGGAGCCTCACAGCATGTCCTCTCAGGCGCCTCATATGCTTCCCAGCATTCCAGGACAGTCTAAAATAGGGATGTGCAACAAAACAGGGTCTCACTTTTTCCAGAGTTGTGTCATTCTAACCATATCACTTACATTTAATTTAATTGTATTTAAAGGGACACATCATTTTCAAAGCACTTAGACTTACAAAGTTACACAGTGACCTATGGAACCCTGTAAATCTAAGTGCTTTGAAAATGAGCCCCTTAGTCTGATTAGAGGTTTATAACACTGAAGGTCTAATGGTAACAAAGCTCTTTTGTTTTAATTTTATTTCACCAGAAGAATAAACTGTAGAAGTGGAGTTTGAAGAGAACCCACTGGTACTATCCCATACACTTTTAAATGTTATTTTGATACCACTGATGCAGCCTTACAACAAAACATGGCATGCTGAGTTTTCAATATGTATTTAATTTGTTCTGATTTTAATACAGACAGTGTGTATTTTTCTAGCAAAAAAGGTACAGGTACTCAAATGCTAGGTCACCCTTCAGGAGTGGGGTGATCACTGAGGGACCCACCCCATAATAGCCAGGCCCCCTGCAACCAATCACAGAATCTATTACAAGGCAGAATTGGTGTGTAGAGGTTGAGCTCTATCATTAAAACTTAGGGTCAATGGGTCAATTTTAGCAGACAATGGAAAAGGTGCCGGTACCCACAAGTACCCCCTCAAAAAAAGCCCTGAATACAAACAAAAGCTGAAATAGATTTTTATTCATTACATGTATACTTATTTAATATTCATTAGCTACTGGTTCTTTGATTCCTGTTCTGATGTTGCATGAAAATATTTTTTCTGACACTTGCAGCTTTACATCTAGAAAGCACTTGCCTCATTTATTTATTTATTTATTTTATTTATTAGGATTTATTTACCACCTTTTTTGAAGGAATTCACTCAAGGTGGTGTATAGTAAGAATAAATCAAACATAAGCAATAGACAATTACAGCACTAAAAATATTCAACTAACAATATGAAGTATGGCATAGTATACTACTTACAATATCAACACAATACGTAATAGAACATTTTAATTGACAGTGTAGGGTATAAGCAACAATGAAACATATAGACAGGTAAAAGAAGTTAAACTTGCCCAGAAAACTACAACACCTGTAACAACATTCTGAGAGATCATTCAGCATCAATCCAATGCCATCAGTAAAGCTTCCACAAGAATGACCAGAAATTCTGAGCAAATGTTTTTAAATAAAAAAGTGGGTGGATTATGCTTCATTTTAGTGCAAAATGCTTATTTCAGTCTTTCACACTCCAGAATACACAAACTAGATGGGCCTTATGTTTCCATAAGTATATTACGTTCAGATGCCTCCTTATAAATTAATGTAAATCTAATAATGTTGACAGTTTTATAATACCATTTACTACACAGAGAAACTCAGCATGTCAGGTTGAACAGAGACCAAACGTTCATCAGTCTGTATTAGCTAGCTCTCTGGTGTATCATTAGTAGGAAAGACAAAATCTACTGTGAAAGGGGTTCTTTGGGTCTCTCAGTGAAAGAACCATATATATGACCCAAATATTGTCTAGGACTGACATCTAAAATCTAAGCATTTCATCAGTAGAGGAGTAGCCTAGTGGTTAGTGCAGCGGACTTTGATCCTGGGGAACTGGGTTCGACTCCCACTGCAGCTCCTTGTGACTGTGGGCAAGTCACTTAACCCTCCATTGTCCCAGGTACAAAATAAGTACCTGTATATATGTAAACCGCTTTGAATGTAGTTGCAAAATACCACAGAAAGGCGGTATATCAAGTCCCATTTCCCTTTCCCTTCTGATTTATGTGTCCTCCTTGGATTTGTTATAGAATTTTTGTTTGGAGTTAAAGAAAGGACTTCCAGACAAGTGGAAATTAGGGATGTGCAGTTGAAAGGACACAGAAAAGGTCAATGACATTTCCCATGTCATTTCATGTCACTGGCAAATGAAAACGAGCAGGAAAACCCAGACTTTTGTGAGATTTTTTGTGTGCCATCAATAGTACGCATTCCTTCAAAAGAGTGAGCACTGTTCACAGAGTTGTCCGATAGTGCATGAATGTAAGAACGATCGCACATGCGTGCACTTTTGAAACAGAGTGTACACCATTTCCAAAAGAGTGAGCACTCTTCTTTTCAAATTCTTTTTTTAATCAACTTTCCAATGTCATATAATCACAAACTACATGATCACAGAAAATAAGAAAAAAAAAAGGTTATACATTCAAAGTTACAACCACAAAGATAACATTACATTACATTACACTGTTGCTCGTATTCCATAAATTCCCAGAAAAGTTCAACGCAAATCACAGAAAAACACTGAACAGGCAAACCCTACGAGCACAGTCATATTAGTTAAAAAGAAATTACCAAATAAGACCACAACATAAAAATTAATCTACAAGCATTTTAAGCAAAATATTTCTTAGAAGTAGCATAGTTTTGAATTTAAGACCACAACATAAAAATAAATCTACAAGCATTTTAAGCAAAATATTTCTTAGAAGTAGCATAGTTTTGAATTTTTCTTAGATATAGTGGAATAGCATTCCAGATAGCCAGAGCTTGGTACAAGAGACTCGCAGAAAACAGTCTTATATTTCAATCTACTGGGAGTGGGAAAATGAAGCTATATATTATTACGAAGACCTTTACTTTTTGTAGTGGTCTGAACCCAAGTTGATGAGTAAACTGGCGCTAACCCATAGAGGATCTTAAAGACCATTGTACAGACCATGAACTGAACAAGTGCCTCTGTCGGTAGCCAGTGAAGAGCCATTAACATAGGGGAAACTTTACTGCTTATAAGAGCAAAAAAAAAAAAAAATTACATGAGCTGCTGTGTTTTGAAGAGTTTGAATTTTCTTTAGACGATTCTTTTGTCAGCCTGCATAAATACTGTTACTATAATCTAAAATAGACAAAAATAAACTCTGGACAACCAATCAAAATATTTGTTTACCCAGCATATTACGAATGTTCCTTATTAGTTCTTTCATCAAAAGAAAATTTTTTTTTTAATAAGAGAATTCACCTGTGATTCTAATGTAAGGGAGCCAGATATTGTAACTCCTAAAATCTTAATAGTTTCTTCAAAATGGAAGCGTTGACCGTTCGGGGTTCAATATATTATCATTCCATATATCAGCAGTTTAGCCCAAACAGAGGAACTTAGTTTTATCTTTATTGAGTTTTAAAGAATGAGTGTTAATCCAGGTTTCAAGAAGTAACATACACACTTTTATCCTAGCCGCTGTGTCTTCAGCTGTCTGAACAGTAGGATCACGGTATCTTCTACATAACTAAAAATGTTAAATCCCTCCAAGCTTAGAACTTGACCAAGTGAAGACATCAATATATTAAATATAGCTGACAATAAGCGGGAGCCCTGCAGGACCCCACAACTAGCAGACCATGATTCAGAGTGGGTCCTATTAAATTTCACTTTGTAAGTCCTTGAGGTGAGGAAACATTCGAACCAAGATAACAAACTACCCCCAAAGTTGTTCATCCACAATACAGAGGGTCAAGAAAAGAAAAGAAAAATGTAATTAAGTAACACCAAGCTGGAGAACATCCAGTAGGAGTATCTGCAGCTAACTAAACACTCTCTATCAATGAGAGGTCAGTCCAGTAAAGCAAAGTTACTCAACTGTAACAGGTGTTCTACGAGGCCAGCAGGACACATATTCTTACATTTGGGTGACGTTATCCAATGGAACTTGGTGCAGAATGCTGTCCAGCATAAGCTAAGAAGCTTTTGGCAGCATCTCACCGCACATGCGCAAGTGCCTTCCCACCCAATGCAGACTCACAGGACCATAAGAATAACACAGCTAATGGAATACAACTCCTAGGAAGGAGGGAGGAGATGTCCTTGGAGAAAACCTGCTACAGATGAGTTATTTTGCTTTCTCTGAGGACAAGCAGGACAATGTATCTTTCATCTGGAATAGAATCCCTTTCCTTCTTCCCCTGGTGGAACACGTTTGACCACATTGGCCTTGAGTGTCACGGTTGTGCCCAGGTTCCTTGCTCTCAGTCCCCTCGCCCCCCGGTGGTTAGACCTGGTAGCTGCTATGAACCGATGGCTTGCGTTTCCCATGTTCCAGAAGATATTCTGGTCCGGTCCGGATCTTCCAGCCTTCCAGATTGTTTTGGGAGTTTTTTTGGAACCAAGCAGTACCCATACCTGGTGAACTCCCTTGTAGGCTGCCTTTATTAATCACCTGGGAAGTCTTCTAGTTTGCCTTGCAACTGAGGTCCTCAGAGGAGTTTCCTTTGGTGAGCGTTAGTTGCAGTGCTGCTGAGTTTTTCTCGGTTGCGGCTTTGACCCTGTTTGTCTCCTGGTTTATTCGACTGTCTGCTGCCTGCCCTGACCTGGCCTGTCTCCTGGTTTATTCTACCGTCTGCTGCCTGCCTACACCCGGCCTGTCTCCTGGTTTATTCTACTGTCTGCTGCCTGCCTAGATCCGGCTTGTTTTCTGGTTTCTTCTTCCTGCTGTTTCCTGCGTGCAGCCTTCCGGCCCTGTCCAGTAAGTCCTGCCGGCCACCTGCCCAGGGGTTCAACCCCTGAGGAACGGTGGTCAAGTGCAGGTGAAGTTGGGCTGATTTCCTGTCCTGCTTGTTCCAGCTTGAGTTGCCCCGGCTGCAGTCGCTATCTGGGAGTTCCAGTCCTGGGTTTGCTGGTACGTCTGTTCTGCCTTGTCTTGTGTTTGGGTGATTCTCCTGCCGCTGCCGCTCCTCGGCAGCAGTCCAAGGGCTCACTACCCAGAGGTTCCATGAGAAACCTGACATTGAGAAGGGAGGAGACTTCCTCTGCAAATACTTCCCATGCTGACAGCTAAGATGTTTTCAGTGAGCAATATGGAGGTTTTTCTTGCCAATGAAGTGCGTAACCAATCCAGACTATTTAGAGAACTCACTGGTCTAAAGTTACAAGGGGCCATCCTTTCCTGTTATTGCGGCAATGTTCTCATGGAGCCAGTCAAAAGCTCATCCCTTGTTTTGAATAGACTGAGCCTTCTGGGAGCCATGCTGTCAGGGTTGGGAACGATGGGTCTGGGACTGTTGCAGTGGGCAGGAAGGAGGAGGAAACCTATACCTTTAAGAGCAGTAGGATCCTTTTCTAGGCCCAAAAAACCTCTGAGACATGGAGGATGTATGCGGAGGTAGCTGAAATCGGGATTTAAAGGTGTCAGTATGCTTCTTAATGAGATCAGCAACCTTCTCCACACAGAAAGGTTATCTCCTCAGCATGAAACATCCACTAGCTTCTCCTGAACTGTAGGTTCCAGGTTAGAAACTTGCATCCATGAGAATCTGCACATTCCGACACCTAAGGTGGAGAGTCTAGACGCTACATCAAAAGTGCTCCTAGCCAAATCTTTCCTGCACTATTTCTGCTTCCTGACAAGCTGATGAAGCTTGCAGCCTGCTCTGGAGGGAGAGTGTCTGCAAAGTCTAGCACACTTTGTAGCAGGGACCGCAAGTAGATGATCGTGTGGAGCTGATAGGTCTGGATGCGGGAGAGGAGCATTGAGGCCTGGTAAACCTTTTTCCCCCAAAGAATCCCGTATACGAGCTTCTCTCCCTGGGGGAACCGAGGCATATGTCTTTGAATTCCTGGCTCTTTCAAGAGCAGATTAGACCACCATAGAGTGGTGAGGCAATTGGGCCTTCTTGAACCTGAGAACCTTCTATATTCTATAAATAGAATCTGCCTTCAAAAAGGATGACCTGCACAGAGAGAGGGGTCTCCCAATTCTTCATCTGTGTATCCCTGACAACATCGTGAAAGGGCACTGTCACAGTGTCTCTAGGTGGGGAGTCAATCTAAAATGATCAACAAGGCCACCCTGGGCTCATCCTCCATCTCCAACTTAAATGGAATGGCTTCTGCTATTTTCTGCACAAAATCAGTGAAGGAGAGTTCTCCAGGTGGAGACTTTCTCCTCTCTTGTAGTGGGAGGGATCTAAAGGCGTACCACAGGACCTCTCCTCTGAGAAGTACTCAAGGTTTCTCTTCTGACTCCCATAAATGATCTGTTTCAGAATCAGCAAAATACTTGAGAGGTTTGCGTCTATGCCTGCCTCAATCTTTTGGACTGATGTCTAGGCCTTGATTTGGGGTGCCCAGGTACTGGTCTGCTCTAAAACTCTGGAGCAGCTTCCTCCCCCATCATTGAGAGCATCACCGCACACCAGTTGGTGCCGGCCCCATGCCTGATTAAGCATCGACTATCTCTACAGGCAGGTTGTGGGTTTCCAATTCAAGCTGGAGTGGTGCTATAACCTGGCACAAGCACCCTCAATGCCCAAGTACTCTGCAACTGCAGCAAGCTTGCAAGCTTCTTCTTGAGCATGGCCAAGAATCATTCAAGGGCAAGCACTGGTAAAGGCTGGACCAGGGCAGGGACGGAGACAGACTGTGAATCTGTCAGTGCCAAATTGAAATTGGAGTTTCGGCTGCATGGAGTCTGCTGCGTCAGAACCACAGAAGATGGGGAGCAGTCCTCTCGGCACCACTTCCCAGGTACCAGTGATGCAGATGCCCCAGCTTCCCAGCACCATGCTTCAAGGAGGCCCAATGCCGATGCTTCTTAGCCTTCGCTCGATGCTTGGCATTGGGATCCCTCAATGCTGACAAAGAGAACATTGAATCCACATGCCTCCTTGGTGTTAGGTCCAATGTTGACCAGTTCCGAGGTCCTGCCACAGCACCCTATGTTAAGACTGGTGGACACCTCTTCAATGCTAGTGAGCTCTAGCAGCCATGGGTACCAATGCTTCTGATACCAACGTTGATAGACCGGACTTAGTGTCAAAAAGTTTCTTGTGCTGAGCCTCTCTACTTTTCTAGGTTCTTTTCTGCATACGCGAACAGAGAACACAGAGACATTGTGTCTGGTCCCAGGCACGAAAAGCACCAACTATGGGGATTGGTCCCAAAGATAATCCTGTTGCACTGGGAACAGCATTCAAAACTACTGTGAACTTTCTGGGACATGAAGAGAAAAACTGCTGATGCTAAATAAAATGGCTCAATGGTGAGTCAAAAAGAGGAACCTCACCTGAGAAAAACAATCAATGTAACCCAGCCGGAGCTCAGGCCTAAGAGGGCCGATAAAATCAAAGAAACAAAGACCAAAACTTCTATGGATGTACAAAAAGGGTAAGGGAAGGAAAAACATAATCCCACAGGGGAAGGCACTAAAATGAAAAGATTTTGATGCGCTGAGACAGTAACAAATGCGGCCTCTCTGCTCCGTGGAGAACAACAGACTGATGGTCCTGCGAGTCAATGTTGGCCAGGAAGGCACTTGCATATGTGCAGTGCAATGCTGCCAAAAGTCTCTTAAAGAAATATTACACTGGGCAGCGTTCTGCACCGAACTCTGACAGATGATGTCACCCAGATGTATGATACACTGTCCTGCATGTACTCGGAGAATCTTAACCTCTTCTGTTGCCCTCAAATATTCAGGAAGTCGTTTAGGATCAAACAACAACAAAAAGAAGTTATGTCCAATAAAAAAGGTATCATCTTATTTTCTTTTCCATGTTTTATTTTTTTATTTTTTTATTTCTATTGATTACCTTTAAAAGTGGACTAACACGGCTACCACACTCTCTACTCAACAATTACAAGGAAATTTCAACAAAAAGCTCACAGCTAGAGCCAAGACTCTCGGTTTATATATACCAGGAAATCCTGCCTCCTCTTCTGTACCACTTGAGAGCAGGGGTTCTCAAACCAGTCATTGGCTTTTAGGGATCTCCACAATGAATAACCATGAGATAAATCTGCATGGAATGGAGACAGCGCATGCAGATCTATCTCATGAGGAAATGAGCAACCTGCAGCCTGCCAATAAATTTTATGCAGCCCGCCGTGAGACCATAGAAAGTATACATAAAAAAACATCATTAACGAGAGTTCTTCTGACCTTAAATACTGTATTTCAGAAATATTTTCAAAATAGCCACTCTAGCCGTTTGTTTCCATCATTTTTAGTTACATTTTCACTTATTTATCAGGTGGTCTATGGAGCTCTGTGCATTTCCGGATAAAACAATATGTAATGTTGCAGCCTGTCAGGGATAGTACTGATATTCATGTGGCCCTCTGTGTATAAAAATTGCCCACCACTACCCTAGACAGATCAGGAAAAATATGGATAATTGATCCCAGAAACTATTTGTTCATATGTGACCACTTCTGGAGAAAAAGTGACTAAAGCGGTAGATTTAAAATGTTGAGAATGGATGATTTTCGTGTCATGTGTCCATGAGCAGTTTGCAAAAGTTACGTTTGAACTTCTGTAACTTTTTTATTTTTTCATATAGAAGGATGGGGTTTGGACTGTTGTATTACTAATTGTTTGCTCTAACAGAATTCATTAAAACCTCATTTTTTGTTTCTGGAGACATTAGTCACCTTTTCCCAGAAATGGTCACATATGTCTGAAGAATAAACGTAATAAATTATGGCCTATCACAACAGCGAGTGTAACCACTAGCATTAATCTCTCTGTGTAGCTACCTCCAATAAGGATTCCAAAAAAATCAGTCATATTTTTAACTAAGCCTGATCTTCTCCCATCCAATTTCTTCTAGATCTTCCAGGTAAGTATAGGGATTAAGGTCTAACAATGGATGGCAATGTATTTTTCAGTCATTCCCAGAATAGCTTTCTTTCTTTTTTATCACACAGTTTCTAGACCACAACTCTTATATTCTAGGTGGTTTACAATATAAAAACATTTATAAAATATTTCCAAGCTATATCCAATAGAGCAATCGGAGGGGATTTCAGAAAATTCTGAAACCCAAGATTATTTCTCCGCAACTGATTTTCTACATATTCTAGCTTATGATGTGAGTTCTATTATGATGAAGGATAAAGATATGGTTGGAACAGGTTGGAACCAGTTTAAACTGGTCGGAACCGCTTTGATTGTACCACAGGAAGGTGATATATAAAGAATCTAACAATCAAAGGAAGGTGGTATATAAAGAATCAAACAAAAATAAATCTTTCTACACAGCCAGAAAAGGACCTTAGGAACATAGGTTATTTGATGGCTCCTGTGTTTCCAAAGTGCTCCTGTTTCTGACTAGAGGGTATAGCAGGCGCTAAATTAATATCATAAAAATAAAACTGTGTCCCTATGACTAAAGACAGAGAGAGGAATAGGGACACAGACAGGTGATGCTGGACACAAGGGGAGGGATAGGGACACAGGGAAGATGCTAGACAGGGCAAGATAGGAACAGAAGAAAGATGCTGAATATGGGGGGAGGATAGGGACATTGAGAGGGCAGATGCAGGGCATAGGGGGGAGAGAAGGACATTGATTCATTCAGCGCCTGACTAAGCGCTGAATGAATACCAGGGATGCTGCAAGGACCTCACCACAAGGACCTCACTATGGTACTTGATTTATGGGTACTGGGCAAGATGGTATGGGCTAATGTGGGCCATCTTCATTTTCATGGGCACTCTTGGGTTTACTTCTGTATTTATATATTTCACACTGCAACATTTTGCAACATTGCCTAGTGTACCTGAATGTAACGCACCTTGAGCTACTACTGAAAAAGGTAAGAGCAAAATCCAAAGTAATAAAATTGCCAATCCTATGTTGTATGTTTCTGACAGGCTTGTTGACGTTTTAGTCTGGAGGTAGAGATATGTCAATTTTACAATATGTTTATATGTTCAGCCCTGCATTTCTAAAATATTACAGGCTCTAGACGTTTGGCAAAAACGCCTATATTCAGACTGCCATGACTTTTCTTTAAAAAATGGCACCGTATATGTAACAGTGGGGATAAGGCCATGCCCTCAGCGCTTTCCCCAGAACCTAGGGCACCCATCATATGAAGTACCCTCTCACACACACACCTGATCCCCTTAGACACAAGTGGTAAAGGGTCCCTAACACCCAAACTATCCTTCACCCCAATCACAGACTCCAGGATTAAAGGTCTTGAAGTGACACAAAGCTTCCCATTACATACACACTCAGATATTAGCATGAAGAGCCTTTAATAGACTGAATTATCCCAGCATTCCTTTTCTTTGCATGGATACAAGAGCAAGCACATCCCTGGACACAAGATTAAGACGCATTTGTGGAGCCGGACTCACTCCAAAACCCTCTGCCCCCCGACAACGGCTTCTAAAAGACTTGGGCCGAAAAGAGTATGACTCTCTCCACCCTGCTACTGTTGACTTTACAATAGCATCAATTTATTCGCCCTGTACTTATATGACAGATCAGCTGGTACCATTTTGAAAGTCTTCAGTAACAGGAATTGAGTCATTCTATTTCCCCGATATCCTTGAGGCTTTCGTCATAAGGGGCAGATGGGAGAGGGGAAGAGGTAAGAAGTCTTGCTGCAGGCAAGTGAGGGCTATGGTGGTAGATTTAATAGGCATAATGTTCTTTGTTATGTTATCTCATAAACTAAATCCTTTAGAATTCATTATCCAAAAAGAGTATATTCATTCACATTGTTGGTTTTCCTTTTTTTAACTTTTTCAATAAAACATTTTGGGGATAATTATATGCTCATGGGTGTACAAGTATGCACATAAGTGCCAATATTCAACTACTAGTCTATAAAAAGGCACCTCAATGTGATGGCACGCTGTCTGAAGATAGATTTACATATGGACACAGCCTAGGCAGGACATACAGTTATATATGTAAATTATAACATACTTTAAATTTATGTTACATTTTTAGCTGTTTCAGCATAAGCATTTATGCATGCTCTGTGGCTGGCATAAGTGCTTGTGCCTAAATTATAGGCACATATTTTACCTATTACACAAGTATTGTACAAAGGAAATAGGAACCTACTTTCCTTTATAGAATAGGCATCTAAATATAGGAACACTGTTATAAAATTGTCCTCCATGTGAGCAGTAAGATGATCACATCTTACTATAACAAGTACAAATGAATATATATTGACAAGCTTTCTCGAGTCAATTTCTGTCACCTTACCCACCCAGAATATTACCTTAATGTTTTCTAAAGTAGTGCACTTGAAAACCATGAACAACTAAAGACAAAAATAGAAAGAACTAATAACTGCACATCTCCCCATATGTGTCTGAAACTGTTTTCCCTCCAAGCACCAAATGCACTTGGCTTGCTGTCCCTATTTGTTGTTCTTTTAAATGAGTCATATAAGTATACGGATACAACAGACAAGCAGCTGTCAGCTGATATTAAGATGTAAACAAGGTGATCCATTTGAGTTATAAAACAGAGACCATATATTTAAATGAGATATATCAATTAGGAAAAGATGCAAGCCTATTACTGATGATAAACTGCAAACAAGCATGCAAAGTCAGGCTGCTACAGGGAGCATAAGCACGAACTTTATACAGTAGGGAGAAATTATAGAACTAGGCGTCTCTATTTAGCTACCTCAAGGCTGTGCGGTCGGAGCCTGTTCTATAATAGAATCAAGGCGCCTAGATTCCATTACTGAATACAAGCATAACTCAGTATCAGCACACCTAACATTTAGGCACTCACACTTACGCTAGTCATAAAGCTGGTCAAAATGCAAGTGCAGAAATGTGGCAATAACACACATAATTTATAGTATTCTGTAAGTTATCCTCCAGATTCTATATATGGCGCCCAGATTTGCAGATACAAATCCTATATAATAAAATGCACCTCCAACATTCTGAAGCTGACTGCATGGCTGAGGCATTCCTGCTCTCTGTATCCATCTCCTGAATTGACATTATTATTATTATTATTAACATTTGTATAGCGCTACCAGACGCGGGTTCGTCACAAGCAGAAGTGACCAACCACACGAGGTTTCTCGGCTTCAGAATGTTGGAGGTGCATTCTATTAAATAGGATTGGTCAGTTCCTTGAAGCACAGCCAGAGCTCAGCGTCCTGCACAGTAACGCTCAGACACCAGAGAGGGGGGGGGGGGGGGCCTGACACCAGAGAGGGGGGGGGGAGAGGTATCTCTCTCACACACACTCTCTCTCTCACAGTCAATGTCTTGCTCTGACTCTCACACACTGTCTCTCACACTGTATCACATTCACTCTCTATGTGTCACACAGTCACTCACACACTCTCTTGGTCTCATATACTCAGTCTCACAGAGAGTCTGTGTCTCACACACACTCTCTCTCTCTCGCACACACTGTATCTGTGTGAAACACACTCTCTCTCACACTGTCTCACATATGCACTTGCACACACTCTCATTCTCACACACACACTCTCTCTCTCTCATAGACACACTCGCACCCAGACTCACTCTCTATCACACACACTCGCACATTCACTCTCTCACACACAATCACTCTCACATACACTCTCTCAAACATACACACTCCAAGGAAAACCTTGCTAGTGCCCGTTTCATTTGTGTCAGAAATGGACCTTTTTTTACTAGTTAATTAATAAGCCTGTGAGACCCCAAGAAGGGTTGGGTGTGACCAGAGGAAATAATACAGCTGGACAAAAGGCAGAATGCAAAAATAAGTATTTATTTTCAAGAACTGAAATTCCTAGGCCTGTTTCTTCATACAGCCCGAGGCACAGAATGGGAAAACCCCTGGTGGGTTCAGCAAACAGCAGTAAGCCACCTTTGGCAGTAGTCTCAAACACATTTCTCAGCTGCGGGGGTGCCACGCACTAAACATAGCCTTTCAGTTATATTTTACTTGTCAGGTCTGGCTCCAGCCAGACCTCCAGCAAACTTGCAAAGTTCAAACAGTTAGCAGTAAGAGCTTACACCTCAGCCCGGGTCACAGCTCTGTGATATCGTCAGAAAAGGCATACACTGGGGCCTCTCCTCTGGGCTCTAACCTCTGCCTGGCCCTTCCCTCTTAAACTCTCTGAGCTCAACTCCACCCCGCCCACTTCCTCCCATGTTGGGACCTGTGGTTTTAAGGTGGCCCTGGTTAGTTATAGAAGGATGTTTCTTAAGGTGGCCCTGGGTATCAGAGGGACTTTCTCTAAGAGAGAGGGGCAGTGATCTGTAGACCCCAATCACATTTCCTCCCCCTCAGCTCAACCACATCCGATTGAACGTCCACATTTGAATATTTTCTCGGCCCACCAGTGTTGAACCCAGTATTTGAAGGGTTGAGGCTGAGGAACAAGTGCATTACACATGCATTGGAATCTTTATGGCAGGCCTTCCACTGCAGGGGTTGATGATCAGTGAGCAACAGGAATTCACAGTCCAGTAGATAATACTGAACACCTCCAGGGCCCACTTGACTGTGAGAGCCTCCTTATCGTGTAGTACTTCTCCCTTGGGAACAACTTTTGGCTAATATACACCACTGGGTGATCTTCTCCATCTACTTCCTGGGCCAACATGGCCCAGAGTCCAACTTCTGATACATATATCTGAAAAATAAAGGGTCAGTTGAAATCTGGGCTAACCAGCATCAGCTCTGAGCAAAATAGCCTTCTTCAGAGTTTGGAAGGTCACATCTAACTCTTCGGTCCATCTCAGCACCCTTCTTCTGCAGGAGGCGGGATAAACTGGCTAATACCCCACAATCCTGAGGAAGGCTCGAACTTGCTTCTTTGCAGAACTGGCGCCTGCGTGATCGTCTCTACCTTCCAGATCTGGGGTCTCACTTGTCCTCTCCAGACTGATTACCCCAGATACTGAACTTCACATCGTCCCAGGAAACACTTTTTGGGGTTTGCAGTTAACCCAGTGTTCTGCAGGCTATCAAGTACAGCTTCTACTTGGATAAGGTGGGACCTCCAATTCTTACTGTAGATAACAATGTCGTCCAAGTAAGCAGCCACATAGTCACCATGGGTTCTGAGTAGGCGGTCCATGAGATGCTGAAGGAAGCTGTGGCTCCATGAAGGCCAAATGGGAGTACCGTAAACTGGAACAGACCCTAGGGTTTGAAAAGGCCGTCTTTTCTTTGGCAGCTGAGGAGAGAGGTACCAGACAATATCATTTGGTCAGGTCTAGGGCTGAAATAAATCAGGCCCTTCCCAGTCGTTCAATGAGTTCGTCCACCCTTGGCACTGAATAGGCCTCCAGTTTGGACACAGTATTCACTTTGTAGAAATCAATGTAAAACCAGATGCTCCCATCCAGTTTAGGTACTAATACAATGGACAATGCCCAATTACTTCTGGACTCCTTAATAGCTCCCATTTTTAACATTTCAGCTACTTCCTTCGCCACCACTTGCTGCTGAGCGTCTAGGACTCAATAGGGACGCTGCTGAACTACTACTCCTGGTACAGTAATAATGTTGTGAGCGGCAAGGTGGGTCCAGCTTGGCACATTGGAAAATACAACTTCATTTTGGTGTACTAACTGCTCCAGGTTGGCCATTTGTGAGTCGGAAAGCTGGTCACCCAACGGAATTTGCACGGGTGCGGAGCCTCTTGTGACATAGGGGCAAAGTCATCACTCTGTACTAGGGCTGTTGTCATAGGGATCCACTTCTTCAATAGGGTGACGTGGAAGATTTTTGCCTTATCCCTCTTGTCAAGTTGAGCCACTTAACAGGTCCTGTCTTTTTCACGACCTCATAAGGTCCTTGTCACATACACAGCAGCTTGCTTTCAGAAGAGGAAAGAAGGACCATCTCCCAGCAACAAGGTTTGCTGAATGGCCTTTTGGTTCTAGGCTTGGGCTTGACCCACCTGAGCTTTTTCCAGGCAAAGCTTGACAGCATCACCTGCTTTCTTCAGCCTCTTCTGCACGGTGAGTACATATTCACAACAAAAAAGAATTAGATCAATTTCACCACATAAAAAAACAGAGAAAAATCGAAAAAGAATAATGGTGACTGGAGTGGCGAGTCATACCGCCAGTTTGAGTTCTCCTGAGGATGCCTGATAAGGTGAAACATGGACACCATGAAGTGAAGAGGAGTGAAACGAAGAGGAGTTACAAGTTGAATAAGGAGATATATTGGGATTTTTGGATCCTTCTCTCTTTAACACTGAGTGACGACAGCTGATAGTTCCTGCTCTGCAGATAAGTTGAGAATTTATATGACTATTTCATCACTGATAATTTGAAATCTGTGACTGATTTACAACTGACTTTAGTGATACGGCAGGCAGGGTGGGACTCAGTGCGATGATAATTGGAGAAGTGTATTATAGAGGAGATGGATCCTACAGACATAATGCACTTGGTCTGAGCACTTTAATTTATATACTAGTAAAACATGCCCATTTCTGACACAAATGAAACGGGCGCTAGCAAGGTTATCCTCCAAGTTCCAGCTTGGCCCCCTCCCCTCCGAGTTCCAGACCCCCGCGCCTCCCTCCCTCTCTCTCCTCCCCTCTGAGTTCCAGGTCCCCCTCCCTCCCTCTCCTCCCCTCCAAGTTCCATGCCCCCCTCTCTTCTCCGAGTTCCAGACTCCCGTGCCTCCCTCCCTCTCTCTCCGAGTGGCAGCCCGACCTGCATTGCCCGTTTTCTTCTCCTAGTCCTCCGCCTGCCCCTCGCATTCCTGTGTGCTGGCCTGAATTTAAAAGTTCTTACCTTGGGGTCCAGCGGCAGCAGTGAAAAGTCGAGTAGGCACGGCGCTTCAGCCTGTCTTCCCTTCTGTCTCAGCTCTGCCTCTTCCTTCCGGAAGGGCGGGACCAGAGGCAGAGCTGAGACAGAAGGGAAGGCAGGCTGAAGCGCAGTGTCTGCTCGACTTTCACTGCTGCCGCCAAACCCCGAGGTAAGAACTTTTAAATTCAGGCCGGCACACAGGAATGCGAGGGGTAGGCGGAGGACTGGGAGAAGAGGGTGGGCAACGCAGGTCGGGCTGCCACTCGGAGGGGAGAGAGAGAGGGAGGGAGGCGCGGGGGTCTGGAACTCGGAGGGGAGGGAGGGATGGGACCTGGAAATTGGAGGGGAGGGAGGGAGTGGGTGATTCTCCCGCGATTGTATCCTCACCTCCAACATTCGTGGCTGGCTGGTGCTGGTTTCCCTTCCCTCTCATTGATCCGCCCTCTGATGTCATCACGTTCAGACGCGAGGGCGGAACAATGGGAATTGTGTTACGAACGTTGGAGTTGCTAATTATTATATAGGATATAAAAATTTAAAGTACGTTTTGTATTTAGAGATAGAATATTAGTGGTTTCTTGATTTAGTTATATTTTATTATAATTTAGAAGCCAGATTTCACTTTGTACCTCAGAGATTTAGTAGTGCTTTATTAAATTTTAACTGCCAGATCCTTGACCATTCTTCTAATGTTTGGAGATCCCTTCTCATGGTTTATACTCTTTCCAGGGTATCCACTCTATTGACTATCTTTGTGTCATCTGCAAAAAGGCAAACCTTTCCTTCTAACCCTTCAGCAATATATCTCACAAATATATTAAACAGAATCACCCCAGCACTGACCCCTGAGGCACTCCACTACTCACCTTTCTTTCCTCTGAGAGCATTCCATTTACTACCACACTCTGTTGCCTGTCAGTCAATCAGTTTTCTATCCAGGTCACCACTTTGGGTCCTAAATTCAGCCCTCTCAGCTTATTCACAAGCCTTCTGTAAGGGACTGTATCAAAGGCTTTGCTGAAATCCAAGTAGATTACATCTAGCGCACATCCGTCATCCAGTTCTTTGGTCACCCAGTTAAAAAAGTCAATAAGATTCGTTTGGCACAATTTTCCTTTGGTAAAGCCATGTTGTTTCAAATCCTGTAACCCGTTGACTTCTAGAAAGTTAACTATCCTTTCTTTCAGTAGCAACTCCATTATAGACTTACCAATAAGAAACAAAGTCAGATCGTCAGCAACAACTGAAAATGGCTGGGACTTTGGCATTGCATCTGGAGGCCATCAGGTCCAAAGCAAAGACCCCTAAACGAGACATGATGAACAAAACACAGAGCTGGATAGCTCCCACTCCCCTGGATTTATAGAACACCTGCTGAGGAAGTCTGACTGGACATTCAGCGATCCCACAATGTGAGCTGCGATCAAGCAGATCAAGTTGCCCTCCACCTAACAGAATAGCATGTGAGATTCCTCCGCCAAGGGATGACCACGTCCCTCACCTCACCCCATCTGTTTACATAAGCTACAGCTGTGGAATTTTCAGAAAAACCCTGACAAAATGGCTACAAAGATGGGGTGAAAATGCCAGCAAGGCAGTTCCAATCAACTGATAGACTAGGACGTCTTCTCTGTGGATCACATTCCCTAAGCCACGGAAGATTAGAAATGGGCTCAAAAACCCACCAAAACTGGTGTTCATTGTGACCACCTTCCAGTCCAACAGAACCCCCTTGCTTAATGAAGACAGCCACCAGGCCATGCTGCGCTTTGCTGATGCTGTCCAAGGCAACTGGCACTCATAACTTTGAGACATCAGACTGCAATCACTGAGCAAGGGATCTTGCAGTTAACGCACGTGTGCCTGTGCCCATGGAACCACCTTCCAGGGATGCCATCATAGTGCCCAGAACATGCAAACAGTCCCAAGCAGAATCCTGATCTGACTCTGAGGAAGACCGTCCCTTGATGTATATCAAAGAGTACCAAGAGGCACTCCAAGGTCTGAGATGGAGAGAGCTGGCTCTTGCCCTTGATCACCCTCCCAAGGACCACAGAAGGTGTACTATGGTGGAGGTCATTTACTCACTCTCCTAGATGGAAGAGGCTCTGATCCCCTGCCAACAGAGGTCGGCCGCTACCACCACCATTACCTTAGAAAACATTTGGGGTGTAGTCGCCAGACCAAAAATGTCACAGCCCAATATTGAAAATGCTTCCCTAGGATGGCAAACCTGAGATACTGCTGATGAAGGGGCCAGATTGGGATGTGAAAGGAGGCCTTCTCGAGGTCCAATGATGTCAAGTACTCTCCCTTGTGAATCAAAGCGATCACCTGGATGAAAGATACCATCCTTCTTGGGAACAGTAAAGCAGATTTGAGTATTTTCCTTGACTCATCTCGGATGGCGGCAACGAACTATGGCACCTAGCACTAAGAGGGAGGAGAAAGTGGATTACACTGCGACCAGGCAACAAAATTGTAACTTGTAGCCATACCTGTTAACAACTAAGACCCATTGGTCTGGTGTGATCCAGGCCCATTCCTCGGAGAACTCCATATGGCAACTCCCCACCGAGCTCCCCAAAAGTGATGGATCAGACCCAATCATTGAGAAACTCTGGATGCACCGGCCATGCAGGCAGGTTGATCACCTGCCTTTCTGTCGGAATGAAAGAACGACTGCTGAGACTGAAAGAGAGAAGCGTTCAGGCCGGTAGTGCCTACTCTCCTGAAATCGCAATCTAGAAGAGCGGAAGACTTAGGCTTGTCCTCAGAAAGCCTCTGTGACTTGGCTTCCCTGAGATCAGCTGGCCCCGAAAGGTGAGGTGCACTAGATGCGATTCAGAGACAGGATCTGCCAACCAATTTCTCAACCATAGCTAGCACCTAGCTGTAAATGCAAGAGTCATGCAGCAAACTAGGGTGTGCAGCAAATCATAATATGCATCTGCCATATAGGTCAAGCCCAACTCCAAGTGTGAGGTGGCATCCCAACTCAGGTGGTCCAAGTCTGGACCCAGGGAAGCGGACCTCTGATGCCATGAGGCATGACCTGGCCATGAAGGTGCTACAGACCATTGTCTGGAGACTCAGAGAGGCTGCTTCAAAGGATTGTTTGAAGGTCTTTTTTATCTTACAATCCTGAAGACCCTTGAGAGCTATACCACCATCTTAGTCACTGCCATTACAAGAGCATCCACCTGGGGAGCTGTAGCTTCTGTTTCTCAACAGGCACCAGCGGATATAACCATGCCATAGCACGGCCCACCTTAAGGCCTGCATCAGGAAATTGCCAGTCTGCTGATATCAGATCCTGAATGTCCGGATGCATACGAAAAGCTTTTGAAGGGCTCTACCCCTGATTATCACTCTTGGTCAACTAGAAAAATCACTCTATTATTATACTATATATCTGCCAGGACAAGTAGTAACTCCTGCACCATAACAGCATATTAAGCCATTAGTCATTGAGTAAACACTGAGGCCAATACACAGGCAACCTCATTTAAGACAAAACACAGAAATCAGAATTGCTATATACAGCTCAGGACATTTACAATTCCAGTTGTATTTTAGAAAAGGATCTGCCAACAGAGCTTGTTCTAAAATGGACACAGGAATGCACATGTATTTGCCAATTCATGCACCAGAAGCTGCCAGTTTTCAATGATACACAATGAAATACTGAAAAAAGGAACCACAGCAACTTACACAACTAAGTTGGTATTTCAACAACAGAACAGCGAGGATGAAAAAAGAGCAAAGGAATAAATTTGCCAAGGGGCACTTTCAATAAAATAACTAGTTTAATCATCCAACACATAAACATAAGTTGTACGTCCAAAAATAAGGAAAGGCAATTGTAGATCAAAGACTCAACATGGCTGTGTTTCAGCAAAGATGCCTGCATCAGAGTCATACATTCCAAATGCTAATATCCTTATCGTGTGGATCCTGTACCTCAACAACAGAAGGTAGAGGCATGAACTCAGCCTTGTAGCACCCAGAAGCTAAATCAGACATACTAGCCAAGTGGTAATAGGTATGTCACAAGATACACATGTAACAGTGTCAGCACTTACATGTGGATGTCTGCCATTTTACAAGCCTACATGTTGACAAGCCGCAACTCAACAGAGGCAGCAATCTGAATATAACAACAATTCAAAAGAAGCCATATTTTATTTATTTACTAGGAAAGAAGGCCTGTTTCTCAGAGCAATGAAACGGGCGCTAGCTTTTTTTTTTGGGGGGGGGGGGGTGACTCACATATGGAGAACAGTGGCGATTTTCCTGGACCGCCCCGTGGCTCGTTGCGGTTGTAACTGGTTCGTGCGCCGCCGCTATTGCTAGCGTTGTACCTCTGTGTGGGTGGCGATTTTCCTGGGCCGCCCTCGACGTCATCGCGTTTTGACGCGAGGGCGGAGCACAGGTACAAGCAATAAAACTCACCCTCAACGTTTGCTCCGCCCTCGATGTCATGACGTTTGACGCGAGGGCAGGGCCCGATGGCTTCACCACCACGAACCTTCGAACCTGAAGGAACTGAAGTCAGTGGCTTGGCTTCACTGACATCAGTGTCCTCAGAACGTTGAGAGTGAGTTTTATTATAGTAGATTGGGATTTATTAACCACCTTTATGAAGAGATTCACCCAAGGCGGCGTACAGCAAATACAGTTTAACATAAAAAACTCACAATTTTGTTAACAGCATAATAGTAGTAAAATAACCAATAAACATAAATATAATAAATGAGGTAAACTTGAAAACAGTAAACTGAAATCTAATAATAGAACTACTGTGAACCAGTATCAAAAATTTATACACATTTAACAGCACTGGAATTCAAATACTAGAGATATAATACAATGTTAGCATAATTCTAATACTACACCTAACAAGCATAACCTTGTTTGAATGCAAAGCTATACACTTAGGAGGGAGTGGTTATTAATACGGTCTTGGGACACACAAGCTGGTTTTATATGTCTCAAAACATATGCCTCCTTGGACTTCAGACTTAGGTGAAAGGGTGAGAAACCTGTAGCTCACTATTGAATTGTATGTGGCCCCCCTAGACCACAGGAAGTATATACAAAAAAAATATCATTAACCAGAGATCTGGCTATTTTAAATACTGTCATTTCACAAGTATTTTCATTGTTAGTTAAATATTTATTTTTTTTACGTATCACAGAAGGTCTATGGAGAGCTGTGAATTTCCGGTTCCAACACTAGTCTGTTTTTATTGTTGTTAACCACATAAACGCCATTGAAGGTTCCCTTGCAGTATTATCAAGTTCTGTGAAATAAATTATGTAATATTGTGGCCCGCTAAGGGTAGTACTGATATTCATACAGTTCTCTTTGCATATTGCCCTTCCCTGCATTAATATTTTGCCAATGAGGGCAGTCACTGTCATCTTACTGAATGAATAACTTGAAAGAAAAAAAATAGCGGTAGCCACAGTAATAGAATCACTGCCAGTAAAGACATATTTGCCCACTATCTGCCCAATAATCTCTACATATTACACCATCATCTACCTCCCTTATCCTAAAATTGCCCTTTATATTTGACCCAGAGATCTCTGAATTCTGACACAGTTTTGGTTGATAGCACCTTTGCTATTAAGCGACTAAAGCCACCAGCTCTCAGCTTCTAGGAGAAAGTGCTGATCCATGGACCTTTTAAACCCATTTCCATAGTCTGAAGGAGGGAGGGTCACAAAGGATTTCTCCACCCACCCCCCACACATACACACACTATGCTGCAAAATTGGTTGTGAGTAGAGGTGCCAAAAAATCTGTTGTAATTAGCATTTTATCTGTGCATTCGGCAGCTACCGAAGCTAGCTGGGTTCCACCATTATTCAGCCCCAGTACTCGGATAGCAATCTGATCATGTTAGGACAACTATTTCTTTGACCCGTCTTGTTCGGATAGCTATTCAGGTACTGGCACTGAATTCTGGTGGCATCCAGATAATTTATAGCTCCACCTTAGGTCTGTCCCCAGACCACCCCAGCACTGTCTGGATACCTGGATAGTGCCGAGGTGGTCAGACATATTAAGCGGTATTATCCAATTAATGAAGTGGAATATTACTGCCTGGGCCCAGTGAGCACTAATTATCTGGGCATCAGATGCTTCTACTTAGATAACTAGCTTTAAATATCGACCCCATTTGGCGAGTCATTAAGCTATCAGACAGTTATAATCCATGAACCTCTATGCTTCCTTCAATACAGCCTAATAACTAGGGAACTGCAAAGACACTGAACAATAAGTCAACTCCCAGGACATGAGTTCAAATCCTAGATTTGCCACTACTCTCCATGAAGTTAGACAAATCTGTTTATGTCCCACAGTCCCAATTCTAATCCAATTTTTGCTTCTGACCAACTCGGTGTCTACCAGTTCCCCAGCTTAGCTTTAGCTGGGTAATAGTATTGCTTCTCTCACTATCTAGCATGCTGAGCATTAAAAGTATGCTGTTAAGTCATTCATCTGTATGTGTGTATGTGTGATGTATGTTTTATGAAATGCAATTCATAACTTTCACTCCTGTTTGTCCTGCCTGTAGGCCCATGATGGCAGCCTATTCTCTGTACAGTATATATGAACAAATCTGGTATTTATAGTTCCTCAGCTAGTCTCCCAGATCTGTGTATTTAGATTGTAAACATCTCTTTGACATTCTGTCTGCAAGTGATTAAAAACAAGCAGACTTCAAAGGTCAGGGACGCATATAAATATCCAGAGCACTGCAGAACCACAGGGATTATACCCTAGGAGACTGAACATCTATAGCACTGCAGACCCATGAGGATTGTACTCTACCCAGAGGCAGCTAAGAATATTGTGCTTTTGACTCGTAACCACTTGTAACCACTCGCCTCCACCTACCCTCCTCTCTTCCTTCCCGTTCACATTAATTGATTTGATTACTTTATTTATTTTTTGTCTATTAGATTGTAAGCTCTTTGAGCAGGGACTGTCTTTCTTCTATGTTTGTGCAGCGCTGCCTATGCCTTGTAGCGCTATAGAAATGCTAAATAGTAGTAGTAGTAGTAGTCTCCTCTATGTACCTCTCTGTCTCCCTCAGCTCCACCAAGTCTGCTACTCTAGCCTCAAGAGAACGGACATGTTCTCTGAGAGCTAGGATCTCTTTGCATCGGGCACACATTCAATAAGAGAACAAGAAAATGTGGTAGAAAGATACAAAAATATTTCCCAATGTATCGGAAGAACTTTCAGGCACACCATGATAGGTTGCCTATTCAGGTTACATCTTCTGATCACCAAAAGGTAACTCTCTTTGGCAAAATGCTAAGTTCTGCAGCAAGAATTAGCAGTAAATTTGAGCGACAGATCATACTCCACATACTCAGATTTTGGAGTGAAGTTCATTGCTGTTATGGTGTATGCAAAACCAACCCATCTGCAGACTTTATCCCATTGGAACCACTTAAATGGGAATTCAGACCCCAACTGAGTCTATTCCCATGGAAGAGGGAAATCAGCCACAAAGGACAACTGCTCGCAGCATTCTCCAGACCGAGAATCTGAGCCTATAGCCTTCCTGAGGGCAGCCTACTCGTAGTTCCTGTACCAAGTCACGTCTGCACCATTTGCTTTTCACCATCTGCTGGAGCCAGAAAAACACTGAGGAGCTGAATGAGCACTATGCCCCTATAAGGGGAGTGAAGTAAGCCCTGAGCTTTTTCTCTCTGGCTCCATCTGCTGACAGGGTCACATATCCCACTTGTCTGGACTGATCTAGCAAGGATGAGGATGTGCCAGATTCAATTCATCAGCTTGGAGAGCAAGTGTTGGGCTGCCAGAATGGTAAAAACATGCAGCGCATGGTACTGCAAATCCTGTCCACCTTAACCAGTATAGCGAATACTCCAGCGGGTATGTTGTTGGAACCAGGCTGGAGACAGCAGGCACCCTGGTTTGAAAGAATGGTAGAATGGATAGTGAATGAGCAAATTAAGTGTTCGGCTACCAGCAAGGCAAAAACAATAATATGAGAAGTCCTAGCAGCAATCCAGGCAAACACACAGTTTTGTCTGTCTGGCAGAGTGGAATAATAGTATTAGTGAAGTCCTAACAGCAATACAGAGAATCAGGTAGCTGTACTTGTCTGGCAGGCTGTAACTATAGTAATACCAGAAGTCATAACAACAATGCTGACCAACATATAGGTCTGTTAGGCTGTACATTCTTCATGTTGGCAGGATCAGCCTGGCAGGTCAGCGGCAACTGGGTTAGTATACCAAAGGAAGAAGAATAGTAGTAGTAGTAATACCACACTATAACATTTTAGGATTGTTTATGGTTGAGCCTGAGGGGATATTGAACTTTCAAATCAATAAGGTTGCTGCTGTTGATTCTCAGTTATACCCACCTCAGGTCAAATGAATAGAAAAGCAGGTGAAGGGGTGAGGAAGAAGTTGGAAGGAGAGGGAGAAAAGGTAAGGAGAAGGCTGATCAGGTTGGCCTGTGGTGCCCTGTTAAGTACATTCTCTGTGTCCTGTATGCCTGCACTGCCAATTCAAGATTACAAATACCTTGGCTAGTAAAAGCTGTTTCTAAGTTTGTCTAGTAACTGAGAACATTTGTCACTTTCCCTAAACATCTGATAAACAGAAGCCTGTGCTGTCTTTCTACTCTATTACCCACATCCGAGTGACACAGAGAAGTCAATTTCACAGTAACAGCCACTACTGATGAGAATGACTCACCACTGGGGTATCTCCATGTGTCTATGCTATGAGTTAGACAAGACGCCAGTACGCAAGCTGGAACACATGGCACATGACAGCAAGTTGGTGTCAATCATACTTACTTTGCTAAATCTGAAAAAATAAATAATAAAAAAAAAACCACACCCCTCCAGAGCCCGACAGATCAAACTCACTTGAAGAAAATTGCATTAATTGAGAAGAGGGAATATATCTATACAAAACTCATGCCAGGTGCTCCCCTTTTAATAATCTTCTTAAATGGGCCAGAACCAAAACAGAAGGAACCTGGTGCTGCTGGAGGTTTTTGGAAAAAAAGTCTACTTGCAGAATGAGCTTATGGCAGATTGTCAATTGACCAGGCATCTTGAAAACAAGTCAGGAGGACTGCTGGAATTTATGGCAATTTCATAGTCATGTGGGAGTTCAGAAAATATTCCTATAATCAACTCTTGGCTGCAGCGGGCATCATCTTTGCCTCCTGGCTCTGATAGGAGACCCTGCATCATGCTCAGCTCTTTATCATGTCTGGACAAATGAAAAATTGCCATCACCCTCCCAAAATCAACTGACTCCCCACTGCAAAGTCAATTGTGTGGATTTTTATGGCCAAAGAATACCATACAATCTTTAAGAAATATTTTCTAACATTTCACTTATTTTTCTGCCTTTTCTACATGAAAAGCAACTTCTTCCTTGCATTCTTTTTTAAAATCTAGCATTCACCCCTTAAACAAGTTGGTTTTATATATTCAAGATTACTTGTACAATTCTCTGTCTGCATTTCAGTTAGAAATACAGAGGGTAATTTTCAAAGCATATAGACTCAGCAGCGCACCAAGGGTGGGGCGGTGGGGGCGGTCAGCCCCGGGTGCACGCGCCGCTGGAGGGGTGCAGAGAGCAGCCGCGCGCCTGTCGGCTCCACTGTTTCCCTGCTCCCTCTGCCCCGGAACAGGCTACTTCCTGTTCCAGGGCAGAGGGAGCAGGGAGCCAGCGGAGCCGAGAGCCGCGCGGCTGCTCCCAGAAGCCAAGAATGCACACGAGGGGGGGGGGGGGTTGATGCGCTGGGGGGGGGGTCGTACTGCACCCGGGGCCGGGGGGTGCGCATTGGCGATTCGCCCCGTGTGGCAGCCAACCTAGGATCGTCACTGTATAGACTTACAAAGTTACATAGAGGGGCATTTTCGATATGACACCTAAGTCAGACTTTGGGTGTTTTGCATTAAATGTTCCAAATCCAAATAGGAAATATAGCCATTTTCTAAACAGAAAAACATTTTCCCCCAAAAATGGCCATGTGATAGATGTATTTGTGTATCTCTTTGGCCCATTAAAAAAAAAAAACATCCAAGTACAAAACGCACAAAATCAAGCCATTAGTATGTAGAAGGAGCCAGCATTCTTAGTAGACTGGCCACAAAGATATCCCAGGAAAGCAATGGGGCACCACAAGGTACACTGCTGTGGACTTCATATAATAGCTCTCAGGTACATATCTCTCCATTACCCCCTTATCTTGTGTGCTGAGCCCTCCAAAACCCACCACTCCCAACTGTACACCACTACAATAGCCCTTATAGATGATGGGGTCACCTATATAAGGGTACAATAGATTTTTTTTGTGAGTGTTGGAGGGCTCTCAGTTTCCACCACAAGTGTAACAGGTAGAGAGAGAGCTATGGGCTTGGATCCTCGTCTCTTCAATGCACAGTACCGACCACTACACTACTCCAGGGAACTGCTTGATGCTCTAACAGAACTCGCCATAACATCTAAAGCTGTCACAAAGGCTGATAAATACTATTTTTATTCATATCTTGGGGGGAGGGGGGAGGTCACTGACCACTGGGGGAGTTAGGGAGGCCATCCCTGATTCCCTCCAGTGGTCATCTGGTCATTTAGGGCACCTTCTTGTGCCTTATTCGTTCTAAAATCAAGTCTAGATCAAAATGTTGAAGCTTTAGTCCTAGACGTTTTTGGGTTTTTTTTAATAAATTTTATTGAAGTTTTCCATAACAAAATGCAATAAAACATAGATAAAAATACAACAACTGCATTTTGTTCCATTATGGCTCTAAAACATCCAAGTGTTATGAACACCCTAAGCTCACCCTAATCCCGCCCCAATACACCCCCTTGTGATTTCAATGTACTGAAGATGAATTGCATAGATACACTAGAGTAGTAGTGTAATTTACAACAATAGATAAACGTCTGCAAAATAGGTTTCGAAAATACCGATTTGGACGTTTTGAGAAGGAATTCGTCCAAATGCTGCTTTATGACACTTTTTGGACGTTTGCTCTTTCGAAAATGAGCACCATAGTAACCTAAGTCTATGTGCTTTGAAAATAAGCCTCATAGAGGGTAATTTTCAAAGACAGTTCCACATATAAAGAGGGTTGGATAAACTGCCATGTTTTGAAGAATTTCAAACAGGATACAAATCACTTGAACACTCACATAGGGTAGAATGCTTAAAGTACTGGAAAAAAAAATCCCTGATACCTTGTCCAGTTTCTTCCCTTTATGGGTATGTAATAACACCACAGTCCAGACTGCGGACGGAAGCTCTGAGGAAGAGTCATGACTCGAGAGCAACACTGCAGTTAATAATGGCAGACGATAAGCCTGCGCAGTACAGGACCTGGCCCCTTTAATACTGAAAGGCTAAATCATATCTCTAATAAAAATTAGGCTGAAGCCGCTACAGTGAGGACTTCTATTTTCAGCCTTAAGCAACAACTAGTAGATTTATGTATAGCTCTTTCCCATGTTCTTGGCGAGCAAGGGGGTGCACTCTGCAGTGGTGTTCCAATACAACATAAACTTTACAGGGCAAACGTGTTCAATTAAAACAATGCAATACATTTGGTGTGGTATCTATAATGCACATTGAAACATTCAGTAAGCAAATCTGTGCCTCCCTTTGGATACACTCTGGTCCTTTCTGAAATTGAGGATTCTTCCCAAAGGTAGATGTTAGGGTTTCTCCTTTCTACATTGAATTTCCATTTGCACCTTAAATCCACTGCTTGGTCTCTGCTATTTTCACACCTCTACTCCTCAATTTACCACATGGATACTCTGTGGTAAATTGGCAGCTCTGTCCTCTCTCCTCCTGAGTGACACCAAATGGGAACTCACTCTTCCAATATTTCTGCTATGCTTTCACTAAGTCCCTCACGTTGAATGATAGAGAAAATGAACTGACTAAAAAATGAAAACCCTCCAAACATTAAGTTAAAGGGTTCCCTTCCACAAAGGACATGAACCTTAAAAGAATGTGACTTTCCTCCAGTTCTTCAGAAAAGGAAGAACAAAGCTTCATTCCAAAGCAAAAAAAATGAAAACAAATCAGCCAATATTCAGCCGGCGGCAGTCGGCATTTTTGTAAATGCTGACCGCTGGTAATTAAATTGGGTCACAATATTCAGTGCTGGCACTTACACAGGTACGAGCACTGAATATCCATGCTCTGTGAAGGCTTTAGTTGCGCCCAAAATGGAGGCAGCCAGGTGAGATGTACAGGTCATTGCCAGGTTAGTTAACCAGGCTCTTAAGCCCCCACCACCCACCCCTGGACCACTGCCACCCTCCTGAACTCACCACTCACACGATCCAATCCTCCTGACCACCCCCTATAAGAGGGTATCCTCCCAATCTGATTCCCTCTCTCCCACCCCCTATGCCCGAATTTGCGGCAGTCAATTTGCTGGAGGCCCCTCAATAAGCAGGAGCGAGTGGGCATCGCTCCTGCCCCAATGACCCCTAAACCACCAGAGAGATGGAAAAGTAGGCAATTGTAAAGCGCTGCATACGACTGGTAGCGCTATAGAAGTGATTTATAGTAGTAGTAGTAGTAAGTAGGCAAGGAAAGCCTACTGGGAGTGAAAGGGTCCAGGATAGGGTTGCTTGGGGGGGGAGGGGCTAGGAGGGAAAAGGATCAGACCTTATTCTGGTTGCAGAGGGGAGGAGAAAGGAAAGAGGGGGTTCAGCTTCAGACCTCAACTGGGTAGAGCCTGCACCTGCAGAGATAACCAGGTAAGGTTAGGACAAGTTAGATATGCAAATCACCCAAGATACTGGGTGACACCCAAGATACTGAATGAAATTGCAGATCTACTATTTGGTAAATTTGTAACCTGTCATTAATAATGTCCAGTTTTTAAAAGGGGTTCTAGAGGTTAGCTATGCAGGAACCAGCACTTAATATTGTCAGCACCTACATAACTCTCGGCTCTTCCCCTGTAACGTCCCTCTCCTACCTGGTTTTAGATGGCTGGTTATTGCCAATATTAAGCAGCACTGAAAAATTAATGCAGGGGAGAGAGGATTTAAAAAGCACTTTTCTGAACTCTCATAGCTCAATTCTCTACTACTGGAAAACACTAGGAGTCTCTGCTAAAACAAGAAAACAAAACAGAATGGCACATCGTACCAGACTCTACTGGTGGTGCTTAGAAAGATGGTACGTTCCTCTAGCTTATTCTGCTTAGCCTGTCTCTTTTACATGGGCACACTGCTTCATAAGGATTCCTTGTGATTTTACACAGGGGGCAAACAAAGGGAACTCTGAGGAGCATGATCCAGAGGTGATCCAAGCTGAATTACCAACATCACTGGTACTACCACCTCAACTAAGGTCAAGAAGAGGCATATTATTAATGCATTTATCACTGGCACAACCACCCCAACCAAGGATAAGAAGAGGCATATTACTGATACGTTTGCCAGCATCACTGGCACTACCACCCCGACCGAGGATAAGAGGCGGCATGCACGTGGGATCTCTTAGGAAAAGGAGGAGTTAGTGATTACTGAGGATGGGCAGACTGGATGGGCCATTTGGCCCTTATCTGCCGTCAGGTTTCTATGAAATTAATTGGGGAGGTTAAATACAAACTGTAAATGGACTTGGAGAAATGTACAGAGGCTTCCTCCTTAAACTGTGCTGGACCTATGAAACAATTTATTAAAGATGACAAGATTGGACAAAAGGATGGTCGACATCATGGGCCAGAAATCATAGGATTGAGTCATTATTTTGCATATTAAAAAAGGAGGACGGAAGACCAAACGACAGCCAGCATGGTTAAAAAGTGAGGTGAAGGAAGCTATTAGAGCTAAAAGAAAATCCTTCAGAAAATGGAAGAAGGAACCGACTGAAAATAATAAGAAACAGCATAAGGAATGTCAAGTCAAATGCAAAGCGCTGATAAGGAAGGATAAGAGGGACTTCGAAAAAAAGACTGCGTTGGAGGCAAAAACACATAGTAAAATTTTTTTTAGGTATATTAAAAGCAGGAAGCCGGCAAAAGAATCAGTCAGACTGCTAGATGACCGAGGAGTAAAAGGGGCAATCAGGGAAGACAAAGCCGTAGCGAACAGATTAAATGAATTCTTTGCTTCGGTCTTCACTGAGGAATGTTTGGGTGGGATACTGGTGCCAGAAATGGTATTCGAAGCTGACGAGTCGGAGAAACTTAATGAATTCTCTGTAAACCTGGAGGATGTAATGGGGCGGTTCTACAAGCTGAAGAGTAGCAAATCTCCTGGACTGGATGGTATTCATCCCAGAGTACTGATAGAACTGAAAAATGAACTTGCAGAGCGCTATTGTTAGTAATATGTAATTTATCCTTAAAATCGAGCGTGATACCGAAAGATTGGAGGGTGGCCATTGTAAGGCCGATTTTTAAAAAAGGTTCCAGAGGAGATCCGGGAAATTATAGACCGGTGAGTCCGACGTCGGTACCGGGCAAAATGGTAGAGACTATTATTAAGAACAAAATTACAGAGTATATTTAAACGCATAGATTAATGAGACAAAGTCAACATGGATTTAGTGAAGGAAAATCTTGCCTCACCAAACTACTACATTTCTTTGAAGGAGTGAACAAATATGTGGATAAAGGTGAGCCGGTTGATATTGTGTATCTAGATTTTCAGAAGGCGTTTGGCAAAGTACCTCATGAAAGTCTACAGAGGAAATTGGAGAGTCATGGGACAGGAGGTTGTGTTCTATTGTGGATTAAAACTGGTTAAAAGATAGAAAACAGAGAGTAGGGTTAAATGGTCAGTATTCTCAATGGAGAAGGGTAGTTAGTGGGGTTCCCCAGGGGTCTGTGCTGGGACCGCTGCTTTTTAACATATTTATAAATGACCTAGAGATGGAAGTAACTAGTGAGGTAATTAAATTTGCTGATGACACAAAGTTATTCAAAGTCGTTAAATCGCGGGAGGATTGTGAAAAATTACAAGAGGACCTGACCTTACGAGACTGGAAGACAGGGCTTCTAAATGGCAGATGAGGTTTAATGTGAACAAGTGCAAAGTGATGCATGTGGGAAAGAGGAACCCAAAATATAGCTACGTCATGCAAGGTTCCACGTTAGAAGTCACAGACCAAGAAAGGGATCTAGGTGTCATCGTTGATGATATGTTGAAACCTTCTGTTCAGTGTGCTGCTGCAGCTAAGAAAGCAAATAGAATGTTAGGTATTATTAGGAAAGGAATGGAAAACAAAAATGAGGATGTTATAATGCCTTTGTATCGCTCCATGGTGCAACTGCACCTCAAATATTGTGTTCAGTTCTGGTCGCCGCATTTCAAAAAAGATATAGTGCAGAAAAGGTGCAGAGAAGGGTGACAAAAATGATAAAGGGGATGGAATGACTTCCCTATGAGGAAAGGCTAAAGCAGCTAGAGAAAAGGCGGCTGAGGGGAGATATGATAGAGGTCTATAAAATAATGAGTGGAGTTGAACGGGTAGATGTGAAACGTCTGTTTACACTTTCCAAAAATACTAGGACTAGGGGGCATGCGATGAAGCTACAATGTAGTAAATTTAAAACAAATCGGAGAAAATCTTTCTTCACTCAACGTGTAATTAAACTCTTGAATTCGTTGCCAGAGAATGTGGTAAAGGCAGCTAGCTTAGCGGAGTTTAAAAAAGGTTTGGATGGCTTCCTAAAGGAAAAGTCCATAGACCGTTATTAAATGGACTTGGGGAAAATCCACTATTTCTGGGATAAGCAGTATAAAATATTTTGTACATTTTTGGGATCTTGCCGGGTATTTGTGACCTGAAATGGCTACTGTTGGAAACAGGATGCTGGGCTTGATGGACCTTTGGTCTTTCCCAGTATGGCAATACTGATGTTCTTATGTAAGACACCATGTTTTTTTCTAATTTTGGGAGTAAAATGTGTCAGTGGAGCAATCTTAGTTTAGCTGTAAATGTTCATTTGAATTTTGATCAACGTACCATTAAACACACAGCCCTGTAAACTGCAAGAACAAATTCTGCTCCAACCACCCCACTGGAATAAATGCTCTGTCTCCCACTGCACTAACACCAGTCCTCCCTCCTCCTCAGTGCATTATCCCTAACTTTCCTTGTTAATAACCTTGCCCACTGATTTAATTTCATCAGGACAAACTGAGCAGGTCCTTGTTTTATATCATTGCATGCATGGACTTGTAATTCTACTTTGTTAAGAATACACCAGGGAAATCAAAACTACAAGTCCATAGATGCAATGATGTAAAACCAGGACTGTTGGGAACCCTATCAACAAACCTTATTTCTCCTATTTCCCATTCCTGCCACATTCCCTCCCATGGCGCGTGCTCAATGTGAGGGGAAAAGCGGCCACAGGGCAGGCAATGCGGCAAACAACGTAGGAGGAAGGCTTCTTGCTGACGGGGCTTGGGGATACCCGCCAGCCAAGGTATGTGGACTTGCGGCGGAGGGCAGGGAGGTGGGGCAAAATGTGCCCCCACTTTGGGCTCCAGCTCCCTCCCCCAATTTTTATAATCTATCTATGTGGCGGTCCGGTGGGGTGGAAGGGAGCCAGCAGCGGCGGCAGCCCTGCTCTGGCTCAGTCTCTCAGAATTCACTCAGTCTAAAATCTACTATAATAAAACTCACCCTCAACGTTCTGAAGACAACGTTCTGAAGTCACTCAGTCACTCCCTGAAGGGTTCATGGATTCATGGTGGTGAAGCCACAACACTGACCATGTCTCTCTGCCCCGCCCTCGCATGACGGACCAATCAGAAAAAACACCCTCAACATTCTGAAACACAAAGGACCATCACAACACCGTTCCCAGGCAACACTAGGCAACGTAAGACGGACCAATCAGAGGAAACTACGTGACAATAAGGGAGGAGCATTCCCCAGCAGCAGTGTTGCCAGGTGGGCGGTTTTACCGCCCAATTGGGCGGTTTTCCGCAACCCGCCGCAGGAAATTTTTGCCCGCAGCGGGTTGCGGTTTTTTGGGCTGCTTTTTGGGCTTCAGGGCGGTTTTTTGGGCGGCTTTTTCGGCCGCGGGGGCGGGGTTAGTGACGTTTTTGGGCGGGGTTAGTGACGTTTTGGGCGGGGTTAGTGACGTTTTGGGCGGGGCCGATGACGGGGGAGGCGGGGACGGTGACGGGGGAGGCGGGGCCGGTGACGGCGGGGGCGGGGTTGATGACGGCGGGGGTGATGACGCGGGGGTGGGGGTGTCAGGGGCGGGGTTTGCGTTTGGGCGGGTTTGGGGCGGTTTTTATGCTGGATTGGGTGGGAAAAAAATTTTCCACCTGGCAACACTGCCCAGCAGAATGGCTCATTATCTGTGCAGCACGGAGAGCACAGAACCACCGCTGGAACGAGAGAAGAATATTCCTGCTGTGGGTATGTGCAAAAATAGACCGGGGGGGGGGGAGAAATTTTTAAATGCCTAATGCCAGTCCTGAAGAGTGCCAGAGGGCCTATAGCACAGACTATATTTGGGATCGCTTGACATGGAGTCAGAGGAGCCGGAAAACAACGTGCCTGTCACCATCTGGGACGTGGGCGAACAGGACAAGCTGCGGCCCAGCTGGAAGGATTACCCGCGACCCAGCCAGCAGCAAACAGCGACCAAGGACAGCACAGCACATCCCCCAACCCCCAAGCAAAAAACAAAACAAAAAAAGACACATCAACAACCTGCACACACACCGCACCCTCACACACTCACACACACACACACAAAATAACTCTGTGACACATACACACACACACAAGAAAAGCCACATGCTAGCGCCCGTTTCATTGGTTTCAGAAACGGGCCTTTTTTACTAGTGTTTCAATAAATTGTCTCAGATTTGAAGACTCTTCTCTGCACTCCATCTGAACTGTTCCCACACCCCTTTGCAGTGCAGACACTACTGGTTAAGAATCCTTGGTTTAGCACCACCTCCTGCCCTCCCTCCCTCCCTCCCCTGGAACCAAGAAACTCTTCCTATATGCCCTGGGATTAATACTGCCTCTCCTACTTTCACCTGACACTAACTCTAAAACCCCATACCACTTTCATCCTTTAACACTAACCCCACCCTTCATCACTCTGCATTAATTCTGATCTCTTTCCACCCTGACATGTACTGGTCAACAAGTAAAGAGCTGAGAGGCACAGATTCAATACTAGAGGAACATTCTACAGTAATGATTTAAAAATAACTTGGTGATTCTGTAATCCTTTGTTTTGTGGGGATTATTCCATTTAGAGGTGTAGAGTTCACCTTCAGAGGCTACAGAAAAAAATAACCACAGCAACTGCAGTGTCTGGAACAAGTTCTTGGGATGAGACCAGCAATAAGTGGGTGGCCACAGGCCTACAGGATTACTCACTACTTGCATTCCACCTAAAAATAGTCCACACTAGTAGTTTGTTCCAAAACCAGAAGTTTGCTGATAAAAAGGGGGAAAAGTCAATCAACACAGTATAAGAAAAGTTTTGAACAAAACAGGAAAAAAAAGGCTATAACTTCCACAGTTTCAAGTCTTCAGCAAATATTCCCTTCTGAAGTGGGAAAAATATTATGGTCAAATGTTTATACTCTTTATGGAGCCTTAAGTATTTAACATTCTTTTTTAGACCTTCCCAAGCTGCTACCAGTAGTACATGCATTCATTACTAGTAGACTGGATTACTGTAACTTCCTTTATTTAGGACTGCCAAAATCTCAGTTATGGATATTACAGTTAATCCAAAACGCAGCCTCTGAATTGTTTGAGTGGTTGGCACACTTTCTAAATGTTTCTCTTGTCTTTGGTTGGTTTCCAAATGAGATGGGGAATATAGTTTTAACTCCTATACCTAAAAAAAGTGGATAGGAGATTTGTCTCAGGTGTCAAATTTTAGACCTATTGCCAATATACACTTTCTTACTAAATCGAGTTTGTGGTCAGCTTTCATCTGATTGCATTGATTACATGATTCCCAACATGAGTTTCATCTGTTCCACAGTACAGAGACACTGTTTCTATCTATGTCCTCTGAAGTCAGACATGTGCTATATCGAGGTGGAAAAATGGTATTATTACAGTTTGACATCTCTACTACTACTACTACTACTATTTAGCATTTTTATAGCGCTACAAGGCGTATGCAGTGCTGCACAAACATAGAAGAAAGACAGTCCCTGCTCAAACAGCTTACAATCTAATAGACAAAAAATAAAGTAAGCAAATCAAATCAATTAATGCGTACAGGAAGGAGGAGAGGAGGGTAGGTGGAGGCGAGTGGTTACAAGTCAACAGCAATGTTAAAGAGGTGGGCTTTCAGTCTAGATTTAAAGGTGGCCAAGGATGGGGCAAGACGTAGGGGCTCAGGAAGTTTATTCCAGGCGTAGGGTGCAGCGAGACAGAAGGTGCGAAGTCTGGAGTTGACAGTAGTGGAGAAGGGAACAGATAAGAAGGATTTATCCATGGAGCGGAGTGCACGGGAAGGGGTGTAGGGAAGGATGAGTGTGGAGAGATACTGGGGAGCAGCAGAGTGAGTACATTTATAGGTTAGTAGAAGAAGTTTGAACAGGATGCGAAAACGGATAGGGAGCCAGTGAAGCGACTTGAGGAGAGGGGTAGTATGAGTAAAGCGACCCTGGCTGCTTTACTCTGCCGCCTTTGTTACAGTTGATCATAAGATACTGTTAGATCTTTTATCTGGATGTGAAATGGTCGACTCCGTATTTCTCTAGTTTTGATCTTTTTCACAAAATAGACAGTACCTAGTTTTTCAGACCCCTGGACACCATTGTGTGGGGTTCCCCAGGGGTCTCCCATTTCTCCTTTATTGTATAATATCTACTTGAGTACTTTGGGAAAAATTGTTTTGGGATCAGAATTGTTAATGTCTTACGCTGAGGATATCTTTAGTTCCCATTAGGCAGGGTATAGACTCTATTTAGTTCAGGATAATATAAGAAAAATTGTTCTTTGGTCTATTAATATGCGACTTAAATTGAATACAGATAAACCAAAGCTTTTTTGGTTTGGTTTATCAGATTTTAATATCCCCAAATTTATTGTTTTGGAAGGACAATACATTTTACCAGATGAAAGAGAATCTAGAGTGTTGGGTATTTTGTTGGATTCTTCTTTGTCCATGAAGCCGCAAGTAAACAGTTTAATTTGGAAGGCAACTTAGATTAGTTTGCAGTTATTTTTTTACAAGATCATTTCAGGATAATAGTTCAATTATCTATTCTCTCTATGATGGACTACTGCAACTCATTTAGGAGTAACCACAAAGTGCACGTCTAAAATGCAACTGATCCAGAATTCAGCAGCCAGGTTGATTTTTTATAAACCAAAGTTCGATCATGTTTCCCCCTCTGTTGTCAGAGCTGCACTGGTTGCCAGTTCAAGCAAGGATTGTTTTTAAGGCATTATGCCTGGTTTTTAAGTCTTTATATGGTACCTGTGCAGAAGATCTTTCACAATCTTTTAGAACCTTACAATCGAGTACAAGGTTTCGGACTTGTAACTCACTAATTTTAGCTTTTTCTTCTGTGAAACAAATTAGTTTTAAAATATTTTTCTTGTTCATTTCATAGCAGTTCGACTTTGGAATCACTTTCATTTTAATCTTCATCTTTTGCGGAACTTTTAAAATTTTCATAAGGCTTTGAAGGCTTATCTATTTATATCTATGTAATAAGCATTTAAATACTTTTGATAATTATCTGTAATTCCTGATGATCAGTATCATGTATCAGTTCTTTTTTTTTAATAAGTCCCTTTGTAATATAATGTAATGTAACCAATATTAACGTTTTTAATATTACCACTGCCTGGGAACAACCACTTCCTATTCCCCGGCAGATAGATTTAAGGTTCTCAACCTGATTTATAAGACATTACATGGAGTGACTCCTATCTATCTATATAATATATACCAACCTGCTTTTTCAGTTCATAGCATCAAGCTGTGCTGAAGTGTCTGCAAATATTAAATTGAATAACCCTTAACATGCAGTTTCTGATTACACACTGTATTCAGTTTTACAGCACCAGTCAGGGATTGACCCCTGAGGCAGGTGGCATACCCACCGAAACACAGACCATGTCAGGTCCTTTTGTACTTATTACTGGTGCTTTGGAAATAAATTTGGGTTTTTACTTTGGAATATTTCATGATTTTATGTGGAAGGCTTCGTTCATCCCAACTTTCTGACAGTTTCATTCCCGATTACATACGGATTATTTTCTGTGGATTTTTTTTTTTTAAGATAGCTTCCATCCATGTGGAGCCATCTCCCTTATGAACTGAAGGCATGCAAGGTGATACTATAATTGGACACATGCAGTTGTTACACATGACCTGCACAAATAAATGTGGCAATTAGCACCACTTATGCACCCACTTGCACTATTCTATTAGTTAGAGCATATGTACAAATGGTGCGTAAGTACAAGGTGTACATGGGCAGGGCATCAACTTCCTTGATCTCATGTGTTCTAGAAGTGAAGTCTTCTAAAAAAAACAGGTTAGGGGTTTCTTCCAAGGCGTCATCAGCCCCAGTTATCAACTGGATCCCACATCTGACTCCAGAGTCATATGTGTCTCCCCAACCAGGTTTGGTGTTAGCCCTGAGGCATTCTCCCCCCATCCTGCTTGAAGCTTGGAACCCTGTGCAGCTAGACAGAGGTGATTGGAGGAAGAAGGTGTCTTGGTGGTTTCACCCTCTAAAGTCACCCATCCCGACTGAGTACATGAGAGTGGGAGGAGGACGACGGTGAAGAATACCTCCTTGAAGCAAGAAGACAAAAAACTACTCCAATCCTAGACCCTTTTATTGCAAGAATTTGGACTTCTCAGTTCTGTCTGGGACTACTGGTTAACGTCTCCTACCTCACAAAGGGCCTAACCTTCCACCCTCTTTCAGGATATATTTCCCTTTCTTGAGACGTACACTCTTGCATGTCCAGATAACTCTGCTTTATCTTTTGTTTTCTCTTCCCTTCCCCCTTAGCGGGCATGTTATCAAATAGGTTATGAAAGGTGGTTGCAGTTGAAGGAACAAACATTGGATAGTGCGGGTATAAGTGATAAAGATTCTGATGTTTCCTTAATCCCTGCAGCCAAAAAGAAAGAGCAGTTGCCAATGGAAGCTTGTGGGTTACTTGGTCCAAGAGATAAACTTGTTCTTCCAACAAACAAAATATAACAGTACAACATAACTAGCCTTCATCAAGGCCTGAAGTGCTCTACCTGATTCCATATATACTTTCACCTAGCTCTCTAACACAAAATTAACAGTGCTCCAAGAAAGGCACTTTTAACGTCACAATTGCCAGCTTTTAAGCTTTGTAACCTCTCTTCAATGGTGAAAGGGCAAGGAATTGGTGGCCGAGGAAAAGGGGTTAATGATGCTTTTAAGATATATCTGGCTGTGACCTAGGTATTAGGTACAGTCTCTATAAACAGTTCACATGAGTACAAGAGTTAAAGAAGGGCATGTGTACTTACTTCAGTTAGTTAATGTTAGTGATCACCTGTGGCTGAAACTGTAGTAAGGGTCTTGCATGAGTCACTGCTTTGTTTTTGTTTTCAGCATTATTGTTCCATAACAGTAGGTGTCTGTAAGAGAAACAGCTTGTTAGAAAAGAAATATAACATTCCACATAAAGCACCAGCTAACAGAACTATGTAAATTCCTTTAAACAGACTGTAGGAGATTGACTTTGGAATTATAGTGGACAATGACCTGGAAATAAGTTAGACAACAGCCACAGAAGTCAGAAAATGCTGTGTTCTATACCATGTACTAAATGTGAGGTACAACTCAAGGGTAAAAAAAAAAGTCACTGAAATACTTTACATACCAGGAAGGACCACAAAGGATTGCAAGTATTTAGAGAAGAACAACTAAATGAAAGGGATAGAGGGGCTAGCCTAAGATGAGATTTTTAGTACACTAGGTTTCTAATTTTTTTTTTTAGAATATTATCCCATGGTTATGGGTCATAATAACACAGTAATATTTTATCTGTTAGATCAGCGTTCCTCAACTTCAAGCCAGGTACCCCTCCCTCAAGTCAGATAAAGTTCAATCAAGTGATCCTGAGCTCCGATCAGCTTTGGCAGATGTACATTCCAAAACTGACATTATTCTAATCATGAAAGAGAATAAAATTACTTTTTCTACTTTTGTTGTCAGGTCATTTTATTTTTTCTAAATCACATCAGTCCCCAAATCTCTGTCTTCTCTTACCATTCTTGCCATAATCTCCTGCTATTTGACATTTCTTCTCTTTGTATGTCCATCATCCACCTCCTTTCTCTGTCCCTCTATCTGTCTTCATGTTCAGCATCTCCTGTCTCCCTCTCCCGCCTCCTCCCCCTCCCGGTCATGCAGTCACCCCCCCCCCAACCCCTCCCAACAATGCAGTCCTGGTTTTACCCCACTGCATCCTTGGATTTGTAGCCATGTCTTTATTAAAAAGAAGGGCAACCTTCGATAGCTAATCAAGAAATGTATTAAGTTATGTCCAATAAAAAAGGTATCATCTTATTTTCTTTTCCATGTTTTATTTTGTTTGATTTCTATTGATAACCTTAAAAAAGTTGAAATTACAAGGTCACAAGGATTGGCTGAGCTAGCCTCTGATGACCTGGAGCTACTTTGTAATTAGAAAAGAAGGCTGAGAGGGAATGATTTTTCCAGGTGCAATGACAATAGTGAATAAGTCCTTCACCTGTCCTCCTTCAAGTTTTTTCTTCCAACCTTCTCAAACAGGCTTTGTAACGATGACTGTTCTCATAGGGGGCAATTTTATAACTTGGCACCAGTGGCGTACCTACTGCGGGGTTGTCTGCCCCGGGTGCATGCCGCAAGAGGGGTGCAGGATGCAGCCGCGTGGCTGTTGGCTCCACCGGTTCCCTGCTCCCTCTGGGGTTACTTCCTGTTCCGGGGCAGAGGGAGCAGGGAACCGGCGGAGCCGACAGCCGTGCGGCTGCTCCCAGCAGGTAAGAAGAATGCACCCGGGGGGGGGGGGGGGGGGGGCTTCGAGGTGATGTGCCAGGGGGACACTGCACCCGAGGGAGGGGGTGCACAGCAGTGAACTGCTCTGGGTGGCAGCCGACTAAGGAACGCCACTGCTTGGCACTTACTTTACACTTTATAGTAGCTTAAGTTGACACAAATTAGCCTACATTTAAACACTAACATTTACACCAGGTCTATGGCTGGTGTAAATGTTAGTTCCTAGATGAGACATTTAAGTGCCTAATTTATAGAATTCTATAAGTAAACTTGTATTGGAGGCGGAGAAGTGGCCTAGTGGTTAGGGTGGTGGACTTTGGTCCTGGGGAACTGAGGAACTGAGTTCGATTCCCACTTCAGGCACAAGCAGCTCCCCTTGTGACTCTGGGCAAGTCACTTAACCCTCCATTGCCTGCCGCATTGAGCCTGCCATGAGTGGGAAAGCGCGGGGTACAAATGTAATAAAAATAAATAAATAAAATAAAATGTCAGCCTCACCTCTGCCCCCTTTACAATTAAATGCTAATTCATTTTAGTGTGTAATTACAGAATAGCGGTTGAGTGTACTACTGCCACTTATGAGATTTAATTTAGGTGACCTGTTATACAATGAGTGGGATAGTGTTAACCAGAAAGAGTCAGCATTACACAAATACTACAGGTACTGCAATCAATATGCAGGTTCGTTATGTGTTTGGCTCGTACATCAGAAGGACGAGAAAACTACAGAAGGACAAAAGTAGTCCACATCTGTAAAGCTGGGGGAAGGGAAAAGTAGAAAAAAAGTAAACAACAGTGGGTTGAGGGCAGGAAGAATAAGGAGAGGTTAGGCTGGGAAAGGGAAAGACATGCTAAGTGAAAAACAGACAACTAGACATATCATTAGGCATGTGTTTTATGCAATCGGAGGCAATCTCAATCTCAGGTATCTGATGCAGTAACCATAATCACTGCTCTAACAAGGGAAAAGCCTAAGCAGAGAAAAGACAGGTAACCCCACCAACAGGAAACCATTAAAGCATACTGCAGTTTCTTTCCTGCCCCCTGTGGTTGACAGGTTCTTAGAAACCAAGTGTATCAATCAGACTTGAGGGTTGGACATTAAGCAGTCACATTCTCAGAAGCTCTTTTCTTTCTTTTCAAATCTTGTACTGGTTTTTGCAGACAAATAACATCCACACAAAATATATCTTAGAAAAGTATATCAAAATACTTTTCTGTATCTGTAGGGTAAAGCTTGTAGGAAAGTAAATTATATTTAGGGATATAAATGGTGACATCATCAGCATACATGTATGTTGAAAGACCATGTTTTTCTAAAAGATGACCAAGAGGAATCATCATAATGTTAAACAAGATGGGGGAAAGAGAGGAACCCTTCAGGAACCCACAGCCAGGAGACCAAGTGGAAGAAATTACACCTGATTGTTTGACTTGATACAACCTAGATCTTAAGAAACCAGAAAACTATTTCAGGACAACTCCACAGATTCCATAATAGTCAAGAATATGTAAAGATTATAATCAACAGTATCAAAGGCTTTGGACAGATCAAATTGAAGTATTAATATTTTGTTGCCAAAACTTCTCTCCTAAAGTTAGCAAAGAGGGTGGTAAGCACAGTTTATATACTGTAAGAGGGCCTAAAACCAGACTGTGAGCTATGTAAAATGGCATGCAGCTGGAGATACTCCATAAGTTGGTGCATAACAAGCTTCCTTCCATTACTTTAAGAAGAAGAGGAATTGAGACTGGTCTACAGTTGGAAACTAAACAGGCTAGTTTGGGTATTTTTAGGTACAGGAGTCAAAATAAGATTGCCATTGTCAGAGGGAAAGAAATCTTAAGACAACATCAAAGTAAAATTTGAGTGTAAGTGATGTAAGAATAAATCAGGAGCTGACGAGAAAAGTAGGGCACGTATCAAGCACACAATGTGAATCTGCGTATTTGCATAACGCATGATTAACCTGATCAGTGTTGATTGGATGAAAAACGGATCAGATTCTATCTGCTTGAAAATGAGGCAGTAAAGGCTCATGTAAATAGAGGAAATAGTCTATAGATGAAGAGGTATTGTTAAGTTGTAGTCTGATTTTAGCTATTTTCTGTTTAAAATAAGTAGCCAAGTGGTCGGCAGTAGGTGTGAGAGGTATGCTCTCACCTATCCACCCTTACGTGTTTGTTCTTGAGACAGTCTAAATTGAATTGGTTATTAGTTGAGTGTCCAATAAACTATTAACTACTGAATAAAGTTTCCTCAGGTCAACTACTGTATCACCAATGAATGTGGAATAGTAGGAGGTTTTCGCTTTGGAGATCATACCCTTGTAGATTTTCAAAAGTTTTTTCCAAGCGATCCATTGTTCAGTGAATTTGTCCTTAGCTCAAATTCTCTCCTGTCTCCTGCAATTACGTTTCATTTGTAAAAGATCATCATTGAACCAAGGAGATAATCTCTTCGGACGAGATTTGACAGTCACAGATGCAATACCATCGAGGACTGCTTTACAAGTATCGTGCCATTGTTATCAGTTAAATAATTGGAAGTGTGTCATCAAAACAGGTCTAGGATCCTCCAATTTACATCAAAGAATAGGATCTGAATCAAACTGACTGAAGAGACGGTCCCAAGTTAAATTCACTCTTTGTTGTGAAAATAAATATTTATCTACTCACAATATCATCCTCAAATCCAAAATTGCTAGAAATCTGGGCAAATAAGATAAAAACTTCACAATCAAAAAAATAAAGGCTTCCAATTGTTGCTACATTCTTTCAAGCTGTAACCACTTTGAGCCCTCCATTGCAGACCATGCTTGAACTTAGAGATGGTATGGACAGTTAGGGCATTAGATTCAGCTATCTCCGTGTACAACTGACAAGAGATTTTCTAAACCTGAAAAACATGACATTTTCCCGAGCAAACTATCACATCTAGTACTGCAGAATTCTATATAATAATCTGGCTATGCCAAAAAGCTGAAAAAAAACAACATTGGGATGATGGCGTTTGACTCTTAAGCAGCCATCTCCTTTATGCACTCAACAGCACCCCATAAGTTCTTTTCAAAGACACAGTGCCACAGAAGAGATTCCTTCTCCAAATGTATATTAACAGACTTGTTTCTCAGCCTCCCCTCTCCTTCCTACTATGTGTGTCTCCCTCCATTTCTGTGTATAGTATAGGTCATACATTTGATATACTGCCTTTCTGTAGTACAACCAAAGCAATTTATGTATGTCCCTACTTCCCTTAAATAACTTGTTACAGGATAAGTTGGAATGGACTTTGATAGCAACTCCAGTAGTTGGTACGTCAGGACAGTACAGAATTCTACAGTCTTGTGTCCCAAAAATGACAATTGTCCTTTCATGGGACAGGGAATAAAACACACTCAGAACTACAGGAACCCTGAAAATAGCAGACAATATCACATAAAACATAAGGAATCTAATCAAAAATCTAAATAGTAGAAGCTTACTGGTAAATCACAGTTGAAAAAAAACACACACAGTTCTAAGATTTGGACATGTTTAAAAGCTTAAAAAAACAAAAACAAAATTCAGAAACTTTTATGGTTATATTAACTCCTTTCTATTCTTTTATATCAGTGGTTCTCAACCATGTCGCAGGACACACTGGTGTGTCACCAGTAATTTGACATAGACCACAAGCCCATGCTCTCCTTAATAATCATGTGTGTATGAAAACTGGAGAGAGCAAAAAAAAAAACAAAAAAACAGGAGCCAGGTACCTGAAATCCCCATAACCACTCCCTATTTCTGTTGCCCCCTACACCCAACCCAACCTGAAAATATAGCAGGTCTGTTTGTCCTTCTTTCCCACAGGCAATCACCACTGAATCCTTGAACCTACTTGTGCTTAGAGAATGACACAGGGACAAAGTTTGTCCCTGTCCCCATCCTGTCCCACGGGCTCTGTCCTCATCTGCATAAGCCTCAAACACCTGATTTTACATTTCAATCTTTTTATTAAAGTATAAAAAGGAACAATATTCTGTATAACTGTTTATAAATCACAAATAGAAAACAAAAATAAAAATGAGCAACTATAACAACTCCCCACCACCCTCTACCCTTCCTTCCAACCACCACAACAGCTGACTTCTACTACCCAAGGAAACCTAAGCCACCCAGGGGTACAAAATACAACCTACTCTGTATACCCTAGCAGGAGAGAAATATACCCTATGAAGCACTGTTATGATTTTTTAATCTATGGATGAATAATAGTAATCAACAATCTCAGGATTCAGTTTCACTCTCCTGTCTTCCACAGTCCTTCCCACAACAGAAAATGTCCTCTCAGATGTGTTGGTAACAAAAATACACAGGAGGCCCCGTGCAAGTTTTGCCAGTTTTGGACAGCACTTTTGCTTGTTTTTCCAAAACATCAAAACATTGCTGTCTGCATTCGAGAATGACATGGGGACGGGGCAAAGTTTGTCGTCCCCCCAGTCCCTGTATCGTTCTGTACTTGTGCTTTCACCACAATTACTGCTGCTATCAGCCAAGGCTGGAAATGCTGTAGCCTGCTCACTCCACTGTAGTTACAATCACTGCATCCAGCCTTGCTCAAAAATATAGGGTCTTGCTCCATCCTCTGTAGCTGCAGAGGAGGAGATGACATGAAAATACCCTTCGTCCCCACCCACTCTTATGGTAAGTTTTAAGAGAGGAACTGGTGTTATTCAAAGGGGAAAGAGACATGATAGGCATAGTGGTTGGGAGTGTGAAGGTAGAAACCTGGCGCAATGGTCTTGTAACACAAGAACCCTGGGGTTATCAAGGGCCCCTCTTCATACAAAGTGGCTTTCGGGATTGAGATTAGGTGGGGACAAGGGAGTATAGGGCCTCAGGGGTTAGGTGAGGACTCGGGGAATTGCATGAGTATATGTGGACTTTGTGACTGAATAGGGAACTTGAGGATGGTGGAATGAAGTGAAGGACACGGAGTATGGATTCAGGAATTGTGCGGCGGTGAGGGCAAGGCAGTTGAGTGGGGGTGTGGTATAAGGTTGTAACATAGTAGATGACAGCAGAAAAAGACCTGCACGGTCCATCCAGTCTGCCCCACAATATAACTCATATGTGCTACTTTTTGTGTATACCTTACCTTGATTTGTATCTGTCTTTTTCAGGGCACAGACCTAGAAGTCTGCCCTGCACTAGCCCCGCCTCCCAACCACCAGCCATGCCTCCCACCACCGGCTCTGCCATCCAATCTCGGCTAAGCTTCTGAGGATCCCTTCCTTCCGAACAGGATTCCTTTATGTTTATCCCACGCGTGCTTGAATTCTGTTACCGTTTTCATCTCCACCACCTCCCGCGGGAGGGCATTCCAAACATCCTCCGTGAAAAAATAGTTCCTGACATTTTTCTTGAGTCTGCCCCCCTTCAATCTCATTTCATGTACTCTAGTTCTACCGCCTTCCCATCTACTACTACTACTATTTATCTCCGGAAAAGGTTAGTTTGCGGATTAATACCTTTCAAATATTTGAACGTCTGTATCATATCACCCCTGTTTCTCCTTTCCTCCAGTTAGATCCACTGAGGTATTTTTGACAAGACAGAGAAAAGTGAAGTGAGGTGAGGTGAGGTGGTGAGGGTGTGAAACTAAGAAGAATGTGAAGGGTGCTGGGAAAGGGGTAAAAGAAGAGGTCGCTGGAGGGATGGTAAAAGATGAAAACAAAGAAGCTGGAGAGCAGGTGAAGGGGGCTATGGGAAGCTAAGCAGTGGACAAAAGAAGAAAGGGAAGGGCTAGAAAGATCAGGACTACCTCAAGTAGAAAAATAACTTGCTCAAACATAGCAGTAAAATATATAACAGAATATTTCAGCTTTTAGTAATCAGCTTATATTTCCCTTGCATCACATAACTACAATGAAATATTTGGGGTTCCTCTTTGTTCAGCTGCAGATTGCTTCATTCAGTGTGTCTTACACATGAACACAGTCTGTTAAGTGTCTCACAACAAAAAAAGAGAGATTGAGAACCATATCATTTATACAAAACATTCCCTTTACTTGAAAAGCACAAAATATAAAAATAAAAAGGAAAACAAATTCTTAACATCACATATTCAGCACACACCCACATTTATTTATGATATAAAATCATTGTCCAAAAATATTCCAATTGTGTTGATTCACATGCAGTGTTTTTGTTAGCCAAATACCCAGCCTCCTTCTGGACCGCTGCAGCCAGCAGGTACACACCCTTCTGTTCCTCAGATAAAACATCATTTTTCTTGATCATTAAGTATAATATATATAGAGATATCTTGAAAATTTGGCTATAGGTTAAATTGGTCAGGCGAGAACGTATACACAGACTGATGGAAAAATGAATATGTAAGCAGGTTTTGGCTTGTTTTTTTTATAATTATTATTAGGAAAAAAGTACTAAGGAGTTGATATTCAGTGGGAGTTAAGCAGGCAGGAGAGGCTTCTAAATTGCCTGGATAGTGACCCGGGAACCTGCACTGAATATCAGCAGTACCAGGATAACTTCTGGGAGCAGCTGAAGACCCGGATATGGGTTGGCACCGAATATCCAGGTCCAAAAAGAGCACACTTTTTTTTTTACATGAAAAAAGTGCCCTGTAAAAAGGAAAGTGTGAGTACATTTATCTTAGCAACATTGATGTTCTCCGGAGAAATCCGCGACTTGTAGTTCCTTTCATTTTAAATTTGTTTTTATCCTTTGGTTTGAGCCTTGAAAGGCAACATATCAAGCCCACATAAACTAACATACATTCAAAGTTCACATGTGTATTTTTGCTTTGAAAATCAATACAAAGTTTGCACAAACCTGTAGACTTTGCAGCTATATGGGCAATAGGAAAATTGCCTTCTTTATATAATATCCCTGTTAGTAAGAATTTTTCTGGTCAATTTCATATATACTTTTTCATAAGACAAGATTGGCAAGATTTGATGTTTGAGCAAATTAGCATCTGTATAGAGCAGTGGTTCTCAACTAGTGTTTGAGTCATACTGGTGTCTCAACAAAAATTTGACTAGACAACTCCATGCGTTCCTTAATGAAGCGACCATGTATGCCTACAGGTTAGGGAGAGCAGAGAGACAGGGAGTCAAATACCTAGAATCCCCATAACCAGTCCCTATTTTTTGCTTCTTCTCTACTCCCAGTGGCCACTACGGTTGTTAGTACCACCTGGAAATGTTTCAGGTTTGCTTCTCTCCCCTCCAGCAGTCACTACTGCTGTATCCTGTACCCATCTACAGTGCCACCAGCCTGGGCTAAAAATTCAGCATTCTGACTCTCCTTCGCAGCTGCAAATCACCACTTTCAGTCTGGTGGGATCCTGCTTGCTCCTCTACAGCTATGATCCTTGAAGTTTATGTTTGCTATACGGTTTATGAATAGCTTCAGGTTTTGTGTTACTTCATAAAGTATATGGCAGTAGAGGGATTTTATGTTGCTGTTCCTGAGCTGACATCGGATTTGAAAATAAATATTTCTAGGCATGACACACTGAGAACAAGGGAAGTCTAGTTCAAATCCCATTATGGCTCCTTGTGTCCTTGGGCAAATCACTGAACCCTCCATTGCTTCAGGTACAAATTTAGATTATGAGCTCACTAGAGCCAGGGAAAATACATACTTGAATGTAATTTGCCATGGAAAAAGGCTAAAAGCATAATTCAATTTTAAAAAATATTTTCCTTAAAATCATTTTTAACTGTGAAATACTTAAGCTTTTTTTTGGTCAGCCACAAATTGTAGTGTTCAGTGTGTCACACGCATGAACACTGTCAGATGTGTCACAACAGAAGAATGATTGAGAACCACTGGTATAGAGCCTTTTCCTCACTATAAAATACTTTTTCTGCCTTTCTTAATTTGTGAACGACTTGGATTTTGTTAGATATAATTCTGGTCGAAAGAATTCCGTCTAACTTTTTAGAAGCTATCAACTTCTTCATTGCATTATTATTAGTTTCTCATTGCATACTCTTAGTATTTCAGAATTTGCTATTCTACATAAGTCTATATCTCCTTGCCAAGAAACGCCAACTCTGATATTTGATGCCTTCAGAATCCTTCTGTGGCACTTTTAACATTCGCTCCAGCCTGGATTATTTTCTTTTCACTACACGTACAATTTATTGGGCTAGCAATGTTAACATTAGAGCTGCCACTAGTCAAGAGCAGAGTCTGGTAATGTTTACTTTAAACCAGATAATAAAGAAAACAAGATCATGTTCTTGGAAATCCCCCTAATTTTGCATAATGTTTTAAACACACACACACACACACTGTCATTTCTAACAGTATTATCCAGATGTACTAATTCTTTGTTTTTTTGGGAGGTGGCTAATACTGTCATAGGAGGAGACATTACTGCTTTTTGTACTACCGAGAAAATAGAAATTGAGTCAGACTGAATCAATATCAAAGGTTTAGGGGGCAATTCTATAACTGGGTGCCTCAATTTGGGCGCCCCGATGCCATGTGGTGAAAGCCTGTTCTAACACGGCATCTGGGCATTCCATTACAGAATACTGGCATAACCCAGTATCTGAAAACTAATTTGCAGTCTTAGGATGTATATAAGGTAAACCACCTCAGAAACAATAATAAAACAAAGGTTCCTTCTAGTTATAACAAATATTTTGTGGACCATCAGAACAGTGGGTGAACCCAATTCATCAAGTGTGAAGCAAAATGCTTGTACACCATACTCAAAATCCTCATAAGTCCTTATTCTTGCATATATAAAAAGGCCAATTTGAAAATTCTTTCATTCAATGTCAATTTTCAAATTCTCTTATATGTAGTAGAACTCATCTCTTAAATGAGTGCATAAGTTCTTCTTGCCTCTCACAGTCAGAGCTTAAGGTAAACTGCATTTCTATCCGACATAGCGCTATGTTTCGCTATCATAGCTGCTTCAGGGAAATGCTTACTATTAAAGATTTGGCACACTTTCAAGCATTGAATGTCCTGCCAAATCTTTAATAAAGCAGCCATAATGGAATCAGCTGTTATCTTCAGGAGTGCTCGGTATGATCTGCTGCGGAAAGAGTCCATCAAACGACGATTTGGGACTCTTGTTTCCTTCAAAGGATATTGGTTTTGACCCGAGGCAGGCGCACATTATGCCGAAACACAGCCCGTGTCGGGTTCTTTTCTTTTAAAGACTGTAGCAAGAAGGCCACAAAAGTGGACAAAAGAACAAAATGTCCCACGAATATATCAGAAGAAAAAAGGAGTGGTAACTGAACCAGGCTCTTCAAAAACAGACCAGAAACCGAACATTTTTGGAAAACTGACTAACCCTTAGCTACTAGTAGAAAATAATCCTATATAATAAAACGCACCTCCAACATTCTGAAGCTGACTGCATGGCTGAGGCATTCCTGCTCTCTGTATCCATCTCCTGAATTGACATCACGTACTTCCGGGTTCGTCACAAGCAGAAGTGACCAACCACAAGAGGTTTCTCGGCTTCAGAATGTTGGAGATGCATTCTATTAAATAGGATTGGTCAGTTCCTTGAAGCACAGCCAGATCTCAGCGTCCTGCACAGTAACGCTCAGACACCAGAGAGAGAGAGAGGGGGGGGGGGCCTGACACCAGAGAGAGGGAGGGAGGGGGGCCTGACACCAGAAAGGGGGGGAGGTATCTCTGTCACACACACTCTCTCACACACACACTCTCTCTCTCTCTCACAGTCAATGACTTTCTCTCTCTCACTCTCACACACTGTCTCACACTGTATCACATTCACTATGTGTCACACAGTCACTCACACACTCTCTTGGTCTCATACACTCAGTCTCACAGAGAGTCTGTGTCTCACACACACACTCTCTCGCACACACTGTATCTGTGTGAAACACACTCTCTCTCTCTCTCACACTGTGTCTCACATACGCACCTGCACATTCACTCTCTCTCTCACACACAGTCACTCTCACATACACTCTCTCAAACATACACACTCCAAGGAAAACCTTGCTAGCGCCCGTTTCATTTGTGTCAGAAACGGGCCTTTTTTACTAGTTACTATATAAATCTCTCAAGAAAGGGAGTGCAGAATGCATAAGAGGCAACAAAGTAGTTTTTAATAATGTGCTACAGAATCACTCTTTCTTTAATTCTAGTACAGTTGGGTCCTCTAGGAACAATGTCAGAAAATATTTGCTTAAATACCTTGAGAATGACCCTCTTTGAGCTGAAACACATCATCTTGCATGGTTGGAATGAAAGAGCAGCCCTGTTCTTTAATGTTAACTTTGTGACAATGATTGATTGGATTCGCTACCAGCTCTTAAGGAAAACCAGACAGATTTTTCAGAACACGTGCAACTTTTATTTGTAGCTACTGAATAAAGAAAAAAATTTGATTTACAAAGCTTTCAGTTAACCAAGATGCTAGGAACACATGTTTCTGCTTACAGTAGAATACATATTTGATATGGAGTTCATTTTAAATTATACCATACAAATGGATTCCTGCGATGAATGAAATAAGGTGTGTATTTGGCCTGAACTGTCATGTTTTGAGATAAGTAAGTAAAGATGTACCATAATTGCAGTATTTTAGTGTGTGGCTTAGTAATATTTTATAGTTAACATTTGAAAGGATCTTTGTATAATTGATTTGTTGGAGTACAATACTACTATATGTGAATAACATTTTTATGCAAGGGAACATTAGCAACAGAGAGACCTAATATATGAAGTTGGAATTTTGCATTTATTGACTGTTTTGTCACTTTCTGTACAAAGTACACTGGATCTTTAATTTTAAAAGGTATTAAAGATTCAATTCACATCTGTATAAAAGTGTAGATGGGCATTTTTGACATGCTGATATGACCTGCAGATGCCCAGTGCAATTTCCCCTATATCTACTGAGGAACAACATCACACAATGTTGTCCAAAAAGTGATAGGAAGGATCACAAACAGGATATGTTCATAACATTTCAATGGAGGCATTTGCATATTTTTGAAAATATGCTGAAAATGTGAGTGCTAAAACACACTTTGGGAGGGAGGGCAATTCCATAAAACAGGCAAATAAATGTTTAGAACACAAGAATTTATTTATTTATTTGGATTTTGATCACACCTTTTTCAGTAGTAGCTCAAGGTGAGTTACATTCAGGTACACTGGATATTTCTCTGTCCCAGGAGGGCTCACAATCTAAGTTTGTATCTGAGGCAATGGAGGGTTGTGACTTGCCCAAGATCACAAGGAGCAGCAGTGGGAATTGAACCGGGCACCTCTGGATGTCAAGACCAGTGCTCTAACCACTCCTCCACTCTATCATATATGCACATATATGCCAAATTGTGCCTAAGCACTATTCTGTAAACACAAGCCTATCTTGCATAGCACTTATTTACAAGTAAGGCATACACAAAGCTGAAACCGAGCCAGGGCACACACTTATTTGCATACTTACAGAATACTATAAACTAACCGCCGGATTCTATACATCATGTCCGGTGTTCTGCATCAAAATCCAAGCGCATTCTATAACATGCATAACTTAATTGGCTTAACAGCACTTAAGCAACAATGAGCACTAATTGGCAATAATAAGAATTTACGTGCATAACTCGCTAAGCATATTCTTAATGCACAGTGCCTAAATTCTAATGCATGTACCCAAAAAGGGGCGTGGTTATGGGTGGGGAAATGGGCATTTTGTGGGTGTTCCAAAATTTACATGCACCGTTATAGAATATGCCCCTCTGTGCACAAATCTACGCGCTGGTATTTGTACATTTCCCTTGGTGTAAATGGATGCACGTAATTCTAGGGGCTGGGAAATCAAGAATATGCTTAGGCACAAATTTATTCCATACAGATTTTTCAGGGCATCATATATAGAATCTAGCCCTAAGTGTGTATCTTAAGCATTTAGGCATCCACAGTTACACCAGGTCTTTTGTTGGTATAAGTGCCTGGGTTTATTTTGCTGAAAATGACTAGACAGAAGTAAACTTCTATACATGCTAGGTGCATTCTCAGCATTCTGGTATCCCAGCAAAACATTCCCTTCATGTATCGGATATTTTCTTGCCTTAATTGATTCTGAAGTGTATTTCTCTACTTTGGCCACCAGGTACCACCAGGCATGTTTATGCTTAAAACTGTTACAGAGGACTGACCCCTCTTTCTCAGTTAGCACACAGATAATAGGAAGTGCCTTGCAGTGATGTAACCAGTTTTTATCTGAAACTTGACTGTTCTGGGCTCTGATTGGCCTGGAGTTTTGAAATTACTGAACGTAATATACTGCTTAATCTTGGATTAGTTCTGAATTTGAAAGAATGATGCTTAAGAAGCTACATTTGTTGTTTAGTGTTATTATTATTTTGCAGTTTTATATTGTTATCCAAAGGGTTTAGATAGCCTTGGCTCTCCAATTATAACTTTTTTATTATAACTTACTGGATAATGGCCGTCTTTTTTTTTTTGCTGTTATCCGTGTAGAACCAGAAGGCTAACAGCGGAATATAAAATATGTTGTAATATAATGTAATGTAACATATTTAATTATTATTGTAAACTACTCTGTTGGCTAGGCAGACGGGTGGAAAATAAAGATTCTCACATTAAACACACTGTCTCAATCTGAATGCATTGCATATATTTTGTATGTCCCAGAGCAAACTTACAGGAAGTTGATTCCTGTCCAGTTTAGCAATAGCAGGGTTTGCATGTGATTTTCATTATCACATGGTAGCTACATTCCTAGACCAGGATTTCACAGGGAACTGGGACTCTGGAGATTTCAGTACACTGTTTGTTTTTTTTTATTGGAGAGGAGAAAGAGGCCTCTGTGTACATTTCAAGCATAGATCCTCTGCCTGGATTTCTTAGATAACAGTGTCCATGTAACAGAAGCAACAGAATGTTCCAAAACCAGAATCTGTCCTTATAAAACAAGAAATGGAATTAAAAACAAAATATAATTACCCATATTGCAGAGCTTGTACTGAGAAAACAAACATATTCATATAAATTCTGGTGTTCCCCATGGGGCGGGGGCAGGGAAGGGTACTTGTTTTTGTAAATGATGAGATTTATGAGCTGTATTGGCTCTGCACATATCATGTTCTTTAGTGTTTTATACTTGCTGCTCAGATCTGCTGTGTGTTTAATAAAATGATTTTAAAAACAAATTCTGTTTTCCTTAATTTTTGATTCCCTGTAGCTTGAAGAAAAAACCCCTATTGTTTGTGTTGGATCTGCATGCATTATTTTTGCCTTGTGAATGTGTCTGTGTAAAGCCAATAAACCAAAAGGTTAAAGAGTGGGACTCTCTCAAGCTTTCAGTTATATACATTTAAAGTTAAAAAGGGCAGTACTGTGAGACTACTTTAAAGTGTTATCTAAAACTGTCCACATCCTCTATACTAAAAGTTGTGTGTTTGAGCTGGGTGGAAGGGGAAAAGGAAAGGGAAGGGAAATGGGACTTGTTTTTTGCAACTACATTCAAAGCAGTTTACATAATTCAGGTACTTATTTGTACCAGGGGCAACAGACAGTAAGTGACTTGCCCAGAGTCACAAGGAGCTGCAGTGGGAATCGAACTCAGTTCCCCAGGATCAAAGCCCACTGCACTAACCACTAGGCTACTCCTCCACTCCACTGTGTACATAGGGGGGTCCTTCTGTGGGTGTATGAGTGTGATGGGGACTGTAGGGTCTGGGGATGCTAGGGGAGGGGGTGGGGCTGGGAGGATAGGATCAGGGATAGGAGAGTGCTTTAGGAGTACTTATGTAGCTGCTAAGCAGAAAAAAACTGGCTAAGGATTTATTGTGTTCGGCGCGCCAGGGTGACCAATGTAAATGAAATGGATTTCAAATCTTTCCCCAATGACTTGAGACAATTTGCAAGCTGCTAGGGTGGCCCTTAATGTCCATGTATATGAGCAGGTAGTAAAATCCAGGCTGTGTTACAAGCATAAACATTTCTGTTATGGTAACTATACTGGGAAGTTGTTGGCCCATTTAGTCCATCCTTGGGAGGGCTCATGGTTTTATAACAGTAAGTATGTTACCCGATTTTACCAGAAGTCACAGGTGGACACAGAGGAAGTTCAGTACTGTGTGTCCTCCTTGGTTCTGCCTTGAGTTAGTCCCCAGGATGCTGAGCTTTTGTATGAGCCCAGGAGATTTTACAGGCAAATTAAATAGGCCCCGTTAGCTAAATCTCCAGAAGAAGACTGAATGAATAATTTTATAACTTTTAACAAGAACATATTTCACTACCATTAAAGGACTATTATGGGTGGGTCTGTGAGACAACAGCCTTCCCAGTTCATGCCAATCAAACTGTAATAGTGGTTTTACCTAAGCCTGGTAGTGATTCCACACTGCTGGACTCATACAGATCTATTTCTTTACTTAATTTAAAGTAAAACATGACTAAGATTCTTGCCAATAGACTGGCTGGTCTGCTTCCAGCCCTTGTTCAACAGGGCCAGGTGGGCTTTGTGCAGTTCCAACAGGCAGTTTGGAATGTCCGTAAGGTTATGACAGCCTTGAGATATTGCGCCACTGGAAAGATCTCTACGTTAGTAGTCAGCCTGGACGCCAATAAGGCTTTTGATTGTGTACATGGGGACTACCTGTTCTCTTTACTGGACAAATATGGCCTGGGGGGACCTTTTTTAGATATGGTTAAAATCTTATATACAAATCCTCTGTCAGCGATGTTGGTCAACGGTAGGATCTCTGATTACTCTTTGGCGAGGGGGAAACCGTCAGGGGTGCCCTTGTCACTGAGAACCCATCAGGGGTGCCCTTTATCACCACTGCTATTTGTTGTTGCATCGGAGCCCCTTTTGATAGCACTGAGGACAGACCCTATGGTACGTGGTCTACCTATCGGTGGGGAAGAGGTGAAATGTATGGCTTTTGCCGATGATATGATGTGTGTCCTCACCCAACCGTGGCAATCTCTGATTTGGCTTTTACATTTGGCAAGTCTGCATGGCAGAGTTTTTCTGGTTTGTTACTTAACCTGGCTCAATCTGGAGGGCTCATGGCTTCATCTGCTATG